>NC_060139.1:436286753-436911753 GCF_021461385.2 Schistocerca piceifrons | reverse complement strand
GCACACTATTCTAATACTGAAGCATGCTTGTCTATTACAGGCTTTTCAAAATATTGACATAGGTCAATTATGGAATCACTGACTGGTGTAACGTTACAATGTTGCTAATTGGGCAAAAAAAAGTAGCTCTTCCGATTTCAAACTGGTAGACATATCGGTAGACACGCTAGATAGCGCTGCCACGTCAAAGGGATATCAACTGCGTTTTTTTAAATAGGAACCCCCGTTTTGTATTACATATTCGTGTAGTACTTAAAGAAATATGAATGTTTTAGTTGGACCAGTTTTTTCGCTTTGTGATAGATGGTGCTGTAATAGTCACAAACGTATAAGTACATGGTATCACGTAACATTCCGCCAGTGTGGACGCTATTTGCTTCGTGATACATTACCCGTGTTAAAATGGACCGTTTACCAATTGCGGAAAAGGTTGGTATCGTGTTGTTGTATGGCTATTGTGAACAAAATGCCCAATTGGCGTGTGCTATGTATGCTGCTTGGTATTTTGGATGACATCATCCAAGTGTCTGGACCGTTCGCCAGGTAGTTACATTATTTAAGGAAACAGGAAGTGTTCAGCCACATGTGAAATGTCAACCACGACCTGCAACAAATGATGATGCCCAAGTAGGTTTTTTAGCTGCTGTTGCGGCTAATCCGCACATCAGTAGCAGACAAATTGTGTGAGAATCGGGAATCTCAAAAACGTCGGTGTTGAGAATGCTATATCTACATCGATTGAACCCATACCATATTTCTGTGCACCAGGAATTGCATGACGGCGACTTTGAACATCGTGTACAGTTCTGCTACTGGGCACAAGAGAAATTACGGAACGATGACAGATGTTTTGCATGTGTTCTATTTAGCGACAAAGCGTCATTCACCAACAGCGGTAACATAAACTGGCATAATATGCACTATTGGGCAACGGAAAATCCATGATGGCTGCGACAAGTGGAACATCGAGTCCGCACCTCTAATATCGGTTTCAGTTCTTTTTTTGTTTGCTCTTTTCTGAACATTGCACAGTTTGTCACTGTGCAGTGTAGAGTTTTGATAGAAAGTCACAATAGCATTTGTTTTCAATAAAATTTTGGAAAATTTTTCTGCTTTGATACAATATTGTACTATTAACTTGATGCAGTGGGAAAAACAGGGTGAATTTCAAATCCTTAAGATTTCGGTAGCTTTTTATCTGTAACCACTACTATTGTCTTATCACGAATATTGTATTCTGGTAAGATTTGATTGACGACCTGAAAAAAATGTAATGCTAAAATCACCTTCCAGTTTGTCCAAAATTTTGCATATTATTGTGAAAAAAAAATCATTTTTCAGTGTCTTATTATCTGAAAAATTACTGTCATATGTAAAAAAATAATTGTTATAAAAACTGGACCAGTATATTACTTGTTGATGTTACATTGAGCTTAAGCATCTTAGAAACAGAAAAAAGCAGGAAAAGAAGGAGAAGAAAAGGAAGGTCACCACAAGGAATAGGGATATGCGAGGGGAAATGTTTCCTGGTCCGGCATGCAGTGCTGGTACCTTAGACATCCATGCTTGCTGATGAAGTGCAGTAGATATGGTATAAACTGCACATGGGAATAGTAAGACTGAAACTGTGTTGAAGAGACCAAGGGTAGCTTCAACAGTCATTATGTTTTTTCTCAGCTGAGTTGACACTCAGTACAAAACAAAAGGGGCATCACACTACTGCAATGGTACAGCTGCTACATCACTGAGGTCGGCAGCAGTCGTTATCTTAATGCAGTCGACATAAAGTTTGTAGCATATAGAAGTTCTGTTGGAAGCTTTGCCGTTCATCGGGGAAAGTGCATGGAGTGGTATAAAGAGTACACTATCAGTGAAGACTAAGGAAAGATGCGGTGAGAGACAGCGGTGCTGGCACCTTCACCCATCATACCGATGTGTTCCTATAATATACCTGTGCCGCTCATAGTCTGCACTTGACAGAGCCTGATAGATAGCATTTTGTTGGCTTCACTGTAGTGGAGATACTACAGCTTCAATTACACAATAGCTGAGAGTTTTCCTTTATCACTGGAAAGTTATGATTCGGTTAATACGGCCTATATATACAACTTGCTATGGTTAGTCTTTTTTTTGGACAAATATATGCATTACTATTGATACGATTTTATAAGCACCAAAAGTTTTATTTCTGTTCCGATTCGCGAACACATTGGAGGAACTTACACATAAATCGCATACCAAACCACGTAGTTTATATACTCGGAAGACAGCAATACAGTAACTTAATGCCTCACCCAGCTGATTTTGCTGTGCCTTGCTAATTTTGGTCCAGATGGTGTTGGGGTTTGCATTTGTTTCTCACTTGTTACTCTGCTATCTCCCAAGTGTAAACTTGGGGTGTCTCTTGAGTGTAAACTTTGGGCACAGAAGTAATAGTGTTTCGAGAAAGCACATTATAGACATGTACATTTTCAAATGTGTTGCTTATTTGTAGTCATGAATTAGAAAATATATGAAGTCTGTTGTAACACAATTATTAAATGATTTGTTACAGTTGGCAGTGTCCATAAACAGAACACAAATGATACTACAGCTCCACATTTCTGTCGACAAGAAGGTGAGGGTGAGTGATTTCTGTTGACAAGAGGTTGAGAGTGAGGGTGAGGGTGAGCGGTGGCGAGGAGGGATAGGGGGGGGGGGGGGGGGGGGGCGTGGGAAGCAAAGCTGCCAAGAAAAACTATACAAGTTACGCCAACTTGACTTATGCTGACATGTACCGATCACAAGAATGAACCAAAACTCAGCATGGCATTGAAAAGTTTAAGAAGGAACCATTTTAAAAAATGTTAGTTATTATGTATGTAGATGACGTTGTGATGACCTGCAGTTTTTGTCACTTTTGATACGGGTGAAACTAATTTTTTGTCCATTATAACATGACAATTCAATGCCTTCATTTGCATTGTTTTCCCACATGTCCGTTGTAACAATAAAAAAATTACATTTTGTAATGGCTCCCTCTAATTTATTTTTTCTCTCTCTTTAACATGAGATGAGTGAACATTGAAGTATGAGTTTATCTGGCAACTCATATCTGCATTCTAAGGCATAAACAGTTTTTTTCAAACCTTGATGGTTGGAAGTTCTGTACGGCAGCATATCAGTAACGATCATTTGTGTGTAAAGAGAATCAAGTTTTTTTTTACTTTTGAGCTGATGTCGTACAACTGACTTCTGTTAAAACAATTTTTATTGAGCTTCCCGATTGTTTTGGTTGCGCCTCTTCCACCTGATCTAGGTCACAAGTTGATCCCTCAGCTTTCTTTTTAAGTGGTCTCTTAAATTAGTCCTCTTCCCTGATCATGTTGTTGTTTAATGCAGGTTGTACACTTTACAAGTTGAGTATTATTCTCCACTTTCTTGAAAAAATTCCACACATATGATTGCTTTTTACTATTAATTTTCCAAATAATAAGAAAAAATCTCTATTTACGCATCTCTTAGATAAACAAAGTAATCTTGGAATTGTGGAAGCGCAGAATTTCCTTGGACAGCAGAGACTACCAATGCCACGCAGAAAGTACTGATCGTTTCATGTTGGCACCATTTGGAACACTTCATGGCTATTGTGCTCTCTGTCTCACTGCTGCCAACGACAGTGATTCAGCAGTTGTGGCACTATAGTTGCATGATGAAGAACAATCCTGTTGTTGTGTGGCATTTAAATAACAAAATTAGTGATGAAGAAGCCGTTGTTGGCAGTTGAGGTCACCTCCTACGATACCCTGAAGAGCTAGAAACTTTACAGCAGAACTCTTCCTCATGATGCTCGAAAAATTATTAATCAGGTCGCAGAATGATGTAAACTCGAAAAAATAAAAATAATGGTGAGCTAATTCACCTGCTGTACGAGTTTCAAACAAGGGGTTTCTGCATTAACAGGCAAGAGCTTAAGAAATATCTACAGGATGATAAGTTTCGCAAAAACATTCCCGGACATTCACTATCAGCTTTTGGCAAGGAGAGATTAGTTTTGTCTCACATCCATTGAAACATTCACATTTTGCTCGAATTACTTACGAATATGCACTGTGATACTGTAGAAGCAGATACTATGTAAATACAGCTGTATACTTTAATGATTATGTCCAATGACCATGCAAATTAAAAAGTTTTACTCTCTACAGGTTCTGCTTTTACTATATTCAGTTTTACAGAAACTGGTGTGTCCTTGAAGAAACAAGCTGCGCTAATCCAACACAACCCAGGCAATCAACATTTGAACAATATTTGTGCTTCTACAAAAACAGAAGTAACGCAGGGGCGTTAGGATTGCATCAGTGTATTATGTTATACATTAAAATGTACAACCGACAACACTTGTAACTATAATGAGGACTCAGAAACAGAAGAGGACACTAGCAAGTGTGTTTCATTAATAATGATAATAATAATAATAATAATAATAATAATAATAATAATACGACACTGCTAGCCAACTCAAAAATGATTTAAATCCAAATAGAGGTGTTTTGCAGGATATGCTTCCTGCAACCACCCTAGAAGGAAAACAAAGACAGAGGATGAGATGGTCAAATGAAGTTAATCGACACCTCATGTTCTGTTATTACCAAGCAACAAACCTAGGAATCAACACAACTGGATACAGATCACAAGTATACACAACATTTATTATCAGATACCCAGAATTAAAATTTTTAACAGAACAACGACTAGCTGATCAGATCCGTGTAATAATCAAAAATAACAAGATACCCCAGTCAGAATTAGAAAACATCAAACAACAAGTACAACAAATACTGGAACAAAATAATGTGCAATCAGAAGAAGAAGAAAATACAGTAATAGACTCAAACATCCCAGAGCAAACAAACGAAGAACAACACGCATCAATTAAACAATCAGATGAAAACGAAATCTTAAGACAGCCACCAGAACAAGCACAAATAGAACTCGAAGTAACACACATGTTAGATGTAGAAGAAAAATTTCAGCTGACATATATAGAATACAAAGACACAAATACAGACATTAGACCATTCTTGCATAGACCGCCAAATAACCCACAAGTCGAAACAACAATAAAAACTATCAACACAATCATACACAACAAAATAAATGAAAACACAACTATGGAAGAGTTACAACTACTGGTTTATATAGGTGCACTCACTACACTAAATATACACACTAGGCAGAGATCAGAACCAACCAACACACACCACAAAACCAGCATGGCAACACAAGCTACAGATCAGAATAGAAAAACTGAGAAAAGACATCGGACAGCTAACACAATTTATAAGAAATGAAATGTCAGACAAAAAACGAAAAAGGTTAGGTAAAATCTCACAAGAAGAAGCGATAGAGCAATTAGATGAAAAGAAGCAGAAATTACAAGCATTGGCCAAACGACTTAGAAGATACAAAAAAAGTGAAAATAGAAGGAAACAAAACCAATCATTCAACACAAACCAAAAGAAATTTTACCAGACAATAGATAACACACACATTAAGATAGACAATCCACCAAACATAACAGACATGGAACACTTCTGGAGCAACATATGGTCAAACCTGGTACAACATAACAGGCATGCACGGTGGATACAAACAGAAACAGACACATACAAGATGATACCACAAATGCCTGAAGTGATAATTTTGCAACATGAAGTCACCCAAGCAATTAATTCTACTCACAATTGGAAATCCCCTGGAAAAGATAAAATAGCAAATTTCTGGCTAAAGAAATTCACCTCAACACATTCACATCTAACTAAATTATTTAACAGTTACATTGCAGACCCATACACATTCCCTGATACACTCACACATGGAATAACTTATCTGAACCTAAAGATCAAGCAGACACAGCAAACCCAGCAAAATATCGCCCCATAACATGCCTACCAACAATATACAAAATATTAACTTCAGTCATTACACAGAAATTAATGACACATACAACACAGAATAAAATTATAAATGAAGAACAAAAAGCCTGTTGCAAAGGAGCACGAGGATGTAAAGAGCAACTGATAATAGATGCAGAGGTGACATATCAAGCTAAAACTAAACAAAGGTCGCTACACTACACGTGCATTGATTACCAAAAAGCTTTTGATAGTGTACCCCACTCATGGTTACTACAAATATTGGAAGTATACAAAGTAGATCCTAAATTGATACAGTTCCTAAACATAGTAATGAAAAATTGGAAAACCACACTTAATATCCAAACAAATTCAAATGATGTCACATCACAGCCAATACAGATTAAGCGTGGAATATATCAAGGAGACTCATTAAGTCCTTTCTGGTTCTGCCTTGCTCTGAACCCACTATCCAACATGCTAAATAATACAAAATATGGATACAATATTACTGGAACATACCCACACAAAATCACACATTTGCTATACATGGATGATCTAAAACTATTGGCATCAACAAATCAACAACTCAACCAACTACTAAAGATAACAGAAGTATTCAGCAATGATATAAATATGGCTTTTGGAACAGACAAATGTAAGAAAAATAGCATAGTCAAGGGAAAACACACTAAACAGGAAGATTACATATTGGATAACCACAACGACTGCATAGAAGCGATGGAAAAAACAGATGCCTATAAATATCTAGGATACAGACAGAAAATAGGAAAAGATAATACAAATATTAAAAAAGAATTAAAAGAAAAATATAGACAAAGACTAACAAAAATACTGAAAACAGAATTGACAGCAAGAAACAAGACAAAAGCTATAAATACTTATGCTATACCAATATTGACCTACTCATTTGGAGTAGTGAAATGGAGTAACACAGACCTAGAAGCACTCAATACACTTACACGATCACAATGCCACAAATATAGAATACATCACATACATTCAGCAACAGAAAGATTCACATTAAGCAGAAAGGAAGGAGGAAGGGGATTTATCGACATAAAAAATGTACATTATGGACAGGTGGACAATTTAAGAAAATTCTTTATAGAACGAGCAGAAACTAGCAAAATACACAAAGCAATCACTCATATAAATACATCGGCTACACCACTACAATTTCATAACCACCTCTACAGCCCTTTAGATCACATAACATCAACAGATACGAAGAAAGTAAATTGGAAAAAGAAAACACTACATGGCAAGCACCCGTATCATCTAACACAGCCACACATAGATCAAGATGCGTCCAACACATGGCTAACAAAAGGCAATATATACAGTGAGACGGAAGGATTCATGATTGCAATACAGGATCAAACAATAAACACCAGATATTACAACAAGCACATTATTAAAGATCCCAATACCGCAACAGATAAATGCAGACTTTGCAAACAACAAGTAGAAACAGTAGATCACATCACAAGCGGATGTACAATGCTAGCAAATACAGAATACCCCAGAAGAAATGACAGTGTAGCAAAAATAATACATCAACAGCTTGCCATGCAACATAAACTAATAAAACAACATGTTCCCACATAAAAGTATGCACCACAAAATGTACTGGAGAATGATGAATACAAATTATACTGGAACAGAACCATTATAACAGATAAAACAACACCACATAACAAACCTGACATCATACTCACCAATAAAAAGAAGAAATTAACACAACTAATCGAAATATCCATACCCAATACAGCAAATATACAGAAGAAAACAGGAGAAAAAATTGAAAAATACATCCAACTGGCTGAGGAAGTCAAGGACATGTGGCATCATGATAAAGTTGACATTATACCAATTATACTATCAACTACAGGAGTCATACCACACGATATCCACCAGTACATAAATGCAATACAGCTACATCCAAACATATATATACAACTACAAAAATCTGTAATTATTGATACATGTTCAATGATCCGAAAGTTCCTAAATGCAATGTAACATATACCGTACAGTTAAAAGGAAGTCATGCTTGATGAAGGTCTGCGTCACTTTCAATTTTTAACCAGACCTAAGGTCTGAGAAAGGAAAGAAGATAAAATAATAATAATAATAATAATAATAATATACCAATTATACATTATACCAATTATACTATCAACTACAGTAGTCATACCACACAATATCCACCAGTACATCAACGCAATACAGCTGCATCCAAACGTATATATACAACTACAGAAGTCTGTAATTGTTGATACATGTTCAATTACCCGAAAGTTCCTAAATGCAATGTAACATATACCGTACAGTTAAAAGGAAGTCGCGCTTGATCAAGGACCGCGTCACTTTCCATTTTTAACCAGACATAACGTCTGAGAAAGGAAATAAATAAATAAATAAATAAATAAATAATAATAATAATAATAATAATAATAATAAATAATAATAAACTAGCTAGAGAGGCAGGCCGGGGTGGCCAAGCGGTTAAAGGCGCTACAGTCTGGAACTGCGCGACCGCTGCGGTCGCAGGTTCGAATCCTGCCTCGGACATGGATGTGTGTGATGTCCTTAGGTTAGTTAGGTTTAAGTAGTTCTAAGTTCTAGGGGACCGATGACCATAGAAGTTAAGTCCCATAGTGCTCAGAGCCAAACTAACTAGAGATAACAGAAATATTCAGCAATGATATAAATATGGCTTTTGGAACAGACAAATGTAAGAAAAATAGCATAGTCAAGGGAAAACACACTAAACAGGAAGATTACATATTGGATAACCACAGTGACAGCATAGAAGCGATGGGAAAAACAGATGCCTATAAATATCTAGGATACAGACATAAAATAGGAATAGATAATACAAATATTAAAGATGAACTAAAAGAAAAATATAGACAAAGACTAACAAAAATACTGAAAACAGAATTGACAACAAGAAACAAGACAAAAGCTATAAATACCTATGCTATACAAATATTGACCTACTCATTTGGAGTAGTGAAATGGAGTAATACAGACCTAGAAGCACTCAATACACTTACACGATCACAATGCCACAAATATAGAATACATCACATACATTCAGCAACAGAAAGATTCACATTAAGCAGAAAGGAAGGAGGAAGGGGATTTATCAACATAAAAAACCTACATTATAGGACAGGTAGACAATTTAAGAAAATTCTTTATAGAACGAGCAGAAACTAGCAAAATACACAAAGCAATCACTCATATAAATACATCGGCTACACCACTACAATTTCATAACCACCTCTACAACCCTTTAGATCACATAACATCAACAGATACGAAGAAAGTAAATTGGAAAAAGAAAACACTACATGGCAAGCACCCGTATCATCTAACACAGCCACACATAGATCAAGACGCATCCAACACATGGCTAACAAAAGGCAATATATACAGTGAGACGGAAGGATTCATGATCGCAATACAGGATCAAACAATAAACACCAGATATTACAGCTAGCATATTATTAAAGATCCAAATACCACAACAGATAAATGCAGACTTTGCAAACAACAAGTAGAAACAGTAGATCACATAACAAGCGGATGTACAATACTAGCAAATACAGAACACCCCAGAAGACATGACAATGTAGCAAAAATAATACATCAACAACTTGCCATACAACATAAACTAATAAAACACCATGTTCTCACATACAAGTATGCACCACAAAATGTACTGGAGAATGATGAATACAAATTATACTGGAACAGAACCATTATAACAGATAAAACAACACCACACAACAAACCTGACATCATACTCACCAATAAAAAGAAGAAATTAACACAACTAATCGAAATATCCATACCCAATACAACAAGTATACAGAAGAAAACAGGAGAAAAAATTGAAAAATTCATCCAGCTGGCTGAGGAAGTCAGGGACATGTGGCATCAGGATAAAGTTGACATTATACCAATTATACTATCAACTACAGGAGTGATACCACACAATATCCACCAGTACATCAAAGCAATACAGCTACATCCAAACTTGTATATATAACTACAGAAATCTGTAATTATTGATACTTGTTCAGTTACCTGAAAGTTCCTAAATGCAATGTAACATATACCGTACAGTTAAAAGGAAGTCACGCTTGATCAAGGTCCGCCTCACTTTCCATTTTTAGCCAGACATAACGTCTGAGAAAGGAAAGAAATAATAATAATAATACTTATTTTAAAATGCATTGTATATTACAATCACAAACACTTAACAATGCTTTAAAATGTCATTTTTTTCTCTACTAAAGTGCGCGTCATTTACGACGGCGGCCAAGTTTAGGTTCGTTCTGTGCATCTGACGTCACAAAACACAGTCAGCCAATGAACAGAGAATGACGTTGCCAGATCTCGACTGCAGTGCAGAGCACGGACGAGTGTCTTCACTTTTAGAAACGTTCAGTCATAAAGAAAATAAATGAACAAAAGCAATGTCTTGATAGCAGGTTTTCTATTAAAGAAAGTTTGGGAAAAGCATTCTTTATACCAACTGTTTCATATTCTATTAGTTAATTAAATCAAACAAGCAATATGCCTCCTAATTCAGGCGATAGCAAGGAAATTCATTCTCACTAACCGCTTTTTCGCAAGAAAGAACAACAGTAATTGTTTATTTCCAATTGTACTTCGACAAAACGTGAGTAATTCATAGTCGTACCAACAGCGTTTGTCAGTATTTTGCTTGATTCTTTAAAGTACTCCAGGTATTATGTTGACCGACGAGCTGCGTTAGCATAATGGTTAAGGTGTTTGGCTACTAAGAGTCCGAGTTCAAATCCTGTTTGGTGCTTAATATTTTCTTTATTTAAAAACAATATCGAAGTGTCTTACTTCATGGATTTTATTCGTTTGACTGTAATTTTTTGAAATTTCTAGTGGCAACTAAAATCGACCATACGGAAAGTATATGCTGTGGACTTTTACCTCTGCAAACTCTTCAAAATTTCGTGCAATGGTTTACTACATTTAATGCTGCACAATAACTGCGTTGAACATCGAAACAAAATTAGGTCATCTATGTGGGGAAGGTATCAGTCAAGAAGATGTGTAAAAATCAAATGTTTGGGCCAAATAGTTTTTGTGAAATCGTATGATAAAGTGTGTCAAAGCAGTCGGAACACTATGTGTCTGCACAGGCGAGCAGGGCAGTGATGGCAAAACTGCGCACAGCGCGGAATGCGGGGAGCACGTCTTTGTAGCAGCGAAAGCGTTAATGCGGCTGTAGTGGCATTACTTCATAAACTGCACGCTCCACCCTAAACGTAAGTTTGCGAACTATACTATACTATGGCGCTGCTTCTCTTGGCGCGTGCAACTGGCAATGCAGGAATCTCCCGCGTCTGGGCGGGCATGCGCTAGCCGCCAAGATAAAAGAATTGAACTATAACTGAGTTGTATTACAACGGCCTTACTTACATCTCTGTTCCTTGCTACAAGTAAGTAAGCTCACACATTTGAAGATGACAATCTGTATAATGAGCCTTCACTAATCCATGTTGTTTACGTGTGTAGTTTTTACCTTAAGCATGTGATCAGTATGAGACGTGCACGACCATGAGTTGTCATCACTGGCAGACAAACAAGAAAATTCCCACTCTCAAGCCCCCTCTCCCCACAGCCACCATTCTATTAACAACATAATTTATAAACTGCATAGACTGGCTAAGGCTCCACCATATTTGATGTTGATTAAATACCTCTATACAATTTACTTTCCCTCTGCACTCCAAACGCCATGGGGGTAATATGATCTGACAATCTTTTGCACACCAATTAAAAAATAATTACATTTTAAATGATATGACTATCTATAGTTAAAGCAGACTACTGACAGCTACGATAGTGCAGATAGTATTGATTAATCGATAATTTATTGATGTTTAAGTAACACTACTGTTGGCTAGAAACTCTTCAGTCCAGTGAGACAATTTGTCTGATATTCCATACACTTGTACACTTGTATTTTGTTCATTAGGTGTGCATTTAAATGGATGCCAACAGTGTATAACAGATGGCAGGTGTTGTGAAGGTGGAAGGACCGACATCAGCAATCCAGCTTACAGCCAGGGAGGCAGTATCACATACAGCCAGGGAGGCAGCACTCAAGTGCCCCACCCAACAGGTTGAAGGCAGTAGCTTGCAGTCAGTTGGTATTGTCCTTGACCAGAGGAAGGCACAGACACTGTGAAGAAAATGTCCGAACAGTGGTGGCAGCTTGCAATTTTTAAGTTCCACTACAGCTGGCAGACAGCGATCTGAGAGGTGAAGTTTTCACTCAGATAGCAGACAGGACATCATGATTCACCAACCAAGGTGATGACAAGGTATTGAGACTGAGATTTCCAAAATGGGGGTATGTATACCGCAAGTTATTTAAGTAATATTGCAACAAGCAGTGCAGTCATTTGCCCTCATTATTCGGAGGTGTCAGTGTACTTGTTCCCACTGTGGTATCTCAATTATTGTCAGTTCCCCCTGCCTCTACACTTTTTATCAGTGCTAGGATGCTGTAGAGCAGCTGAGCTCAGGTGTTACTGTTACGGCTTTGTACTGCAAGGCTCGTAGAATGGCTGTCATACAGCGTCATTTGAACTCCATGATTCTGGCTTGGCTTGGTGTGGAAATGTATTACGAGCAGCGCTCTGCCTTCTGCAACATTGAGACTCTTTGCATGCTCCAGATACCGATTGTGACAGAGGATATGAGCTGCATCTAGTGCCCTCCTGTCTGTGCCAACTAGTAATTTAAAAAACATATATATTTGCTCACACAGGAATTGGACCTGCCGTGTAACAGTCATCCCTTCTTCAAAAAAAATCATCCAGTATTTTACTCTGGTGTCACCCTAGAACAACTTAATTTTACATATATTATGTTTTACGCTGGTCTATACTATACAATCTCTGTCGACATCTCATGAGAGTGTGTTACGTTACTTGTTCCCACTTAACTCCTAGGTTTGACACTCTAATGTGGACAATGTCTTTGTCATTCCACTTACTGTAGTTCAATTACATATGTCGGTACTAATGGTTTCAGTTCCTACTCCTTAGTTCTGGCACAAAGCCTTTCTGCAGGGATCTGGTCAGAGGTTGGTCCGGAGGATTGGAAACTTTACTCCTTAAGCTTAGGTAGAAGTATACAAGTTGCTATAGGGAACATGGCTATGCTGTTTCCATTTCTGTCCTTGTATCACTAATTTACAGTTTTTCTTATTCTATCCTATGGTATTTTAACCCACTGTTCTGATATAACATGTGAAACTTTGCCTTCAAAATAATGGTTTCCATTACACTCCCATGATACACATGTCCTTACAACTATGCTTACACAACTACTACTCGCTGTGCAACCACAGTTTACTGGTCAGTAGCTCTAGTTCCTTCTCTTGTTCCACAATTATTTACAGATTGACTTTGAACATTGTGCTTTCTTATACCTTTCCCTTTTACAACCAACTTCCTTGTGTTCCTTGGCAGTTTACTGTGTGCATTGACCCTTAGTGATAACATACACATTTAAAATGGTTCTACTTTCATTATAACAGACCCTTGCAATTTTGCCTCACTTGCAGCTGTCTCCTTCACTGAAACACTGTCTTTTTGTTTTGACTGTTCTTTTAAGAATAATTACACAACATTTTTTCCTACCTTCGTTAGCTGTAACATTGTAAGCATTGTCAAATTTACCTTAATCATCAGCCACACAGTCTGAAATCATTTAGTCTTGTTGGCTCAATAATCAGCTTTACAAGTATTTTCCCTTCTCCTTCTCTTCCTCTCACCCCCTCTTTAGAAAATGTGTTAACCAACCTGAATGAAGACAAATCTGCATCCCTCAGGACTAAATGTATCTGGACTACTTCATCATCCACAAAATTTGCAACACAACTAACATCAATAACTCCCTGTGCATTCTCCATAGTACCTACCTTAAAATCACTGGCTGCAGTTCCACTATGCATGACACAGAAATTGAGGGGTACATGAACTTCTTCATACAGTTGGCCCAGGCTGCACAGCCTCAAAACAACAAACATTATCACAGATAGTGTAGATACTACTGCACCTAAATCAGTATCACCCATGTTGCTACTCAATCATCCATTTACTTCTTTACATCACAAAATTACTTCCACTGGCACTTCAGCTAGTTCAGAACCCGCATTTTCACAAGGTATTGAAGCTGACATTTCTACACTACTCTCCGTTACTTCCACGACACCAGTACTATGCATATCATGTAAACTTACAGGAACTTCCACAGACTTTGATTCCTGACACTTGTTTGCACTGTCTAGTTTCAGATGAGCATTTTTCTACTGTGATTGCTTCTGCTGCCTCATAGTGATGGTGTGCTTTATTCCTGGCCTAAACCTATCAGCTTGTATCATCCACCAAGCATCCCATTCTTACTCGCTCTTCTGTAGTACCTCGAGAGTAGCAAAAAGCCATTCATGTTTTGTACCTTTTTTGACCCTTATTTCTCCTCTACAGCTGCGTTATGTGCCTTTGTATCCTGTACAGTTTTAAGCAAATTCACACTGTTCACTAGTAACGGTGCCTGGGCCTTGTAATGTTCTACTTCCGAAATTGGTATGTTACTTGTAACCTAATGATCTGCTCCATCACAGTAGCAGCAGAATAACCCATATTAGTGGTACGTGTTTCTACCGGTATCTTGCATATTCTGCTACTGCCTAAACAATAAAGGAATGTACAATGCAAATGAAAATGAGTTACCCTCAGATAAAAATGCCCATCACTATGATCCATCGTGACCAATGAATTACAAAATGAAAACAACCATTTATAAGGTAAACAAAATGCATCTCACTCACCAACCTGCATTGTGTGAAGCATTGACTCCAAGTTGAGCGAAGCTGCTATGGGGATGATGACAACGTCAGAAACTGGCTGTGGTTATAGTGGTGTCAGTTGCAGCAGTGGTGGTGTGAGATGCACTTGTGGTCACCTGTTGTCATGGTGGTGAGCACTTGTGACATCAGTTGTAGGGAATTGTCTTGAGGCCCACTTCTGATCACCAGTTGCAGTGGTCACCACTTGGGTCGGGATTCTCAGTGCACAGGAAGGCTGAGAAGATGAGGTGGTGATGCTACAGGTGCAAGAGGCTGAATTTGGGAGCTGAAGCAGGTGGCTGTCATATGCCTTAAAGCACCGGTTAACAACACTGTCTGGAAAAACATTTATTGCTTGTGATTTTACAGTATGGAGTGTGACTTGAGTGTGACAAAGAATGTGGGTGTAGCATTTTGTCAATTGCAGTCATTATGTAGGTCAGTACTCAATGGTGGTGGTGTGCAAGCAGTCAGAACAGTAAGTCCGTAGGCGCAAGCCTATTGTGAAAGTTCCTGGCAGATTAAAACTGTGTGCCGAACTGAGACTCGAACTTGGAACCTTTTGCCTTTTGCGGGGAAGTGCGCTACCATCTGAGCTCTCCAAGCACAACTCACGACCTGTCCTCGCAGCTTTACTTCCACCTGTACCTTGTCTGCAACCTTCCAAACTTACCTGTGAAAGGCAAAGGTCCCTAGTTCGAGTCTTGGTCCAGCACACAGTTTTAATCTGTCAGGAAGATTCATATCAGCACACACTCCACTGCAGAGTGAAAGTCTTATTCTGGAAACATCCTCCTGGATGTGGCTACGCCATGTCTTCGCAATATTCTTTCTTCCGGGAGTGCTAGTTCAGCAAGTTTCATAGGAGAGCTTCTGTGAAGTTTGGAAGGTAAGAGACAAGGTACTGGCAGAAGTAAAGCTGTGAGGATGGGTTGTGAGTCATATTTGGATAGCTCAGATGGTGGAGCACTTGCCTGCAAAAGGCAAAAACCCCGGGTTCAAGTCTTGGTCCGGTAGACAGTTTTAACCTGCCAGGAAGTTTCACATCAGCGCACACTATGCTGCAGAGTGGAAATCTCATTCCGGAAGCCTATTGTGGCTCACCAGCAGCTAGTGTGACCTGTCCCAGCACTCTCGAAGACGGATGTGCTGTAAAGTTGGTGTCAACACCTTATCATGGACAGCGGATGTGACAAATGTGCAAGGACAGCGGATATGACACATGTGCAAATGGAGGACCGAAAAGCAAGCCAGCTGATAGTGAGGGAGGTGGTACCACATACAGCCAGGGAGACAGTACTTAGATGCCCGCCCAACAGGTTTAAATTAGTAGTTTGCAGTCACTTAATATGCCTCTTCACCAGGGGAAGTCCTAGATTCATCTGCATCAAATATGATCAAATAGTGGTGAAAGCTTGCTGTTTCTGAGTTTTTATACAGCTGGCTAACAGCAGTATCAATGACACAGCAATCACGTCAATCCCTGCAGTTAATCCAGCCCACACACCGAGAGAAACGTTGATGACCTGGTGGAGTAAAGAGTGTGATGTCTTTATTAGAATATAGAAAGAAGCCTTTAAAATAACCAAACAAAGTTCTAATTGGGAAAACTTTATGAAATATAAACATGCATATGCTCGAACAGAAGCAACTAAATCAAAATAGTTGGCGTGATGACTGTCAGGATATTAATAAAATCCCTCCTTTGTCTGACTTCTGCTCTGTGATCAAATCTATGAAAAAGAAATCAAGTAAACATTGTTTGTTAAGATATTGAATAGAGGAATTTGTGGATAGACTTGCACCTGCAATGGGTGTGTATAGGATGCGTGCATTTGAGTCATCTAACACCCATGGTGACCAGCACAGCGATTGGAAAACTGATTTACTATAGCAGAGTTGGAAAAAGCATTGAATTCAAAGGCTAATAATTTACCAGGATTTGATTATCTAAACTACTCAATGGTCTCTCAACTGCTGGAAAACTGCTCATCAAATTCTGTAGTGCACTGTGGAGTACCACTACATTTCTAACAGAGTGGAGCACACATATAATCATCTCTATCTGGAAACTGGAAAAGTATCCACTCATGGCCTCCTATTATTGATCCAATTCCTTGTCTTCATGCAATGGTAAGATGTTTGAAAGGCTCATCAAAGCGTGCTTGGAATTGTGGCTAGAAAAACACAGCTTGTTACTGCAGATACTATTTGGTTTTTGGATAATGTCAATATTCTAACAATGTGCATAGAACACACATTTTTAGTACAGGGATATCTAATAGTGGTATTTCTTGATGTAAGTGAAGCATATGATAATGTGGAGATAGAAATCCTGATGCAGTAACTCACAAATTATAGGGCTACCAGAAATGCGTATCCGTGGGGTCTGTGCCATACTCTCCAAACAAATACTTTTTATATGACAGCAAGATAACACACATTTTGGCCCATGTATCACAATTTAAGAATTACCTCAAGGGGCGATATTGAGCCCTATATTGTATGTATTGTACGCAGCTGACCACGAAAACGTATTTCCTCCTAATATCAAAGTCATCAAGTACGCAGATGATATATGCATTTATGTTAACTCATCATCTTTAAGGGAAACCCGTTTGTGGTTTAGTGATGCAATGAGAACATGATGTGTGGTCATTAAAAATGGGGGTCTCACTATCACCAGATAAATCACAATTAGTTACCTTCACAAGTAAAAAGTTGATGCCAACCCCCGATAATATATGATTGGGTCCATATGTCTTCCATAATAAACCACCAGTCTAGTTCTTAGGGGTATATCTAAATGGCAGACTATCACAACACAAATGCATCAATTACACAGTTCTAACAATCAATCAAAGACTGAACATTCTCCTGTCCACCACACGCCCATGGTGTAGAGCTGAGCCAGAGAGACTTCTGATTCTCTCCCAGTTTTTAATATGGTTTGTACTAGATTATTGCTGTATGTCCTATTGGAAAGAGCCAAAATATGTATTAAAGAAACTGGACAAATTACAATACAGAGCAATGAGAATATGTCTGTGGGCCATGTCAACATCACCGACCAATCCACTGCTTGCAGAAGGAAAAGAAATGCCAGTCCACATTCAGCAACAGTTACCAACACATATATACTTACTAAAACAACACATGGATACCAATAACACTATAAGCAAGAAAATACAGCAGTTATATCAAATAATATGACATAAAAACAGAAACAAACTCAAAGAACTTCTCTTCTCACAACAAACTAGCATTGGCTCCAAGCATTATTACCATTAACCCTACAAGACAAACGAAAGCGCTGGCAGGTCGATAGACACACAAACAAACATAAACATACACACAAAATTCAAGCTTTTGCAACCAATGGTTGCTTCATCAGGAAAGAGGGAAGGAGAGGGAAAGACGAAAGGATGTGGGTTTTAAGGGAGAGGGTAAGGAGTCATTCGAATCCCGGGAGTGGAAAGACTTACCTTAGGGGGAAAAAAGGACAGGTATACACTCACAAACTCACCCATATCCAACCACACATACACAGACACAAGCAGACATTTGTAAAGGCAAAGACATAATGTCTGCTTGTGTCTGTGTATGTGCGGATGGATATGTGTGTGTGTGTGTGTGTGTGTGTGTGTGTGTGTGTGTGTGTGTGTGTGTGTGTGTGTATACCTGTCCTTTTTTCCCCCTAAGGTAAGTCTTTCCACTCCTGGGATTGGAATGACTCCTTACCCTCTCCCTTAAAACCCACATCCTTTTGTCTTTCCCTCTCCTTCCCTCTTTCCTGATGAAGCAACCGTTGGTTGCAAAAGCTTGAATTTTGTGTCTATGTTTGTGTTTGTTTGTGTGTCTATCGACCTGCCAGCACTGTCGTTTGGTAAGTCACATCATCTTTGTTTATGAGTGAGCATCCTTGGGCAACAAGTTATTTTATTCACCCACGTAGAAAAACAATGTTGAGAACAGACAATATTGTCTCTCACAGAAAACAGGTGGCCAAATTACATCCAAATCTGCAAGGACAGCTCCATGACACCAGAACTCCATGACACCAGAATGAACGGCATATGCTTTCTATTGCCTGTTAACAAATGATATGGGAAGATATGCAATTCCTAATGAGGTGTCTATTTACACTGTGGAAATTTAGTATTTTGCAGAGTGGCTACCTATGGAGTAAGGAAAAAAATTTCAAAAAGTTTTAGTCTTCACAGACTCTCCAGATGATAGAAACTTCATATAGTAATGCTATCACCCTGATTACACAGAAGATACATCAAGTTTAACTCATACTTCAAGAAAAGTTGATGTAAACTTATTGTAGATCAGAGGACATACAGGCACATAGGAATCGAAGTAGCCAATAGGTATGCTAAGGAAAGTATAACTCAATGCATATTTCAAGGAATTAGACCCCCCTGCAGTGATTTTATACAGGAAACAAGCAACATGTCCCAGCTTTGTGTGGGTAGTACTAATTATCAATGGCTGTCTGCTTTGTGCTCTATACGTATACTGGCTGTATGAGCCACTCATTAGCTCAAAATCACCACTTGGTTCTGCTACCACCACTCCAGGTGATATGATAGCTGGCAGTTCCCATCATTTGCATGAGAATTAACTCAAAAGTGGCAGTTAAATATGGAATAGATGACATTTGTGGCTCTTGAGATCTTGCCGTCTCCAGTGCCAATCTGAAGTAAGTATAAAATCTCTATGATATTTTCTTTTATATGTACAAATTTTGTTGAAGAAAAAATAAAGAAAAAGGAAAATGTGCATGTGCATTGACAGATGCACATGATCTTGTCTTCCCTCTCCCCCTATATCCAATTACACTGACATTTTCTGTCATTATGAAAGTTGTTTACATATGTTACTGCAGTGGCAAAAGAAATATGAGCTACACAGACGCTATGTCAGGACACTGGTAGTTCTCATTTAATTTTCATATCACACAGACCCACAGCTACAAATTATTCAAATTTTTATTATGCTGTGTAATTGATGTGTTACACTGTGATCTTCTTTTGAAGAAAGTAATAACTCTTTTATATCTGTCTAAAATATTGCTTGAATGTTTGATTAGTAATGAATGATAATATACAAGTACATTCCTTAAACATTTTCAGAAACTGCTCTGATGATGAACTGACAATTACAATGTGTAACTGTTGTTAAGTATGTAACTTTTATGTGAATGGTTACACAAAGATTGTTACATCAGAAAAGGGGCCATTGTTAAATGAAGCACATAATATATTTACAATGGATATGGACATGTGTGCTGATAGCTGATTAATATGTGTAGCCTATTTGAGGTTTTGGACTTGAAGATAGAAGTGATGAATGTTTACTTCACACTCATTGGCCATTAAAAGATGAAGTGGCCATTCTGCTTTGTGTCTGTACGAGCAGCATGAGTGTGAATTATGTCATGTTAAAAATGTTTTTTTTTTTTATTTCTTTCTTTTTTTAGACTCATAGTGAGTGGATTCTTGTTGATATGTAACATGTCAGGAAATACAGAATGAGTGTTTCACAAGAATTATTATGCTTGGATATAGTGTTCATGATACATTCGCATAGTGACTGTGCCCTCAGGGTGCAAAAGAGATTAAAAAAATTAAAACTTATTTTCATTTGAAAAGTAATGCAATACTTGTTGCAGATGTGTATGCGACAATACATAAAATAATTCCTGTATGTGGATTAAAATAACTTTTTGATTAACATTTCAGCAAGTTGGGTGATAGGGGCCAAGCACGAGCCATTCATTGGGAGCGTGAAATTCTTGATGTTGTGCTTGTTTTTGCAGTCAGTGCAGAACTCTGTCAAACATGGTTGTCTGCACGCTAGCAACAAGCCCCCCCCCCCCCCGATCCCTTCACAACCACCACCACCATCACTGCCGCCACTGCTGCTGCTGCTGCCAGTACAATGTACCAGTCCCAAAATTATTTTATTTGAGCTATAGGCTATTAAGTCTGTTAAATCACTGTAGTCTTTGGTAAAGTTTTTGACTACAGATCAAATCATACTGAGTCCCAAACTCAGTCCTAGCCAGCACATAGATTTTGGGGAAAAAAAATCATTGGCAATAGTAGCTGAATGCTTCAGAAATAAGGAGTCATCACCATTCTGCCAACCACCTAGTTAGGGAGGATGGAGGAATGGATAGACATTCAGGTTACCCTCTTGCCCTTGAGAGTAAGAAACTAAGGAGAATAGAATAGAATAGTTTTATTCACCTGTCAGTATTTTTCATACAGTTGGCTTCATCAAATTTTACAGTGGTGTCGAGTTTTATACAATAAACAATTACATATACATAAAATAATGCAGAAAATAACTAGCTTATATAAAAATAAAAAGATTTTCTTTATAACTCAGGGAAAAAAAGATGTTTGATTAGTTTTTAGGAATTCTTCAGTTGAATAAAATTCACTTTATTTTAGTCAAGTTATTTTTATTTAGTGGTACTGTATGAGCTCAGTATGGTAACTTATTGAAATGTTTTATTTTCAAATATTTATAGTTATTATGGACTATAGCGAATCTTGAAAAAGGCAAATCTGGTGACTATTACATCTTATTGTCCTCTTCTGCCATCTGAAAATACGTTTAACTACTGGGGAACTGAGCTGGAGCAGTATTCCATACTGCGGATGAGAATAGAAGAAAGCAAAATATGACTGGAGCAACCACTGTTTGCTCATACTGTTCCTTAATTTATAGAATAAAAGAAGTATACAAGCTATTTTGTTGCAGAGGTAATTGTGTGTTCATCCCAAGAGAGTTTTTCTTCTATGAACAGTCCAAGTAGTTTTACTGTTTTGTTTTGATTTTTGGTTACCTTTAGATTAAAAATTATTTCTTCTTTTGCTGTTTGGTTCACGCACAGCTGATTGGCATGACACCAGTGATTAGCCATTTGCATCATTTCTCTGTTGTTAGCTAGTACACTTTGTAAATTTTTGCCTGTGGTTATTAATGTCATGTCATCAGCACATATTATATTCATACATGGTATATAATTTGAAAAGTCATTAACATAGACAATAAACAGGAAAGGCCAAAGAACAGAACCTTGGAATATTCCTCTTTTTATTGGAAATATTGCTGATCCCTGCTTATTTGCATATACAATCTGTAACCTATTGATTATATAAGGTTTCATTAAATTGCATGATTTACCTTCTAAGTCATAATAATCTAACTTTTTGAGACTATGTCGTGCAACACTGAGTCAAATGCTTCACTTAAATTAGTAAGTGTTCCAGACATAGAGAGCATTTTTTCTTATTCTTCATAAACATTATTTACGAAAGCTTCAACTGCTTTTACAGTTGATGGACCAGAACTGAACCCCAACTGTTGCTTATTTAAAATTTTGTTGCTTACAAAATAGCTGTATATCTGTTTATACATACAGTTTTCTATTATCTGTGATATGACTGGTACTACTGAAACGGATGTGTAGTTATTTGGGAGGTTTTTATCATCATTTTTATACATAGGTAATGTGACTGTGAGCTTAAGACATTCTGGAAAAATTCCTTCATTTAGGATTCTGTTAGACAGTGAAAGAAGTGGCATTTTGATTTCCTTTGCTATACATTTAAATGAAATTACTGAGGCAAAAGTAATCTTCTGTTTTGGAATTACTTTGTTTGTGATTCAGTTTTGAATGCCATTAAAAGTGATGAGAGGCCACGTAAATTTCTCACATATGTTGTTCATACTTGTCGGCACCAGAACTCTTTGTTTGTGGTTGGGAGTGGCATGGATAAGATTTATTGCACCTTCAAATCAGGGGGGTGTATACTGGCAGCCGAGACTGTATACTCCAAGAATTGGACAGATTGTTAGCATAGTTGCAGTTAGTCGGTGCTAATCTCGACTCTGTTAGATGAGAGTGTGTCCTTTACTATCGTGATGTGGCGTTCGTGATCTTGCATGGTGTTCCTGAAGATCAGGATATTGTTGAGATATACAAAACAGAAGTCGAACTGGAGCAAGAGATAGTCAATAAAGCTTGCCACATCTGGACAGCATTTATAAACCCAAATGGTATGAAATGGTACTCGTGCAAGTCGACGGGTGTGATAAGTGCCATTTTCAGAATGTTCTCAGGTGCGACTGGGATTTGGTTATAAGCATGTTTGCAGGCCAGTAGGCTGAAAATTGTAGCACCTGTGAGAAGGCGAGTGAAGTCGGAAATGTTTGGTACAGGATAATTGTCCATCACAGTTCTAGTGTTGGATTGTCTGTAATCACCACACATATGAAAGAAGCAGTCCTGTTTGGGCTGAGGTGTATGGGTGATGAGCAGTTACTATCGGACGGCTGTAATATTCCCACCTCAAGAAGTTCCTGTATTTGCTGGCAAGCCGAGCAAAACTTAAGTGGGTTAAGGTGGCGTGCCTTGTGGTGAATAGGTGCGCCCTCAGACTGACGATGCGATGAACGGTTCCATTCATGATGGTGGAAACATTTTGTCCGATGAGTGGGTGTGGGCGGGGCACAGTGTTGGTTGAATTTTTAGGGGCACATGACTTGGAAGCAGCATAGTTGTCTGCTTGGGAGGGGTAAAACAGCAAAAAGTCATATGTTTGTTATGTTTATGCCAGCACGGATGGCAGTTTGCGAGTGCCAAGTGTGTGGCGGGCACGAACAGTGCACATAGAGTGAGACTATTGTCTGAAGTGTACGAGAGAGACACATTTGGCGGTGGCGGCGCTGCTAGGGTCCATGGAGCTCTCAAGCAAGCCATGCAAGGAAGGTATGAGAGTTGAGCGGGGGGGGGGGGGGGGGGGGGGGGGGGGGGGGGAGGAGAGGGGGGGGGGGGCAATATTTATCAACACACAGGGCAGGTGCATGCTTGGTGGCAGGGTGCATGGTAGGAGCCCGGGCGGCTGGATTGTCATGAGTGTCAATTGGCGAAACAGGTGAGAGAGGCATTGAGTGGAACACACTTGATGGGGGTGGGGAGGTGGAATAACACTGTGTGGTTAAGACTGGAGTCATACGAGGTAGATGTGGAGTTGCTAACCTGTGTGCTGTTGTTGGCGAAGCTGTCAGGTGTGGTGGATGAAAACTCAGGCGTCACTGCTGCCGAGTGGTGTGAATTGATGTGGGTGGTGATTGCAGCAAGCTCATCCTCAGTGCGTACAATGCAATATTCCAAAACAGCGTTCTCACAGCAGAGGGCACATGTCTTGACACTTTCCACCAGGACGCGATCCATGGTTGCCAAAGTCCAGCTCGTGACAGCCACGCACTGATGTACTAAACAGTTAACAATGTTTACACTTGGAGAAAGTGGCGGAGCACATACACACGGGATGTGAGAGTTAGAGGTGTGGTGAAACAGAGAACCTTGAATGATGTTGGAGACAGGTGGTGGTGTGATAAGAAGCGGATTCCCAGTATTAGTTCTGTGATTCCACCACATGGAAGATCCAGGGGAGCGAGAGGCTGTTAGAGAGGCAGAGTTGAAGCTCGACGGAGTCACAGGTCTGGAGTGTAGCTGAGTTCCCAGCTGCCAGGAGAGAGCATGTGCATATGACGGGGTACAATTGAGACATCAGTGCTGGTGTCCATGAAGAGGATGTGACTCGAACGATAGTCTTTGACATAAAGGTGGCCGTTCAGTGGGACGGAGGCGTGAATAGAATGTAGTGTGGTTTGGCACTTATCGTACGATTGGCTTTTCGGATGCTTAAACAGAGGGTGGTACTTCTTAGCATGATTGCTGAATACGGTGCAGTACCAACAGTGAGGGTACATTGGGAGAGGAGGTGGCTGATTGTCCTTGATGTGTTCGGGAACATATGCTGGGGTGTATGGCGCAAGCGCGATATGCAGCGGTTTGGTGGATGGAGAGTGCACGTGCTGGGTGCCACGTGGTGCAGCAGTTTGAGGGAGGGGCATGCGGCCTGCCCCTGCATGCGGCCAGGTAAACTACTGGTGCAGGAGTGCCAACATATTGCATGAGCTCCTGCTGATGGCGCTGGTGTGTGAGCGAATAGACCTCATCAGCCATCTGCACATGCGAACTGATGGATTCCAGGGCATGGGGTAAGAGATGAACCTGGAGATCTGTAGGCCATTTTGATAACCACACTAACCACAGCATTTAGTTTGGCATCATCTGTTCGGTGACCAGAAGGTGTAGCTGGCGCTAAAGCTGGGACAGGGTGCAGTCGCTAAGATGTTCCTCGTATAGTATTCACAGAGTAATCTCTTGTGAGGAATGTGAAAGGCACTCTGTGATAGTCTGTTTTGCAAAATCTTACTTCGAAGTTAGCAGCAGCATCAAAAGTAGGTCGCAGATCAGGTCTGTGCACTCATGTAGATGAGTCATGAGGCACAGGAATTTTGAACTGGTGTCAGTGATGTGATACAGTTTGAACTAGTTCTCCACCAGTGCAAATCCCGTTGCTGGGTTGTCCTCGGATAGGGGGGGGGGGCAGGGCCAGTAATCGGCCTGGTGGTGGTAATGAGGACACACTAGTCCTGTATCTGAGTCCCTCTTATCACTAGTATGACGTGGATGCTGGAACAGTGCGGTCAAAGCGGATGGCACTGCGTAGGGTGTGAGTGAGCAGTCTGTTGGAACGGATGAGAGTGGCACCGAAGCACTAGGAAATGGTGCTGTAGAACTGTCTGATGCAATGTTTGTGGCACTGAAGTCCAATGTGGAAGGCATTGCCGGCTCCATGTGAAAAGCAAGTGGGTAAACGGCTGCAGCCAAAGCCCCCTGAAAGTTTACTTGGGGCGGTGGGGAGGGTGGAAGAGTGGACGTGCGCGGAGGAGCACAGTTAAATATTCCCACCGGGCTGTCGATAAGACGAACTGGAGCATGTTCAGAGGTGCGGAAACCACAGTTAGTATCACTCTGCAGCACATTGTTCATGTGAGGTAGGAGCCCATAAAGTGAACTGAGAGGCCGAACAATCACTGAGGGTGGAAACATACCTGGAATTGTTCATGATATACACTGGGTGTTGTCCACTTTGTAAACCGATGAAGTGGTATAGCACTTGGGCATCGTGGGAGCATGTGGTCTGTCCTAACAAAGGTGAGGTCGCACACGGCACTGTTGTAACGGTCGGCCGGGCGTCTGGCATCTGATACATAGTTTGTGCATGAAATGCAGAATTCACACTTTGCTCACCTCATTATGAAAATGCACATGTCGATGCACACTCACTGGAGAGGCAAACCCAAGTTTACAGTCACATGTTACATTGTTAAGTGTCTAATGTGTTGAGGTGACAAAGCTGCAGAAATGTATTGTGGTGGGGAAGTGACGAAATAACCCATTGTAGATACAGGAGCTTTGATATCCACATGTTACGCGGCTGGGTACATGGCTAATTGGAACGAATGAAGGCATAAACAAAGCCAGTGTGTTAGATGAGAAAATACTTGCACTACGAGGAAACAGCACTCGAATTCTTACTCAGGGTCACCACTGTGGAAATTCGGTTGGGTTGTAGCCCAAGGAAAACACACTTAATACTGCAAGACTCAATATTTTTTGTATTGGTAAGTAAAAACATCCACACTACAGCAAGTCATAGAGCAAACTGAATAAGCAAGATGGCATGGGCCATTAGAGAGTCAAAGATCTTGCGATGATGGAGATATGTTGTTTGTACTTGTTTATGCCACAATCTTATTTTTGATGTTGTGCTTTCTTTTTCCAAATTGTAATGTACTATGAATACTCACTTTTTCAGATGATTAATAATTAAAAATACGAAGATGCTACTTTAATTAAAATTTATGATGCAATACATGTTAATGAATTTTTCCATTTTTTAGTAGATGAAGAGTTTAAATGAAAGAAAAAAGTGTTGCTCCTAGTGAGAATTGAACCAGTGACTAAGTCATTACAACATTTACATGGTGTGCACTCAGCTACCAACAACTCTCTCAATATATTTGAAATATCTCAGACTTAACAGTGCTCATAAATCTTTGAAATATGTAATGGGCTGTAGTATATTCCTAGGTTATTCACGTAATGGTAGTACTTGAGGTTTTTGTGGTATGGTTGACATCTGTCTTACAGTGTCCACCACTTCAGGTTTTTCATCTCCTGCGTGGTGCTGTATTCAGTATGTCGTCTCATCACTCAATGGAGTCAGTTTTGCACACACGGTCTCCCCTGCTTTGTAGCTAGGAGTAGTTTGGCAGTCAGCAGCTTTTGTATCGTATTTTCCATGACTTTTCAGTAACACCCTGAGCCATTAACTCATCCTGTGTCCAAGCCAGTTCATTTAATTTCCTTGAGGTAGCAAGCACTTGGTATTTGACATATTACTAGTTTGCTCACATTTGCTGCAACTGTTGTCTAGAATAACTGTCTCACAGAGGCAGTGTTTTGCAGTGTTTCAAGACTGATGACAGGTAAGTAAGTGCAGTCGAATATGTGAAGACCCAAGTTCCAGACCATTAGCAATCTCTCATGGCTGCTCACATTACTCACTCACTGTCTGAGTGAGTCTCTCTGTATCTCATAATTTACAGTTTGCTTTCTCATCTCCCACACTTTTTCTCCTCCAGGGCACTGAATTTTCGTTTTAATGGCTTTGTCATTTGTAGGCTGAATTTCAAATCCCACCCATTTGCTGACCGACTTTCCATAACCATTCCTCATAATTTTCATGCAGAGTGACAGTTTTCGATTTTGCGGCAGCTGGCGTGTGACCTGGGAACTCCCATCTTTTTCTCATGTGCTATATGTTGTGGCAGTTGCCAGTGTTGGCTGTAATATTCCCAGTGAATTGTTTTGAGCATTTGTTGACATATGTCAAGAAAGCAGCTACACAATAACAAACCCACTTGTTTGTAATGTGAACACTTGGACTTCATGTCTTAGGTATCTATGACTTAGCGGCATCCCTCTTGCTGTCTGTTGAACTTTAAACAGGGCAACTCCTCATGAGGAAGGCAAATACCTTGGTTAAGCTGCCCTGTCTGGCACACTGGCTATGGTTTATAAGTCCCTTTTGTTCACAGTGGATGGTGGAGAAGTCTTACACTGTGTTATTTTTCTATTTCATATCCCCACAAATTGTTCCACTGAGATGTTTGTATACATTGATTGATTCCAGCTGTGACTAGTTGGTATTGTTGTCATAGGCATGGAGTGATTCAACAGTATTGTAATCATAGGACACTACATTTTTTCATTTTGTAAAGTGCACAATTTTACGTTTCTGAGCACTTCAAACAAGTTTCCAATGTGAGACCTTAACTTTTCCCGGCTAATTGAATGTTCAAATAACTTACGTGTTTGCTGCCGGGTGATGTCGTCGACCACCGCCAATATTTCGACAGGAGCACACCCTGCAGTTGTGCCTTGAGAATGGCAGGGTGTGCTCCTGTCGAAATATCGGCGGTGGTCAGTGATGTCACCCGGCTGCAAACCCGTAAGTTATTTGAAGTTTCCAATATTTGCATCACTTTGAAGTTTATCAGGAACTGAATGAATATTTGTGCCCTACAAAAATTCTGTGGTTACTATTATGACTACCAAACATCCCAACACACCCTGAAGCACACCTGAAACTACTTCTACAGATATGGATGCCTCCCCATACAAAATAATGTACTGCACCCTCCTTACCAAGAAATCCTCAACCCAGTCCAAAATTTGGTTTAATGCCTTACAAACGATGGAACTTTTGGTAATAGACATTGATATGATGCAGAGTCAGGTGCTTTTTAGAAGCCGAGAAATACTGCATCTGTATGACTGCTTTGTGATGTATGCCTTCGAGGATGTCATGTAGGGAAAGCACAAGTTGGGTTTTGCTTTACAAATGTCTTTGGAATACACACTGCTTAGCATGGGGGAGGTCATTCTGTTTGAGATTTCACATTTCAGCACAGGTTATGTGCTGAGAAACTATAACAGATGGATTTCGCAGTTACTTGACAGTAGTTTTGTGGATAATATCTGCTACTCTTCTTGTAGCCAGATGTGCCCTGTGCTTTCTTTCAACCTGTGGGTGCTGTGTTGTTTTTGTTTGTGGGATCTGTGATACGTTTTGGTTAAAATAGGGTTTAACTCAGCCATAATTTATGTATAGAATCACAAAATGATTTCATCAGGTTCTGACGCTTTATTCAGTTTTACAATTTCAGCTGCCTTTCAGTGCCACTGAGTCTAATAACTATAACATTCATCTTTGCAGTGGTGGGAGAATTAAACTGAGACAGCACTCCGGATTTGCATTGTAAAAGAACATTTCAAAATGGAGTTCAGCATTTCTGATTTTGCTTTTCTGTCCTAAATTTCAGTTACAATATTATGAATTTCATTTACAGTTTAATCCATGACTCTATGATCCCTAACCTTGGTGTTACTGATAGTCTTCACATATGACCAGAATTTTTTCTGATAAAATTGTGCTTTGATAGTCCTTGCTGCCTATATGTAGTGTTCTTGTGACAGCCAAACTATTTTCTTTTAGCGTCCCTGTATCTGTAGCCTGATACTTTGTTTTATGCCTATTGCACAGCAGGCAATTTGTCTTTATAAATATCACATCCAACATGAGCTTTTCTGCTAGATACATACCTATCCAGAGCATGGACAACTAATCTTTTAAATTCCACCACAGTTCTTCTACAAGCACCTGCCCAGAGCTAAATGTTCGAAGCTCCTCTTTGAGAAATGACACTACTGATTCTTTATCTGGTCTAGTGAAAATATAAATCTTTCTTCTAGTTTTTGTTACACTTAGTTCTTTGTTAATCGTTGTTGCTGCAACTGTGTCATGTTCACTAATGCCAGTTTCAATCTGGACATTCACAAAGCAGGCAGGTCTGTTTGTTACCATTACATCCAATATATTTCCATCATTAATGGGCTCCTTGGTAGTTTTCAGAGAAGACATTTAGTAATGTTTTGAAGAATGTCTTGTAACATCCATAATTTAAAAAACTGTAGTTAACCCAGGTGATGGTTGAATGAATCAAATCACCTCCAATGATGATAGTATGATAGGAAATATCTGTGGTAGTGAACTGAGGTTTTTCTCTAAAGTGTTTGGTTACATCTGGGATAGCGTCCAATGGTCAATAGAAATATCCAGTTATAAATTTCTGAACACCCTTGATACTAAGTCTCTCCCAAACAGTCTTGCATGCAACTTCACTTTCTATCTTCGTAAATTTGAGTTTATTGTACACCAAGGGGCCTGGGTTCGATTCCCAGCTGGGGCAGGAGATTTTCTCCGCTCAGGGACTGGCTGTTGTGTTGTCCTCATCATCATTTCATCCCTATCTGCGACGTGCAAGGCACCCAATGTAGCTCAATTGCAATAAGTAATTGCCCTCAGTGGCCGAACTTCCCCGAATGGGGGACTCCCAGCCCACTATTCCATACGCTCATTTCCATGAGTTTCTTGTATTCTGTGACAAATATTATACCACCATTTTCCATTAATGTATCCTTTCAGTATATACTTCAAGCACATTTGTTAATTTGAGCCTTTAGCCAGCTTTCTGTACCTAGTATTTTGTAAGCTCCACTGGTTTTTAGCAATGATTCAAACAAGGGCTTTGTTGTGAATTCTTCAGCTGTTCATCACCATGATTTTAAAGCCATTCATCAAAAGAATTTTGATAGCATCATCTGTGAAGGGCATTTGTTTCGATATTATGTTGATGTCTCCAATAGCCCCCCCCCCCCCCTCCCCCGCCCCCTGGCCTGAGGTATTCCCGCCTGTTGTAAGAGGTGATTAAAAGGAGTCCCACACATTTTGGCCTTTATGTGATGATCTCCTACAGGGTTTGGCCTCCATTTTTCCAAAATTTCCCAAAGAGCGAGCCAGTTGTGGAAGGGCCCCTTACACGGAGCATGATGTCCATCGTGCATGGTGATCTTTGGCCCACTTTATCATTGTGGATTTGCAGTTACACTCATCCTCCATCTGTTGGTCAAGGACACCTTCCTGGGTGCATTTTTCTCCATCCACTGTGCAGTGTCGTTTTCTACGCCGACGATGACCATGGACTTCTTTGCACCTGATATCCAGCGCAGTAGCCGGTCCACTGTGGTAGGGTTGTAGCCCCCTGACTACACAGGGATCACTCTGCTGATGCCTGCACCGTTAGCTCCCCATGTATGCCAAGGAGTAGGTGCCTGTCACAGTCGAGCATCGGGACTCCCGGCAGTGGCCATATTGCCAGGTGGCCTTTGCTGCAGCTGGATGGTGCCTGTGGGGGAGGGCCTCTGGTAGGAGTGGGTGGCATCAGGGCGGATGATATGCCATGAAACATAGTATCTCATCTCTTGCTGGTGGACCACGACCAACAGTCTCTAAGCTTGAGGTCTAACTTCAATGCAAAAAAATACAACCCCAAATTGTTCCCCTCCCTGGCCACACCATGGGAGGAATGCCAGGTTAAGGATGGCAGCGAAGCTTATACGACCCGTTACCTCGTATGTATGAGAGTTGATGGGAATCTTTCGTGTCCATGAAGCCTCAGTTTTTTGTGGAGAATTTAGGGGACAAGTTTGGGAAGGTGGAGGGATTGCCCAAAATGCGATCTGGGTCAGTCTTGATAAAAACCTCTGCCTGGTCATGGGCATTGCTCACCTGTTGTGACAAGTTGGGGGATGTTTCAGTTACCATCATGCCCCATAAGAGCTTAAATATGGTCCAGGGTATTATATTCCACAGGAACATTCTTTTGCACTCTGACGACGAGCTGCGTGCCAATTTAGAGTGGTGAGGTGTTCATTTCATCTGGCATGTCCATTGGGGTCCGAGGGATAATCAGTTTGCCACCGGTGCCTTCATCTTGGCCTTCGAGGTGACACATTACCTGAGAAGGTCAAGGTGATGGTCTACTGCTATGATGTCAAGCCCTATATCCCTCCCCTGATGCAGTGCTTTAAGTGCTGGAAGTTGGGGCATATGTCTTCCCGCTGTACTTCCAGTGTCATCTGTTGAGATTGTGGATGTCCTTCGCATCCAAATACTCCATGTGCCCCACTTCCCATCTGTGTCAACTGTGGAGAGCACCATTCCCCTTGTTCAACGGACTGTAGGATTCTACAAAAAGAAAGGAAAATAATGGAATACAAGACCCTGGACTGACTGACCTACACTGAGGCTAAGAGAAAATATGAGAGGCTACATCCTGTGCATATGACATCCACTTACAGCACCGCTACGACAACAGTTCTAGCACCTTCTGTTACACCATGTACAGTTGGCTCTCAGAGCAGTCAGACTCCATTTGCCCCTTGATGGTTGGGGGCACTTCTATCCCAGTTGCTCCTGCACCACCTACTTCGAGAGCAACACCCCCCACAACCGTCAGGGACATCAGTCCCCACTTCCCAGACAGAGAAGCGTAAGTCTTCTTCGACTCCTCTTGCTAGGAAGGGATCCCTTGGGTCACTTCTTTCCCAGGTTTCTACCAGTGGCAAAGCAGACACCTGCCAGTGGCTGTAGATGTTCATAGGGCTTCACAGTCCTCCTCAGTCCCTGGGATTAAATCAGTGAAGCCCTCCCAGCTGAAAAAACCTAAAGAGCAGTGAGACAAACCAAAAAGAAGACGACCCCCAAGAACCCAGACATTTCGGTGGCATCCATACCACCACTACCTACCAGCTCTGCGTCTGAGGATAAATTGGAGATTCTGGCATCCGCTGAGGATTTAGATCTCGCTGGGCCCTCAGACACAATGGATGTTGATCGCACAGGTACTCAGTCTGTGGCGGCAAGTGACCCTGAGCATTTCATGCCTTCCCAGCCTCATGATAATGTCATCCTCCAGTGGAATTACTGTGGTTTTTCCGCCACCTGGCTGAGCTACAGCAACTGTTAAGCTTTACATTTGCTTTCTGAATTGCCCTCCAGGAAACCTGGTTCCTGGCAATGCGAATCCCTGCCCTCCGCAGCTATAGAGGATATTACAAGAACCGTAGTGACTATAATAGAGTGTCAGGTTGAGTTTGCATCTATGTCCTGAACTCGGTATGTAGTGAACCTGTGCCTCTTCAAACTCCTCTTGAAGTTGTGGCTGTCAGGATAAGGACAAAGCAGGAAATAATTGTCTGCAACGTATATCTTCCTTCAGATGGTGCAGTACCCCTGAACGTATTGGCTGCATTGATTCATCAACTCCCTAAACCTTTTTTACTTTTGGGAGATTTTGACACCCATAACCTCTTGTAGGGTGGCACCATGCTTACTGGCCGAGGTGGAGATGTTGAAAATTTAGTGTCCCAGCTCGACATCTGCCTCCTGAATACTGGGGCCACCACGCATTTCAGTGTGACTCATGGTACTTACTCGGCCATTGATTTATCACTTTGCAGCCCAGGACTTATCCCATCTGTCCACTGGAGAGCCCACGATGTGGCAGTGACCACTTCCCCATCTTCCTGTCACTCCCCCCACCTCATGCCCACAGACATCTGCCCAGATGGATTTAAACAAGGCGTACTGGGAAACTTTCACCTCTGCTGTCACCATTGATTCTCCCCCACTCAGTAACATCAATGTGATGGTTGAGCGAGACACCAGGACTCGTTTCTGCGGCGGAAAACATGACCCCTGTTCCTTAGGGTGCCCCAGGTGAAACACAGTACCTTGGTGGTCGCTGAAAATCGCTGAGGCAATTAAGGAGTGTTGGCGGACTCTACAGCGACATAAGCATCACCCGAATTACTGGCTCCTTTTCCCACCTCAGAGGTTTATCTCCTGCATTGGCGGCCCAGGTCAGGGCTTATGATCACAGTTCGTACCCGATCCCTCCTCTGTGAACTAGAGTCCTTTCCTTTACCACTTCCCCTCCGGGTCCATCTGCATACACCTCCATGGTGTATCACTAGGCCGCGGCTTCATCTGGACCTTTCACATGACCCTAAGGACACAATTACTCCTGCGGCTCTCCACTGTCACTTCCTCTTGATTCTTGATGTGTTCCGGGGCTCTGAAGTGGTTTACAACGATGGCTTGATGGCTGATGGTCACATCGGCTTTGTCTATGTTCACAGAGGCCATATTGAACAGCATTCCTTGCCATGATGGCTGCAGTGTATTCAGTGCAGAACTGGTGGCCATATCTCATGCTTTTGAGAGCACATCCGTTCATGCCCTGGTGAGTCATTTCTTCTCTGTACCGACTCCTTGAGCAGTCTCCAAGCTATTGACCTGTGCTACCCTCGCCATCCTTTGGTAGCAATCATCCAGGAGTCCATCTATGCTCTGGAATGGTCCAGTCATTCCGTGGTGTTTGTGTGGATGTCAGGACACATTGGAAGCCCAGGCAACAAATTTACTGACAGGCTTGCCAAACAGGCTATGCAGAAACTGCTTCTGGAGATCGGAATCTCTGAAACTGACCTGACCTGATCTGTATTATGCTTCAAGGCTTTTTCCCTTTGGGAGAATGGCATAGCCTCGGTATGCACAACAAACTGCGTGCCATTAAGGAGACTACGAGTGTGTGGAAGTCCTCCATGTGGGCCTGTCACCGGGAGTCTGGGGACAATGACATAGATTTTGAATTTCATTAAGATTCTGTGACCAAGGCTGGTGTCTCTGTTTTCCTTGCCAGCTGCTGCCAGACGACAGGCATCATTAATTCCAACATGGTAAAAAACCTTTTGTTTGTTGCACCTGGTTCTCTCAGTGGCTGCTGGAACAGTCTCTTCATTGTGTTGAAGAGACTGTTTCCCATCTCTTGTCGCCATTTCTCTAAGGGGTATTATTATTCACCAGATGTTCAAAACGCTGACAATTAACAGACCCCTACCTGTTTGCACTTGCTGTTGCTGACATGGGACACATCACGTGTACTGTGCTAATGTGTCTCACAGAGTGATTATTAACTTGCCATAAGAAATAAATATTCCTTTTTGTTTACTGTCCTTTCTTTGGTCTTGAAATATTGTCTGTAGTTTATTGATTTGTAAAGATGTTGAGTACACAAAATGAAAATGTAAGATGGTATTTTATTCCAAACATAATATTTTTCCTACACTTTTTCTTCTTTTTAGGTTTGTTTCGAACAGTGAAGATTAATCTTTCACACAGAGATTTACGAAAAACTGTCCATGGTATTTTAAAGACGTGTAACTTACCAACTGCGTATGTAGAGAGGATACCTGAAAAATCTGAAACCACAAGTCCAAATGAATTCAAGTTTGATGCAGTGAAATTTGAACAGAACGATCCCATGTATGGAAGCTACATTCTTAAAAGTAAAATTAAAAAAGCAAAGGAAACAGAAACATTAAGGCAAGTGACAATTTTTTTGAAGACAATTTTAATAGAGTATTAAGGTGTACATTAAAGGGAGAAACAAAGTGTAGGGGTCAAAAGATGAAGAGAAGATGAAAGTGGAAAAAAAGGTGTGCAATAAACAATGTACAGAGTTCATTCAGCATGTCGTATGTTATGTTGCTGCTCACTACAGATTGCATGTGTTATTTCTTTTTTATATGTGTGTGTATATTTTAATTTATTTATACATACATCAGAATACAGTTGTCATGTATTTCTCTTCAATATGTTTTCATACAGCACAAGCATGTTAGCTTTGGTAGAAGGTACAAATTATTGTTAGCTACTGCAGAAGGTGATATTGATGATTGTTGATGTGTTTACAGTTGTAGGAAGTGGATACAAGGTAGACCTTTATACTATAAACACAAGGACATACAGTTCCATGGGTAAAATTCGTATACTTTTATTTACAATATGTACACATATTCAAGCAAGCAAAAGCAAATATTTAACTTCCTTTGTTGCATTTACAATTGTTGGACTGACTGAATACTGTCATTGTTTCTCCAACTAGTCATTTTTAGTAATTGAGGATTGTGGCACAGGCTTCGAAGGCAGTCTTCCAAGGTTCATAATATCTTCTGCGCCAGATCTCTGTGTGTTCTGTCTTATAAAGAAGTGTGGGAGGATACGGTTTGCTCCATTGGAGGCATGGTTATTAGCAGTGACTATCTGCATTTCTTGCACCACATTTTGGTCTTGCAGTGAGTGATGGAGATAATGAAATGAGCGAAGCATCCTCTAGCATCCAGCCAGGAGTTAATACAGTTGGCTGATTTTGGAGTTGTGGACTGGCAGTGTCATGTGTGGTCAGCATAAATGCTGTCAATCCCACAGCCAACTTAAATGATAGAATGTGCATAAATTTGTCAATATTTGTTTATTAGACCATGCCCATCATTTAAATATTCGCCAGAGTTTCCTGAATAACAGCTTAATCAGCTGGAGGAATTGCATTGTATTCAACATTCAGTAACAATGTCAAACTGTGGTCACTTAGAGAGCGGCTTCTGTTCAACTGCTCTTCTCATCTTAGATAAAACCCTGTTTTCTGACATTTGCATTTAATGGTCCGGTTGGCCAAGTTCCTCATGCATGCACAGAATATGCCATACATCATAAGGTGACTTGCAGGGTGTAGATGTAGACATAGAGTTGGGCCACGTGGCAGGCAGCCTGTATTAGCTGCTCCTTCTCCCACTCCTGCAGCATTTGAATAGCCTGGTCTATAGCCTTTCTACAGTCCCTGTCCCATTACCACCATAATCCTTACTTCTCACTGTGAATACTATGTGACTGTACTCAACATTCACCATCTCCACGACCTTGCTGTCATGAGCCACTATCTTCCCTATGTTGTCCTGACATTGAACTGGTTGCTTGCATGCCACATTGTTATTTACTAGCAAGATTGCTAACTCACAAAGCAATATAAAAATACCGCAGGGCTATTATAGTGTGAATGACAGATATAGAAACAGCCAAGTCCATTTTGTCAGTTTCAGCATCTGGAGTGGGAATTAGAAGTTATCCATGGGTGCTGATGGCCTTCCCATATCCTTTACACACAGTATCCTACCCATTTACTCTAGGAATAGACTTCTTGTTCCATTTTGTCTTGTGCCACTAACAATCTCATTTCCACTTTCAACTATTTAGCATACTTCCCTTAACCAATATCACTGAAGCCTGGAAAACATCAGCCTTGTCCTTTTCCAAGGCTTTGCTACTTCTTGTTGTGCCTTGAGGAGATATACTACAAAACATCCAACAGTCATCATCCAAAGTTGTTTTCTATCAACCATCTAACCTACAGAATATTCTAGTTCACCCCTTGCCAGGCTGCTCCCTGTTTCACACTTGATGATCATTATCTTATGAACAACTCAGGACAAGACTTTTCGAATACACTCATTCATTGCCTCCTACTGCCATCCTGTCACAGCATCTACAAATATCCCACCTCACCAAAGGTAATTACTTTTGGAAGCATCCATTGCAAATAATAGATGTGCACTTTTTATGTAGGTATGGCAAAAAGTCAGCTGTTAACTCCATTGAATGACCATTGTCAAACTGTAGCTAAAAACAAACTTACCATCTAGTTAATGAACTTGTTGCACCCCATACCATCAATGCCTTCATCAGGTCTTTCAATATTTGTGTCATTAAGATACTCCTCTACAACATAAGCCTCTCTGAACTTTGCAGGTGGGAATGGTTCCCCCACATCTTCCATTTTCACAATCTTTGCAATCCTCATATCTGCTTCCTTCCCACTCCATTGCTTTTACTCACCTGGTATTAGAGTCACCCCCTCTCTCTTTCAAATTAGGTTCCAAGTCTTGCTTTCTCTGCTGCTCCCCTTAACCATTAGCAGATAGTTTTGTATTATACAATGAGTTCCCTTTTGTTACCAGTAACAGTGAAGCTTTTTCATTTGATTACTGCTCCATTGTGCTTGTGTCAGTTTCTAAAATTATTTCTGTAGCTGTTGATTTTGCATTTTTTAGATATTTTTGCCTAGGATGAAGTTTGTGAGTATGTGCTACAGGTGATGATCAATGTGTGGATCTCGCATGTCTCAACAATACAGATACCTGTTCTGTAGTTGCAATCACAGCAAAGGAGAATCTGTGTAGATGTCCAGTCAGATGGTGCTCAGATAGGCCAAATAATGGAAAGTTTTGTAGAAGTTTGAGGCAAGTTTTCTGTGTGCTTTTGGGGGTTCTAACTTCAAATTTTCAAAGTCCCACCAAAATTTTGCCCCAAAAAAGGCCAAAAAATGGAAAAAACAGGAAAATGGTACCTTTTTTCAGTTTTTCACTTATAGCTGCAAAACAGTGCAGTTTTCAGCATGCTGACCATTTATAAAAATAAAGAGAATAAAATTTCCCACAAAACAGATCTCATTGATGTTTTTGTGAGGCCAACTGTGTGGTGTGTAGCACATTTAAAGTTGGTGCAATTTCAAAGCTGAGGAGTTGGGCCATCTCAGGACCTTATTCTGTGACTAGTAAAAATACCGTCAGTGGAGGTAATTAGACACACTGACTCCGTAAAATTGAAATATTTTGATGAAAGTGATAATTCAGTAGTTTTGGGAGCCAAGGTCAACAGTATTTGGGTTTGCTTGCTGTTGTCATCATCACAAACATCACTGGATACTGTTATTCTACATCAATATCCCCACCCGATCTACCGTGGTCATATGTCACATTCAGTCAACTACCAGATACTCCTAGCTGGAATTGGTTCATGGAGGAAATTATCAAAGATATACCTTACCAATGAACCCTCATTTGTACGAAGTGTGAAGAGGATGAAACTTGTTTAAATTTTGTTTAAAATTATTGTATTACTAATATATCATGATAACAATAATTATTATTATTACCAAATGCCAAACAAAACTTAATTATTGTCAGTATATAAGTTATTTGAACGTCTTTTAACTGTAGGAGTGATGAAAGCTTTCATTTTGCCATTTGAGTGAACATTATAGATGGGAAGTTGGGTTTTGATGGTGGCACCCAAAATTGTGGTAACTTCAACATGCGCTACATGCCATATAGATGGTCTGATGCAAAAAGTCACTTAAACCTAATTTATGGGAAATTTTACACTCTTAATTTTCATTCAAAGTCAACTTTGTTGAAAATTACTTCATTTCCAAATTAGGGATGAAAAGATCTATTTATTCATTCCTCTCTTTTTTTTTCCTTCTAAGAATCACTATGTGATTTGGCTGTAGGTGCTAGACTAACATGATTCCCTAAGAGGGGCAGTATTTCCAATGTGCTTATGGGGTCATATGACTACAGTGGTACTTGGAGGGTTAAATGATGTGTTTGGTGTATGAATGTCATCCTGTGATCTGTTTGGTGAATGCATCTTATAGTTCCAGATTTCAGTGCTCTCTATTCTGGCAGATGTAAATGTTGGTAGATGAATGGCCTATTTGAATTTCTTGTGTGGAAGCACAAAATAGTTTGTGATATGAGTGTCATCTAGAAGGCAGCTGATCATACTAAGAGTGGTGCCATGCTGAGACTGCTTGTGAGACTAGTGCTGTGTAAGGTGGCTGTCAGAAACACATCATCCCTCTCTGGAGGAGGAGGAGGGGGGGGGGGACAAGCTGATGCAGTTGCCTTCATTAGCCTGATTGATTGATCAAGTGTTGTCCTTGTCCAAGTCCATTGGCTTGTCTATGGGGTGAGTTGCATCTTCCACATCCATCTGGTCATCACTGGTTGGCTACAGGTGGGCCTCACTGCTCGAGATGACACTGGTGGTGACTGCTGGCCGCATCTGTAGATACCCCAGATGGCCAGCTGCATTGAAGTCTTCTGAATATGAACAGTGTAGAAGTTCTGCCTATGTGCGAATGAGTGTGTTGCAACTACATCTGGTTGCTCTTGCATACTGTGACACTATGAAAAGTTTTTATTTGATACATGAGATAGCTGAGCTGCTGTATGTCTTTGCCTGGTACCCATACTTTCTTTCCAGATTTGTACATTGTAATCAGTACTGGATCATTTATTTTCAAATACTTTTGTCTTAACTGTAATTAATGCTCCGGCCCTAAAACTGACATTAAAGTATGATTCATTTTCCCATGTAGCTTTCAGCTGGAGATTTTGCTCCATCTAGGGTGATTCTGTGCTGAGAAAGAAATAATGACAAAGCATTGTCTTTATTATACTGCTGAGTGAGCTTTGTCAGTTGCAACTTGAACATCCATATAAATCTTTCTGCAAGTTTGTCAGCTTTTTGTGTGGTTTTAAAGTATGAAGAGCTTTTCTTTTACGAAAAAGTCTGAGCTCTTGAGGAGAAAATTGATTGTCTTTGCCAGCAACTATTGCTTTCACAGTCCTTCAGTGGAGAAAACCTGTGACAAATTGTCAAGGATGAGCTGACTGGTATTTTTGACATACGTGGAATTTAGTGAGCATCAGGTATTAACTCTCTATCTATACCTATGCTGCAGCAGTGCCCTCTGACAACATGTTTGACATGGACTATGCCCTAGTATCATTTATATGGCATTTGAAGTTCTTTTGGATCTAAGCACTTCCAAAAAACCATTTGTGTCTTTACTGATTCTGAATGTACCAGAGTGACATCTTGTAACTGTGAGAGTGTGTCTCATACCAAATAAGATTTAACTTAAAGCTGATTAATCAACTTTCCATTTATAGGCCACTCCTTCTGAATGGATTGTTTAGTGTTAGATAAAACTGGAACCTTTGACACATGCTTTGCAGTTAAGTTAGAATTCAATTGGAAATTTTCCACAGTGTCTTGACTGACTGAATCTAATGAAAAAATACATCTCCTGAAAAATCAAAATTTTTGTCCTGCTCAGTTGGCAGTTGTGAAAGCAACTCTGCATTCATGTGTTGCGCTGTGGTGCTAAAAATTATTTCATGGTCATAATTGGAGAAAAGTAGTGCCCTCACTGCAATTGTTGAGCTGTCCCATGGAATAGTACTATGTGGTTCAAAAATATCCACAAAAGCCTTGTGGACTGTGAGTAGAATGAATTTGTGGCTGTAGATATGACACTTTTTAACAGAAAAAATAACAACAAATGCTTCTTTCTCAATCTAACTGCAACTGTCAGTGTTTTTGATGAAAATGCTGCTGGCCATTTAAAACCATATTGTCAGTGCAACAGAGCAATGCCAAATTCCATATTTTGATGAATTGGTTGCTATTGTCAATGTTTTGTGTGTCATATGTTGTTAAACATTTGGCACTGAGCAAACTTTGTTTCAGGTTTTTGAATGCATGTTGGCATTCACTGTTCCAGTTCCATTTTGTGCCTTTGCTTAATAATTTGTGAAGTTGTGAAATGGTTCACTTATAGGTGCAACATGTGGGATAAACTTCCTATAGTGACTTATTTATTGTAATATGACACTTAATTGCTCAAAATCTTTGGCAGGAAGCAGCATTGGCCTGATGCTGTGAGTAAACAGAATGTTTCCTAAGTATTGTACTTTATGGTGACAGAGTATACATTTGCTTTTATTATATTTAAAATCTGCTGCTTGAAAAATCTTGAAGACGGCTTCCATATCACATAATGGCTGGTCCGGAAATATGCCTTAGAAAGTGATGTCATCCAGGTAGTTCACAATGTAAGGAGACTTCCTAAGTAAATAATGCTGGAACAAACTTTCAGTAGAGATCATGAATATTTGTGTGTTGTCATCCAAAGGTATTTGTACATAGGACTCCTTGAGATCAAGTTTTGCGAAGTATATGGTCACCTTCACATCCCCCCCTCCCACACACATGCACTAATTCAGACATCAGTTCTTCTGGTCTTGGAATTGGATAAGAATCAATGATAGATTACACATTTATTGTCACTTTGAAGTTTCCACAGGTCCATAATGTGCCATTTGGTTTCTGTACAACTACAACTGGTGTTGTCCAGTGATTGGTGGTTATGGATTCTATAATACCATTCAGTTTTGACTATATTCTGTAATGCAAGGGAATTTTGTGTGCTTTGTAAAATTTTGATGCAGCATTCAGCTTCAGCAAGATGTGTGCTTGATAATCTTCAATGCTAGTTGTTGACTTGGAAAAAAGTTATCATATTTTTGCAACATGTGTTGCAGCTTTAAGATCAGAATTTCAGGATGAATCTGATTCACTCTTTCATGAATGGAGAAGCCAAGTGCATGGAGGAGATCAAGGCCCATCAAATTTGTTGCTTTTTGAGAACTGACAACTATGAATCTGGCCTGTCTGGTTAATTGCTTATGTGCAACATTTTTAACGAAACTGATGTTTAACTGGTACCTGTTGATCGCTTTAGCAAAGTAGTGAACTTGAAATTCATGTAGTATCAATGATTCTAATTTCTTTTACATCTGCAGATAAATTATAGAAATTGAAATTTTGATGGCATGTTGTTAACGTGAAGTGTTACAGAAAAAGCCTTATCATTTACTGAAAATATCACATTCATATTACATTATCATTGTGAAAAATTATTGATTTGTGCAGGTTCATTGTAAACCTTATTTAAATTTTAATTCTGAATCACTTTTGTATTCCTGATGGTGAGTGTGTTATTTCGTTGCCTGATTCATTTAGTGTTACACACCCCTGATAGATGTCCTGACTTGTGATAATGATTAAACTGTTTTGAAAGAAACAATATTCTCACTTGTGATTACCCCTCCATGTGCACAAAATTTTTATTTAAACCTAGAGAATCTGTGTATGAAATGTAGATTCCATTGTGATCTTCACATGCCTTGTGATTTGTTGGTGCAGCTGCCCTGATTGCGTGGCTGGACTGCCTGTGTCTGCACCACAGTCATCTGTGAGCATGTCAGTTAATACTTGTGTCTGTTCATATGCCCATATTAATGACAGACAGTCATGCAGAGACAGATTAATCAAGCTAAGCAGGTCTTCCTTTAATTTACTTGCTGCTGAGTGCGTGGTAAACATATTTTGAGAGAGAGATTCTGCATATGATATTTTATTAATGAAATTTTTGCACTGAAACTTATACTCTGTAGTTAAGCCTTGTAACTGTGCTATCCACTCTTTGTAACCTCAATTTGGTTTCTTATAACATCAAAGAAGTATGCTTGGCAGCCGAAACAAGTATTTGAGGCTAAAAATATGATTACAGTTTATCTTCAATTGCTGAATAGGTCAGAATCACTTGGTCAACTTCTGGACATAGTTTTTTCACTAATTGAAAGATATCTGCACCAGCATTAGAAATAAAGAAGGTTTTGCACTCAACGTCATCTGATACCTGATGTATGATGAAATGTTGTTCTGGTATGAGAGTATAATTCAACCAGGCTTAAAGTTTCTGGTCAAATGCCAGAAATAGCTCTTGCATATTGAGAAGTAGTTATAGCAGCAAAACTATTCGCTGCAGTAGTTCTGTTTGGACCATGTCTGAAAAATATAAATCAGAACACTATAGAATATTCAATTAAATCTTAATGAAAAGGATTTGGGGTTAGCAGTTTCTATAAAGATCAGGAATCAATTGAATAGCTAAACTCAGTTATTGTCAATTACCACAGAAAATTCAATGCACTTGTCCAAAAGTTGTTTGTCATTTAAGATGTACTGGCAGAAATCCTTTCTGAAATCCTCTTGAAATTTTTGCTTTCATTTATGGCACATTTCCTTGTCACTAATTTGTGTAAAATTGGCAATGTGCTGTCTGCTTTTCCCTCTGCCAGCTTATGTTACATAGACCAAAAATAGGTGTCCAATGCAAAAGTAGCAGGAAGCTACCAGTAATCCCTTACTGCAGGAAACCATTGCTATATGAAAGTGGCCTCCTTGCACACTAGAGACAGCCTCTCTAAAACAGAATCACTAATGGCACCACATAAGCACAATAACAATCATTTCTTAAAAAGATGCACATCACAAAATATACTCAGCTTTTTCTTTGTGAGAAGGATGGCACTAATGGAACTAATGTAATCTAACACAGTATATGATTAACACTAATGTAATTGAAATTCAGAGAGTTTAAGTTCAGGCTCTTGGTAGGTAAAAACCCTGACTGTCACTTTGACTTCTGTTCGACACTCATTGTAAATTGTCTGACATCTGGAGCTGTTGAATTTGAACTGATCAGAGTGGCTGACAAGTGAGTGATAATTGCTGGAACTGGCTGATGAGAATTGGCTGATAACCAGCTGTGTTGGTGTACAGCCACTTAAATCATGTATTTGGTGTATGAATATCATTGTGTGAAGTATGTGCCACATGCATCAAACAGTTTTGGGTTTCAGCACTCTGTTTGTGGTAGATGTAACAATTGGTGGATGAATAGCCTATTTGAATGTCTTGTGGGGAAACACAAGACAGGTCCTGGTATGTGTGCCACCTAGGAGGCGGCTGAACATGCTAAGTGTGATGCCATGTTGAGACTGCCTGTGAGAGTGTACTGTGGCTGGCAAAGGAGCAGCACTGTGAATAGCTGAAAGTAAGGGGAAAACTCCAGCTGTTATCGGAATAAGAATTTTGCTGTCTCATAACATATATGGTCAATTGATTTAGTCTACAGGAGCCTTGTCAGCTGATAACTGCAACAGATTATAAATTTTTATTATTATTTTATTAGTATGTAGTATAAATATTTATTACCATATGGTTCCATAGTATGAATTAAATTTTTTATTCTGCTCAGATTGTCAGACCATCATTAAAATCTTCTCAACAGCATAATAGCATTTCTGTACCAGAGTGCTATATAATTTTCTTTTTATTAACTAAATTTCAGCCTTTGAAAATTTGTGACTCTGAACTTGTTGCATATTTTTATTCCCGTATATTGTGGGGTCCGTGCAGAAAGTGGAAGTGTGTGTTTAGAGAACATGAAACTTCCTTTATTTGTAGTTTCATATGTGTGCTAGAAATAATTTAGAAGAAACAGTTCAGGGTTATTATTTTTTAAGAGAATTATTTCATGTAAGTGTAATGAAGGAACACATATTTTTGGGTCTCATAATAGTGGCTGACAAGATTCTTTTAGCCTTGCATTGCACTTGTTTCTGCAAGGTTAGTACTCTCAGCATGTTGCTAGTATTTTCCCAAAACACAATATCGTATCTTTTCAGGTAGTCTTTGTGGGAGGACCCTGATAGATTTCTGTCCAATTGCATTTATAAGAATTTGACATGTTCTGCTTCATTTTGCTCCTGTCTTCTGCACGAAATATGAATATCATTTGTTTTAGACTGTTTTATCTTAAACTGCAACAACGGCATTTTTTAGTATTTAACTTTAGGCCATTTGGATGGAAAAAGACGTCTAGGTTTACTAGAGCATTTGTGATATTTTCGGGGAATTGTTCTGTATTTTGATTTTCTATCAGTGCTGATGTATCATCAGCAAATAAAACTGAATGATGCTGATATGTTTATGATCCCTCTGCTTTCTCTCTGTTTGATACAGCTTATGCCACGGTACAGCACTATGCATAATTCCATACTTTTGGGAAGCTGCTGCAACTGTTTATGCAAACATCCACTATTCCAGAATATACAAACATAAGATGTTTCAAGAAAATTCAAGAGATGAGAAATACTAAATAACAAATAATTGATAGTGGTCAGGTCTGAACTGGCAACCCACAGCGTGCCAGCCAGTGATGCTAACCATTGTGCCACACTGCATGCACCACGGTTCGTGACATTGCTCCCTCTCCTGGAGAAGCATCAGAAGTTCTCACTGAAGCCATCTACAGCTCCCTTGATCTACATCTTGTCAATGGTTCTCTTTATAGCGTCATCAGGGAATACTTGCATTCAGATCATGTTGTCATATCATTTTCACTATGATGAACATCAGTTGTAGCCCCTCCCATCAATGCTTCGTATTCATAAGTGGGGTCTTCAGTGTCCTTGAGCAAGAACTCCATTGTCAATCGGCACCTTAGATCTGTAATAGTGCTTCATCTGAATGATATAGGTGACATCTCTGCACCTTGTCTTCTTTATGAAGAGTCATAAACCTTCACTTCGTTTGTGACATCTGATAAGCGACAAAGTAGATGATAGGGCCCAAAGTAGTGTTTTAGTAACTTTTATGACAGTCTTGCATTCAGCAAAGGTGTAAAACTCTGTATAGGTATTGTATTGTATTGTATTTTTTATTGGTCCTGTTGTCTACATAGCAGCTTATGCATAAGACAGTGGACAAGTCAAGTTATAAATATACAGGCTGAAAGTCATTTCAAGGCATACATATTTAAGGTTACAATAATACACTTTACATGTAAGTATTTATATAACACATTTCATAAATTTAAATATTCTTCAATGGAGAAAAAGCAGTGATGCTGTAAATATGACTTTAGAGATTTTCCAAATGTATTGACCTCAGTGATAGGTTTTATGTTTTCAGGAAGTTTATTATAAAGCTTAACTCCCATGCGGAAGGTACCTTTTTGGCACAGTGCTGTGCTGATTTGAGTCACATGTAAGTTTCTGTTTTGTCTGGTAAAGTGCTCATGTATATCACAGTTTTTTTGCAGTCTCCGGTCCTTGCCTGTTACATTTAATTTAAAGAACAAAAGGGTTTCCATAATGTATACACATGGTAATGGAGGAATAGCAGATTTCTTAAACAGGGGTTTACAAGAGTCTCTAGGCTTGCACCCAAACAAGATTCTAATGGCCCTTTTTTGTAGTTTAAAAGTGCTATTAGCTGTTTTAGAGTTTCCCCAGAAGGTGACCCCATATCTAAGACGAGAATGAAAGTACGCATGATATGCATTCAATACTGTTTTCTCACTACAGCCTGATTTTAATGAACAAAGAAGGTAACATGTTTTGCTCAGTTCTGCATTGAGATATTCAATATGCTTATTCCATCTGATGTTACTCTGCAGCCAAAGTCCTAAGAATTTGGTTTCAGTATTGTTACCAACTGGTTCGTCATTTATAGAGACTGATGGGATAAACATGTCCTTGTTAGGAACATTGTGGAATTTTAGAGCAATGGTTTTCTTACTGTTTATTACAAGCTGATTACTCTGTGCCCAGCTGCTAAGTTGTTTGTGACCATGTTTTCTGTGTGCTGTAACTGTTCATCGTTGTCTCCTTTTAGTAGAATTGTGGTGTCATCTGCAAATATGATTGTTTTTTGTACATCAACATTTAAGCTTAGATCATTTATGTACAGAAGAAACAGAAGGGGTCCCAATACTGATCCTTGGGGTACACCACATTTAATTTGTTTATAGTCAGATAAGTGATTTGATACAGTTTTTAGTTCAATATTTGTGTGCTTGATGCACACTGCCTGCATACGATTAGTCAGGAAGGAACTGATCCACTTGTTGGACAGACCTCGAATACCATATCTTTCAAGCTTTGATAGCAGAATTTTATGGTCCACCATGTCAAAAGCTTTTGGCAAGTCAATAAAGACGCCTATTGTTTCCTGTTTTTTGTCCATCAGGTTAAGGATGGAATTGATGCACTCATAGACAGCAGTTGTCGTTGACCTCTTATTTCTGAATCCTTGTTGTTCATTACATAGGATGCTGTTTTTATTTATAAATTTCATAAGTTTCTCATACATAACTTTTTCCAGTACTTTAGAGATGCAGGAGGAAATTGTGATGGGTCTGTAGTTATTTACATTGTCTTTATCCCCTCTTTTATATACAGGAATAACTTTTGATGTTTTCAACACATCAGGGAAAGTATCTGACTGAAGTGAGCAGTCGGATAAGTGTGTGAGTATTTCAATTAGGTTTGATGTGCTCTTCTTTAACATTGTTGCAGGTATACCATCAATACCTGTCGATTTGGAATTTTTTAGTCCTTTTATTGCTTTAGTTACTTCATCTTGTGAAACAGAACTGATGTACATTGATCCTCTACATGCACTTATTTTATATTCATTTGCCTGGTTGCTCTTAAAGTTTGATTGTAACATATTATCAGCAACACCTGTGAGAAAGTTGTTAAGTATGTTGACTACTTCTACAGGGTTTGTTACCTTTTTATTTTTATGTGATAGTGTTATATTTTTGCAAGGTTGTCTGTATTCTCCACATTCTTTTTTTATAACACTCCACATAGCCTTTGATTTATTAGCTGAATTATAAATGATTTCATCATTATGCATTATTTTTGCTGCTTTTATTACTTTTCTTAATATTTTGGAGTATTTTTTATAGTATGCGCATAATACAGGTGAGGAATTTTTTGAGTTACATATTTCATGAAGTAGTCTTTTCTTCTGGCATGAAACCCTTATTCCCTTTGTGATCCAGCTGTTTGTTCTAGAGTTCCTCCTATGGGAATGCAAGTTCAAAGAAATAGGTTAATGTATCAATGAAAGTGTTGAAGTTTTCATTTATATCATTCATTTTGTACACTCCTAGCCATTTTTATTTCTGTAATAAGTTGTTGAAGTAGTTTACATTACGCTGATTATAACTTCGATATGTTGTTCTGAAAGTCATGTTGTTAATAATACTGCCTTGTACTTTTATGCTTAATATTTGAGCAAGATGATCACTAAAACCTGCATTGAAAATTTTTAGTGAGGTGTTGTGTAAACTCTTCTTGACTAGAAACTGATCAAGAGCTGTTTGGCAAGTTTCTGATACTCAGGTAGCTGCTTTTACTTCAGCCTTTAAATTGTAGGACGTTGCAAGGTTCAAAATGGTCTCCCTATTTCCACTATTCGTGAGGAAGTAAATATTGAAGTCACCACAGATTATCAATTCACAATTCATTTTATTTACTTTATTTAGCAATGACTCCATTTTGTTTAAGAAAAGTTCAAAATTCCCGGATGGTGATTGGTAAACTGTAGCAAAAACCAGGTTGAACTGAGTAATTTTTATAGCTGCAATTTCATAATCCTTTTCGACATTTGACCTAGTTAAGTCAGGTAGTGTAATAAAATCTACATTATCCTTTGTGTAAATTGCTACCCCACCCTGCTTGATGTTTTTCCTGCAGTAGTAAGCAGCCAAGACAGATTTGTTTATTTTCATATTCTTGATTAATTCTGGGTTAAGCCAGTGCTCAGAAATGCTTAACATGAAGATATCATTAAGTTCATGTGTTAATAGTACGTTAATTTCATCGATCTTATTACGCAGGGATTGCACATTATGGTGATAAATTTTTAGTTCGGGCGTATTCACGATTTGGTAATTGGGAATCATATTTACAGCATCACATACCTCTAGTTTAAATTAGGAACGTCAGCAGTGTTGTATTTTCATTCTTCTTTCTTGTTTATTTTGTTGTCCTTGCTGTTGTTGGAAGGATGTTCAGGAAGCTGATAGATTGTTCTATCCCTTGCAAGTCTTTCTTTAATTATTTCATTAACATGATCACAAACAATTATTTTCCCTTCATAGTTCAAATGCATTCCATGCTTCGTGTGCAGATTTCGATGCAGCTTGCTTATATCCAGTACATCGCACTTAGCGTATTGAGAACACAGTTTCCTTATTTTAATGTTTGTTTTCCGAATTTCTTTGTTTACACACGAACTATAAATCAGATCATGTCTATGAGGAAGTGTGGCAACTAGTGTGTTTCTGCATTTATTAGCTTGTAAAAAACTTTGCAGCATTTTCTCGCAAACCTCTGCTTCATTTTTTGCCACATTGTTTGAACCCATTATACAGACAATAAAGTCATTTTCTTGCATTAATTTCATCTGAGAGTTAATGTCTTCAACATTTTTACATCCCGCACCCGGTTTGACTACACTAGTCACTGCTACGCCGCGATTTTTCTCATGGGGCATGCTAGATAGATTTCTGTCTGTTAGTAATAGTACATTACTCTTTTTCCTGGATGATCTGTGTTTGTTGTTGACATTATTTGAAAAAATGCTATTCATTTTCAGTTCACTGACTTTTTCAAGTTCATGATCATTTGGAGAGTCGTTATCACAGTCACTCGTTTGCAAAACATGATATTTGTTTTTTTCCGAAAATGTGACAGTTTTAGCAGACTTTGTTGTTCTTTTTGTAGTTGGAACACTATTTTTGTATGACACTTTTACCCACTTGGACGATATATTACTTTTGTCTTGCATCACTTCACTTAGTGTTGGCTTCGATCGTAGATCCCGATTTTCTTTCTTGAGTGAGTCAATATTGCTTCTTAAGGAACTGACTATGAATTGTAAGCTAGCAATTCATTCTTTTAGCGTTGTTATTTCAGTGTTACAATTCTTACAAACTCCCTTTTTAACAGCATAACTATAACTATTTCTCAAGTTAGAATCACACACTTCTACACTCGTGGCCGTCTTGTTACTCGTGGCCATGTTGTATCTTACTGGCCATCGCTTGGTATTATAACTCCTTCGGACTTCTCTTGCCTGTTCATAGGCTGTGTCCAAGGTATCTGTCTTGCTTATTCAGTCATGATGATGAAGTGTTTCACATAGTCATGTGAGTATCATCTAGTTGAGACAGGAAAAGTGTATCTATCATTCTTTCACCTTTGCAACTGTTGAGTGGAAAGAACAATGTGAAGCCTGTAGTGTCTTCCTTCACTGTATTACGTGTGATTGTCACTCTGGGTGTATTATATCCCAACCTCTCTGTTTGACATTGCTGTACATCAAGAGCTCATCTTACACCATCATACTAAAACACTCTGGGGCCATTAGTGTGTGAGTGATAGGCAGTTGCCATCCTCTGTGTGTTGTAACATGTAATTACCTCTGACACTGTGTGGGGCTGCAGTTAATAATCATATGCTCATTACTTCATTTTATCATTATGAAAAGACTCTTAAATTGTCTGTGTGTGCTTTCCACCTACCTTCGCTGTCTACAAGAGCCTGAAAACTATATTTTGCCATCAGCTAGAAAGCGATCGAGAACATTCTGACCACAATTTCCAGTCTGCAAGTCCTCATGAGTCTTTGTACTCACTGAAAGAAAATGATCCTATTAGCTATTTACTCAGTGGGACCAGGAACTATGACAGCAAATAAAAGTTTTTGAGTTTTAACTGATGGATATATTCTGTAAAAGGCCACACCCACAAAATATAAGCCTTAGTATTGTTAACTAATATCACTATTGGAAACAGCACCATTTTTAGAGTTCAGAGGTGACATGTACGTGAAGTTCCAAGTAAAATGGTCTATCGCCGTGACTCCTAATCACCAAAAGTTAATTGCTCACCTTAAAACTGGAAAATAATCTCACTACTTGCCACGCAGTTTTGTCAACATTAGAGGTGGCACACAAACAGGTACTTCTGTGAAATCTTTGGGATCCCGTGTGGTGTACAGTCCTTGAGTCCACTTCCTACTTTTACTGAAAATGCACTCAAATCTGCACAGCTCTGACTTCATACAGATACTGACAGTTTGATATCTTGGTGCGGTGTGTGTCCTACCACTGCCTCTCAGGTTGTATTTATAAAGGAGCACAGCAAACTACCAAATGGAACGTGTGCTATCAAACACATTAGACACAGGTAGCAGTATCTAAATGGCCCCTTCCTTGAACTTGTATTAATTAATAGCTTTGTCATTTAACAATTTACAATCTTCTTATTGTTCTTATAAATACAATTAAGTTGGCTTTAGTCACTGACAAAGTGTTGTATCAAAAAACTCATGACAGTAAACTGTATTAACTGAATTTTATTTGTACTACCGGACATGGCCGTAAGCCCTCATTTGGTACAAAAATCACTTAAAACATTTCATTTCTCATGAATATTGGAACACAAAGCATTGAATATTTTAATCCACATGAAACACATTATACAAAACTCATTCATAAGCATTTACAAGCATGGCAGTCATCCTGTTCATAATGAATTATTTTGTAATTGTAAGTGAATCCTGTAATTATAACTTTCTGTTAAAAATACAAATGATACTTAATCTACCATGAATAAGAATGTTTTCATCTCACATTTGTTTTTTAGTAAATAACTCGAAAACTAGTAGAGGTAGCTTTTGATGTCATATTTTAATGTTTTTACATGAAACTGAGGTTACATACAAATTTTGAGATTTCTGAGTCTAATGTTTGGGCAGTTTCAATTTTTCATAAAGATGTCGATTTTAACCAAAATATTGCACTGATCAAGTGGAGACTTGCAACTGTTAATTGTCCTTTGTTTGTTAAGCATATCACACTATGACAATGTGGCACTGGCAATAGTGAACTGGGGTAAGCCCAGGCACACTCACTCACCTCTGTACCTCTTACACTGATACAGTGTTTGTTTTGCCTCAACTGGTCCTGACAGAAAAACATTTCCACAATCCGAGATCATTGCATAGAGTGCTCTGTGCTTCACAATGATGCCTCATACAAGAAATCTTTGCAGTTGCTGTATCTTCAGCACAGCTGTGGTAACAATGTAGTAGATGAGGTAGTCAGTGCAAACTATTATTCATTGATTCCAATTTTTCAACTTCAAGAACCTTCCCAGAACTTCAATTCCAATCCACTGGAATGTCACTGCTGCAAGTAGAATTGATATTAGGTGTTCTGGAGGTAGTTGGGGCACTTGTTTCTGTCACTGGCATTCCTTACAGGGGGTCATACAGTGTTTAATGGATCAGTGAAGGCATGCCCAGTTATACCAGTGTCTGATTAGACAGAGTCATCGTGAATGCTGTGTGTTCAGTTGTTGGAGCGTCATGGAAATACTTTAGGATAGCTGGCCTTAGATGAGCAGGAATGACAAGCAACCATTTCTGATCTATTGGATAATAGTTCCTTATGTACAGTGTTCTGTTTATTAATTGGAATTCTCCTTTGGTTGGTTGCCCCATCATCAAGGCTTGAAGGGTTTGCATCAGTCCCTCTGTTCAGCACTAGTGTCATTTATTGAGATTTCATCCATTCTGCTGTGTTGCAGCAAAGGATTCCTTGAAAGGCCGTTGGCATCCTTGTGTTTGTGTTAGTTTTTGTGTACCACTGTGACATTTTACTACTGAAGCCTATGTGCCCATCTTGCCAATTGACCCTACAGATCCTTCAGGCTAATCAGGTATGACAGAGAACATTGGTCTGTCATAACAGTGAATAAATATTGTCGTAATGTGTTGATGACCCAAACAACTGCAAAGCACTCAGTTCATCTTGGACTTGGAGAGAACTCTGGAAGCATAAGCTACCAACTTTACAGTATCTTTCAGTATTTGCACAAGAACTGTACATATCCTGGATTGTTTCAGCTGTTCACATGAATGTTCATCTAGGTGTGAGTTGTGGCTGTTGATGACACATGGATATCCAATATTCTCCTTGATCACCTAGAATGCTTATGGTTGTTGCTGGTATGTACTTCATAACTTGAGTAGTTCTTTGCAATTGACAAAAGCTTCACAGTTTGACTCGGTATCTAGATTGCTGACTGGAACTTGTTGATGGCAGTGGTATAAAATCTTCATTGACAAACAATCAACCAGACCAATCTTTTTTACATGTGCTTATTGAAATAGCTTTTTTAATATGTACTCTAATCTCCTGTAGTCTGTGACTGTGAAATCTTTAGAAGTCCCATTTGAGAAGAACATTGTGATTGTTTTCATTACTGAAATATCTTTTCATGAAAATTTCTTCTTCCATTTTCTTTATTTTCAGTAATTTGATAAGCATCAAGGTATGACATTTCTAAGTTCAAAGAGAATTCAAAAATGTTATTAAATGTGTAATTTATTAAAGTATTGCCTCTGCATGTTGCTGTTCACTCATTTACCCTGCTAAAATCACTGAAATTTAGGTTAAAACCAGAGTCTTGATTTAAGTCAATAAATCTAGTTGACCTGCTTGTTTTCCTCATTGTATCTGTGTTAAAATCATCAGAAGTTACATTTTTTCTTTTTTTTTTTTAAGTTCATGTAGGAGGTACTGGAATTTACGTAAATATAGTTTGGTTGCATCACTACCTGGAATCCTGTATATTGAGATGATGATAATATTCTGCCATCATAACTCTACACACCCTAAAATTTATTATTTTATTTAAAACTGTTATAGAATGTATAGCCACTGATCAATTAGGCAAATGACGATGATATTTTTTTCTGAAAGAATAATTTGCAGAAAGTCAATTTTTGTGATTCTAGCTTGTGGATACGTTTCAAACAGGTTGTTTATGTTCCAGAATCCATTTAGAATGAAGATTACAAATTTACCGATGGCACCCTCTGAGATAAAATATTCTGGAGGTAAAATGTATAACCCCATTTGGATCTCCTAATGGGTCCTACTCAGGAGAACATTTTCATCCAAAGCAAAAACAAATCTAGCATTCAGGTCTCAGTTTTTATGTTAGATTCCTTAACTGTGTAAGTAGGTTGCAGAACTTTAAAAGAAAAATGGATAAGTTAAAGGTACGTCATGTGAATTAATGAAGAAGGAAGAAAAGAATTTCTGCACAAAGCCTAATATGGCTAATGCAGGAGTAGGTATAATAAAGTGTAAGAAAAGTGGGCATGAAAATGAATTACTGTGAACAGTAACTGAATACATTATCATAGCCAAGACACACACAAAGTCCACACTCACCACATCAGTACCAGTATACATGCCTGGTAGTTCCCAGATAATGAAGAGAGTGAAAGTTTCTGACGAGTCAAAAGAAATAATTCAGGTTATTAAGGCAGGTGAAGATTTAGTTGTGATGGGGGGCTGGAATGTGATTGTAGGAAAAGGAAGAGAAAGAAAAATAATAAAACATGGACTGTGTGAAAAGAATGAGATGGACCTAGCAGATTTTGCATAGAGCTCCATTTAATCTTTGTAAACATGTGAGTTAGAATCATGAAAGAAGGTTGTATGTATAGAAGAGATCTGGAGATGCCAGAATGTTTCATACAGGTTATGTAATGGTAAGACAAAGATTTTAAAACTGGCTTATTAAGTACAAAACATTTCCAGGGACACATGTGGACTTTGGCCATCATTTGCTCCTTATGAGTTGCAGATTAAAACTGGAAAATTAACAGAAAGTTAAAACTGAGGAGATGGCATGTGAGTAAATTGAAAGAACCTATGATTGTTTTTAGTTTCAAATGGAGTGTTGTGGTATGATTGACTGAAACAAGAGACAGGAATGCTGTCACATCAAACAACAATCAAGTACAAATGCAAAGGCATGGTCATCAGTAAAGTAAAATATGTAGAATTGAAAACATGTTTGTCACTGACACAAATATACAGCCAAAACTGATCTCCTGGTCAGAGAGTGCAGCTATTTATACAAATATTGACTATTCTAGAATGTGCTAACATTACAAGCATAAGATATTTCAAGAACCTTCTAGAAATGTGATTGCTAAATAACAAATAATTAATGATGGTTGAGTTTGAACTGGCAACCTGCAACATGCCAGCCAGCAATGCTAATCGCTACACTACACTGCATGCACACAGCTTGCAGCATTGCTCCCTCTCCTGAAGAAACAGTGATCCACTTGTAAAGAAGTTCTTATTGGAGTCAACTACAGCACTCTGGATCTAGATGTTGCCAGTGGTCCTCTGTATGATAGTGCTGGCAGATCCTCATGTTCTGGCCATTTTATGTCCTCTTCACTATGATGAGCATAGAAGGTTGTCCATACCATTGAGGCTTCATGGTCATTGAGTGGGTCTTCAGTTTCATTTAACCTCCCAGCACTGATCCACATCTCTGGACTGCCATAGCATCTCATATGGAGGACATGTATGGTGTGTCTGTGCTTTTGTTTTCTTGATGAAAGATGAAAACCCTCAACGTCATGTGGGATGTCTGACAAACAATGATGTGCCCTAAGTAAGTAACTTTTCTGATAGTGATAAATAAGAATTTTTGCACCCAAGTTCATGTATTGAAAAAATTTGTATTTCCTCAGTGACTGGTTTTGAAAGGTATTGTGGAAATACGAGGTGCATCCAGAAAGTAAGTTTCTCAATGTTGTTTCCTTTAAAGTAGATGTATTTGGCCAGAAAATTGCACATGTGCAATAGATCTGTTGGTGTGACAATCAAATGCCAGCTGGACAGATCCCACCTGGTGCCAGTACTACATCAGCAGTGTCCAGAAGTGTTATCTCTGATTCATTCTCCCGCCACCTGTGAGGTTTGGTCAGTGATAAAGTTCCCTAATGCACAAAAAATAGTGGCCTTCGAAATTCCCCGCAGCTCTGTCAGGTCTACGGACAGAGCATCATGAACAAACACATAACACAGATGCGTTTCTGGTGTAGACTTTTTTTCCGAAGCTCTTAAGTGTGTCCATGTTGAAGAGTGCAGTGGGCAACTGTCCCTCATCAGTGATCACACCCGATCACCTGGTTGAGCTGGGCACGGGAGGGGGGGCACAGCACATCTTCGAGAAACATAGCTTCATGATCATTACGCAGCTCAGCAGTCATTTTCCACATATATTGTGATCCTTGTAGCAGGAAATTGCCGCTAAGCACCTGATGTTCAAGAAATTGTGTGCCAGATGGGTGCTGAAAAACCTGACACCTGAGCACGAAACAAAATGCTTTGAAGCACCACTGACATTTCTGTAGTGGTATCATGCTGACAGTGAGGAGTTCCTCAACGGAATTGTTATGGGCATGAGACATGGATTTTTCATTTGACACTGGAATTCAAGCTGCAGTCAATGCATTGACATCACAGTGGATCTCTGGTCAAGACAAAATCCAAACGGATAAGTGTCGGTGCAGAAAGTGATGTGACTTTGCCATTCAGAACAAGAGGCATGGAATGCTTACTGCAGGTGTTGTGCTGCTCTGTGGCAATGCTCTTCCTCATATGGCTTGGCGCACAGCAGCTGTTTTGCAAAAATTTTGCTGGGAGCTGTTTGATCATCCACCATACAGTCCTGTTCTTGCTCCCCCCAGTTTCCATCTTTTCTTGGACCTCAAGAAATTCCTGTCCTCTGGCCAGTGTTTTGACGATGATGAAGAGCTGAAGATGACTGTCACACACTGGTTCCATTCACAGACAGGATACTTCTACGTCTCAGAATTATAGAAATTGATCCCACGATATGGCAAGGCAGGTGTCTCATTTATTTCAGTGACTGTTGAAAAATAGCTAAAAAATTGCTGTACCTGTTGTCAATAAAGTTTTTCCTGTAATTATGTTGTTTTTTTAAAAAAATGAGGAAACTTACTTTCTGGATTCACCTTGTAATACTACAGAATACCCAAAGATGACAGCTACATATGTTGAAACTGGTCACTGAGCAAATAATAAATTTTTCAATGCAAGATCTTGGCTGCAAAGATCAGATTGCACCCAGCAACATGTGCAACATATATATTTTCTGATAGTCCCACTTTCCGCACAGATGTGAAAATCCATACCAAGTCTCCTGTGCCGTATCTCATTCCACACTTCCTCTTTCAACTCTACCAAGGGAATCCATTTTGCATAACCCATAGTTCTATTTGACTTATAGTTGTTGTGCTAATTATGATGGTTGATCACAGTTCAATAAAATAGCTATCAGTGGTGAAGATACTCAAAAGTGAAACAAACATCTCAGTTTATAATTAAAATTCTAGCATGTTAATGATTGTTATTTTAACAGTTTTTCCCAGGATTCTGGACAAAATGGAGTAAAAATTGGAGTTTTTATTAGAAACACACAAAGAAAGTGATGAAATCAAGCTCATGAGTAATACAATTTTTGTAATCAGGTCTATGTAGGAACTACAAAACTTAGTATTCATGAAAATAATCAATTTTTGAAGATACAGTGTAAGTGGATAGATTAAAAATCTACTCACCAAGAGGCAGCAGGAGAACACACACAAGAAAGATATTACAGCTTGCAAGCTTTCAGAGCCAGTGACTCCTTACAGCAGAAGGGTTGAAGAAGAAGGTAGAGGGGTGAAGGAAAAGGGCTGGTGAGTTTAGGAAAAGGAGTAGAGTTTGGAAAAGTCACCCAGAACCCTGGGTCGGGGGAGACTTACCATCAGTTCCTCAGGGAATTAACAAGTCTCTTAAGTACTTCCCCCATTCCCCTCCTCTTCTGCTCCAAAGACCTCACCATGGTAAAAAAGACTGAAGAAGAAAGAGGAAAGTTCAGCTGTAAGATTGATTTGGTACTACTGTAGAATGTCAGTGAATTCAGATTTCATGTGGAGGAATATATTTGGCACTGGTGCCATAGTGCTAAAAGGTTATATCCTTTCCCACACAGCACAACTATACAGTCAGTCATGTATCAATTCATGTGCATTATAGGATAACCATGACCTTCACAAGCAACTGTATGAATGTTTAGATCAATTAGCTGTCACTGAACTCATTACAAACCCCCAAACATACATCTTACGTAGAAATTTGGTGCGTACAGTTTCTTCTGGGGACTCAGGTACCAGCTGCTCCAGGAGCTGACCTTATTATCAGCAAAGTGATATGTAATGAACTCAGCAGAGCATGCACTTAAGCATTGGAAAAAGTTCGTGTTAATGCTGAGCTTTCAATCCATCTATACACTGTTCACCCTCAATGACTCTATTCTACACAGTGTTGAGTGCTCAATGATTTTCACTTCATTTGTGACCTCCCAATATAGTTTCATGTACTGGACAGGACAGTGTCTGAAAGTAAGCTATAGAGATGGGTGCTCAGCAAGATGAGTTGGATGCTGTATAACAAACATTCACAGGGCCAGTTAGGCTTCCATTGTACAGTGTTCTGTCCAGGCTGACTTCTGATGAGTGAAAAGAGTTGTTCCAAAATAGTGGGCAAATGAGTGACTCTGTGGAGATTCAGCTGCCTTCAGAATAAGAGAAATGCTGTATGGTTGTGTTATTAAGGAGAACAGAAGAGATTGTTACTGTGTTCAGTGACTTCTCTGCTCTTTAGGGAAAAGCTATATTTTAAATTCTGGTATATTACTTTATGCATATAAAGACATTAGTATCATGGGTATGAATGCCAGTATCAACAGTACCATCACTTGTCTAATTTTACTCTCAATTTTTATTTTCTCGTGTAATTATTTAGCTACACCTTATATTACTGACAAGTAGTACAATATTTGCTGTATTATCTAGTATTTCTGAAGATCTTAGAGAGCAGATCAACCAAAACTGTGACCTAAAAATCTACATCTACATCTAAACTCTGCAAATGGAGCATAATTATGGTACCATTGCCATTTTCCCACCTTTCTGTCCCATTTGCAAATGGAGTGTGGGAATGATGCTAGTCGTACACCTCCACATATGCTCTAATATCCCTCATTTTCTGATTGTGGTCATGCAGTGAGGTTTCTCAGGAGTAATACATTGCCCATCTCTTCTCCCATTGTATGCTCTCAGGAGTTCAACATTAATTTTCTCCATGATGCATGATGTTCCTCTTGTAGCATTGCTACTGCTCTTTGATTAGTAATCCCGTAATGCAGTTGAGTTTACTTGAACTCATGATGAAAAGCATTGCTCAACCCCCTTGGTCCTAAATAACGTTTCCAATTTGGCCTTATTTGTGCACCAGAAGCCACTTCTCTCAGACTATTCCTATTTTTCTTGAAGAGTATGTATAAATGAAATCAGGTCTGCATTAAACTCTTAGTAGCATGGTTTGTCAGTCTTACTTGTAATACAATATTTACACAGAAGAAATGTTTGGTATGGTTACAAAAATTTCCCCCACACTTAGAATTTCTTCTGACATCAAGGAAATTCTATCATGAAGAATTCTTCCAATATTTTTTAAACATGGTGTGAATGAGATGCATTATTTTTATATTCATAGAAAATTTCTCCATTTCCTATTTTCCATTGCTCCATTTAGAGTGTATTGTAAACTCACAAAAACAGGTTTCAACATTAATTGATTACATTTTGTTGGTCCCTGACTTTAGAGAATGTGAGTGCTAAGAGTACAGCCATCTGTTTACATCCGCAACCTTACTGTGTCTGACCTAATCACTTTACTGTTTTGGAAATTTGAACTTTCTCTTAATAATAAAGTAAGTAACAGATCTCAGTAATCCACATGGTCTACAAACTGCAGACAGCAGTTTCCTGCACTTGTACTGCTAAGTGCTGATTTTGTGTTTAAGGTCTCATTATTTTATTCATGTGTATGTTAAGTCATACAGCTTTCTGGAAGATGGTGTGTTTAGTTAATAAATTACATAATGGTTGCTTCAGTCCTTCAGAGCAAGCTAAGATAGTTTTGCTCATTTGTAATTACAGACAAACTTAATAGTGCTTTCAGTATAATATGAATTGCTGCCTGTTATGGTTTATGATTTTGCTGTAAATATTTTCAGCTTGCAGTGACTTGTTATCAGTTGTGAGTTAAATGCCTGTGTGTTACACAGTGTAGAGGCAAAAACTGTAGAGGAAGACAGAGATTGGAACACATCCAGCAAATAATTGAGGATTTAGATTGCATGTGTTATTCTGAGATGAAGAGGTTGCTACAGGAGAGGATTTCGTGGCAGGTCACATCACACTACTCAGAAGACTGATGACTCAGAAAATATACATCGGGTCATCAGTCTTTTGACTGGTGTGATGTGACCCGCCACGAATTCCTCTTCTGTGCCAACCTCTCCATCTCAGAATAACACATGCAATCTACATCCCCAATTATATGCTGGATGTATTCCAGTCTCTGTATTCCTCTACAGATTTTGCCCTCTACAGCTCCCTCTAGTATCATGGAAGTAATTCCTCGATGTGTTAACTGATGTCCTATCATCCTGTCCCTTCTCCTTGTCAGTGTACAAAATGTACAAATTTTTAAATTTTTGTAGGTCCTGGCTGGAGGAAAATGTAACTGTGGCTCGAGAGAAGCTGGCTGCTAGAAAGCCTGTAAGAACAGAAATTGTAAGACTACAGGATACATTAAGAAAATCTTTGGGCCTTAAAGCAATATTGTGGGACTGTGGCTGGAATGTGACACACTTTCGTGGTTGCTTACAAAGTTTCCAGGCGTTGGTACGAAACCATCCAGAAATTGTTGGCGCTCTACAAGGTTGAATATTTATACAGTATTTGTTCTGATTTCAACTATGGTTTTACTTAAGAAATTTTGTTTTTCCTGTTTAAGTGTACTGTACCCACTTTATCTAGTATTATATTCAGACTTTTTAAATTTTTTCTCAAAATGTTATGTGTGTGCGTTAATAGAAGTTTAGAGGTAGTGATGATGATGTGTATGTGTAGTTATAATAAGAGCTAAGGCAGCTCCAGTTACAGAAGAGTAGAGCAAAAAGAGAAGAGTGGATCTTTGGTCGTCATGGTTGTATGGCCAGTAAATCACATAAGGTTTGTGTTCTTTTGAATATGTCCAAAAGAATAGACACCATATATCAAAATAGGTATGTATTACAAAACATGTGGTTGCTCTGGCCTTGCATTGTTCTGAAGCAATGCAGTGAGAGTGCCTCATATAGTGCCAAAGTGATGGTGTAAAGGCCTGGTGATGCTTGATTGAGTGGAGCTGCTTACAGGATAACATTAATGTTTGAAACTTGAACAACAAGAACAAGGGGACATCCTTTGAGTGCAATATGGATGGACAGTTCACCATGGGGCCAAAATAGAGAATTATAGGTTCATACATTCTGTATTGATTATGCTATTATGATGTAAATTAGAAATTTTTCAATTCACCAGCTCTTACAGTTATAGCAAAATACCTGTGTACTACAAAAACCACTGACAAAATGAACTTTCCTGTTCTCTTTAAATAAAATATTAAATGCAGCTTCATAATTTCAAGAGGGGATAAAGAACTCCCTGGTTTCATCAGTGTTGGAATTACACGTGATTTCTAACCACATGCTTAGGCAGCTGACAGAATGATAAGTGGTTAAATTGGTATGTCAGGTTCTGTTTAATGAGCTATGCCAATTTTATAATTAATATTTGGTTAAGAAAGTTGAAATTGAATAATGAAGTCAACTGGCAGGTCGCAGCACACTATTACCTATTATGTTTAAAACTATTTAAGTCAGTAAGTATCTAATAAGCTTTAAAATGCTGTAAGGTTACTCAAAAATATTCGCTTGGTTTTTGTGAATTTCTTTGTTGTTTCTTGTCATGGTGTGTTTGTGGATTGTCCCATCATATCCTGATACATACCATAGAGTACATATGTACAACACAACTTTGACATACCAGTCATGTTTCATCAATTGAATCTTAAGCTTTGTCAATTAAAAACTTAATGCCAACAAATAACCTACAGGCATAAGGCTAGAACTGTAGTGTCAAGCCAAACAGTCTGCACTGCAGGAGAAGACATGGCACCTGTTAAAGGGCATTGGGACCCCAGTATGTCTGCAGAGTGCCACCTCTTTCCATGGCTTATGTGGAAAGTACTGGTTAATTAAACAACTTAGTATACATGATTCAAAACCTGACATTATTCAGTGGTCCACAATCTAGATCACTGTCAATTTTTTTACAAGGAATATACTGAACAACATTGCAGGATAAAATTGTTTGTATTCATTATAAATAAGTGTAAAAGTAAAAGTTGAAGAAATCCTGTATAAAAATGCCTACACATCCTGCAATAACTTATTTGTCTAATATACAAATATGTGTTTTAAGATAAGACCATAGCACATATTAAGTTCATACATAAAATGTGGATCACTTACTTTACAAAGCGCAATATGTTGCTCACATCAGGTCACTGTAATAGATTTATTATTTCATGAAGATATTTTGGCTCTAAGAACAAGAAACTTTAAAAAGAGATTGAATTAAATCGTATGTTCCTGAGGCGACTCAGTAAAGTAAGCATCTTATTCATTTTGATTGAGAATTAAACCATATGTTTCCAAAGTAATTCAGGAAAGTAAGCATCTTATTCATTTTGACTGAGAAGCAATCCATCAGATATTCCAAAAAATCAGTCCCAGGTATTTTTTGGGTGTTCATTCATCACACTAGCAAGAGTTTAATGTTTGTCATTGTAAATTTCTAACTCTTCTAATGTATCTAAATTATTACTCTTATTCTCAGTGTGCAATACAGTAAGTTATTTTTCCATTTCTATTAGCTTATGGTTATGCTGTTGTAGATGTGCTCCCAGGGGCCATTGCTTATGTAGCCATGTTCCCTAAACTGTTTTCCAATTTCTCTGTTTGTCTGCAAAATGTAGTAGCAGCTGCATGAACTGTATGTAATTGTATGTACTCCTGCATTACAGTTAATTAATTTAGGGTGTTCCAAACTGAGGTGTAGAAATTGCCCTAACTTTTTATTGTCTAGAAACCTGCCTGTATGTTCTGTTTTCTGAAATCATTTGTAACTTTTTCAGGTAACGAACCATAATATGTCAGAGATATTTTATTAGTATTAAATCTACAAAGGATTTTTATTTTCTATTTTCCTAAACACTTTTTCACCAATCTTTCTATTATCACTTTCCCTGTAGCCATTCGCCTTGCATATCTGAATAATGATGCCAATTTCTCTATTCTTATCTTCCTGATCTAATTGAAACTTAGCATGCTGTGATCACGGATAAAATGAATCTGCTGGAATAATTATGTCAGAGGTGATTGAATTGCAAAAGATGTTGGGTACAAGGTTCGAACCTAGACCATTAGGTCAAGAAAATTGAGTGAACTGTTTTGTTCCAGTTCTTTCATAAACGTTCTTTAGCACACAAGGAATTTAAAGGAACATCCATCTCTGCAATTCATTCTACACTACCACTGAAGAATTTTAAAATGTTGACTACATGTCTCCTGTATAAAAAGATTTTCTTGCACAGTTCACTATTGGTTTGGAGAAATTTGCCTTCTAAATTGTTCATGAAAATCTTTGAGAGTATATCTGAGAGACTTGAATCTATTGTCAATCCCTTGTTTTAACAGTATGTTTTTTTGAGTGAAAGAGAAATAGTTAAAAGGTAGTGTTAATTTTGTAAGCTCAAATGCAGACAAATTTGAAACACAATCCTCAATGGATACATTTGTGTATAGGCTATTTATGTCAGAAGTAAGTAATGTACATTTTCTGGTAAAACAATATCTTTTATGGCCTGAATCATTTCCTAACTATTTTTTAAACTATATGGTTTGTGAAATGTGTAAAGTTCTTTAATCTTTGGTTGGCACAACCTGGTTACGTGATAGTTTGGGCTCTTCCACGCACCAATAGTGGGACGAATATGGGCATTATCTTTGTGCAGCTTGATCTGTGCTTTTAAGAAAGGCATTTTAGGGTTGATCATTAATGGACTTTCTTCTCTCCAGTTTGAGTTTAGCAGTACTTTCGAGTTGTTAATGGTCATTCTAATTTCATTGGCAAAAGTCTGTAGAGCACATTTCTTTACTTCTACAAAATCATTTTCTTCAAATTTTTTATTTTTACTTTAGCAGTGTGTTCATCATCATTAATTAACACTGACATATTACTCTAGTTACAGTGACATTATTTTGGCACACAAATACTTTCACACGGTAACCACCATACTGGCTTGTACAAATTTAGGTGCCTTTGCAGTTTCACATTCACTTTTCTCTTTGCCAATAAATTTTTTGGACACCTAATCACTTATCTTTGTTGGGAAGTTATAATTTATCCCCCTATTCAGAATGTTAAACTCTATCAGGAAATGATGTATTTGTTAAGTTCACAACACATGCTGGTGAGTTGAGTGATTTTTTTCCACCAATGCCTGTGTTGTATTATTTCTATTTCATTAGACACAAATTGAGAAATAAAGTTGAAAATATTCCTGGAAACCAGAGGTTTGAGATCGGCCTTGAGCTAACATAGTAGTTCTTCAGTTGCACACATTGCCAAATATTTTTGCTTGTGCCTGCTCCAATTTCACATCATATCCATAGCACGTAAAATTTTTTAAGACATTATGTATTGTATGATCTTTTACATAAAGTGACTCTGGTGTAAATTGGTGTAATGTCATGACTTATAAGTGTTTTATTAAACTTGATTAACAGAATGGTCATTATGTTCTTTTCATGCAATACGAACTACGAGCCTCCTTTTTTGTCTGGCTGGGTGCTATGATTTTCATTCCAATTTAAATTTAAATCATCTATGAGAGTCTTACAATTACATCTACAAAATTACAAGGGATGTTCTGTAACAGCTCACTTAAATAAGACGACAATCTTAGATATTTGAGACACCGTAGGTTAGCACGAATACCAGCATAATGTTACAAGACATGCAAGTATTATAAACATAAGGCTCATTACAGTTTTCATATGCTTGCAGAGGAGATATATGCTCTGTGGGAGATATTGCACCGAGACACTGAAAATGTCGTTGCTTACATAGACAGTATGCAAGAAGAACAAATGTTACAACCAGTAATGTTGAGAGTGTTGTGGAAATCGCAGTAGTGACCAAAATAGTGAGGCACAGCTTCGGCTAAGTAACATGCTCCAGTTCGTGCCTCAGAAATTGATAGAATGACTGGATTAACGTGTTGTCAGTATCATCAGGTAGTTACAGCAACATTTTGTGATGTTCCAGAGGGAATAAAATTGTGACAGATGTAGTTTATATCTACAAGACTACTTTGCAATTTACAGTTAAGTGCCTGGCAGAGGGTTCATTGAATCACCTTCTAGCTATTTCTCTGCAGTTCCACTCTCGAACAGCACATGCAGGGAAGGACTTAAATTTTTCATGTGAGCTGTGATTTCTCTTATTTTATTATGATGATTATTTCCCCCTATGCAGGTGCACCAACAAAATATTTTCACATTTGGAGGAAAAAGTTGGTGATTGAAATTTCATGAGAATGATTGCAACACCAGTTTTTGCATATCATGACTATTCATTTATTTCCATGTCAAGTTCCAATGGACCAAATTTAGGACCAAATCTCCAAGGTCATGGAATGTGTCAGTACCTGAAATTACAACATAAAGGTAATAACAGATAAAAATAAAATGTTTATGAACCAGAAAAAAGTCAATCCATAAGGTTAAGTAAATGCAAACAACAATACAACAAGAGTCAGCTTACTGTTTCAAGGAACTCCTCGACAGAATAGGAGTAGTGACCCATGAGGAAACTCTTCAGTTTTGATTTGAAAGCGCGTGGATTACTGCTAAGATTTTTTAATTCGAATGGTAGCTTATTGAAAATGGATGCAGCAGTATACTGCACACTTTTCTGCACAAGAGTTACGGAAGCCCGATCCAAATGCTGGTTTCAGTTCTGCCGAGTATTAACTGAGTGAAAGCTGCTTATTCTTGGGAATAAGCTAATATTGTTAACAAGAAATGACAGTAATATATATATATACATATTAATAGAGGGAAACATTCCACATGGGAAAAATATATCTAAAAACCAAGATGATGTGACTTACCAAACGAAAGCGCTGGCACGTTGATAGACACACAAACATACACACAAAATTCAAGCTTTCGCAACAAACTGTTGCCTCATCAGGAAAGAGGGAAGGAGAGGGAGAGACGAAATGATGTGGGTTTTAAGGGAGAGGGTAAGGAGTCATTCCAACCCCCGGGAGCGGAAAGACTTACCTTAGGGGGAAAAAAGGACGGGTATACACGCGCGCGCGCGCGCGCGCGCGCGCACACACACACACACACACACACACACACACACACACACACACATCCATCCACACATATACAGACACAAGCAGGTGTCTGTATATGTGTGGATGGATATGTGTGTGTGTGCGAGTGTACACCTGTCCTTTTTTCCCCCTAAGGTAAGTCTTTCCGCTCCCGGGATTGGAATGACTCCTTACCCTCTCCCTTAAAACCCACATCCTTTCGTCTTTCCCTCTCCTTTCCTCTTTCCTGATGAGGCTACAGTTTGTTGCGAAAGCTTGAATTTTGTGTGTATGTTTGTGTGTCTATCGACGTGCTAGCGCTTTCGTTTGGTAAGTCACATCATCTTGTATATATATATATATATATATATATATATATATATATATATATATAACAAAGATGATGTGACTTATCAAATGAAAGTGCTGGCAGGTCGACAGACACACAAAATTCAAGCTTTCGCAACAAACTGTTGCCTCATCAGGAAAGAGGGAAGGAGAGGGAAAGACGAAAGGAAGTGGGTTTTAAGGGAGAGGGTAAGGAGTCATTCCAATCCCGGGAGTGGAAAGACTTACCTTAGGGTATATATATATATATATATATATATATATATATATATATATATATATATATACCCTAAATGCAAACAACAATACAACAAGAGTCAGCTTACTGTTTCAAGGAACTCCTCAACAGAATCGAAGGAGTGACATATATATATATATATATATATATATATATATATATATATATATATATATATATATATATATATATATAAAAAAAACAAAGATGATGTGACTTACCAAACAAAGTGCTGGCAGGTCGATAGACACACAAACAAACACAATCATACACACAAAATTCAAGCTTTCGCAACCAACGGTTGCTTCGTCAGGAAAGAGGGAAGGAGAAGGAAAGACGAAAGGATGTGGTTCCATCAGATTCACCTGGTCCTACTCCAAATCCCATGCCACTTTCCTTGATGTTGACCTCCACCTGTTCAATGGCCAGCTTCACACGCCGTCCACATCAAACCCACCAACAAGCAACAGTACCTCCATTATGACAGCTGCCACCCATTCCACATCAAACGGTCCCTTCCCTACAGCCTAGGTCTTTGTGGCAAACTAATCTGCTCCAGTCCGGAATCCCTGAACCATTACACCAACAACCTGACAACAGCTTTCGCATCCCGCAACTACCCTCTCGGCGTGGTACAGAAGCAAATAACCAGAGCCACTTCCTCATCCTCTCAAACCCAGAACCTCCCACAGAAGAACCACAAAAGTGCCCCACTTGTGACAGGATACTTTCCGAGACTGGATCAGACTCTGAATGTGGCTCTCCAGCAGGGATACGACTTCCTCAAATCCTGCCCTGAAATGAGATCCATCCTTCATGAAATCCTCCCCAATCCACCAAGAGTGTCTTTCCGCCATCCACCTAACCTTCATAACCTCTTAGTTCATCCCTATGAAATCCCCAAACCACCTTTCCTACCCTCTGGCTCCTACCCTTGTAACTGCCCCCAGTGTAAAACCTGTCCCATGCACCCTCCCACCACCACCTACTCCAGTCCTGTAACCCGGAAGGTGTACGAGGTGTGGCTAGAAAAAAACCGGACTAGTACTGGTGAAACGAATGCAATAAGGCTGAAAGTCGCATGGCCTGTCACGTGACTCTCGCTCCGCCTACTGCTCGAGTTTCATCTGCCTCCTGCACTCAGTCTGCCCATGGCGTCTGTTTTAAGTAGTTGACGTTTTGTCTGTGCGTCAGAAAATGTTGAGTGTACAGAAAGAACAGCGTGTTAACATAAAATTTTTTTTCAAACTAGGAAAATCTGCAAGTGAAACGTTTGTAATGTTACAACAAGTGTACGGCGATGATTGTTTATCGCGAACACAAGTGTTTGAGTGGTTTAAACGATTTAAAGATGGCCGCGAAGACACCAGTGATGACACTCGCACTGGCAGACCATTGTCAGCAAAAACTGATGCAAACATTGAAAAAAATCGGTAAACTTGTTCGACAAGATCGCCGTTTAACAATCAGAGCAGTGTCTGAGTTAACAGGAGTTGACAAGGAAAGTGTTAGGCAGATTCTTCATGAAAGTTTCAACATGAACAAAGTGTGTTCAAAAATGGTTCCAAAGTGTCTCACAATTGAACAGAAGGAACGCCAAAGAATGATTTGTTCTGACATCCTGGAAAACATTGAAAGTGATCCCACCTTCTTACAAAATGTTATTACTTGCGATGAATCGTGGTTTTTTACTTATGATCCCGAAACTAAACGCCAATCGATGCATTGGAAAACTCCTGGTTCTCCACGACAAAAAAAAGCACGAATGTCAAAATCGAAATTCAAGGCAATGATGATTGTTTTTTTTTTGACATCAAAGGGATTGTGCACATTGATTGGGTACCAGAGGGACAAACAGTGAATCAGCATTACTACATTAGCATCCTGGCTACCCTACGTGAGCGAGTACGGAGAAAACGGAACAATTTGTGGAGAAAAAAGTCATGGATCCTTCACCAAGACAATGCCCCACCTCACAGTGCGTTGTCAGTGAAGACGTTTTTGGCAAAACACAACATTCCCATCTTAGATCATCTACCCTACTCACCTGATTTGGCCCCCTGTGACTTTTTTCTTTTCCCTAAAGTCAAGTCAGCTTTGAAAGGAACTAGATTTGAGACTGTTGAAGCAGTAAAATAAAAAGCGACGGAAGTAATGTATGGACTTACCGAAAATGATCTGCAGCATTGCTATGAACAGTGGAAAATTCGTATGGAGCGGTGTAGAGACCGAGGAGGAGAGTACATTGAAGGAAATAACATGAAATTGTAAATAATTGTAAATAAATGTTTTTTCCAGCATCAGTCCGGTTTTTTTCTAGCCGCACCTCGTACACGATCAAAGGCAGAGCCACGTGTGAAAGCACCCACATGATTTACCAACTGACCTGCCTACACTGTGACGCATTCTATGTGGGAATGACCAGCAACAAACTGTCCATTTGCATGAATGGACACAGGCAGACAGTGTTTGTTGATAATGAGGATGACCCTGTGGCCAAACATGCCTTGGTGCACGACCAGCACATCTTGGCACAGTGTTACACCGTCCGGGTTATCTGGATACTTCCCACTAACACCAACCTGTCAGAACTCCGGAGATGGGAACTTGCCCTTTAGTATATCCTCTCTTCTCATTATCCGCCAGGCCTCAATCTCCACTAATTTCTAATTTCAATTTGCCACCACTCATACCTCACCTATCTTTCAACAACATCTTTGCCTCTGTACTTCCGCCTCAACTGACATCTCTGCCCAAACTCTTTGCCCTTACAAATGTCTGCTTTTGTCTGTATATGTGCGGATGGATATGTGTGTGTGAGCGAGTGTATACCTGTCCTTTTTTCCCCCCAAGGTAAGTCTTTCCGCTCCCGGGATTGGAATGACTCCTTACCCTCTCCCTTAAAACCCACATCCTTTCGTCTTTCCCTCTCCTTCCCTCTTTCCTGACGAAGCAGCCGTTGGTTGCAAAAGCTTGAATTTTGTGTGTATGTTTGTGTTTGTTTGTGTGTCTATTGACCTGCTCCTTTTAGAATGGGACATATGACATAAGTGAATGAAAATAAGCAAAGTAGACTAATTTTGGTGTTGAACTATCAGCCACTTCAGATACCGTACAAATAGTAAATATGGCAGCATAAAGTCTTTGAACAAGATCCTGAACATGAGCTTTCCACGACAATTTACTATCTATATGAACACCTAGAAATTTGAACTGTTCAGTTTCACTGATCATATGCCCATTCTGTAAAATTAAAATGCCAGGTTTTGTTGAATGTGTGTTAGAAATTGTAAAAACTGAGTCTTACTGTGATTTGGTGTTAGTTTATTTTCTATTTAAGTCATGAACTGCACTATTTGAAACTGAGCCAGTGTTGCACACAACATCCTTTACTACCAAGCTAGTGCCATCAGCAAACAGAAATATTTTAGAGTTACCCGTAATACTAGAGGGCATATCATGCCCTGGGGCACATCTCATTTGACCATACCCCACTCAGACACCATATCACAGCCATTCTCAACATTGTGAATAATGACCTTTTGCTGTCTGTTGCTAAAGTAAGAGGTGAACCAATTGTGAGCTACTTCCTGTATTCCATAATGGTCCAACTTATGGAGCAATATTTTGTGATCAGTACAATCAAACGCCTTAGTTAAATCAAAAATATGCCTTGTGTTCAAAACCTTTTGTTTTACCCATCCAGTACCTCACAAAGAAAAGAGAGTAATAGCATTTTCAGTTGTTAAGTGACTTCCAAAGCTGATCTGTACATTTGATAGCAAATTGTGTGATATAAAATGATCAATTATCCTTGTATATACAGCCTTTTCGATAACTTTAGCAAACACTGAGGGCATAGAAATAAGTCTAAAATTCTCTGCATTATACATTTCTCCCTTTTTATAAAGCGGCTTCACTACTGAGTATTTTAATCATTTAGGAAACTGCCCATTCCTAAAGGAAAAATTACAAATATGACCAAATACAGGGCTAACATCTGCAGCACAGTACTTTAATATTCTGCTAGGCACTCCATCATAACGATAAGAGTCCTTAGTCTTCAGTGGTTTAGTTATTGACTCAGTCTCCCCCATGTCTGTATCAAAGAGGTGTATTTCAGACATCAATCTCAGAAAGGCATTTGCCAAGAAAGTTATATGATTCCCTGTAGAAACTAAATTTACTAACTTTTTATTTAATTCACCAGCAATGCTAAGAAAATTAGTGCTCAATACTGTACATATATCTGATTTATCAGTAACATAAATATTTTTACTATGAACTGACTTTATAATGCCGACCTTGTGCTGCTGACCAGACACTTCCTTCACAACTGACCACATGGTTTTAATTTTATCCTGTGAATTAGGTATTCTATTTGCATACCACATACTCTTTGCCTTCCTAATAACATTTTTAAGCACCTTACAATACTGTTTGTAATGGGCTACTGCAGCTTGATTGTGACTACTTAACATTTTGTTATAATTCCCGCGTTGTTCTACATGATATCCTTATCTCACTACTAAGCGACCCGGGTTCCCTGTTACTGCTAGTACCCTGTTTAGAACATTCTAATGGAAAGCAACTATCAAAGAGCATGAGAAACGTGTTAAGGAAAGTGATACATTTATCACCTATGTTGTTGTTGTTGTGGTGGTGGTCTTCAGTCCAGAGATTGGTTTGATACAAATCTGCATGCTACTCTATCCTGTGCAAGCTTCTTCATCTCCCTGTACCTACTGCAACCTACATCCTTCTGAATCTGCTTAGCGTATTCATCTCTTGGTCTCCCTCTTTGATTTTTACCCTCCACACTGCCCTCCAGTACTAAATTGGTGATCCCTTGATGCCTCAGAACATGTCTTACCAACCGATCCCTTCTTCTAGCCAAGTTGTACCACAAATTTCTCTTCACCCCAATTCTATTCAATACCTCGTCATTAGTTATGTGGTCTACCCATCTAATCTTCAGCATTACTATGTAGCACGACATTTCGAAAGCTTCTATTCTCTTATTGTCCAAACTATTTATCATCCGTATTTCACTTCCATACATGCCAACACTCCATACAAACACTTTCAGAAACGACTTCTGACATTTAAATCTATACTTGATGTTAACAAATTTCTCTTCTTCAGAAACACTTTCCTTGCCATTGCCAGTCTACATTTTATATCCACTCTACTTTGACCATCATCAGTTAGTTTGCTCCCCAAATAGCAAAACTCCTTTCTACTTTAAGTGTCTCATTTCCTAATCTAATTCCCTCAGCAAGACCCGACTGAATTCGGCTACATTCCATTATCCTCATTTTGCTTTTATTGATGTTCATCTTATATCCTCCTTTCAAGACACTGTCCATTCCGTTCAACTGCTCTTCCAGGTCCTTTGTTGTCTCTGACAGAATCACAGTGTCATCAGCAAACTTCAAAGTTTTTATTTCTTCTCCATGGATTTTAATTCCTACTCTGAGTTTTTCTTATGTTTCTTTTACTGCTTACTCAATATACAGATTGAATACCACCTGGGATAGGCTACAACCCTGTCTCACTCCCTTCCCAATCACTGCTTCCCTTTCATGCCCCTCGACTCTTATAACTGCCATCTGGTTTCTGTACAAATTGTAAATAGCCTTTCACTCCCTGTATTTTACCCCTTGCCACCTTCAGAATTTGAAAGAGACTATTCCAGTCAACATTGTCAAAAGATTTCGCTAAGTCTACAAATGCTAGAGACATAGGAATGCCTTTCCTTAATCTATCTTCTAAGAAAGTTGTAGGGTCAGTATTGCAGTATTGCAGTATTGCCTCACGTGTTCCAGTATTTCTGTGGAATCCAAACCAATCTTCCCTAAGGTCAGCTTCTACCAGTTTTTCCGTTTATCTGTAAAGAATTCCCATTAGTAATTTGCAAATGTGACTTATTAAACTGATAGTTCTGTATTTTTCACATTTGTAACACCTACTTTCTTCAGGATTGGAATTATTTTATTGTTCTTGAAGTCTGAGGGTATTTCGCCTGTCTCATATATCTTGATCACCAGATGGTAGAGTTTTGTCAGGGCTGGATCTCCCAAGGCTGTTAGTAGTTCTAATGGAATGTTGTCTACTCCTGGGGCCTTGTTTAAACTTAGGCCTTTCAGTGCTCTGTCAAACTCTTAATAATATAGTAATAATAATAATAATAATAATAATAATAATATTTATTCAACATCGAATAATCAAATACAATCCCTAGAAATAATACAGTTTCAGGACATCATACAGATTATTCTTCTGAATACGTCAGTTTATAAATTACAAACTAAAGATTTATTTGTATTAATAAATTTTACATTTTGATGGATTTTACATTTGGTAGTATACAATCATGATATTACAAATACTGTTTTTATCAACATTATATTAGTTGTAGGTTACTTAAAACTATGAGCTTGGCATACTTATGAAGCACTTTTCATATGGATATAATACTCGTCTAGGGAATAAAAAGGGTTTTCAATTAGAATTCTTTTTAGCTGATCTTTTAATTTGTTAGTAGGAAGGGCTGTGAGACTTTTTGGTAGGGCATTGGCTAGCTTCAGCCCAGCATGAAGTGCATTTTTTTCATATAAAGCTGTTCTGTGGCTATTTGCATGGTATCTGAACTTTTGCCTTGTATCATACTGGTGCAGGTCACAGTTGAAATCTTCACACGGTATTATATCTCTCCCATTTCATCTTCATCTATATCCTCTTCCATTTCCATTATATTGTCTTCAACTACATTTCTGTTGTATAGACCCTCTATATACTCCTTCCACCTTTCTGATTTCCCTTCTTTGCTTGGAACAGGGTTTCCATCTGAGCTCTTGATATTCATATAAGTGGAACTCTCTTCCCCCCCCCCCCTCCCCCCAACCCCTCCCCCCCCCCCCCCCCCAGCCCCCTGTGGGTCCAGGGGTTGGAATAGGCCTGAGGTATTCCTGCCTGTCATACGAGGTGACTAAAAGGAGTTTCACATGTTTCGGCCTATATGTGATGGCCCCCTGTAGGGTTTGACCTCCATTCTTCAAAATTTTCCCGAAGAGTGATCCAATTAGGGAAGGCTGCCTTACAAGGTGCACCGTGTCTCGAGATCTTTAGCCCACTTTCTCATCGTTGCATTGCAGTGCTGCCCATTCTCCATCTCTTGGGTGAAGACACCTTCCTGGCTGCTTTTCCACCATGCACTATGAAGTGTCAATTTCTGTGTCGACGATGACCATGGACTTCTTTGCACGTGATATCCAGTATGGTAGCCAATCCGTTGTGATGGGGCCGCCATGTAGCCTGTTGGTTGTAGCCCACTGACCACACAGGGATCGCTCTGCTGATGCCTGCGCCGTTAACTCCCCACATATACCAAGGGGTAGATGCCCATCCCCCTGGGGCATCGGGACTCCCGGTAATGGCCATCCTGCCAGGTGGCCTTTGCTGCGACTGGGTGGCGCCTGTGGGTAGGGCCCCTGGTCAGAGTGGGTGGCATCAAGTCAGATGAGACATGATGAAGCATAGTCCATCATCTCTTACTGGTGTTGAAACACCAGCAGTCTCTAAGCAATCACGAGCTCAATTCAGTGCACAGAAGTATGACCCCAAATCGTTCTCCTCCCAGGCCACATCATGGGAGGAATGACAGGCTAAGCATGGCAGCGGATCTTATTCCCCCTGGTACCTTGTATGTTCGAGAGCTGATGAGTAGTTCATGACGATGAAGCATCAGTTTTTTGTTGAGCATTTAGAGGACAAGTTTGGGGAGGTGGAGGGCTTGTCCAAAATGAGATCTGGGTCAGTCTTGATCAAAAGAGCATCTTCTGCCCAGTCACAGGAGTTACTCACTTGTGACAAGCTGGGGGATGTTCCTGTAACCATCACGCCCCATAAGAGCTTAAATATGGTCCAGGGTATCATATTTCTCATAGAACTTCTTCTGCAGTCCAACAATGAGCTGCGGACCAATTTAGAGTGGCGAGGTGTACATTTCGTCTGGCATGTCCACTGGGGTCCGAAGGATAATCAGGTTGCCACCGGTACCTTCATCTTGGCCTTTGAGGGTGATACATTGCCTGACAAGGTCAAGGTGGTGGTCTACTGGTGTGATGTAAAGCCCTATATCCCTCACCCGATGCAGTGCTTTGAGTGCTGGAAGTTCAGCCATATGTCTTTCCGCTGTACTTCCAGCCGCACATGCCGAGGGCTCCCTTGGGTCACTCACTTCCCAGGTTTCTTCTAGTGGGAAAGACGACACCCGCCAGTGGCTGAAGAGCCCAAAAGCAGCTGGTAGTAGGGCTTCACACTCATCCTCAGTCCTGGAGACTGAGCCAGTGAAGTCCTCCCAGCCAGGGTAACCTGAGGAGCAGTGAGAGAAATCCAAAAAGAAAACCCCTAAGACCAAGGAAATTGAGATGGCACCCACACCACCGCTACCTACAAGCTCTGTGGCTGAGGATGGGGTGGAGATTTTGGCATCCGCTGAGGACCTAGATCTCGCCAGACCCTGTCGGGCCCTCCATCTCACCTTCTCTGTATGCAGACGACTCCTGCATTTCGTACTGCTTCTCCAGTACTGTTGTTGCTGAGCGGCACTTCCAGGGAGCCATCCACAAGGCGCAGTCATGGGCTCTAGACCCCGGCTTCCTGTTTTCAGCCGCCAAGTCGTGTGTCATGCACTTTTGTTGGCATTGTACCATTCATCCGGAACCCGCACTTTACCTTAATGACGATCCAGTCACTGCAGTGGAGACATCAATTCCTAGGACCGGTTTTCGATGCTCGATTGACTTGGCTCCCTAATCTTCATCAGCTAAGCAGAAGTGCTGGCAGCACCTCAATGCCCTCCGTTGCCTGAGAAACATCAATTGGGGTGCAGATCACTCTATGCTGCTGGAGCTCCTTGTCTAATCCCGAATTGACTATGGGAGTGTGGTTTATGGTTCTGCAGCACCTTCAGGATTACATTTACTTCACCCTGTGCACCACTGTGGGGTCCAATTAGCAAGAGGAGCTTTTAGGATGAGTCCGGTGACCAGCGTATTGGTGGAGGCTGGTGTCCTTCCACTGCAGATCAGATGTGGGCAACTGCTCGCCAGTTATGCAGCACACATTCATAGTTCCCCTGAGCAATTACCTTCTCCTTTTCCTGCCCGTGGCAGTCCATATCCCACATTGGCGGCCCAGATCGGGGCTAACGATTGCAGTTCATATACGGTCCCTTCTCTCCAAACTGGGGTCCTTCCCTTTACCACCTCTACTTGCAGTCCGTTTGCGTACACCTCCATGGTGTACAGCTCGGGCACAGCTTCGTCTGGACCGTTTGCATGGCCTGAAGGACTCCATTAGCCCCGCCGCTCTCCACTGTCACTTCCTCTCGATTCTTGTGGTTTACACCGATGGCTCAATGGCTGGTGGTCATGTAGGCTTCGCATATGTTCATGGAGGACATATTGAGCAGCACTCCTTGCCTGTTGGCTGCAGTGTTTTCACTGCAGAGCTGGCAGCCATATCTCATGCTCTTGAGTACATCCGCTCATGCCCTGGCGAGTCATTTCTCCTGTGTACTGACTCACTGAGAAGCCTACAAGCTATCGACCAGTGCTACCCTCGCCACCCTCTGGTAGCGTCCATTCAGGAGTCCAACTATGCCCTGGAACAGTCCCAGGACACATCGGAATCCCCTGCGACCAACTTGCCGACAGGCCTGCCAAACAGGTGACGCGGAAACCGCTTCTGGAGATAGGCATCTCTGAAGCTGACCTGTGTCCGTCTTAAACTGCAGGGTTTTCTGGCTTTGGGAGACAGGATGGCATAACAGCACGCACAACAAATTGCGTGTCATTAAGGGGCAATGAATGTGTGGAAGTCTTCCATGCAGGCCTTCGCAGTGGATCAGTTGTCTTCTTCTGGCTCTGCCTTGGCCATACGTGGCTAACACATGGTTACCTACTCAATCACGAGGACCCACCTCAGTGTCACTGTGGCTCCCAAATGACAGTTGTCCACCTTGCAGTGGCCTAGTGTAATGTTAAGCTCTCTCTATACAGCTTAAGCATTTTCGTGGACCTACTTGTTGAAGAATGCTGGTTCTGCTTCTTGCAGTGCCGATGTCTTCTGCTAGCACTGGATGCTTCTCTGAAGATTTCACTGCTTGGAAGGGAAATTTTCACTCTCTCTCTCTCTCTCTCTCTCTCTCTCTCTCTCTCTCTCTCTCTCTCTCTCTCTCCTCATTTAAAAAATACGCTACTCTTGGAACATCATTCAGTGCACCAGAACATATTTATTTCCACTTTGTACAAAAAAACAACTAAACTTTATGACGTAAGCCCACACATTACCAGGCACCCAGAATCAGTTAATTACACATTTTTGAACACAATTGATACATAAGCTTTTATCGTGGCTGACTATCCATGTCCAGTCCACGTACTCCCAACATCAGTTCAATGTTTAATAAACAGTCACTATCTCGAGTCACTCCATTTGTTTTTCAACAATACAAAGCTACATTACTCTTTGCAGCCGGCCACGGAACTTCTGGGCCGTATTTGATTATTTTTGGCAGGTTGCGCTGAACACTTGCCAGCGCCGACAAATTATCTCCCTTCCAGTTTCACCTGCACAAACAATAAATGGGTGCAGTATCACCTGCTCATCCTTACGCCCTGCTTTAAAATAACGTGTGTTCAAAATGGCTGGAACACAAGTGTCTCCAGACTTTCGTAAAATTCTGAGGGCACTGCAACCTCTTACTGGACTGTCCACTTTTAGCCATTCTGTGGCAGGCTTTTAACTTTCCCAGCACCCTGCCTTCAGTGTTGGGTGCTTTTAGGGTGGAGGTTTTAATGTATTACAGAGTGGCTGGCTTTCCCTTTTTATTCTCATGGCTGGCCAGCCACTGTAATCTGCTTTCATGTTTTACTCTCTTCTGTTTCTAGTGTCTCTCTGTTCTTTTCTTGTCCTCTTTTGAGTCTCTTAGTGTTTGTTGCCTTCCCTTCGTTCTTCTGGCTTTTCCTTTCTTTCCGTTTTGTGTTATATGTTTCGTCCATTTTATTCTCACACTTGTGGCATTGTTTTATTAGGACCAAGGGTCCAATGACCTCATAGTTTGGTCCCTTCTCCCACCTCTTAACCAACCAACCATCTCTCTTCTCCAAAGGTCTCTTTAATTTTCCTGTAGGCATTATCTATCTTACCCTTAGTGAGATATGCCTCTACATCCTTAAATTTGTCCCCTAGCCATCCCTCCTTAGCCATTTTGCACTTCCTGTCGATCTCATTTTTGAGATGTTTGTTATTGGCACTATAAACATCCTGCCACTCTTGTTCCTTGACAAGGTTTAAAAACCTCTCTATTGCTGTTGGATTAACTTTGCTGCATAGTTTGTAATTACATGTGACGTTTGTTTGAGTACAAAAGCCTTCTAGTGTTAAAATTTGTGCATTATGGTCTGAAAGGCCATTCACCCTTTTTCCTAACAGAATGCCCATCTAGTAATGAAGAATGAATAAAAACCTTGTCTATGACTGTGCTACTGTTCCCCTGCACCCTAGTTGGAAAAAACACAGTCTGCATCAGATCATATGAGTTTAGGAGATCTACCAACATTCTCTTTCTTGCACCATCACACACAAAATTTGTATTGAAGTCACCACATATAACTAATTTCTGGTACTTGCTACGAAGTGTATCAAGAGTCCTCTCCAGCTTGAGCAGAAATGCTCTGAAATCAGAGTTGGGACCTATAAACAACAACAATTAGAAGTTTAGTTTCACTAAATTAAACTGCCCCTGCAAAACAATCAAAAATGTGTTCAGTGCAGTGCTGTGATAGGTCTATGGACTCAAATAGAATAATGTGTTTTATGTACATAGCCACTCCTCCACCCCGCAAAGAATACCTTGAAAACAGCCAGCTAATCTGTATCCTGGTAAAGGAACCCTCTGAATTGTCAAATTATTTAAGTGGTGCTCCGACATACCAATAATTTCAGAGTCAACATCTAAAGCAGTTCTCTAACTTTATCTCTAATACCTCTTATATTTTGATGAAATATGCTAATTCCTTCTCTACTTGGAAACGTGAGATCCTCTGAAGGATAGCCCTTAATTAGAGGGACTTCCTTTAAGCCGATACACCTATCAGATGACTTCAATCTAAAAAAGGTGCAGCTCTAACACCAACTACTACAGGAATTTACCATGAGTGATCCCACCACCACCCACTACACTGTCACCTATAAGCTTTGCCAGCCTCCCCTTCCCATACCTACGGAGGTGCAGGCCATGCCTAGTGAAACCTGATTTACTAATAGACCCAACTTGCACCACTGAAATATGACCCATGCCCTCTGCCATCAGCAACCTCCCCAGCCCCATGTTAATGCACCTAACAGCTGCATTAAGATGACGCTGATCATAATGCTGAAACAATTGCATGAAATGCACAGTAGTACCACCACTTTGAGTAGCTATCTTTACCAGGTCACCACTTACATCATATTCCCCGGCCCTATGAAGACTGTTCCATGCTCCACCCTTTTATCAGTACCTGATTCTCCTTTGTAAAATTCATACATAAGTCCCTCATGCTGTCAGTCACCTGAGCTAATCCTGCACTAGGCTTCGTAATGCTGGTGACCTGGTACTCACTCCCCAACACTTCCTTCAACTGCTGGCCCACACCTCTACTGTGCAAACTACCTAGCGGCAGAACCTTCTTCTTTCTGTTTGACTTTGCAGCTAACCTAGGCTTCCTAACTGCTGTGAACTGCTGCATGTTCCCTACATCTACAGCTACAAGAGGCTTCTCTCCACTCAACTCTGACAGTTGGTCATATCTATTGCATATATGCAAAGTACACTACTGGCCATTAAAATTGCTACACCAAGAAGAAATGCAGATGATAAATGGGTATTCATTGGACAAATATATTATACTAGAACTGACGTGTGATTACATTTTCATGCAATTTGGGTGCATAGATTCTGAGAAATCAGTACCAAGAACAACCACCTCTGGCCGTAATAACGGCCTTGATACGCCTGGGAATACCACAGTTCACCAAGAGTAGTGACTGGAGTATTGTGACGAACCAGTTGCTCGACCACCATTGACCAGACATTTTTAATTGGTAAGAGATTTGGAGAATGTGCTGGCCAGGGCAGCAGTCGAACATTTTCTGTATCCAGAAAGGCCCGTACAGGACCTGCAACATGCGGTCGTGCATTATCCTGCTGAAATGTAGGGTTTCGCAGGGATCAAATTAAGGGTAGAGCCACGGGTTGTAACACATCTAAAATGTAACGTCCACTGTTCAAAGTGCCGTCAATGCGAACAAGAGGTGACCGAGACGTGTAACTAATGGCACCCCCTACCTTCACGCCACGTGATACGCCACGCTTCCAATGTGCGTTCACCGCGGTGTCGCCAAACACGGATGTGCCCATCATGATGCTGTAAAAAGAACCTGGATTCATCCGAAAAAATGACGTTTTGCCTTTCAGTACACAGGAGAAATGACTCGCCAGGGCATGAGCAGATGTACTCAAGAGCACGAGATATGGCTGCCAGCTCTGCAGTGAAAACACTGTAGCCAACAGGCAAGGAGTGCTGCTCAATATGTCCTCCATGAACATATGCGAAGCCTACGTGACCACCAGCCATTGAGCCATTGGTGTTGAGTACATCATCGCAGGCACTCCTGTCTGTGATACAGCGTCAAGGGTAACCACAGCCATGGTCTCCAAGCTGATACTCCATGTTGCTGCAAACGTCATCGAACTGTTCGTGCAGATGGTTGTTGTCTTGAAAACGTCCCCATCTGTTGACTCAGGGATCGAGATGTGGCTGCACGATCCGTTACAGCCATGCGGATAAGATGCCTGTCATCTCGACTGCTAGGGATACGAACCTGTTGGGATCCAGCATGGCATTCCGTATTACCCTCGAGAACCCACCGATTCCATATTCTGCTAACAATCATTAGATCTCAACCAACATGAGCAGCAATGTCGATATACGATAAACCGCAATTGCGATAGGCTACAATCCAAACTTTATCAGAGTCAGAAATGTGATGGTACGCATTTCTCCTCCTTACACGAGGCATCACAACAACGTTTCACCAGGCAATGCCGGTCAACTGTTGTTTGTATATGAGAAATTGGTTGGAAACTTTCCTCATGTCAGCATGTTGTAGGTGTCGCCACCGGTGCCAACCTTGTGTGAATGCTCCGAAAAGGTAATCATTTGCATATCACAGCATCTTCTTCCTGTCGGTTAAATTTCGTGTCTGTAGCACGTCATCTTCGTGGTGTAGCAATTTTAATGGCCAAAGTGTACCTGTCTGAAAACCACCTCCTCCTAGCTGCCTTCTTGCCAACTTCCAGTTCCCATTCCTCACCATCCTTCACCCTCCTCAATCTATCTAGTTCCTCCTTTGTGCATTGTAACTGCACCTGAAGGGCACATATCTTATACTTCTGCTCTATCAACTTATTTCTTCTACAGATTCTGCATTCCCAGGAGAGGATCTTGTTAGAATGCTCACTAACTTCCCCACTGCTCCCCCCCCCCCCCTCCCCCTCCCCCAATGAAAATACCTTGAACAAATCTCACACCTTAATCCATTACTTACAAAACTATGACAGAGCCCACACTTTTCTCTCAAGGTAAAATTTTACAGTTACTGAAAAAAACTATACATCTACGTTATTCTCTCCCCTATTTCCTTCTCAGCACATTTACTCATTGATGTCCTTTGTCATTTGCAACATCTTCCTTTTACACAAAATATTACAAAACATGATTATAATAGCAGAACCAAAAACAATCTTTATAAGGACTGTAAAAGCTTAACATTAGTCAAATACATGGGTACTCATATATTCAGTAACTTACCAGAACATACCAAAGGTCCTGTAAGTGATAAAGATTGGTTTCAGAGTGAATTAAAGAACTTCCTGTTGGCCAACTCCTACGACATCGATGAATATCTTCACAAGGATTATAGCTCATAACTCTGTGTGCATTAGAATTGTACAATATCCAAGTATCTGAGTAAAAAACTTTGACTCTTTCCACATCCCAGAGACTCCTGTCCAAGGGATCCATGGAAGACGATAAATGTAATGTAATACAAAATGAGCTGCTCTTCTTTGAACTTTTTTGATGCCCTCCATCAGTTCTAGCTGATGTAGATCCAATACTGTGCAGTAGTATCCCAAAAGAGGACAGACAAGTACAGTGTGGGCACTCTCTTTAGTAGTAATGTTGCATTTTGTAAGTGCTCTGCCAAAAAATTCACTATCTTTGGTACATCTTTCCCACAACATTATCTAGGTGATCACAATTTAAGTTGCTCATAACCAAAATTTACCATGTTCCTTGTGGATTTCATGTAGATGACTTCATATTTTTTGTTATTTGTAGCCAATGGCCACTTTTTGCACCATACAGATATCTTGTTTAAACCATTTTGCAGTTGGTTTTGATCACCTGATGACTTTACATGATGGTAAATGAAAGCATCATCTGCAAACAATCTAAGACAGCTGTTCAGATTGTCTCCTAAATCATTTACATACAATAGGAACAGCAAAGTGCCCTTGCTCTTCCCTGGGGGACTCAGAATATTACTTCTGTTTCACTTAATGACTTACCATCACTTACTGCAGACTGTGATCTTTCCGACAGGAAATCATGAATCCCGTCACACAACTGAGATGATACTCTGTAGGCACACAATTTGATTAGAAGTCACTTGTGAGGAATGGTGTCAAAAGCCATCAGGGAATGTAAAAATTAGGAATCAGTTTGACATCCCTATCGATAGTGTTCACACTTCATGAGAATGAAGAGTTAGTTTTGTTTCACATGAATGATATTTTCTGAATATATGCTGACTGATTGTCAATAAATCGTTTTCTTCAAAGTAATTCATAATTTTTGAGCCCATGTTCCAAAATCATACTGCAAATATGGGTCAGTAATTCAGTGGATGACTCCTATTTATTTTCTTGTGTATTGGTGTGACCTGTACAACTTTCCAGTTAAGTATGGAGCTATTTTATCAGCATATTCTGATAGGAACCTAACTGGAATACAATGTGCAGCAGACACCTTGTCTTTTTTAAGTGATTCAAGCTGCTTTTTTACACTGAAGATCTCTACATCTAAGTTACTCGTGTTGACAGTTGTTCTTGATTGAATTCTGAAACATTTACTCCATCTTCTGTGGTGAAGGAATTTTGGAAAACCATGTCTAGTAACTTTCTTTTATTGATACTCTCATCAGTAACATTACCATTGCTATCACACAGTGGTGGTATTGATTGTATCTTGCTGCTGGAGTACTTTACATATGATCAGAATCTCTTTAGATTTCCTGCCAGGTTTTGAGACAGAGATTCATTGTGGAAACTGTTAAAAGCATCTCAGTAAAAAAGTTTCAGGGTGGTATTCAGTCTAAGTTCCAATGTGGCAATATATGTGTAATCCAGTCCTACAGGGTCACAAACAAGAGCTTTTAAGCATCTAGCCACTTCTGTTGAAAGCTACAATGTATGTTAGCAACAAATTTGCCATAGTATCATTTAATAGATGATGATAAGTGTTTGGGAATGGTAAAAGGCCAACTGTTAGAGATTCCCATAAGAACTGGAAGAGAGAAGTTTGAGTTTGAACATTGTCTAAAAACTATGAAATCTCACAGCTATCTGCCCTGCAATGTAACGTCACTTTGATGCTGATAAAATATTGTCTCATTTATCTTGGTGCATTTCATTAATGGACTTTGCAACATCGATTTTTCTGTCTCCACTCCTGTAAAGAAACTCTCCAGTCTTCCATGCAGTATAAATTTATTTTTTTACTTTTATTTTTGTTTATTTTTTATTTGTTATGTTGCAGTGACTGGAAAGAGCTTGTAATTTTAAACACACTGCCCCTACATGGTGTGGGAACAGTTTAATGAAAAAACAGGTTATGACCAGTTTTGATAAGGTCTACTCCAATGTATTCATAGTAAGACCATAAACAGTGCAAGGGTATCATCCTAAGAGAAGAATTGACTTAGGTGCAGGAATTAGATAATAACTGTCGTGAAAGTTGACTTAGTAGCAATACAAGCTCAGTCAATGGTGTAGACCTAGTTTTACAGCATCAGTTAAGTAATTAATCTGCTTCTACACTGAAATCAAATTATAAAACATCAGTTGGAGTGTTTGGGAGATGACCATGGCAGAAATGATATTGTAAAGTTCATGCGGCATGATGATGATGATGATGATGATGATGATGTCCCATACTCTGAGGAGCATAGGGGACGATGCAGGAAACCCGTATCGCCATACTAGGCAGGGTCCTAGCGGAGGTGGTTTGCCATTACCTTCCTCTGACAGTAATGGGAATGAATGATGATGATGAAGACGACCCAACGACACCCAGTAATCTCGAGGCAGGGAAAATCCCTGATCCCACCTGGAATCGAACCCGGGACCCCACGCACGAGAAGCGAGAACGCTGCCGCAAGATGATGAGCTATGGACATGCTGCATAAGTGACATTAAATCAGTAGCCGCAGATCTGATTTGTTGCACTACAATAACATTTCTCTTCAATGTATGTAAGTCGCATATCCTATTACGATGCAGTATCGTGCAAGTTATCCATGAGAGACTCAGTGCACTGAATTGCAGTGTCCTAATGCCATGCGTCTCTTTGATTAAGGGTTCTGAGAATGCATTTTAGCACTGTATCACCAAGATTAACCAGGCATGTTTTGTTCTTTATTGGGGTATACTTTTCGTTATACTCAGTTTGTTCCCAAATGGTTTCAGTTTAGTGATGAATGTTTGTTAACACATCAGTTAAGTTTTATTTTGACTTAACCTCCCAGAATATGCATCAATTCAGTCAGCTGTTAATTGGTCAAGTGAGGCATCCTCTTCTTTTAAATGTGCTAGATCCATGCTGGCAGTAGTAAGTGTGAAATATGGCACAAATATAGTACTAGGTACTCGTTCAGATAGTCTAAAGTGGTCATTGGATGCACTGAAGAGGATGGTGGTTCCATGAAGGAGTAGGCATAATCACCATATAATAGTGAATTAAAGAAGGTTCAACATTTTTGCAAACTCACAATTATTGTTTTGCTTTAATACCCAGACGTTTTTAATCACGGTTGTGGCATCCCCTGTGCATTCTTTTTTTTATTTTTCCTTAAATACATACCTACAGATTTTATTCATAGTAAGAAATATGTTGCATCAAATTTGGTTGTTGTTTAAATAACTTATGCACTTCACCTTTTCTTTACCGTACACTGTGGCCAGAAATGGAAATCAACCCCAGGCCTAAATTAATTCACCCTGTCGCATGCAAATATATGGGAAGTTAGGGTATTGACTGAGCTGAATTTTCATTTAGAAAGACATTCTTTAAGTATGTATCCTGGTAAAATAGTGGCGTGTGACCCGTTTCAGCCTTACCACTCATAATGACCAAAATAATAAGGAACACAACTACATGGTAAATTGGTGATTTACAGATTGAAACTGGAAGGTTGCTATGGTAGAAAAACAAACAGATCTGGACAATAACTGGGCTCTGAAATGTATACAGAGTAATTACTCAGCCAGTGAGGTGTGAGAGATACAACTACTATGGGGATACCATTAACCCTCGAACAGGCACGCCTGTGTATAAAGTGCACTAAACACAAATAACATTGTTTTTTACCATTACATTGTTGTTTTTCGGCTGTGAGCCCTTACCTATTTCTTCGTTATTGCTTCAGCTAACACAGTAATATGTTATGTTGTCATACTTTCAAATGAGAGCAGTAATGTAAAATAAACAGCAAGCTAGGCTAGAAGAAATTCTCAACCCATGCAAGAAAATGATGCAAGTTCCCAGCTACTAGCGCAATCCCATAATGAGGTAGTTATCTACAAGGTAACTGGTAATCAAATAAGCGGTTGGCAGGGATCTGATGCAACTGCGTTGTTTAATTTTCCTGTCGGGTAACACTTGCGTGCAGCAACAGAGTGGTACAGTGAAAGGTTTATTTTATTATTGTTTAATTAAACTGTGATTTAGTGCATATAATGGAAGTTTATTTTGTCATTGTCAGAATAAACTAAGATTAAACTGTGATTCTGCTGATTCATGTTTACCTTGGTAACACAAATACAGCTATTCCATACATATGTCCAAAGTGTGCAGCACACTTGCCTGTGCTACAAATTATGGCACACCCACTTGAGGTTTAAATATTATAGCCAAACATAGATCAAATAGTTGAATATAAGAACTTTTGTATGTTACATACTGTGGAAATCTAGATGAGCACTTCCAGTTGGCAGACAAGTGTTGAATTGTAGGCTGAAGTTAAAGCCTGTAATGTATTTATTGGTGTAGTTAGCATTGTGCCATTGGAAGCTGCCAGCAGCATGTGGAACCTTTATGACATATCATAGTGTCAGCATCATTGCAATGTGCCAACTTGGCTGGACATCTACAAGTGCAGCAAGCCACCTAGGCTGTCTTGCTTTAAAGATTAAATGTATGATCCCAAAATCGACTGATAGACATTCTTAATAACTCACCATTATAAATAATGTGTGGTTTCTCACTAATTCATACAGAATACAAATTGATGCAAGGCAATTAAAAAATCTTAGGAAAAATACACCATTAGAAAGATAAATTAAGGAGTGAAGATAACAACTCATTGAATAATTGAGGTGGTGAATCATTGATAGGCAAATAAATAAGACTGAGGTTGTTAGTATACTTAGGACGAAGCTTCGCGCAAATGTATGGGATAGAAATATGACACTGGTGGGATGTCCTGGCTGCAGTCAATGGGAGTGGTGTAAAGCATACAGTGAGGTGGAGAAATGAATGTGGAGGGGAAGACAGAACAGATGAGGAGGGAGACTTTGAAGAAGAGGGTGTGAGGCAAGGTAAGAGGAGTAAGGTTCATGCAGCAATGTGGAGGTGTGTGTGCAGCAGGGGTTGACGGGGACTGAGGCCAATTGAACAATATGTTTCAAGGACAACTCTTTCCTGTGTAATTCAGAGAGGTTAGGGTGGGGGAATTGGGGATAGAAGGGGACAACTGGTAGAGATTGTAAAGCTGCCATTGGAATCGAGCATGTTGTGTGTAGCAGCAGGTTCTGATATTGGATGGTGACAATTAGGTGGGGGTTTTAATTCATGTGGGTAACTGGTTGATGATCATGACCTAATTTCACAACAAAATACTTCTCTGTCAATTCACCCTTTAGTGTGACACTGACTTGCAGAGACCTTTGTTGTAGAAGGCTGTGTTTTGACTGTTCAGCAATTATTCCATCTCATAACTCACCTCTTTGTCATTCTGGAAATGTCAGTCATGCAATTGTTTCTTCATCTGAGGAAATAAGTGGTACTCAGTGGGTGTCTTGTGGGGACAGGGTGTATATGCCCTAGAACAACCAGGAAATCTGGGAAAAACCTGGGAATTTTGTCATTTGGGAGAAAACAGGGATTTTTTTTTTTTTTTTTTTTAAATTCTGCGAATTTTTAATTGTTTCAGTTTGAGTCAATTTTTTGTAATTTTGGCTGGTAAGAACTAATACTCTAACAAAGTCTCTTACTTTAGCCCACTACAGTAGAATAATACTACAGCAATAAAACACAAACAAGAGAAAAACACCAATATAAAACTTAAGTTGCAGAGAAAATGCACCACTGACAACAATAAAACACAGTGCGCACACAAGTGTGTGCTGACAGCAGACTGTGTCAATACTATGCAAAACTTCGTAGCAACAAACTGCTTTCAATGAACATGGTGTCACAATTGTTTAAATTAGGTTCATTTGAGCAGTTGCCAAGGTGCTCTAGCGCATGCACAGAGCTGAAGTCACGTGTGAGTACTGAGTTTTCCCACTTCTCCCTACTTTAAGTGTGGCTGTGTAAGCAATAGCTGCAAGAGCCAGATGCTAGCCGAAAAAAATTTTCTGGTGAGTCCAAGCTGCCAGATTCATGCATGCGTAGAGCTATCAGAGTTGCAGTGGGGAGTAGTTTCCACATGACCTGCATTTACATTTCATGATTTTGCTGTTCTCTCTTTGTTTACAGCTGTCACATCAAATGAAAACAAAATGGATTTCTGCGGCTGGGAGCTGTCAAACGAATTAAAATACATTCACATAACTACTGAAGACTAAATTATGTTATTAGTTTCAGTTGTTTGACTTAATTTTATTTCCCTTTAATAGGCAATCAAGTATTAATCATTTTCCAGAATGATGAAGTAATTTTTGTAGGTTTGCTAAAGAAATGTGGCTTTTACTAATCTTTTGTGCAGAAGCAGTCAATTTATTTGATACGAAGTGTTTCATTGCACAATATTAGCTAGTTTCAACTGTTTACTGAATTTCAAGTGCACATTTTGATCTTCTTGCACATGTGACATTATGTCACGATAAAGAACCAAACTTGAAATAATACATTAATGATACTCCAAGAAAATTGGCTTACAGAAAACCACACTAAAAAGCTTTAGCAAACTTTTACCTATCTGCCTTCCATGAAAAACAATGTTTTTCAATCACAAGACGTGCTTCAACTTGTGTCTGGTACCTTTTGTAGGCTTGATGTTATTTCTTAATTTGTGTTGTTTCTGTCTTAAATTTACAGATTGCCATTCTTTGGTAAATTACAGACAGGCAGCATACTGTGTTTTATCATTGTAACTCCCCACAAGCCTTTATATTTACTCCTGGAGTTGAATATAAACTGCCGATTATACAGGTTTTTGACTTCACAAGTAACTTTGTCACAAAGAGCCTACTGCTCTTAGTTCTCATGTATGCAAACAACTGTGTTTTTGCAAGAAATTTATATTGTTCCATACTAGCTTTTTGCAGTGGAAAAAAAAAGAAAAATATTGTTATGGTAAAGTCATCACATAGCAAACTATTAGGGTACTTTGAATTGTAGAGTCTAGATTTGAAATGAATATTGTGCCAAGGACTGATTTATGATTTTGTATTGCCTTTTTGATCAGATATGATAAAACAGTTGCCCTAAGTACAATAACTCAGTATGTGCCCTCCAAGCAACAAGCTATGCTGCTACACAGGGTCACATGATGCCCCACTACACATGAAATTCCAAACAAAAATGCAACATAAGGTGTATGAGCAGAGCAAACACCAAGCACGGCATCCTATCTCATTGTAGTAGTGCATGTGCAGTAACATCTGCCTTCTGTGCCCTATGGGAACTGCTCAAATGAAACTGTTTCTAACAGGTTGCAGGAAAATATTGGGAATGGTGATTTGAGAAGCATTACCTTCAAAGTAGATTTCCTTTTATGTGAGATGAATTAGATTAGTGTGAGAAAGTGTGGTGAATTTCTTAAATCACAAAGCATTTGACTCTCATTCAAAACTTAAAATTTTGAGGACCAGCCACTTTTCGGGCCCAGAAGACCAGAAATTTCTGTCATCACTCAAAATTTTACTAGCACATTTGTGTTTGATATATCTTAAATGGTAATGCACACAAAAAAGATGAATATTATATGGAAAAACTTAGCTTTTCTTGTAGCTGTACTGCATGTCTATTAATTTAAACTACTGCGTGTCTATTAATTTAAACCATGACTCTTTCCTGTTTGTGTGCTTGCACTGTTTAACAGTGATGTTGGTATTGACTGACTACATCATGTGTCTTATGGTATAAATATCTGCTGTTGTTTGCTGGTGGGATAATGTGACATGAGCTATAACTGGCTAACAAAAGCACATTACAATTTTGATTTCAGAGCTTCAGACACTAATGTGCTGTGTTTGGTAGAATTCGTATTAGTAATATGAAAATGTTCAGCATATATGTTGCTGTGCATTTAAGATCTTTTCAAAACATATTATCTTTTTGCTAGGTTTTGATTCCTAAAGTGCCAGTGTATGAAACTTTTAACATTCAAAGGACTGATAAGTTTTACAGTTCCAAGGGAAAGTATACTGTCACTTAATACAGAGAGAGTGTGTTTTCACCAAGGAAAATGTGTAAGAGAATTTTTGTTGTCACCTAGGAAAATGTGTATCTTCACTCAGGAGAAAGTGTACTTTTAACTGGGAAATTCAGGAAAAATTCTTACTTTTTTTTCCTTGTCCATGGAAGAGAATATGGGGTGACTGTGACATTTGATAGCCAAAGAAGCAGCACGTGTGACTGTCCTGTGACTGTCCAATGCTGAGTGAGCTGGAATGTTGTTCTGGAACAAGAAAGCCCCATTCAACAGCTTCTATTGAGAACTGTCTTGACAGACTCACCAGGACATTCCTGTAGTATACTCCTGTGATGGTTTTCCTCTTAAGAGTTAATCTGTTAGCACCACACTGTGGCACTCCCAAAAAACACTCAGTATGAGTGTTTCCACTATTTACTTTGCTCCTATGTCTCTGGCTCATAGTGATACAGCCAGCACTCATCCAGGATGAATTTGAAGTTAACAAAGTAATTGCACAGGTGCAATATTTCTACTGTTCCCTCAATTTGGCGGACTTTGTGCAAGGGCAAGAGCAATACTGGATCACACTGTGCAGTGACTTTTATCGTGTTCAGAATATCACAAGATGTTGGAAACTGATTCGTGACTGATTTTCACTTTTTCCATAGCTTCTTCAGTTGTGAGATGCAGGTCTTTGAGCATCAGTGCCTCCACCTATCTTATAGTTTCTGGTTCTTCATGGAGCAATAATCTGCTACTTCATCATTCGGATTTGTTTGACCACATTAGAAGTATTTACACCACTAACTGCTTTGTCATATAATGATGCATCACCGTTGTACACTTCTACCAACTTAGCATGGATTGTTGCAGCATTGTTTCCTTCATATGCTGAAAGAGCTCCAATTTGTCAGTGGGTTGGGCTGTTTTGTTTTGTTTCTTCTAGCTGTGTGCTGTGGTACTGTGGCATGGTAATTTGAATGTTTGCCAAAAATGCAAGTGCGTACCCACAAATAAACAGAAAGTAATTATACAACCTTATTTTTTCAAACCATTGATTGAAACTTTATGACTACTCTTCATAAAACTCTCTGCATAAATTACACAGAATTGGTAAATGATATGACTGCTTTTACAGGTGCTCTGCCGCTGATAGTGTCGGACATGCCTGTGAAGGTATTTAAGCAGGACTTGCTGGTAGATGTATCTGATTGGTCTTGCACTTGTATCTCCCACAGGGGTAGGTGTAGCACCATATCATCCACCAAACGTTCGATAACTTTTCTTCATACCCAGAAATGAGGAACATACTACCCACAATCCTTCCCACCCCTCCAAAAGTGGTATCCCACTGCCTACCCAATCTGTGTAGTATTCACTATCCCTTTCCACATGGGTCATACCAGTGTGGAAAAGCCAGGTGCAAGAGTTGTCAGATACGACGACTAGGCACATCCTCCTCCAGTCCGACCATAGGCGTATCCTATTCCATCCTAGACACCTGTGGAAGCAGATCTACTGTAATTTCTGCACAGTATTTTATTTGAGCATAACCACCAACCAATTGTTCATGAGAATGAATGGCCACTCAAACTGTGGCCAAGAGAAGAGTTGGCCAACCACTGGCAGAACACGAGGCAACAAGATCGATTTTATGGCTTCTTCACAATCTGTGCCGTCTGGGTGTTTCCCCCATTACATGCTTCTCAAATTACGTAATTGAGAGTTTTCCGTGCTGCAATGTTTTGGTTTCTTGACCCCTCTGGCCTCAATCTCTACTAATACTTTCCTGACACACACGTCACTTCCACCCCTACCCCATGACTCATTCATCCTGCACTCACACCCTTTTCTCCACAGTTTCACTTTTCTTCTGTTCTATCACCTCATTCCTGTTCACTCCTCCACAGTGTTGTGCATAGCTGAACAAAGTGGCTGAGCGGTTAGCACACTGGACTGGCATTCTGAAGGACGATGGTTCAAACCTGTGTCTGGCCTTCCTGATTTAGATTTTCTGTGATTTCCGTAAATTTCCTTAGGCAAATGACAGGATGGTTCACTTGAAAGGGCATAGCCAACTTCTGTGGGGACTAATGGGACTCATGACCTCACTGTTTGGTCCCCTCCGACCAAGTCAACCAACCAGCCATTGTGCATGACTCCCCTTTTTCCATCATTGAAGCTTAGCTTCCTTTGTTTTCATTGGTTTCTTGTTCATTTTGTATGAGCTTGAAAGTGTTCACTCTTTCTATGTTTATCTATTATTTTGATTAGGGTAAATAAAAAATACTGTTAAGACATCCATGTGCTTTTATTTCTAAGTTGATTGAATTTGGTTCTGATCATAGCTTCTGCACAAAACATGTTATCTTCTTTGTTCATTAAAATCATGCTGTAGTGAGAAAACAGTAATGAATGCATATCATGCGTACTTTCATTCTCGTCTTAGATATGGGGTCACCTTCTGGGGAAACTCTAAAATAGCTAATAGCACTTTTAAACTACAAAAAAGGGCCATTAGAATCTTGTTTGGGTGCAAGCCTAGAGACTCTTGTAAACCCCTGTTTAAGAAATCTGGTATTCCCCCATTACCGTGTGTATACATTATGGAAACCCTTTTGTTCTTTAAATTAAATGTAATAGGCAAGGACCAGAGGCTACAAAAAAACTGTGATATACATGAGCACTTTACCAGACAAAACAGGAACTTACATATGACTCAAATCAGCACAGCACTGTGCCAAAAAGGTACTTTTCACATGGGAGTTAAGCTTTATAACAAACTTCCTGAAAACATAAAAGCTATCACTGAGGTCAATACTTTTGGAAAATCTCTAAAGTCATATTTACAGCATCACTGCTTTTATTCCATTGAAGAATATTTAAATTTATGAAATGTGTTATATAAATACTTGTGCGTAAAGTGTATTATTGTAAGCTTAAATATGTATTATTGTAAGCTTAAATATGTATGCCTTGAAATTACTTTCAGCCTGTATATTTATAACTTGACTTGTCCAATGTCTTATGCATAAGCTGCTATGTAGACAACAGGACCAATAAAATACAATCTACAATCAGATACTATTATGCTTCCTTAAGGGTGGGTCACTGACATACATCAATAACTAGGGCTAGGATTTTTATGATAGGGCATACCTACATTTTTCGGTGAGACTAACATGTTCCTTAAATATCTATAAATGCTTGTTATTGAAAAACTAAATGAATTACAATCATTTGTTAAGGGATATTTATGGATATATGGCCATTTCTCTTGCATAGAGTATATTTTAATAAGTAAATGGTCATATTTATTGTATTTTCACTCTTTCAAGAAGCAAAGAACTTTTCTCTCACAATTTCTTTCTTCTGTGTTAAATTTCTTGATATTGTGCATCTCATTTTGTTTCCTAAATAATGATGAATATATACCTTCTTCATATATTTCATCTGAATTCACGATATGGACTTCATCCTTATGCAACAGTGAGGTTGTGTAGCCTTTGCTTAAGCCATTCACTGTGCTGTTCAGTCTTGTTGAAGTCGGAAGGATATACAGTAAAGTGGTAGGCCACAAAAGTACATAAACTGAAGCAAAGTATTCATGTAAAATTATAAAAGTTCATGTCTCATTATGGTGAGAAAATATTTTAGACTGATGGTAAAATACTGTTCTACAAATTGTGTGACAGAGGAGTAACTGTGGAGAAGTCATTTCCTGTTCAGTAGCATGTGGCAACAGGAAAACATAAATGTGGACTGCAGTGGATTGAAAATGGAAAAGCACTACAGCAGATGCTTTTAGGGGAATCTTGCCACTCTTATTCACCATTCTGCAAAGAACTTTAAACAGCTTTCCTTTGTGCTAGCATTCCCTTAAGTAAACTGAATCATGCAAAATTTTGTGATTTATTAGAACAGAATGCTGGCCTGATTCTTTCACATTAAGAAAGGTCAAAATAAACTGAAACTGTAAAAAAAATTCAAAAAATCAGATGACGGGTTGCAAATAAAAAAATATGGGTATCAGTTGATGAAACCACAGATTCTGTGGCAAGAAATAGTTGCAAATGTCATTGTAGGAACTATGGAAGAGGATTGTCCAGACAAAAAATTTCTAATTAACTGTGACCATTTAGAAAAGGTAAGTTTTTCCAACATTAATAAATTGTATGACTTATAATCTGAAAGTGATAAGCATGACTGTGTACTACTCTTTGTAACATGTACTGTATATGGTGAAAGCTGCCAATTGACTAAACGCATTTTACAGTACAGTAAAATAGTGCGTGTGACTTATTTAGCTCACACTTTTACACAGACTTGCAGAAGAGATCTGTAATAAATACGGTGATGTTTATGAATTTATTAAGTGAGCCAGAAAGATATTTTTGGAAGCCCTCTTATAGTCTTGCAACATTTAAGTTGTTAGCTCCGGACATTTCCTTACCACCATGACAAGATGGATATCCCCTACTATTACTGCCAGAACTTCAATGTTGTGAAAAGCATCGTTGATTCATTTGGTTCCATAGCTGCATTGTTAGCTGCACAAAGAAGGCAAAAGACGTGCTTTGCTGGTGCTGCACATTTCCGTGATTTTGTTGGAGATAAACTGGTGATGCAGCATCCATCTTTCGCATGCCAGTATAGAAGTTGCCACAGAATCAGCTAAGTAAAAAAATTCATGCAATTTGCATGTTTATTTATATGTAAAAGCTGGCTGTGGAATTTTCATTTGCGTGACACCACATGTGCCAGATTCATATGCTGATGTGAAATTCTAGATTCGCATATTTCACTGTTTACATCATTTCTGCATAATCTTTCATTGATTGTATCAATACATGCTCATTTGTATTGTGATACATTGTGAAATGGCGAACATTTGCAAGTGTCACGATAAACTCATACTGGTACTGTTGTCCTCAACTGCAGGCTTAAAGTTATTTGTGCTGTTTTAAAATTTTTGAGAACAATGGACTTCATTGTATAATTACATGACAAATAGGTTATTTCTGAGAATTTTTGGATGCTTAGAAAACTATATTTTTTAAAATTTTCGTAAGTTATGAGTGTGTTAGATGACTTATTTCGTAGCAAATCAGCGGTTATGATTCACAACTATTGCCAAAGAATATGTCTCCCCAGATTTCAGTTTATACAAACATAAATAAATGTAAGTTTTTGAGAAATTTTCAAAAGTTCTTATTACCCTGTGGATAAACTAAATCAGCAGTTGTGGTTTAGATAGTGTAGCACATTGTAACTAACATATTGTGTTCCATCTAGTACTTCCTTTCAAGAGGAGTATGTGTTATCTAGATTTACCTTAAATCAACTCTGTTTCTGAGTTTGTTAGTGACTATAATTATCTTCAAAAAGTTTCAGGGAAACAGTCATTTTTATCACAGATTTTTCTTGTTGTAATATATATCTCATTTTGTGCCTGTGTTTCAGTTCTTACAGAGAATTAGTAATTTCTTAGCTCAACAGATTAAAAGATAGCAGGCAGGGACAGCTGTAGGGTAAAGGGGGTGGGGCAGGAGGTGAGACCGTGCCACCTCACAGGGCAGTGGTGGTTTGGGGATAGCAAAATATTACATTTTAATAAATAATACAATGAATATTTTGCACAAATGAAGAAGTGTGAGAATATGTTGGAAATACAGATCATTCATAAAAATCTAGTGTCTTACTGGAAATGATTTAAAGTATTGTGAAACAGATGACAAATGAAGTGGTGGATTTGGTCACCTTGGGTGTGTCCTTCAAAGCAGCAAACCTTCCCAGTTGTCATGTTGCCAACTGAATTTCTACCATGAGTGGGGCTGTTTTAAGGCCCAAGTGATACAAGCCCCGCATCAGGCACCAATATGAGAAAGATTCCAAACTGTAAGACTTCTATACAGTGATTATCACAGTTAGTAGTAAAAACTGACTTGGGTGAAAGTGAAAGAGGGAAATGGGGAGGGAAATGGATGTGGAAAATGAAAAGCTGATTATCTGGAAAAAGGTTCTTGAACCGGCCCTGACCATGCACCCGCATAACATTGAAATGTTGACACGTCCACTTGAAAGGCTCTACAGAACCAAAAAGATCTAAAATAAAGAAATAAAGGTAAATGACAGCATATGAGTGTCTAACCATTCCTATACAGCAACCTTAAACAATTATAGTAACATCGCTGAGAAAAATACGTTCATCATCATCATCATTTAAGACTGATTATGCCTTTCAGCATTCAGTCTGGAGCATAGCCCCCTGTATAAAATTCCTCCATGATCCCCTATTCAGTGCTAACATTGGTGCCTCTTCTGATGTTAAACCTATTACTTCAAAATCATTCATAACCGAATCCAGATACCTTCTCCTTGGTCTGCCCCAACTCCTCCTACCCTCTACTGCTGAACCCATGAGTCTCTTGGGTAACCTTGCTTCTCCCATGCGTGTAACATGACCCCACCATCTAAGCCTGTTCGCCCTGACTGCTACATCTATAGAGTTCATTCCCAGTTTTTCTTTGATTTCCTCATTGTGGACACCCTCCTGCCGTTGTTCCCATCTACTTGTACCTGCAATCATCCTAGCTACTTTCATATCCGTATCCTCAACCTTGTTGATAAGGTTTCGCTCCCATACAACAAAGTTGGTCGAAAGATTGAACGGTGCACAGATAACTTAGTCTCGGTACTGACTTCCTTCTTGCAGAAGAGAGTAGATCGTAGCTGAGCACTCACTGCATTAGCTTCGCTACACCTTGCTTCCGGTTCTTTCACTATGTTGCCATCCTGTGAGAATATGCATCCTAAGTACTTGAAACCGTCCACCTGTTCTAACTTTGTTCCTCCTATTTGGTACTCAATCCGTTTAATTTCTTTCCCACTGGCATTACTTTCGTTTTGGAGATGCTAATCTTCATACCATAGTCCTTACATTTCTGATCTAGCTCTGAAATATTACTTTGCAAACTTTCAATCGAATCTGCCATCACAACTAAGTCATCCGCATATGCAAGACTGCTTATTTTGTGTTCACATGTCTTAATCTCACCCAGCCAGTCTATTGTTTTCAACATATGATCCATAAATAATATGAACAACCGTGGAGACAAGTTGCAGCATTGTCTTACCCCTGAAACTACTCCGAACCATGAACTCAATTTACCATCAACTCTAACTGCTGCCTGACTATCCATGTAAAGACCTTTAATTGCTTGCAAAAGTTTGCCTCCTATTCCATAATCTCATAGAACAGACAATAACTTCCTCCTAGGAACCCAGTCATATGCCTTTTCTAGATCTATAAAGCATAGATACAATTCCCTGTTCCACTCATAACACTTCCCCATTATTTGCCGTAAGCTAAAGATCTGGTCCTGACAACCTCTAAGGGGCCTAAACCCACACTGATTTTCATCCAATTGGTCCTCAACTAATACTCGCACTTTCCTTTCAACAATACCTGAGAAGATTTTACCCACAACGCTGATTAAAGAGATACCTCTGTAGTTGTTACAATCTTTTCTGTTTCCATGTTTAAAGATTGGTGTAATTACTGCTTTTGTCCAGTCTGATGGAACCTGTCCTGACTCCCAGGCCATTTCAATTAGCCATTTAAGACCTGACATTCCACTGTATTTGATGAGTTCTGACTTAATTTCATCCACCCCAGCTGCTTTATTGCACTGTAATCTATTGACCATTTTCTCCACTTCCTCAAATGTGATCCTATTTCCATCATCATTCCTATTCCATTCTACCTCGAAATCTGAAACATTACTGATCGTATTTTCACCTGCATTGAGCAACTCTTCAAAATATTCCCTCCATCTGCCCAACTAGACCACCGCGGCCGGCACCACGACTCAGAATATGTATGAGATGCCCAGCCTTATTCCAAAGTAACTGGTATCCCGACTGTCAGGACCACTTACTTGGGCACTCATACGTTGCCCGTGGTTCATGAACTAGGACATGACTACAGGAACCCACACCATGAACCACAACCAACGTTGTAGTAAACAAATAAATATAAACAAATAAATAAATAAAGAATAAATAAAATATTCACTGCCAGTTACGTACCATAGTCCTTTCAATCCAGACTTTGTGATTCAGCAATGTTCGCATGTGGAAAGTTACTTGAAATTCTTCCCCTACCACTCTCTCTTCTTTAGCTTTGTCATTAGTACCGTTTACATTGCTCTTATTCTGGTCACACTCCTGTAAATTAGCTTTTTGGTGCTTTGTCTGTAACTTCTTTTGAGTTCACACTCATTCCTTTTGCTTTCTCAGTGTTAAAACCATAATCAGTAGATATTAATGTTTAGATCATATGGGGAAAGAACATTTCAAACTTTATTTTGGAACTAGAGCAACTTAACTGCAATGCACGAACAGTTTATCCAGTTTTGCCATATTTCACACTGTTTACATTCCATCAACTTTATTTGGGATTTAACTGTTACTTTTTGCTGCACTAAATAAAAGTGCTTTCAAAACTGCATGTTTCCAGCCATAAATAGTGGCCACGGGATGTTGGAAAGCATGCATTCTTTGTATCTGACCATAGCCATCTTTTCTTTATGTACTATGGATGCATGAAATAGGTACTGACAGTTTATACACTTTTTTTTAACAAATACAGCATTTATATGTAAGTCTCTGGAAGACCTGAGATCAAATAAGGCAGAAGGGATAGATAATATCCCATCAGAAACTCTAAAATCGCTGGTGGAAGTGGCAAGCAAGTGACTATACAAGTTGGTGTTTAGAATCTATGAGACTAGTGACATACCATCAGACTTTCAGAAAAATGTCATCCACACAATTCTGAGGATAGAAAGGGCAGATAAGTTTGAGAACTATTGTACAATCTGCTTAACAGCCCTTGCATCCAAGCTGCTGGCAAGAATAATGTACAGGAGAATAAAATGAAAATTGAAGAGCCATTAGATGATGGTCACTTTGACTGTAGGGAAGGGATGTAGTTCTTCATAATGGAATCAAAGACTGAAGAAAAATCAAGACACGCTCATAGAATTTGTTGACCGAGAAAAAGCATTCAACAGAATGAAATGGTGCCAGATATTTGAAAGTCTGAGAAAAATTGGAGTAAGCAATATAGAGAGACAGGTAATTTGTAATATGTACAAGAACTGAGAGAGAACAATAAGACTGGAAGACCAAGAATGAAGTGCTCATATTAAAAGGAATGTAAGAAACGGATGTAGTTTTTTGCCTCTACCATTCAATGTGTACTTCAAAGAAGCTATGACAGAAATAAAAGAATGGTTCAGGAGTGGAATTAAAATTCATTGTGAAAGGAATTTTGCTACTTTGGAAGCAAAGTAGCCCATAACAGACAAAGCAAGAATGACATATAAAGTAGACTAGCGCAAGCAAAGAGGGCATTTCTGGGCAAGTGGAGTCTACTGTTATCAAACATAGGCCGTAATGTGAGGAAGAAATTTCTGAGAATGTACATTTGGTGCACAGTATTGGATGGTAGTGAGTAGTGGACAGTGGAAAATGGGAACAGAAGAGAATTAAAGCATTTGAGATGTGGTGCTACAGAAGGATCTTGAAAATTAGGTGCGCAGTTAAGAAAAGGAATGAGGATATTCTCTGCAGAATTGATGAAGAAAAGAGTACATGAAAAACACTTACAAGAGGAAGGGACAGGATGATTGAACATGTGTTAAGACATCAGGGATTAATCTACATGGTTCTCGAGGGTGCTGTAGAGGAAGGTGGAGGCTGGAATACATCCAACAATCAATTGAGGACATAGGATTCAATTGCTACACTGAAATGAAGGTTAGTGCCGGAGATAAATTCATAGCGGTCCACATCAAACCTTTTGGAAGACTGGGGTGGTGGGAGGGGGACATTGTAACCACTCGCTGCATTGTTACCATCCACTTAGTACAGCAGAAGCGTCACCTTCCACCAATGGAGTACTTAGCTGTACTGGCTGCTACAAGTTTTGTGTGACAATCTCCCCTCTACTTCGGGAATAAGAAAAAGTGAACAGATTTTACTTATATTTTCTGTGAGTGACATAACTTAAGTTTGGTTGACATAGTAAACTTTGGAGATATAAATCAAGATGTATTACACTTTAAACATTTCACTGAGAGTTGGCCCATACCTGGCCCTACATGGCTCCTTGGCCTACTTTGCTCTTGGCCACAGTTTGTGGGTGGCCGTTCATCCTGGTAGACATCTGATTGGTAGTCACACCAATATAAAAAGCTGTGCAATGGTTGCAGCAGTGCTGATATATGACATAAAGTGGTCTGGCCCCATCAGAGGTCAGGTCCCTGCAAAAGCAGCCATGGCATATACCAACACTGTGGCAATTGTTGCACAGCTTTTTATATTGTTATAACTACCAACCAGATGTCTATCAGGTTGAATGGTCACTGCCAAACGGTGACCAAGAGCAAAGTAGACACCCTGTGGCACAACATGCAGCTGAAAATAATGATTTCAATGGCTGCTTCATAACCCAGGCCATCTGAATCCTTCCCTCAACAACGAGCTTCTCTGAACTACACAGATAGGAGTTATCCTTATAACAGATTCTCTACTACCAAAATTGTCCTGGCCTCAACTAAGGTAATCTGCTGTCTCCACACCCTCCACCCAACTGTCTCCATCCCCTCTGCCCTGTTACCTCCTCCCCGTTCATGCCTCTCCCCCCTTCCCCCACTGTGCTCCACTCTCTGCCAACACCATCAGACTTTTCCCATCTCTGCTGCTCTCCTTTTATGCACCCCCAACTGCCCCTCCCACCTCTACAGCCTCTCGACACCATACTAGATGGCCTTGGCTGGCCTCCCTCTAGTCCCTGCATGCTCTGTTGGGCAGCACTGACTCCTCTCCCCCCACCCATACCCCGTTATCCCTTCCTCTTCCCCACCTTGCTCCAGACTGTGACTTCCACTCGACATGATACCATTTCATTTTGATTGCAGCGGCCAGAGAGAACAGTCATATATGTGTAAGGAGTGCTTGCTTGTGTGAATATATGTACGTTGCTCTTTTCTTTTCTGAAGAAGGCTTTAGCCAATAGCTCGGCATTTAATGGTATTTTCATTGTGCCTGTCTTCAAATCAACATGTCATCCTTATGTTGATTAGCAATCTATCCATTTCAAAATGGTAAAGGTGTTGGAAAAAAAGAAAAGTATCAATCTCTGTCATCCATTTCAGTGATTTTGTCTGGTGAATCAGTCTCTCTTAATCATTTAGATATTGTCCATTTTAATGTGTGCTCCTCTTGTGTCAGCTGAAGTAGAAAGAAGTTTTTCAAAATATAAGGCTGTATTGGCTGACAATAGGAAATCTTTTGTGTTTGAAAATTTGCACATGGTAGTCATTGTTTATTATAAATTGAAATAAAACTGAGGATGTAAAAATAAAAAAGGTTGTAGCTTAACTATGTTCTGATATTGTATATGCTTGACATTATTCCACTCTGGTGAAATCTAGATTGATGATATGAAGTAGGACTAATAAACTTCAAAATACCATGATCATTTTTATGGAGAGTTTATTCAGATAACCAGTTGCAGCAAACAATGTTGCCATCTTCTGATCTTATGCAGTACACTCAAGGAATCTCGTCCATGTGTGCAATAATTTGTGTCACATAATAGACATTTTAAGAACATGCATAGCATGTCAAAAGTAAAACAATCATTATGCTACCTTCTGATCCCTGCACACTCCGCCAGATAGCTCTCCTATCTCCCCCCTCCCCTCCCCTCATATCTTGCATACCTTTTCTGTCCATCTTCCCCCGGCCACAGCGGCTGGAGATAGTGTTCACATGTGCGTGAGGTGTGCCTACTTGTGTCAGTGTATGTGTTTTCCTTTCCTTTCTGATGAAGGCTTTGGCTGAAAGCTCACTGTGTAACAGCCTTTTCGTTGAGCTTATCTGCAATTTAAAGTGTAATATTTATGATGAGTAGCAATTGCTCCTTTTTGTAATTGTTGATATTCCATAGTGAACTTCCCATTCTTTGGTATTTTATGTAATTTTTTTTTTTTTTTTTTTTTTTTACTTTTGACATGCCGATATACAGAGTGGGGCAAATAAAAGTTGCATTACACTGCCATCATTTTGAAATCACTTGTTTCAGCATTAATGTAGGAGGAAAAGAGCTACAGTTACCTCTAACAGGATGGAGCAACTGCCCATACAGCTGGTCGAACCTTGGAGCACATTTACACAGTCTTCGCGCCTGACAGAGTTGTTAGCAGAGGTCAGTCTGGTTGTGTCCATAGCTGCCACCCGGGTCACCTGATCTGTCAGCGTGTGCTTACTTTGTGTGGGGAGCCCAAGTCTAAGATGTATCTCCACCCTGTACTATGCCATGCATGTTCTTGGAATGTGTTTTTATTATGTGACACAAATTATTGGACACATGGATGAGATACGTTGAATTGTAGTACATAAGATCTGAAGATAGCAACATAGTTTGCTGATACCGGTTATCTGAATAAATGCTCTACAGAAGTGACTGAGGCATTTTGAAGTTTGTTACTTCTATTTTCACAAGTTCTGATAATGTTAATAAAAAGCATACTACAACATCAGACTCCACAGTTTAGCGTATTTCTCATGTACGTTTTATTCTTAAATAAATAGTTCATTCCCGTAACATGACATTAGTTTATTTTACAATAGAATTTCACCCATTTTCATATTCTTAGGTCTTATGTTTGTAAATTTTTAGTCATAACAGCATATTTTTGTATAGATATTGTGGCACTTTTTAGGTCATGTAAGTCCTAGCCCTATCGAAACTAACATTTTGTTGCAGGAAGAACTCTGCTGTTTGGTAATGACACTGGAGTGAGTCTGGATGGACATATTATGCTCAACAGTGGAGAAGTTAGGCACAATTGGCTAGATGTAAGTACTGTGGTTGAGAAACACTTCAGTATTTCTGGTAGGTATTATAAGTAGATTGATCTCATGGTTTAGGAGCTGTTTATTAACTGTCTGTATTACAAACACATGAAAATAATATGAGAGCAATGTGAATTAAATTTTTTCGCTGTTATATGATATGCAGATGTAGGATAATCTTTATGTAATATCATTTTTGTAATGTCAAACAGTGGGAACTCCAGGTAGAATATTAACAATGCAGGAAAAGATAGATTACTACTTGCCATAAAGAAGACATATCAACTTGCAGCAGGCATAATTCGAAGACACTAATGTAAGTGTCTTTTAATTGTGCCTTTCTGCAGCGTGATGTCTTCTTTATGCGAAGAAGCAATCTATCTTTTCCTACGTTGTTCATTTTTGTAATGTAATTGTCAGACTATACATTTGTTGATTATTCAGGTGCTACCAGCACAGCATTCATTGTAACAGTGTCAAATGCTTCTTCGTAGTCATATAAAGTAACAACTGATATTAATTGCTTCCTTTCAGTAAGTGGTTCATTGTGCTATACACACTTCTGAAGCTGGCTTTTCTTATTCTGCTGTTGAAGTCTAAAACTTTTCCCAGCCAAATAATAAGAGTTTTTTTTGTAAAAATCAAGAATATGTCTAACAAAAGACTGACAAACTTGTAGTTCTTCACATCTTCCCTGGTCTATTTCTTGTGCATTACATCACTGACAGTGTTTTTCCAAGTATTGGTTAAAAAGCAGGTGTAAAAGTTGAAATAAAAATAAAGGGAAATACATCTCATGCATCACAAACATCCAGATGTATTTTGTATTTGTTAGCATCATGGGTTATCAAGAAGATTGGATTACTAGCCAAGTGTGACTATAAGCGCATTCTACTGTAATGTGGTAGATGTTTTAACTATTGGCACCACTTTTGCATTTTGCTGCGGTTGTCTTCCCACATCAGTACATCAAGTCTTCACATCTGTTATGATTTGTTCTTGTCATATTGAGGCTGATCCATACATTCTGGCATCCATTGAAGCCTATTTTTTAATGTGGCATGGAGAAATTCATAAGCATTTATTGGCGAGGACGTTTTTCACTGTTCTTGCCATGCATTGGGTATTAAAATTGTTAGTTAGTAATTTCCTTGAATTTAAGTACAGAGGAACTCTGGAATGCGTGAAGTTGATTTCCACTACTTTGGGGAGTTTCTGAGATGTAAGTAAAGGAGTACTATGTATTTCAGTCTGTTAACTGAAAACATCATTGTTCGGCAGTATTTGAGGTGGATAAATGTGGTTCAGCATATGGAGCTAATGGGTGAGTATAGGCCTTATTATTCCAGATATTATGAGCAAAGTTCATTTTACTTCTGCATTAACCTTCTTTATATGAGCACTATATCCTACAGCAGAGGACACTAGACTTGCATCTGAAATTCAGAGAGCAGAAGTTGAGGTTCCTAGAGGTTTTGCAGAGGGTTGATGGTTAAAGTTTTGCAGCAATCTCAGTTAGATGTTGTCTATAGCTTAAAGTTCAATACGGTGCCACACTGAGATATTGTAAGAGTTTCATTGTAGGGAAGAACAGTGTTCTCAAACATTGTAAGTATGTGGATGGCCATTGACCTTGTTTTTGGTTGGACTACATAGAAGTCTCCAGTTGAAAAAGAGTGCATACATGCTTTGACAATAACAGTGCAAGGTTCGCTTTCACTATCTCTCCCTCTGCTTTTATCATTTCTACTCCTGAGAAGTTTTTTTCAATTCCACCCACTGAATTGCTTTCTCTCCTTGTAGTAGTATTTCTGGCATTCCATTATTCTCACAGTCTACTATCTCAGTTTTTGTTGACTGAGGTGCACTGTACAGAGTAAAGGAATATTAAAACATATCTACTCATAATAAGGTGTACTGGTTCATTGTAACAGTGCCACCTGACACTTGATTGATATGGTATGATGTGTAATGAGCATAACCATTTGCTTTGTTCATGCTTTGGTTGTTCTTTATTGTCTCCCTTTATAATCTGCTCATTACAATTCCTAACGTCTTCTTATAACATTTCTAAATAGTTTTGCATATTCAATTCATCCTATCTGATGGTGGTTGTCATATACTAGTAATTATTTTCTCATCTTCATCAGAAGCCTTGTGTACTCTTAAATTCTGTTTTGTTCATTGGTAAGACTCAGAAGAACAGGGCTTATGGAAGTTACAGCCTGTTTTTGATTGCGTCTGAATGTCAAGGATAGAAATGACCAGTTTTAATGATGAACATGTGTTGGAAAGGGTCATCCAGTTATAGTCAGTCAGTCATTCAGGTCAGTCATATCAGTCAGTCAGTTAGTTTCTTACTACAGAAAGTAATGTCATATGTCTGGAACATTGCAGGCATCTACTGAACCCACTGTCTGCAGTGCAGGTTGGAGAGCTGCCCTTGAGTGCCTGTTCACTAAACTTCCAGTGACTGTGCCACTGTTCGTGTAAATGTCAGCTTCATGTGAACATAGACATCTTTCTACCCATATGGTCAGTGCTAAATTAAGGTGGTGTCACCTGCACCATAAAGCATCTCTTTGTTTCTAATCATCTACGTAAGGTTTTTGATCTTAAGCAAAAGGCTTAGAAGCAATAATTAACAGGGACAGTAAAACATGAAGAATGAGCCGAACTTTAGCCGTGATGAAGTAGGGCTGCTGCATGGCACTGGCAGACAGACAGTGCCATGCTGGCTGGCACACAAGATGGAAAATCAGGCAAAGTAGGCTAACATTTACCAGTCTCTCAGTGTCTGTTGTTATTATCAACTGCATTGGAAACTGATCAAGAACTAGCCATGTACTAATGCTACCCAGGATAATACTGGTCTTAAAACATTTTTGTAGAAATGCCTTATGTTCCAGTTTCTGTATCCTTAACATGCAAATATATACTGAATTTGCTGTGCTCTAGCTCCACTGTCCTTGTCATATTGGTAAAACCTTTTGGCCATTTTTTTTTCCTTGCTTCACCTGTCCACTCTAGTTTTCTGATGAGCACATAAAATTGTACTTTTAAAAAACAAGACAAAATCTGACTGCCCATCAATATTGGGTGTTATGTGAAACACTTGATGAAGAGTATTTGTTTGCATTCACTCTATCTACACACTGAAAATTGAAATTTCTACCAAAACATCACAGAATATGTGCCTGACAACTCTATGGAGAGACACCCACTATAAAAAGGATTTGCATAAGCCCAAAAATGGTGGCGCCATCAAGGGTAGAGGGAATATTTGTAACGTACGGAAAGTTTGACAAGGCAATGACTAACACTGTCCACATTGATTTTATAAATGATCTTACAAAGATTTACAGTGTAGGCCAGGGAGTAAACAAATGTTCCAGGTGGTGAAGCTTGATTTACAGGGCTCTTTTTGATCTTGCATTCCATATCTCAGTCAATTGCTGGCCAGTGTGCATGGTTCCACACTGTATTATTAATTTGTGTTATTCCCGTATGGTTCTGGTGGAAGAGGTCCATGGTAGGTCTCTGCAGGGCTTGTGGACATGTCTATCATTGCGTAATAAGGCAAGGCTGTTCATAGGACTAGATGGTAATGAATTACAAACATGGCAGAGAGAGTATGTAATATATTCCTCTGTAATGTTGTGGGCTTCCCATGCTTGATATTCTATGAGGTTAGTGTAGAAAGTGATCTGTCTAGTTTTGAGAGCAGCTGTGGCCACTATAATAGAAAAATTCTCTGATGCCTCGTGCAATGTCACAGCGATTTGGAAAACTGCTCGTTTGCTTTTGTCAGTCAGTGTTCATAGGTACATCTATATCTACATTTGCATTTTTATCTATATTCTGCAAACCACCATGAAATCCATGGCTGAGGGTACCTCTCATTGTATCAGTTATTAGCGTTTCTTCTCATTCCATTCATGTGTGGAGCACAGGAAGAATGATTGTTTGATTGTCTCTGTGTGTGCTGTAATTATTCTAATTTCATTCTCATGATTCCTATGTGACAGATATGTAGGATGTTGTAGTATATTCCTAGAGTGATAATTTAATGCTGGTTCTTGAGACTTCCATCAGGGCCTGGAGCTCTGTTCAGTTTTAATGACTTTTGGGGTAGTTTACATCTACCTTGAAGAGTCTGCCAGTTCAGTTTTTTCAGTATCTTTCTGGAACTCTCCCATGGCTCAAACAAACCTGTGACCATTCATGCTGCCTTTCTCTATGTATGTTCAGTATCCCCTGTTAATGCTATTTGGTATGGGTCCCACACACTTGAGCAGTATTCTAGAACCAATTGCATGAGTGATTTATAAGCAATCTGCTTTGTAGATTGATTGCACTTCCCCAGTATTCTACCAATCTATCAATAAACCAAAGTCTACCACCTACGTTACCCACGACTGAGCCTATGTGATCATTGCATGTCATATCCCAACAATGTGTTACGCCCAGGTATTTGTATGAGATGACTAATTCCAGCAGTGACTCATTGATATTATAGTCATAGGATACTACAGGTTTTCATTTTGTGAAGTGCACACTTCTACATTTTTGAACATTTAAACCAAGTTACCAGTCCTTGCACCACTTTGAAATCTTATCAAGAACTGACTATATATCTATGCAGCATCTTTCAAACAGTACTTCTTTGCAGATAACTGCATCATCTGCAAAAAGTCTGAGGTTACTATTAATATTGTCTCCAAGATACCCTGGGACACACCTGAAGTTACTTCTACATCTAATGATGACTCTCCATCCAAGATAACATTCTGCATCCTCCCTCCCAAAAAGTCCTCAATCCAGTCCCAAATTTCACTTGATACCCCATATAATCGTACTTTTGATAATAAGTGTAGGTGCGGTACTGAGTCAAATGCTTTTTGGAAATCGAGAATTCCTGCATCTACCTGGTTTCCTGGATCCAAAGCTTTCAGTATGTCATGTGAGAAAAGTGCAAGTTGGGTTTCACATGTTCGATGTTTTCGAAATCCATGCTGGTTGGCATTGAGGATGTCATTCCTTTCAAGGTACTTCAGTATGTTTGAGCTCAGAATACATTGTAAGATCCTACCACAAATCAATTTCAAGGATATTGGATGGTAGTTTTGTGGATCACTTCTACTGCTTTTCTTGTGACAGCTGGGCACAGTTTTTTGTTTGAGGGATCTATGATATATTATAGTTAGAAGAGGGGCTAACTCAGCTGCAAATTCAGTATAGAATCTGACAGTGATTCCATCAGGGCCTGGAGCTTTGTTCAGTTTTAATGGCTTCAGCTGTTTTCAACAGCACTGACACTACTACTTATTTCGTTCATCTTTTCAGTGTTTTGAGGATTAAATTGGGACAATTCACCTGGGTTTTCCTTTGTAAAGGAACATTTGAAGATCGATTTAAGCATTTCAGCTGTTACTTTGCTCCCCCCAGTTTCAGTTGCTATCTCATTCACTAGGGACTAGACACTAACTTTAGTGCTACTAACAGCCTTTACATATGACCAGAATTTCTTTAGATTTGGTGAAATGTCATATGGGAATTTTCTGTACAGTAGTCATTGAATGCATCATCCATTGCTCTCTTGACAGCCAAATGCATTTCATTCAGCATCTCTCTGTCTGTACCCCTACTCTTTGTTTGCACCTGTTATTTAGAAGTTTCTTTACAATGATTGTGTACCCTGGAGATCGAGGCCAACGAGAAAGACAGGCCGCGCCGCGTACGTCACACAGAGGATGTCACGTGACCGGCAGCGTCCTAACATCTTGTCACTTCAGAACAGATAGCACCTCTTTCTAAAATGCGTCCACGAAAGTTTTATATGAATTAAAGTTGTGCTGGGTACACATACACTAGATTTCTGAATACTGGTAAACTTCGATGCGAGATATACTTAGAAACCTAGCAATCAAGAACACTGATGTAGGCACACGTATTTAATAGCTGAAAAACAGCAGGTCTGGCATGACAAATAAAACATATGCATCCCAATTACGAGTTTATTCAATTTGTTTGCTTACTAACCAAGCACAGTTTACGTCTAGATGTATGTGGTTTTAGACATTTTTGTCTCCAGTAACGGGTAAAGTAATTACACTTCACAATAATTGCATGAAGGAAAGGAAAGAATGTGTACAGATTTTTATCTAAAATGCAGTTACAGACAACTAATTTTCAACAGGCTCTCACATAGAATTCCATTCATAACATTATTTGTAAGTGTATGAACATTTCTAACAGATAGCGAAATATTCAAATCATAATGATCGAAACAAGTTAAAAGATAGACGTGTCGTAGGCATTTTCGTCCTAGATTACATTCACGCAAGGCGCAGAGAAATATAGGTAGACCGCCTTTGCTTTCAGTAGGTGTTTTTTTCCTCACACGAAAGAAAATGTGAGCAGCCGATATTTTTCCTCTTATATTTCGCCGAATTTTCTCCAAGGTGTTTCATTTTTAATGAGTGAAAATTTAATTACAAAAGATGCTCATCTCTACAGAATGATTTCGACGAAGTTGTGCATTACGCTTCAGTTTTGACAACACTTGTAGGGCGATCACCTGAACGTAATAGATGTACCTTATTTTCTGTTTTGCACAAATGCCACGTTGTTTCTAAGAGGCATAATAAAATTGCTTCTATTAAATACTCTAAGATAGGAATTATTACGTTCTTGGATATGAACAAACCTAATGTATCGAATTGTCAGAAGCAAATTCTCACCTGTATTTTTCTTGCATATTTTATTCATTGCAATTAGAAAAAGGCACCTGATAATGAGGAAGAGGTTTCCTCGAAACAGGTTGTGCAAAATAAAGTAACTCGTAACATATTTGTGCACCATTTCAGTGCAGTAATGTGTTCATTGTAAATAAGTATTACAGTAGTTCTATTACCTTGTAAATTAATAAAAACTTTTTTATTTTAAATTCAGTGCATTAGTATTTGTAAAATGACTCTTAGTGTTCATTAAAAAATGACGATCATTCCACTTGGGACCTGTGGAATGGTACATTAGCTTATTTGTTTTAGTTGTAAATATTTGTCATGTATTGTTGTTTTTCTGACATGTTCCACATCCTGGAGGACCTCCTCACTACGGATCAATTGGAATGAAAGTTAATCTAATCTAAAAACAAAAATCTCACCTGTAGTTTGACAAGAACTTGTCACTTACCTGTCTCTTGAGGAAGTCAGTGTTGATGCAGATATTATGTTTATGGAATAAGGGCTATTAGTTTTTTGGAAGAACTGCTACATCATTTCACAGTTCTCCACAATGGAAAAATTTCTACTTGGAGTACTGACTGTGTAGTAATTTTTAATACACATTCACAAGGCTACGAAGTCAAAAAAGTACTTTCTGTCAATATATATATTGGTTTGTGTCTGAAGATGACACTACAAAATGCATAATCTAAGTTGTGTATTTTTTTCCATTTTATGCTCACTGTATATTCTAAGTAGTTCCAATATAAAATTGAACATTTACCATCTTGGATTACCAGTTTAATTCTCTACTGGCCCCCTAACTGTCAAGCAGCACCCACATATACAAATAGAAGGAACTGATGGAGAAGGAACCGAATAAAAGGAAATGAATTTCCAAATCGAAAGGACAATTTCAATTTATAAGGGGCCCTGTATCCAGGACAGTAGTATCTAAAACTTTTTTGAATGTACCCAACTGTGTTTGTTGGCTTACATCTGCAACACCTGAGATAAACTATCATCAAACAGTATACTACATGTAAGTTTCCACAAATCAGCAACAAGCACTACTTGATAAACATTCAAATTTCTTTAGCATTATGCTTTCTGTACAACACGAATTTATACCAAGGTCTCTCTGTCCTAATACCCCCCCCCCCCCCCTCCAAAACAAACAAACACACACACACACACACACACACACACACACACACACACACAGAGAGAGAGAGAGAGAGAGAGAGAGAGAGAGAGAGAGAGAGACTTGAATATACCAAGAACAAACATCAGTAGATTTTTTTCACTTTTCACTTCATTCCTAACTGAAGTGTAGTATAGCAAGAACCAGGTATCAGACAATAATGAACAGGAACAAGCATTTCACATACATAATTTATTTTAACAAATTTGTAATGCATTTAAAAACACACATTTTCATTACTCATAACAGTTGATATTAATTGAGGTAAGATAATAGATTAGTTCATAAACATTAGGGAGGTAAATTTGTGGCATCTTTTAATCTCACTACAGTAGTGTGATAAATTTGTAAATATAATTTTACATCTTACTGTGAGCTTTCAAGTTTCCAATAGAAGTGACTCTATATGCCCCTTTGAAGGTTTTAATGAAACAAGATGTTTCAACCTATTGGTGCTATACATTTCATGGCAATACGATACTGCCTTAGGTCAATTTATTATTCATTTAATGATACTATTTTCAAAAATTTAGAGGCAGTTTACACTTCTAATAAATTCTTTACAGGCATTGTAGAAAATATGACAGAATTAGCCAAATAATCACAAAATCTGTTGCTGCCATGGATGTGACACCAAGAAAAACAAAAACATATGCTTCAATCAGACTAAATGCCTGACTATATAAAAGAAATTAGATACAAAGTTCTCCGAAAATGCTTTACAACCATATTTGCAGTATCACTACTTTATCAAATAATATTTGCAGTAGAATTTGCTTTCTCATGCTGTGTGTGTGTCTATATATATATATATATATATATATATATATATATATATATATATATATATATATATATATATATATATAAAAAAGAAAGATGATGAAACTTACCAAACAAAAGCGCTGGCAGGTCGATAGACACACAAACAAACACAAACATACACACAAAATTCTAGCTTTCGCAACCAATGGTTGCCTCGTCAGGAAAGAGGGAAGGAGAAGGAAAGACAAAAGGATATGGGTTTTAGGGAGAGGGTAAGGAGTCATTCCAATCCCGGGAGCGGAAAGACACCTTAGGGGGAAAAAAGGACAGGTATACACTCGCACACACACACATATCCATCCACACATACACAGACACAAGCAGACATTTGTAAAGGCAAAGAGTTTCATATCATATATATATATATATATATATATATATATATATATATATATATATATATATATATATATATATATATATATATATATATATGCAATCTGAGGTATAGATGCCAAGTGTGGAGACACTGAAGCATTTGTACCAAGATTTATTTTCTGCTCCACTCTATGTATGCTACCTTATAATGACACATCTGTGTTCAATGTAATTTTAATGTAAACAAACCAGCCACAGAAACAATATATGTATAAGCAGTATGTAATTGTAGATTATATGTGTAATGTTTGCAGTCTGGACAAAAATAAAGAAATGAAAACTCAAGCAATCAAGTGGGCTACTAGTGTGCCCTGTTGCACTTTTCATTATCAGTAAATCATGAATAGACACAAGAAATCTAACAGCAGGAATTGAATCTGTTACATTCTATTTCCTAGTATGTGAAATGAACTGAATGGGAGGGTGGAGATGCAAGTATGACAAAAGAAAAAAAAATAAACATACTTCACAGAGGAAATAAACAAATTCCTGACAATCCATGGTGTTTCCATGGCATTATCTGTAAGTTACTGAAAACATCATCCTCACCAACATCAGAAGCTGCAGAATCACCATTAGCAGCAGTAACAACATCAACAGCACTTTTGAGGGATGAGAAGTCAATACAAGCAACATTCTGTAGTACTGTGTGGAAACAGAAAATCATGCCTGCTCTTCATCCAAAGGATTTTTGGTCAAGGACAAAAAGAGAGAGAAACCTTCAAGGTAAGGTTTCTTAATCCTCCACCAAAATATTCTGTCCATGAGAAATAAAGTCCAGCAACTACAAGTGGAACTGCAGACTATAGACAACTCACTCGTTTGCATCACAGAAGATTGATGTAGCACACCTTACATAAGTTTTAATAGTTTAAACACTTATAATCTAGCATTTCAGTATAGCAGAACCTTTATGTGGGATGGTGGGCCATGCATGTATGTTAAGGAAGGCATTATGTATGAAGTCCAAAATGATATTATTTCATTAAGTGGAGAAAAACATATAGAAATATCAGCCATAAACATATGGGACACAAATATGTTCCAAAGCCTAAACATATTATATATACATCGTTCTCCTAGCAGTGATATGGAAATTTTCATCACAAAACTGAACCTTCTGGGAGGTAAATGGGCAGAATATAGAAACACTTGCAACTAAAACAAAGGGTTATACATATTATATTAAACAGTAACTAGAGAGCTCACTGGAGAGTGCTGTTTAAAAACTTGGGTATCCTGACAGTTCCATGTGAATACGATTTTCAAACAGTGAGATACACAAAGAAAAATATTGACCAGTACCCAACCAACAGTTGCTTTCACAAACATGGAACCACATCTGGTCACTATTTACACCTCCACAGGAAAAACAAAGTAAAAATCAAAAATAGTGTGCTACATAATGAAATAAAATTGTACAATAAGAACAGTGAGATATCTGTAAAACTTGATAACATGAGGAAGTACAAAAATAGAAATGGTATCTGTGTAGAGGGCTTCAAACTTATGTGTCAGTCCTAAGCTTCTTCACTTTCCTTGAATCTATTTTGGACTTACATGCCTTATCATTATGCATTTTCTCAAAATTGTTAATGAGTATCCTGTTGGCACAGAGAGATACATATTCCAGTTTGCTTAACAATGTGTTGTGAAGCAAACACATACATTCAGCATTATCCACTGCTTTCACAACTTTTGACATGCATATCTTCTGAGAAATGGAAAGCTGTTTACCACATGACATAAATTGCTGAAGAAAGTCATTCACAAGTAGAGAGACTGTATGCCACACTATTCCAACTGTGATCACTACTGTCTCTGTAGGCAAAGTCAGTTTACCCCTGTCCAGTTCCTTCACAAAGTTGTAAGAAGAATCTACCTCAACTTCTTTGTTCAACTGCAACCATTCAGTACATTTGTCACACTTAGATTTCTGAAGGGCTTTCCTAGCTGCATAACCTCCTATGTATGTCAAAATAGGTAACATGTTAGGTGGAACATCATCCATACCGAAGGTGATGTCCATAATATCAGAAAAAATGCTAATGTCAATATTACGGTCTAGCTGTTGTTGGGCAGGAATTATGTGTTTCAAGTGCACATTATCATTTTGAGCTGCAAACAGTACATCATTTTTGAATCTTAATTTTCTTTCATTTTCTAAAACTTGGATGTAACTAATGTAGTAATTTGCTCCACTCAACTGTCGGTAGCACCCAAAGCGGCCCTCTAAATCATCACTTTGAAATTTTCCTAGCAATATGTAGTCAATGTCATATTTATCAAATAAGTATGGAATTATCTGCAGAAAAGATTCAGTTGTTAATATTAAAGACTGGAATGTCTGTGATGTTAAAGCATCACTTATTGGTACAGATACTCTCCAAACTTTTAGCCAATGACACAGATTATTTAGAAAAGTCACCTGATTGTCTGTTGTCTTCCTGATGGCTTCTCTGTAAGGATCATTGAATCTTTGTCCTTCAAATACACTTCTAACATTCACAATCTTCCACCAGTTCACAATCACCTGAAGGAAAGTCACTGTCTGATTTATGTGCTCAGTAACATTAGGCATATCCTTTGTTGCATGTTTCAAAGCTACTATGTTATTATCATTGAAAATTTTCAAAGCTAATTTAACATTTTGTTTTTGAATAGATGATGGATACAGTACTCTAGCTGATAGTGTGTGGCCATATTTGACTAAAGAGTTTCTTTCTTTCTCATATACCAGCTCCAAATGCTTGTACTGTGCTGTCAATATTACTGAATGATCAGTCATGTCAGGAAACTGTAACATTTTATTAACACTTCTCTTTGTCTGCCAATTGTTCCTGATACATTTCAGAATGTGTACAGTGTCAAACATAAAAAAAAGTTTCCTGGAAGGATCTAGAGGGTGTTCAATACTGGGTTGGAGAATTCTACTGGGGGTGAACAGTTCATATGCCTTCCTGTTTACACTGTTGTTATCTGCTATCAGACTAACAACTTTGAAGCCCACTCTTTCCACCATGCACAGAACATTACTGATCAAAGATTTCAGCTCTTCACTTGTCATATTAGCTACTGGTATAATTGCTACAACATCAACATATTTAGACAAAAGGGAAGAGACCATAAAAACCTGTGCTGTTTTGGCACACGTCTCAGGATGAAAAAAGCTACTCCCATGTATTGAGCCAGATTTAAATGAAAGTTGTGGTTGCACATAAATCTCATCTAACAACAAAGACACTAATAACTCATGTTTTTCTAAATATTTCACCCTGTTTTCTAAATAAGGACTAGTTTGAACTGATGAAGTGACTAGCTGGTAATTACAAATTATTTTCTGCAGGGTTCGTGGGTGGGGTAAAAACATTAAATCACATTTCCTCAAGGCATTGTATGCACTGACAGAATGTACATACAAGCAGCATGCCACTATCATGGTGTTGTTGCCATAGTGTCTGTTGTTTTTTGAGATTTGTGATACATGGAGTTGTTCTACAATAAATTTCAATTGTGCATTTTCATCATAATTTGGGATAGTCTGCAAGCAATTGACAGCACAGTTTATTTTATCTGTAACACTAGGCAAAATTTCCCCTTTCTCAACCATTGACATTACATTTTCTAAAACGGTTATGGAAGTTAATTTCTTCACATCATTGATGGATGCATTAATTGCAAAATTAATTCCTTCACTAACATTTACTCTAAAGCTCAAATCACTATTAACAGTGATGAATGCAGTAACACAAGGTATTCCCCTGTCTAATCCCAAAAGACAGATATGCAATTTTTCATCATCTCTAATCACAGACCACTTGTTGCCGCAAATTTTCTGGCCTTCTAGAAATACAGAAATATCATTGAGACACGAAAGTGAATTTTGTTGGAGGTGTAAGTTGTTTGACTCAATACTGTCTTGAATAGCTTTTCTAAGATTATCGTCTTCCACATCAGCAAGACGTCTCACTTTTGTAGTTGATTTAGAACAGTATGAGGGAGTGTTGGGAAAAATAGTTGGCACAGCATTTTCGGTGAGTTTTGGGATTATTCTGGGAAATTCTTTCAGTTGTCCTCTGTCCATAATTACGTCCACTCGAATTACACGATTCATCGAAGTGTTTTACACAAATATTTGGCCGTTTTAGTTTGGTTAAGTCTGTTGGGATATTTCGAAGCCACAGTGCACGTCGACTCTCGTCAGATGGCAAAGAAAATGTAGTCGTTCTCTCTGTTTCGGAATCATAATTCGACCGACAGCCGAACACACTACATCGACGTGGCATTTCAAGAGTTCCAGATCTAGAAATAAAATGAAACCGTATTTCAATACGTTACCTCGAAGTTACAGTCAGGTGTATGATCTCAAAATCACGTCAGGATAAACACACACAGACGGTCAGAATCTTCTAAAGTAGTAAATGAAGATGCATTTGAGGTTAACATACCTTGCTTACAATTATCAATGTTTCGCACACAACACTGCAAACATAACAAATTGTGGATGCATCACCATCACACATTCACATATACGCACGTATTCTGTCGATGCACTTAGTTAAACACCACTTTTGTAGTACGAAAAACAACGAGGCAAATAGCAATGCTCTTTCACACACGTTGCTTCCACTAGCAAATCAAGACGCCGAGTGTGACGTCACGTTCACGCACCGGGGCCTGTCTTTCTCGTTGGCCTCACTGGAGATCCCTCGTCTTATGAATTGCTCTACTGGGTACATATCTATCCACTGCATGGTCAGCTAGTCTTTTAAACTTGAGCCAGAGTTCATGTACATGCTCCTGCCCTGTGCTGAAAGTTGCAGGTTTCTCATTGAGATATGATGTTATTGACTTTTTATCTGGTTTACTGAACATATATATCACCCAGCTTATTTTAGTTGTTCTTTGTACTTTGGTAATCATTGCTGCCACAGGCACTTTATGGTCACTGATAACAGTTTTAATGTAAACTTCCTAAGAGAATCAGGTCTATTTGTTGTCATTAGATCCAACCTATTGCCATCGTGATGGGGTTCTGAACTATCTGTTCTAGGTGGTTTTCAGAGAAAGCATTTAGTAGCATTTCACAGGACGTCTTATCATGCCCAACAGTAACAAAAATGTAAATTTCCCAATTGATTGTTGGAGGACTGAAGTCTCCACTGATGATTACAGTATGACTGAGGAACTGACATACAAGCAAACTGAGGTTTTCTCTAAAATTTTTGGTTTCATCAGGAAATGAACCGATGCATGGTCGAAGGATCTGTTGTCGTTTTATCTCGACCCACGATACAGAGTCTTGCCCAAACAGTCTCACATGCAGCTTCAATTTCTGTCTTGGTGGATTTGAGTTTCTTGTCAACTGCGACAAATACACCATCCCCAATTCACATTTGCCTATGCTTTCAAAGTTGTTGTGGTCTTCAATCCAAAGACTGGTTTGATGCAGCTCTCCATGCTACTGTATCCTGTGCAAGCCTCTTCATCTATGAGTAATTACTGCAACCTACATCCCTCTGAATTTGCTTAGTGTATTCATCTCTTGGTCTCCCTCTACGATTTTTGCTCTCTCCACTTCCCTCCACTACTAAATTGGTCATCTCCTGATGCCTCAGAACGTGTCCTATCAACCAATCTCTTCTTCTAGTCAAGTTGTGCTGCAAATTCCTCTTCTCCCAAATCTATTCAGTACCTCCTCATTAGTTACGTGATTTACCTATCTAATCTTCAGCATTCTTTTGTAGCACCACTTTCAAAAGCTTCTATTCTCTTCTTGTCTAAACTATTTATCTTCCATGTTTCACATCCATACATGGCTACACACCATACAAATACTTTCAGAAATGACTTTCTGACACTTAAATCTATACTCAATGATAACAAATTTCTCTTCTTCACAAATGCTTTCCTTGCCATCGCTAGTCTACGTATTGTATCTTCTCTACTTCGACCATCCTCAGTTATTTTGCTGCCCAAATAGCAAAATTCATCAACTACTTTAACTGTCTCATTTCCTAATCTAATTCCTTCTCAGCATCACCTGATTTAATTCGATTACATTCCATTATCCTCATTTTGCTTTTTTTTTATGTTCATCTTATATCCTCATTTCAAGATGCTGTCCATTCTATTCAACTGTTCTTCCAAATCCTTTGCTGTCTCTGACAGAATTCAATATCATCAGCAGACATCAAGGTTTTCATTTCTTCTCCCTGTATTTTAATTGCTACTCCAAATTTGTCTCTGGCTTCTTTTACTGCTTGTTTGCCTTTTGCAAATATTCAAAATTTCACAATATATCACACTACAAATGAATACTGACACAAGGAAGGAAAGATTATGCAGAAGTGACACAAACAGGAAAATTGTGTATCTAGAATTTCATATTGGTACTTGAATTTTGTACGTGCAGTTTCACACAGAGGAAAATTCCAAAATCAGCTTTTATATATAAATAACTGTGGTAATTGCATGGTCTTTTCACTTAGATGTTTGTATGCCAACTTACGCATGCTGAAGAAGAACCCTGCAGTGTGAGTTTATTTCAGTCAAAATTGCTAAAATGTGCAGCACCAATAAAGTTCATCTTCTGCCTGTTATAGCTAACAATGCTGTCCTAGTAGATGGAATAAGGGATTCTTATTTGCATTGTATCTTGTAGATTGAAAGTCAGTGTCATAATTATATACACCAAGAGAGAATGTGTTACTTTGTAACCATTATGTTGTTTTGTTACAAATTTTATCTGCAGGGCTCAGTATGAGCAAGAGCATGAAATTTGTATGAATGTGTGAATGATGACCTTTGCCTATTTCTTCATCTTCAGATAATTTCTGTGGGCCAAGGTTAAGATTTTCAAGATACACATTATTGGTTATTCTCCACCACTAGGGTTGTCGCGTGACAGCACTGCATCTGTTCCAGGTTGTGGTGCATTTGCTGCTATTATTAAAGACTTTCCAGAACATAACTAGCCAAGCAAACTATCAAAGAACTTTGCCTATTTAGTTCATGTATACTTGGTTCCAGGGAGTACCATGAAGCCATACAAAATGGTGTGTGTCCTAGAACTGAAGGAGGAAGATAGGGCAAAACATGGCTGTGTCAAACAGTTGAAAGTGATGAATCCTGATTCCATCTGACAGGAAATATGAACTCTCAGAACACCAGATACTGGTCAACAAACAATCCCTATGCTATTAATGAGAAACCTCTTCACACTGAAACAAATTGGTATAGGGTGTGCCATTAAGCAAGTCAGACTGTGAGTTCCACATTTTTTTAAAATAACAATAAACACTGCTGTGTGTATGTGAATCTTTGAGGATTTTACACACAGTTGACTCCCCATGAACATACATATGCTGTCTTTCGACAGGATGGGATGACCTGTCACAAATCATGCAAGTCAGTCTCATGAGTTCATGAAAGTTTCACAGAAGAAGGAACTGTCAGCAAAGGATTGTGGTCACTACATTAGCCAGACCTAACCAGATGTGACTTCTATCTTTGGAGCGGACACTTTAGGGAAAAGTGCACACAAATTGCCCAATTACATTAGAAGACTGGAAGGACAATATTAATAAAGATATTTCGAGAATTGGTGCAACAGAATTGTGCAAAGTGTATGTTAAAACATTAGGGTTTGCACAAAAGCGTACTGAAGCATAAGGAAGTCATTTTCAGCTCCTAACATAATGTAATGTAAAAGATAAGGTCAATTCAGTAAGTGTAGACATTTGAATTAGCTTATTTGTTATGTCTTTGTCATCTAATTATTACATGTTTATCTATTTGTTGCCGTATCTGCTTTTATCTCATTTAAAATCCTGAAAACAGGTGTATTTTTGCTTCTGATGAAGGTATATTTAGATATACCGAAACTGCGGACAAGGATTTCAATAAATCTTTATCCTGGAACTGTTTGGCTCTTATCATTTACCGTGAAGAATTTTTCTTATTCGATACTGTGAAACAAATAATTTCTTCTGCAGGTTCTTTGCTTGCCATGCTTTGAGAAGTGTAGTATGGACCAAAACAAGGAAAAAAAGTCCAGTAATCATGTGCTCTAAAATGAATACCTTAAAATTTATGAACACTTGAACATTAGAAGAGTTGTGTTTCAAAATAGCAAAGATGAACAAGTGCTCATAGCTCTTAAGGAATGCATTTTAGAGCACATATTTTTGGACTTTTTTCCTTGTTTTGGTCCATACTACAAGTTCCCAAAATATGGCAAGCAAAGAACTTGCAGTAGAAGAGATTTGTTTCACAGTATCAAAGATGAAAAATTGCTTGTAGATCTTAAGGTATGCATTTTCGACCCTATGTTTACTGATACTTTTTTGTTTCTAGTATCAAGTACTTTCAACGGTATGTGTTTACACCATTAATTATGATATACCCTGTATACAAGCTTTTGGACGAAGTGCTTCATCAGCAGTAGAACTCTATCACATTCATACAACAACAACTCACATGCACATGACTACTGTCTCTAGCCCCTAAGGGCTGACTGTGACTGTGCAACTATGCTTGATGCAAGCAATAATCTGCTGGGGTGGATGGTGGGACTAAGGAGGAGCTATGGGACAGGTAGGGGGAGGGGTACCAGGGTATGGGTGGGGGAAGCTGCTAGTGCTGCCTTTGGTGATTGCAGGGACATGGTGGGGACTACCAGCTGATGTATGTGTGTGGATGTGTGTGTGGGAAGGGAGGGGGGGGGTGTATTGGCAGGGGGAAATGAGAGAAGGGAAGTGGGGGCGAGGGGAAAGGACTTGTAGGTGCACTTGTAGGATAGGAAATATGTGTGTATTGTAGTGGAAGGGGTTAGACAGGTGGAGGACAAGGAGTAGCAAAGGTTGAGACCAAGGAGGTTAAAGGAACACTGTGTACATTGTAGGGAGAGGTTTCAGCAGCTCAATTCAGAAAAGTTAGTGTTGGTGGGAAGAATCCAGGTGGCAAGGGCTCTGAAGCAGTTATTAAAGTAAATCACATCATGCTGGGCTGCATGTTCAGTGACTGGCTGTTCCAGTTGTCTCTTGGGCACAATTTGACAGTGACCCTTCATATGGACCAACAGTGTACTAGTAGTGATGCCCATGTAGAATGCAGCAGCATAGTGATTGAAGCTATGTTTGTAGTTCACACTGCTGCTTTCATAGATGGCCATGCCTTTTAGGGAGGATGATTTGTGAGAGTATATGCCAGTGATGACTGGAGTAGTTGATAGTGGGAGGATGTAAGGGACTAGTCTTGTGCATCTCCCATGCCTTGTCTCACCAGTCACCTACCATTCCCCACCATACCAGTAGTCCTGACACAAAGGAGCACTTCTTTCATGACTCAGTACCATAGAAGGCTGAGAAATTGAGTCACATTACCTACCAGGTTATTGATTATTTGTCGTCTTGACTCACTATCCTCCTCGCCTCTCCCATAGTGGTATTCCACCTATTTGTTCCTGTTCCACCACTGCTCCCAACCCCTTGCCTCATGGCTCATATCATTGCAACAGACCCAGATGCAAGAACAGTTCCAGACATCCTCTCGCTATCACTAGTCCAGTCTTGTCATTGTCTCTCTTTCCCTTTCAAAGACAGACACACCTGTGAAAGCAGCCATGTGGTCTACAGACCTAGCTGCAACCACTGTGCCACATTGTACATGAACATGACTACTAACAAGCTGTCTGTCCATGTGAATGACCAGCTGTCTGCCCACGTGAATGACCACTACCAAACTGCGACTTACAGGCAGCTGTACAACCCAGTCACTGAACATGCCATTCAACACAATGTGCTTCACTTTAATGACTGCTTCACAGCCTGTGCCATCTGGACTATCTGGATTCTTCCCACAAGTACTTGTATTCTAAATTATGCAGGTGGAAATTCTCCCTACAACAAATCCTTCGTTTTTGTAACACTCCCTGCCCCTGGTCTCTGTCTTTTCTTTGCTAATCCTTGCCCTCCACCTGCATATCCCCTTCGCTGCCCTCTCTCCTTCTACAGTACACACACACACACACACACACACACACACACACACACACACACACACCTCCTGTCCAAGCGATGCACGTATAAGTCCTTTCTTCTTCTCTTAATCCCACCTACCTCCCTCCCTCCCACACGCACACACACACACACACACACACACACACACACACACACACACACACACACACACCTCCTGTCCAAGCAATGCACGTAAAAGTCCGTTCCTCTTCTCTTCTCTTAATCCCACCTTCCTCCCCCTTTCCCGCCCCCCCCCCCTCCTTCCCCCCACCCCCCACCACCAATCACAGTCTTCCGGTGATGCACCTAGCAGCTGTATCTGTCCCCACCATGTCCCTGCATGCACCAGCTTCCCCCACCCATACCCTGCCATTCCTCCTCTTCCATGCCCTATGGCACCTCCTTAGCCCCACCATCCACCCCAGCAGATTACTGCTCACATCAGCGTAGTTACAGTTGGTTCTTAGTGGCTAAAGGCAGTAGTCATGTGTTTGTGAGTTGTAGGTGTGTGAATGTGTGAGAATCCTACTTTTGAGGAAGGATGTTGTCCGACAGCTTATATATTTCTAGTTTTCTTTTCTTTGAGCCTGTCTATGTTGCATTGCCTCCTCTATGTTGTGAGAAGCAATCTGTCTGTATTGTTGTTGGATTTGGTATTGTTATTGTATGAATTTATCATATTATCAGCAACACTTGTGAGAGAGTTGTAAGTGTGTTAGCTACTTCCAAGGGGTTTGTTACTTTTTTATTTTCTTGTGGTAGTGTTATATTTTTACACATTATTCTCTTTCCACCAGTTTTTTTTCTTTTTATTACACTCCACATGGCCTTCACTTTCTTTGCTGAATTAGAAAAAGTGTTTCTCATTATGCATTGTTTTTGCTGCTCTTATTACTTTTTAGATAGTATTTTTGGAATTCATGTGAGGAATTATTCCAAGTACACATTTTATGTAGTGGTCTCCTCTTCTGCCATGAAACCCTTATTCTTCTTGTGATCCAACTGTTTGTTCTAGAATTAACCAATACGGTTACTGTTTTCTGTGGATATGCATTTTGAAAACAACTAGTTGATATGTTAATGAAGGTGGTAAATTTTTCATTTATGTCATTAATTTTATAAACTTGTGGCTGTTTATCTTTGTTCCGTAAGCTGTTGAAGTAGTTTGTGGTATCCTCACTGTATCATCTACATATGGTTCTTGAAGACATTTTATTCTCAATACTACCTTTTACGTTCAAACTTTGAAGCTAGATGGTCACTAAACCATGCACTGAAAATTTTTAGTGAATGGTGTGTAAGTCATTTGTGGCTAAAAACTGCTCTAAAACTGTTTCAAAAGTGTCTGTTATTCAGTGGCAGCATCTACATCTACATCTACATCTACATCTACCTCAACATCAATACTCTGCAAACCAGGTGATGGTGTGTGTACCATTAACTGATTCCATCATTCCTGTTCCTCTCATGAATAGTGCGTAGGAAAAATGAATGTCAGTATGCATCTGTATTAGTTCTAATTTCTCAAATTTTTTCATTGTTGTCTATTTGTGAGATGTATGTCGGAGGAAGTAATATGTCACCTGACTCTTCCCATAAAGTACTCACTTGAAATTTCAACAGTAAACTTCTCTGTGATGCACAACACCTCTCTTGTAGCATATTCCACTGGAGTTTGTTTAGCATCTCTGTAACACTCTTGCCACAGCTGAATGATCCCATGATGAAATGCAACACTCTTCTTTGGATCTTCTCTGTCTCTTCTAACAGTCCCATGTGATAAGCATCCAGATTTATGAACAATATTCAAGAACTGCTTGAACCAGCACCTTGTAAGCCACATCTTTCATGGCTGAGATACATTTCCTTAAGATTTGGCGTATGACTCAGTCTAGCATCTGCTTTTCCTGCTATTTGTTTTATGTGGCCATTCCACTTAAGGTCATTCTGGATAGTTACTCTTAGATATTTGTGGTATATACTATTTCCAGCAATTCGCATCAGTACTGTAGTAGTACAGTAGTGGATTTCTTTCCTTTTGTTTGCCCTTTATGTTACATTTATTTATGTTCAGGGCCACCTGCAAGAGCCTTGCACCATTCATCAATCTTCTGTAGGTCATTTTGCAAACTGATACTGTCTTCTGGCATTGCTACTTTCTTATATACAACCACAACATATGCAAACAGTCTTAAAGGGATTCAGACACTTCCTAGTCGATCACTGATACACATTGTAAACAGTAATGGTTTATCATATTTCCCTGTGGTACTCCAGAAATTACCTTTACATCTGTAGATTTTTCCGTTATGAGCAACATTTTAAGTTCTAGCCACAAGGAAGTCTTGACTCCATTTGCAAATCTGGTCTGATACTTGGTAAGCTCTTATTTTTTTCACCAGATGGTAGTATGGAACAGTGTCAAATGCCTTCCCGAAGTAAATGAATATAGCATCAATCTGAGCACTATTGTCTACAGTGCTATGGATGTCATGGAAAAACACAGTCAGCTGAGTTTTTCAACACCTCTGTTTGTGAAATCCATGTTGATTTTTATAGTGGAGATTTTCATTCTTGAGCATAAAACGTGCTCTTTATTTTACAGCAGATTTATGTCAACAAGCGAGGCGTATAATTATGTGCATCTGTCCTATGATATTTCTTGAAGATGAGAGTGACCTGCACTTTTTTCCAGTCAGTAGATGCCCTTCATTGTTCCAGCGACCCATAATAAACTGCTGCTAGAAGGGGAGAAGTTCTTTCACTTAATCTGTGTAGAATCTTACAGGTATCTCAATATATGTCATTTCAATGTTTGTATGATGATGGAAAGGAGGGACTGTATTACAGTTTTCCATGGTGATACATTTTCAGAAGACTGAGTTAAGTATTTGAGCCTTCTCTCTGTTACCTTCTGTTTCAGTGCCTGTAAGGTCACTGAGTGACTGAATAAATGATTTCGACCCACTTACTAGTTGTACATAAGACCAAAACCTCTTAAGATTTTCAATCAGACCAGTTGACAAAACTTTAAAAGTCATTGAATGCTCCTCTCATTGGTCTCCTTACTCACATTTTTGCTTTGTTCAACTTTTGTTTGTCAGCTAGGTTAGACTTCTCTTGAATTGTGATGATGCTCTCTTTGTTTATGTAGCAATTTTCTATCATGGTGAGTCTTTCCTGTCCCATAAGACCTTGCCTGGAACATATTTGCCTAAGGCATATTGAACAATGCTTTTGAATTTTTACCATTTGTGCTCCACATCTTTTTACTCATCACTGAGTATTTGCTGCTCTGACTGCTCAGATAACCTGCAGTTTGTATGCTATCACTCTTGCTAAGCAAAAAGATCCTCCTGCCTTTCTTAACGTTCCTTGTAAAACCCATAGTTGTAGTTGCTTTCACAGTCTTATGATCCCTGATACTTTCCTCTATGTTAACTGATTCAGGTCTGTTTGTTGCTAGGAGGAGTTGGTTTTCTAATTGCTTGAAGTAATTTTGGACAAGATATTCAGAATAATGTCACATGAATCCCTGTCTGTGGCATGAATTTTGATGGCATGACTTTCCCAATCTATACCGGACAAGTTGAAGTTACCCTGTTACAACAGCATGATCACGAAAGTTATTAACTGTATTCTGCAGTTTCTCTCTGAAGTGTTTGACTGCTACAGCCCCTGACCCAAACGGTCCATAAAAGCATCTGATTAAGATTTTTTACCGATCTTTTCTGCGTAACTTCGCCCAGATTAATCCACATTCAGAATCAGTGATAATCTAACTAGATATTATCAAATTCTTTTTTAATACAAATACACTGCCATGATTGGTAACTAACCTGTAACTGCAATAAATATTCCAGTTTGAACTTATAATGTAATTGGACAGTTAAAAAAATCTAATCACGAAGCGGCAACTTTTGGAGCCAGTAGCTCATTCTTCTGAAATACAGGTTGAAGGGGAAGAAGGAGGGGTGAAGGAAAAGTGCTGTTAAGGTTTAGGAAATGGCGAGAGATCAGAAAAGTCACCCAGAACCCCGGGTCAGGGGAGACTTACCAGACAGGATGAGAAGGGAAGAAAAATTTGAACTTAGGATTTCACTGATATTCACTTCCAATTTCAACAAACTTCTGTTTCTAAAACTATGTGTATATTATAACTTTCAATTAGTGATACTAATTCTGGGAGCGTTCCTTGGATGCTCCTGCAGTTAACTACTATAGTAATCTTTTCTATATTCTATCAGTGAAGCGAGCATTCTCTGAGAACATTGTGGCTGATGTATTTTTGAGTTTGGCAGCAGTTTGTATCTGAAACCCAAAGGGAGGGTTCCTCTAACTTAAAAAAACACATACATGTATACCACATGTACTCCACTGTTCTAATAGCCACTTCCTGAGTGTAGTGCATATATGAACTATTAAGGGGGAACCCTAAAATTCTCCACCCAATAGTGGAGGTTGAGAAATTCATGGTGAGTACTGTCACAAAATCGTCTGAACTCTGAGTTAGACCATGCACTCTGCACCTGCAGAGGACCATGATCAACCTTGGGTACGATGTTGCAAATAGTCAGCTTTGCCTGTACCCCATGTACTGTGCTAGTTGCCGTCACCAAATCGGCCATCCACTGAAAGAAACTGAGAATGGCTTCATAACCCAAGCAGTAGACAAAATTCATGACAACATGTGCCACTGTTTGTAGTCAGTTGCACCCAGTTGTAGGGTCTCCTCCATGTCTTGGATGAGAACCCCTGCAAATATACTGAGTGCACACTGACAGTCTTTCCTGCCCTGCATGCTATTTCCGTAAGGAGCTCCATTACCCACCTAATATTGGAGCTCCAATAACTAGCATACCACACTCTGCACTTATCCAGACTGGTCAGGGAAATCGGCTGCTGGTCCACCATGAGAGACAGCCTGTGCTGGCTCAGAAGTATTATAAAACAGTGTAGCATCTCATAATTGTTGCTGAGGTGTAAGGAGCCAGCCACCCAGCCAATTTTCTCATTTGCCTTCTGACCAGTGATGAGTGACCCCACCACTGTCTGCCACTCACTATGGAGTGAAGATGAATCGGTCAGATGTTATGTATCTGAATACACAACGACAACCAGGTCGCCACGTATTTGAGTGGCACCAGAGGTGTCGCATGTCTCGTCACTGGTGCCACGATGTTGCCACAGCTTTGAGCAATACCCAGTAGCCTGTTAACTCTGACCAATGCAACTTCCAGCTATTTATGGGCAGCAGGCAGTTCTCCTTTTATCCACTCACCAAAACCACAGCCACTGTCCATGTTGTCATGCTGTATAAGAAAACTGCATAAGATCTCAGAAAATACAGACAAAGCAAGCAATGTATACAAACTGTGTACTACACTATGAAGTAAATTCACTCAGTGCAAATAATTGAAAAATATGCTAACCATTACATCAAAAATAAGCAACACTATTAGAAATCATATACTCTTTACGTCTACTCAGAAATAGGTTAGAGTAACACTAAACTAAATAATGTATTATACAAACTGTGTCCAACAGATAGGCTGTACTCCTTTTGCTCTCTGCTGTGTAGGAGGCTGGAGCTCTACCCTACCCTGGAGCTGTACTTTACTTCAGCCTTTAAATTGTAGAATGTAGTAAGGTTCGAAAGGGTCTCTCTACTTCTACTTTTTGAAATAAAATCAGTTTTGATGTCTCCACAAATTATCAAATCACATTCCATATTTACTTTGTTTAGCAATGTTTCCAGTTTATTTTAGAAAACGTCAGAGTTTCCAGTTGGTGATTGGTAAACTGCTAAGTTTAGCTTGGAACATTTATAGTTCCAATCTCATAGTCCTTTTCAACATTTGTTCAAGTTAACTCAGGTAGAGTAGTAAGAAGGATGTTTTCCTTTATGTAAATCGCTACGGCACAGTGCTTGCTAATATGTCTGCAACAGTAAAAAGACAAAAAGAATTTAGTTATTTTTGTATGTTGAATTAATTGAAGATTAAATCAGTGCTCAGAAATGTATATTACTGAGATGTTCTTTAGCTCATCTTTAGTAGTACATGAATTATGTTTATGTTATCTTATTGTGGTGAGGTTATATAAGGTGTGATCAAAAAGTAATGAATTTTTTTTAATTTCACGAGCTTTATAATCTGATTCTCAATTTTTTTGTTTTTTTATTTTGTTGATATAGATGTTCCTGACGTATGTTATCATTCTCTGCTGTTTTGAATATTTAGTTTATTGTTGACAGTTGAAAAGATTATATGTGTTTTAGAATGTTTGATGAATTTTTACTTTTGGGAAAGATGATCAAAGAATATGCATTAAATTTTGCTTGAAAAATGGAATAAAATGCAACACCGCATTCAAAATGTTGACTGTTGCTTTTAGAGAAGCTACTATGAGTAGGACAAGAGTTTACAAGTGGTATAAACATTTCAAGGAGGGTCGAGAAGACATCAAAAATGACGACCGCCCTGGAACTGACAACAGCGTGGAAGAAGTAAAGAAAATGATTCTGAAAAATCACCATATCACCACCAGAGAGATTACTGATGATGTCGGCATATCCTTTGGCTCATCCAACCAGTTTTTTTGGATGTTTTGGGCATGAAACTTGTAGCTGCAAAGTTTGTTCAGAAGTTGTTGAATTTCGACCAAAAACCACATCACATTGACATTGCCCAGCAATTGCTGAATGAAGTCAACAGTGATCCAGAACTTTGAAAGAAGCTTATAACAGGTGAAACCAAGGCCCAGTAATCCCATTGGAAACCGCATGAAGAACCAAGACTGAAAAAAATTAAACAAGGTCGATCGCGTGTGAAGGTTCTTGCCACTGTTTTCTTTGATTACAATGGGATAGCGCATCATGAGTTCCTGCCTTGTAGTTGTATGGTCAATAAGAAATACTACCAGGAAGTTGTGCACCATTTTCATGGAGAAATACAAAGAAAATGACCAAAATTGTGACAAGGCCACTCACGGAAATTGCATCACGATTATGCTCCCACTCACACCTCAGTGCTCGTTCATGAATTTTTGGCAGAAACCAAAACTGTGATGTTGCCTCAGTCACCTTATTCATCAGACATGGCCTGCTATGATTTCATTTTATTCCCGAGATGCAGAGAACCATGAAAGGATGTGGTTTTGCCATCAGTGATGAAATAAAAACAGAATTGCTGAAGGACCTGGACACCATATCAACAAGTGAGTCCAGAAGTACTTTCCACATCAGAAAACTGCTGGCACTAGTAATATCTGAGGCGAATGAGTTTGAAGGAAATAAAGTTGATGTTGATGAATAAATAAACATTTTTTAAGAAAAACAAAAATTCCCATTACTTTTTGGTCGCATCTTGTTCATTATGATAATAAATTTTTATATATATTCAGATTGCCATTAGTGTTGCATTTTCTTCTTATTCCTTGTTCATTTTACTTTCCTTGCAGAAGCCTGTGCAGCATACAGGAAACTGTGTTCCATTCCAGTCCTCCTTTAATTATTTCATTGACATGATCATCACAAACTTCCTCCCTTCACATTATTTCCAGATATTTTCATACTGAGATTGTCACTGACTGTTTCTGCACCAAAATAAATGATAAAATATATTATATACTTTTCTCACAATTGCAAACTGTAAAAATTTTTATGCCATCTCTACTTGCCTTCACTTGGGACTATTGCTTTATTTCTAGATGGCCTTTGAATGACATCAGTGATTCATCTATTTATATTTTTTCAAAATACAAAAAGATTCCTCAAAAATCTTTTGAAAATGTTCTGCTGTTAGTCATATTTTTGACAAATACTGTAATCTCCATTTAGAGGCAAATTAACATGAAAGTGAAACAAACTCAGCAACAGAAGATATCAGTCTTTATGGAGTAATTTATAAGAAAATAATGTGTGCAACAAGGGAACTGTTGATCAATGGTCACTCAGTTTTAGCTATTTTATGTTTGCTATAAGGATACAGATGCAATAAAAACATAAATTTTGGAGACATTTATCTCACTCCACTTGTTTATTCTGGTGTTTGTCTTTACTTCCATATTGGCCAATCGATATGTGCAAACTACTGAACTGCTGTGCCAGTCACTTGTATTCAAGGTATGGCACACTTCAACCGCTGTGGTAGTCAAGAGGCTAAAGGCTTCTCTACAGAGATACCAATACATGATCCCACAAAATCTGTTCCGATAGAACCAACCAAGGAAAGCTACCCCTTTGGCATTATCTGTGATCTTGTCAAGCTCTTCTGTGGTATATATCATAATACTTTACTAGAGAAAGTAAAATCTTATGGTATTACATGCATCCCCCTTGAAAGACTGGAATTGTATCTTAACAATAGAAAACAGTCAATCACATTAACTATTGATACTGCTGAAATAAGTCTAAATTGAAAGTAGGAAAGCAGTAAATATCATCATCTCTGATAATTCAGATAAGGTCAAAAAAGTGTTGCCTCTACAGATGCATATTATGTAAAGCTTGTAACCATTCATTTTGCAGAAGCTTCTTCAGGGGTCTGAGGATCTTAGAATCATGTGCCAATTCATTTACTTTATAATCAATGATACTTATTTTAAATAATGAGAGTGAATGTAGGATGAACTGTGTAATTCTCAAATGTAATACTGCAAGTAAAAATACTTTCATAAACACTACGCATCCCCAGTATAGGGCTCAGAATGGAATTTTATGTTCTTGTGTGAAAGTCCGTAACAATTGTTGGTAGTCATCTAGTAGAAAATTCAAACTCCACAGATAGTCAAAAGCAAAGAAAAGAATACCTTAATAATCATGCCTATAATTTATAAGAATATTTGGGCACAGAGGTGTAACTCACACTTAACTCCACTATTTGTATTAAGAAGGTGTTTATTTTGCTTTTATATAGCACCTGATAGTGTTCTTTGTAAAGTTAAATTAATGCTTTGTTAGATGTTTCAGATAGATACAGCAACTGACCAGTGTAACAGGTTTAGTGGTGGCACTTTTGAAAATAGTTACTTTCTTCCATTATACATCTGTACTACTGTATAAATACAAGTCCTTGCTTAACACATTACCAAAAATATCAAAAAGTTCCTGACAGATTTGTTTCAACTTTTACATGATACTCTAATACACACTCAGATGCACATAAGCCACACATTTCCTTAATATATCAGTTATATAGCTATCTAGACTAAGAATAAAACTGCAAAACTGTCAAGTTAGTTAGTTAGTTTGTGGTAATCTACAAAAGTCTATATGAATTTTCTTGGGGTTTTCACAGGAAACTTGAGTGTAGCTAATGGCAGCTTATAGGCTTTATTTCATCAAAATTGGATCATGGGGAAGAAAGATATCATAATTTACACAAAAAAAGGTGGTGCTGTGGTTTTTTTAATCTCAGTGACAGAAATATTTTTCAGAAGTGACAGAACTAAGTGCCACAGTCGTATGTTTATGAATACAAACCAGCAATGAATTTATGTGGCTAGAATATATGGATTTACTGATATCACTTTGTGTATTAAAAACTTAATAAAATAGCTTTGTTTCTTTCAATAGGTTTTATTTATATTTGACTTCTTGGTTAGGAAAAATGAATTTATTGACAAAGTGGTCCTATAAGGGTTCCCTTTTTACCAGTTGAGGTACAGATTCCTCAAAGTAACAATATGCAAATGTGCTTCTGTCATTTCTGTTGTGAAGATGGGTGTGTAGTTAGTATATCTAAAAAGTCAATACTAATATATACAGACAAGCCATTGTTTAAGGTTGTTACCAAAAATCTTGAAACATTTGTGACTGATTTACTTCAAATATTTACACAATTCTCATATAAATGTTTAGACCGATGTAGGCTACAATTTTTTAAATTTCTATGATATCTAAAAGTATCTCTTCTATATAAAGGAGAAATATTGTTAGCAAAAATGATTATCCTTGTTGCCAAAAATCTTTAACCTTGACCGATTTACACATGGGGGGGGGGGGGGGGCAATTTGTAGACGTGATGTACACATACAGACAAACAAGCCAGTAACATATTCGTCCACCTCTAGCCCTTAATCAAGCAGTTATTCGACTTGGCATTGATTGATAGAGTTGTTGGATGTTCTCCTGAGGGATATCATGATAAATTCTGTCTAATTGGCAGGTTAGATTGTCAAATCCTGAGCTGATTAGGGGCCCTGCCCATAATACTCAAAACACTCTCAATCTGGGAGAGATCCAGCAACCTTTCTGACCAGGTTAGGATTTGGCAAGCATGGAGACGAGCAGTAGAAACTCTTTATCTTGCTTGAATGTACGCTCAGAATGACTTAGCAAGCAGGTAACAAAATACGGTGTAGAATACTGCCGACACACTGCTGTGCTATAGGAGTCTCGCAGATGAAAACCAAAGGGATCCTGCTATGAAAAGAATTGCCTCCCCAGACTATCACTCCTGGCTGTCAGGTCATATGGTGGGTGACAGTCAGGTTGATATCCCACCTCTATCTGCGGCATCTCCAGAGAAATCTTTGGCCTGGAATCTCATTGACTGGAGTAGAATTGCCTTCATTGATAAGTCTTGGTTTGAGTTAGCCCTAATGACTAGCAAAGACAGATCTCAGAGACACCCAGACAGCAGTGTAATACCAACCTGACTGTCATCTGCCATACTGCCTGATATTGAAGGGTGATGGTTTGGAGTACCATTTCATTTCATAGGATGACCCATTTGGTTGTTGTCTATGGGACCTTTACAGCACAGTGGTACGTTGACAATGTTCTACACCCCTTTTTATTGACATCCATCAACTCTATCAACTAATGCCAAGTCCAAGTCAGGTAACTTTTTGTGTAAGGACCAGAAGTGAGCCAACACATTATGGACTTGCTCAGTTTGTGGAGCTCTTTCTCTTGAACAAATTGTCCAGTTTTTCTGGAATTGCAATGATTTGTTTGTCTGTAGACGCATGTCACATCTGCTAAAATCAGTCGCATTCAGATAATTCCTTCATGGTACGTAGTTTTTGTGAGTGCATTTCAGATTTTTACATAATACTTTATTAAACTGTTGGATGCATGTGGGTAATGTGTTTCTTGAAACAAAAATGTATAGGTTTTCTGTTAAAACTGATTGTGAGAAAGAAAATGCTATGCTGTGAAATGAGAGGTTTCATTTTCTTTGTTGCAGTCACTTTATCCTAAGATAGCAGGGCATTTAAACCATTACACAAATTTTTTCTTCCATGTATATTCTTTCTCCTTATGTGTAATTTGAAACAAAGAATTGTGTACACGACTATGTGTTGTTTTGTTTGCTTCCTCACAGCTGGTTTTAACAGAAAACAGAAAAGTTGTGTTTATGGCTTATCGGCTTATGATTAAAATACTGCCTGGAATCTAAATTGTCTGAAACTTTAAAATCCTAGCCATTAACAGATTAAAACTGTGCGAAATACTGTCATTGAAGCTTCTGTCCTCACAGATCCAGCAGCAAGAGAGGTCTCTCATACCCATATACCATTGATCCCAACTGATTTTCCCGTTAATTTTAAGCGACTTCAGTTCCAAATCAAAGTTCATTGCCAATAACAGCAAACAAGATAGATGTGGGAAAAGTAGATGGAAAGAGAGAGGAAGTGGAGCAAATGGACATAGAGAGAGGGATGGAGGAGGTGGAGGGAGAGGGAGGAGGGAAGAGGAAGTTTGTCTGTCTGTCTGAAAAGGCCTCAGAACCCTCAATGGTACTGGCTGACTACCATTTCGTCCTAAGCCGATAAGTTTCACTGGATGTGGATAAGGAAGGGTGTGTGGTCAGCACACCGCTTTCCTGGCTGTTATCTGTTTTTGCAGTCTGAACTGCTACTTCTCAGTTAAGTAGCTCGTCAATTGGCCTCACAAGGGTGGTGTGCACCTGGCTTATCAACAGCACTTGGCAGACCCTGACAGTCACTCAGCCAAATGCTAGCCCAGCCAAACAGTGCTTAACTTCAGTGATCTGATGGGAACTGGTGTTACTGCTGTGGCAAGGCCATTGGCCATGTTGATGGTCACCTGCTTTTCAGTGTATAATTTAGAACATCACTGCAGACTCTCCTTTGGGATGGGATTTAAGGAACTCAATACATGAATGAATGTCATCAAATAAATCAGTGTGGCTAAATCTTCTGTGTTCCACTTAAAATGTAAAGTCGTGGCTGCCTAAAGAAATTACTATATTCAGTGGCTCCAGAACTACTGTACAACAGATTTACTATGCTGTGGCTCCATTAATAATCATTCTCTCTCTTGCATGAGGAAAAGTAGGTCATACCTGTTTACAGTACCACATTGCTGCAATGTGGCCTTGCTTAACACTCTTTCTATGTTTGATGATGGGGAAACCAGGACTGATTTTGTTGCCTAAAATAACTTTTACAAGAAGAGAGTAAAGGCATTTCATGTATAACAGTGTTCTTAAAAGAGTAGCAAAGTTTGACATCATCATCATCATCATCATCTTCATTTAAGACTGATTATGCCTTTCAGTGTTCAGTCTGGAGCATAGTCCCCTGTATAAAATTCCCCCATGATCCCCTATTCAGTGCTAACATTGGTGCCTCTTCTGATGTTAAACCTATTACTTCAAAATCATTCTTAACAAAATCCAGATACCTTCTCCTTGGTCTGCCCCGACTCCTCCTACCCTCTACTGCTGAACCCATGAGTCTCTTGGGTAACCTTGCTTCTCCCATGCGTGTAACATGACCCCACCATCTAAGCCTGTTCGCCCTGACTGCTACATCTATAGAGTTCATTCCCAGTTTTTCTTTGATTTCCTCATTGTGGACACCCTCCTGCCATTGTTCCCATCTACTAGTACCTGCAATCATCCTAGCTACTTTCATATCCGTAACCTCAACCCTATTGATAGGGTAACCTGAATCCACCCAGCTTTCGCCCCCATACAACAAAGTTGGTCGAAAGATTGAACGGTGCACAGATAACTTAGTCTTGGTACTGAGTTCCTTCTTGCAGAAGAGAGTAGATCGTAGCTGAGTGCTCATTGCATTATCTTTGCTACTCCTTGCTTCCAGTTCTTTCACTATGTTGCCATCCTGAGAGATTACGCATCCTAAGTACTTGAAACTGTCCACCTGTCCTCCTATTTGGCACTCAATCCATTTTTATTTCTTTCCCACTGACATTACTTTTGTTTTGGAGATGCTGATCTTCATACCACAGTCCTTACATTTCTGATCTAGCTCTGAAATGTTACTTTGCAAACTTTCAATCAAATCTACCATCACAACTAAGTCATCCGCGTATGCGAGACTGCTTATTTTGTGTTCACATATCTTAATCTCACCCAGCCAGTCTATTGTTTTCAACATATGATCCATAAATGATATGAACAACAGTGGAGACAGGTTGCATCCTTGTCTTACCCTGAAACTACTCTGAACAATGAACTCAATTTACCGTCAACTCTAGCTACTTCCTGACTATCTATGTAGTGACCTTTAATTGCTTGCAAAAGTTTGCATCCTATTCCATAATCTCATAGAACAGACCATAACTTCCTCCTAGGAACCCGGCCATATGCCTTTTCTTGATATAAAGCATAGATACAATTCCCTGTTCCACTCGTAACACTTCTCCATTATTTGCCGTAAGCTAAAGATCTGGTCCTGACAACCTCTAAGAGGCCTAAACCCACACTGATATTCATCCAATTGGTCCTCAACTAATACTAGCACTTTCCTTTCAACAATACCTGAGAAGATTTTACCCACAACGCTGATTAAAGAGGTACCTCTGTAGTTGTTACAATCTTTTCTGTTTCCACATTTAAACATTGGTGTCATTACTGCTTTCGCCCAGTCTGATGGAACCTGTCCCGACTCCCACACCATTGCAATTATCCTGTGTAGCCATTTAAGACCTAACATTCCACTGTATTTGATGAATTCCGACTTAATTTCATCCACCCCAGCCGCTTTATTGCACTGCAATCTATTGACCATTTTCTCCACTTCCTCAAATGTGATCCTATTTCCATCATCATTCCTATCCCATTGTACATCGAAATCTGTAACCTCCATCTGCCCAAGGCATCAACAGGATTCACCAGCAGTTTTCCTGACCTGTCCAAAATACTTGTCATTTCCTTCTTACCTCCCTTTCTGAGACTGCTAATTACACTCCAGAATGGTTTTCCAGCAGCTTGACCCAAAGTCTCCAACCTGTTTCCAAAGTGTTCCCAAGATGTCTTCTTGGATGCTGCAATTATCTGTTTGGCTTTGTTTCTTTCTTCAACATAACTTTCTCTGTCTAGCTGAGTTCTAGTATGTAGCCATTTTTGATATGCCTTCTTTTTCCTTTTACAGGCTGCCTTGACACTGTCATTCCACCAAGCTGTTTGCTTCATCCTACCTTTACACAATACTGTTCCAAGATATTCTTTAGCCACTTCTAGTACTGTGTCCCTGTACCTTGTCCATTCCTTTTCCCACCGAGCGAGGTGGCGCAGTGATAGCACACTGGACTCGCATTCGGAAGGACGACGGTTCAATCCCGTCTCCAGCCATCCTGATTTAGGTTTTCCGTGATCTCTCTAAATCATTTCAGGCAAATGCCAGGATGGTTCCTTTGAAAGGGCACGGCCGATTTCCTTCCCAATCCTTCCCTAACCCGAGCTTTCGCTCTGTCTCTAATGACCTCGTTGTTGACGGGACGTTAAACATTAACCTAACCTAACCATTCCTTTTCCAATGACTGTAATTGACTACATTCAACTACCTGGTACCTTTCTGAGATCGCTGTTATGTACTTGTGCCTGATTTCCTTATCCTGAAGTTTCTCCACTCTTATCCTCCTACATATGGACCTGACCTCCTGCACGTTCGGCCTCACAATTCCAATTTCACTGCAGATTAAATAATGATCAGTGTCATCAAAGAATCCCCTAAATACACGTGTGTCCCTCACAGCCTTCCTGAATCCCTGATCTGTTATTATATAGTCAATGACAGATCTGGTTCCCCTGCCTTCCCAAGTATACCAGTGAATGTTCTTATGTTTAAAAAAGGAGTTTGTGATTACTAAGCCCATACTGGCACAGAAATCCAAGAGTTGTTTCCCGTTCCTGTTGGTCTCCATATCCTCTCCAAATTTACCCATAACCTTTTCATACCCTTCTGTTCGATTTCCAATCCTGACATTAAAATCTCTAACAACTGAGTGCATCATAAAAACTATCCATCTTATCTTGATCTGTCCCTTCACAATGCGAATATACTGACACAATCCTAAGTTTCTTGCTAGACACTGTCAAATCTATCCACATCAGACATTCGTTTACATACCTTATTGTAACTACGCTGGGTTCCATTTCTTTCCTGATGTAAAGCCCTACACCCCATTGTGCTATTCCTGCTTTGACTCCTGACAGGTAGACCTTGTATTCTCCCACTTCCTCTTCTTTCTCACCCATTACCCGAATGTCACTAACAGCTAAAACGTCCAACCCCATCTTACTTGCAGCCTCTGCCAGCTCTACCTTCTTCCCAGAGTAGCCCCCATTGATATTAATAGCTCCCCATCTCGTTACCATTCATTTGCCGAGTCTTTTCTTAGGAGTCCCTGGTTTGTCAATTAGAGGTGGGACTCCGTCACCTCCAAAGGTCTGAGGCATTTTGCTCTGATAGTTACCAGCATCATATTTAAAGTAGCAGGGAAGCAGGTTGCTAGCCTTACTTGCCCCGGGTCCCATTGAGTTTTACCCGTAACGGTGGAGGGACTAACTGGTGGATTTGGTAGCCTGTGCCGTCTGAGCACAAAGGTGACCACGACTCAAAAAAATGGTTCAAATGGCTCTGAGCACTATGGGACTTAACTACTTTGGTCATCAGTCCCCTAGAACTTAGAACTACTTAAACCTAACTAACCTAAGGACATCACACACATCCATGCCCAAGGCAGGATTCGAACCTGCGACCGTAGCAGTCTCGCGGTTCCGGACTGCGCGCCTAGAACCACTAGACCACCGCGGCCGGCACCACGACTCAGAATATGTATGAGATGCCCAGCCTTATTCCAAAGTAACTGGTATCCCGACTGTCAGGACCACTTACTTGGCCACTCATACGTTGCCCTTGGTTAATGAACTAGGACATGACGACAGGAACCCACACCATGAACCACGCAAAGTTTGACAGCGACATTGTAAACACTGAATTATCTGGTGTTGTCCATGGAAGGAATGAGGAATGAGCTCATGCACTGACATACTCTATGCAAAAATCGTTTCTCAAGGAATATCAAATTTTAGTGAATAGTAAATCCACTGGCTTTATCCCAGAGAAAGTTTTTAAAGCAGTGACAGTTCTCTAGGATCCTGGCTTGATAAAAAAGAACACACTCTGAAGAGTTGGGTCACCTACAGGAACAAAGTCAAAAACTGATCTATTGCATAAAATGTTGGAAATAGCACCCTGTTGGATACTGATGACAACATATAACCAGTGGCTGTAACAGATTGTGATCTCTTCACTCTTTTTGTACCTTGTGCTAGTCTGCTTGCTGTTGAACTGGGCAAGACTTCATTATGGCAATATTAATTACAAAGCACAATTGAGATAACAAGTATTGGCCCAATGATAGGCATGTGACTGAGGCCATTATTTAGATGTTCTTTTCATTCCATGCCAGCAGATGCTGCAGGATGTAGAACTTGTCAGAAAACAGGAATACATAATGAATATTTACAAAGAAAAAAAATACAGTTTGCTCCTTTTTTTAAAATTAAAATCCACTGTTGCATGTATTTTGTTGGTATAATGAAGGACATAAGGCTGATAGATGCATTGTTTTATGTCTTTATCTGTTGACTATCCTGTGAAGTAAAACTTTTACAGCTTTGTTTGAGCTTTGTGCAGTTGTGTTCTCCCACAGACATTTTGTAAATACTGCAATTTTGTTTGTTTCTTTTCTTCTATTTTTCTTCCAGCTGCAATCATTCCTTTAACCCTCAAGTGGTTTAGACACCTTCTCAGGCATTTCAGTCAGAATATTGTATTCTCAGGATTAAGAATAATTGTTCTTTAGTTTTTTTCTAATTTCTTTAGGTTTTTCTAATTAAGGTTTTTTCTAATTTTCTATGTATAAAGTGCTCCAACCACAAAAATATTGTCTTGTACTGTTCCACTGTTGTTTTACAGTTGAGAACCCATACCTGTTACTTCATTATTGCTTCAGCTAACACAGTGAGAAATTGTGTTGTCGTATGCCCAGGTGAGCAGTAATAATATAAAATATAGGTGAGAAAAAATGTACGATCCATGTAAGAAAAGCCATAGACTCCGATCTAGCAGCGCAGTTCCACAATGAGACAGTTGTCAATGAGATAATTATTGTGAAAACAAGCATTAGGGTGGGATCTGATGCAACTGTGCTGTTTAATTCTCCAGGTGGGTCATTACTGTAGTGTAACACTTGTACACAGCAACAGAGTGATTCAGTGAAAGTTTACTTTATTATTGTTTAATTAAACTACGATTTTGCTCATATATGTTTACCGGTACCTTGGTAATATAAATACAGCTGTTCTTTACTGTGTACAAAGTATGTCATGCGCCTGCTTGTGTTATGGAAATCGGTGTGCTTACTTGAGGGTTGAAAACCCCCAGTATTATTTTGTAATGGAGTTTGTCATCATGTACCAGTTTCTGTTGTTCTTTGGCCTTTGAGAATGTTAAATGAAATATGCTCAGTGTTTGTTCTTTTGTTGACTTCCAAAGACAAGCATTACGTGATGAGCCCACTTAGAAAGGATGCAAAAAAAAAAAAAAAAAAACACTGGAAGGTTTAGGTTTAACAAACTTTCACAGACAAGATTAATAGAAAGTGAGCACATACTCAGACTGGGGAAGGCTGGGAAAGGAAATCAGTTTTGTACTTTGCAAAGAAACAATTACCAAAAACTGGCTTAAGTCATTTTCGGAAACCTTATTAGGTATAAACCTGGTTGGCCAGATTGGGATGTGAAACATTCCCCCCTCCCCCCTCCTGAATGGAAATCTAGTGTACTAAGCCTATTTTATACAATCAGCTTCCTAATCTGTGTTGACTAGTTCTGCTGGTTATGCATTGCATGCCAGTGCATTAGTCAACCAAAAGCCAGTGACCAGTGAGTTGTATCATATTTAGTGTGCCAAAATCCAGAGCTTAGTGAATACTATGCATGTGCAGAAATGGGGTTGTTGGTGTCATCTGCTAGTATCTAAAGTTAGGTGTCACCTGCCAATATCTAAAGTTAACTAATCCTCACTCCATTCATTAATTTTATAGTAATGGATTTTGTGCTTTTGTGTCTTCTGAATCTTATTTATTTGTTATATGCTTTAGTTTTTGTGGTGCATACCAGTGTCTACATAAGCAGTTCATATTTATACTGTGAGTGTTCTCCAACAAAAATGAATAATCTGGACCCAAAAAATTATTTAGGTTTTACAATACCTAGCCAAAGAAGATGCCCACACTTTACGTAAATAAGGATGTAAATAAGTAAATTAAAAACAAATCTAATGGCATTTGTTTCAATAGTTAAAAGTTCAGCTATACTGAAGGGGCAACATAGTTTTGAATGCTATTTAGCACTTAGAAATAAAACAAAACATAAAATAAAAGGGTACTTTGTACTTTTTCCTAAACACTTTTTGATATATTTGTATGTATATATTTTTTGGATGAATAGATATTGACATTTTGAAATTTAGGGACAATATTTACCCTATTCTTTCGGTTCTCAGTGCTGTGGAGAATGTGCCACATGATCTTTGTCAAAAACATCCACTATGTATTTGGCTTAGGTCATTAACAACAAACTACCATATTTAGATTAGATTAGATTAGATTAGTTTTTCGTTCCATAGATCCATGTTGAGGAGATCCTCATGGATGTGGAACATGTCACTTTATTTTTTTTTAAGCTGAAATAACAATACTAATAGTATGAATATATACAATACATCATTTGTTTCTATTAAAAAATTCGTCAATGGAGTAGAAGGAGTTGGCCACTAGTAAGTCTTTCAGGCTCCTTTTAAACTTATCTTTATTTGTAACTAAATTTTTTATGTTTGCTGGCAAATTATTGAAGATGAGTGTTCCTGAGTAGTGGACCCCTTTTTGAACTAAAGTAAGTGCTTTTAAGTCCTTGTGCAGAACATTTTTGTTCCTGGTATTGTATGTATGAACTGAGCTGTTTGTTGGAAAAACAGATATATTATTTAGGACAAATTTCATTAAGGAGTAAATATACTGAGAGGCAGTAGTTAGTATACCCAGTTCTTTGAAGAGGTTTCTACATGACGTCCGTGAATTTACTCCACAAATAATACGTATTACATGCTTTTGGACTCTGAAAACTTTTGTTTGACTTGAAGAGTTACCCCAAAATATTATACCATATGACATTATGGAATGAAAGTAGCCAAAGTATGCAAGCTTTTTCATTTTTATGTCACCTATATCTGCTAACACTCGAATTGCAAATACAGATTTGTTAAGGCGTTTCTGCAGTTCTGTGGTGTGCTCCTCCCAACTGAATTTATTATCAAGTTGTAATCCCAGGAGTTTAAGACTGTCAACCTCTTCTATCTGCTCTTTTTCGTACTTTATGCATATGCTGCTTGGAAACCTCTTACAGGTTCTGAATTGCATGTAGTGAGTCTTTTCGAAGTTTAATGCCAGTGAGTTGGCTTTAAACCATTTATTAATATCCATGAAAATATCATTAGCAGATCTTTCTAGAACTACACTCGACATACTATTTATTGCAATACTTGTGTCATCTGCAAACAAAACGACCTCTGCTTCTGACAGTGTAACTGATGAGAGATCATTAGTGTACACAAGAAAAAGCAATGGCCCTAAGATGGATCCTTGTGGGACACCACATGTAATTTCTTCCCATTCTGATGATGACTGATGACTTAATTCACTAGTCCCTTGTACTGACACCCTTTGTTTCCTGTTAGCTAGGTATGACTTGAACCATTTTGCAGCACTGCCCGTGACACCATAGAATTCTAATTTATTTAAAAGGATGTTGTGGTTCACACAGTCAAATGCCTTTAACAAATCACAGAAAATACCTGCTGCTTGTAATTTGTTATTTAATGAATTAAGTAGATTTTCACTGTAGGTGTAAATAGCCTTCTCGATATCAGAACCCTTCAGAAATCCAAACTGTGTTCTTGATAATATGTTATTTGTGGTGAGATGGTTGAGAAGCTGCCTGTACATTAATTTTTCTAAAATTTTTGAGAATGCTGGCAAAAGTGAAACCGGTCTGTAGTTTGATGGTATCTCTTTATCCCCTTTCTTGAATAGAGGCTTAACATCTGCATATTTTAGCCAGTCAGGAAATGTCCCAGTTATAATTGACTGGTTACACGAGTAACTTAGAATTGTACTAAACTCACAAGAACATGCCTTAATTAACTTTATTGATATTTCATCATAACCTCTAGAGTGCTTTGTTTTCAAAGATTTTATTATGGAAGTTATTTCTTTTGGTGAAGTGAGTGACATATTCATGTAGCTGAAGCTATTTGTAAAGGCTAGTTTCAGATATTAAAGGGCGTTATTTACTGATCCTGACAATGCCATTCTATCAGTAATGGATATAAAGTACTTGTTAAATAGATTTGCCACACTATGCCCATCGGTTACTAATGTGTCATCTACCCTTAATGCTATTTGCTCCTGTTCCTTTCTGGATCTACCAGTCTCCTCTTTCACTATATCCCATATTGTTTTTATTTTGTTCCCTGACATTGCTATCTTCTTCTCATAGTGCATTTGTTTAGATGTATGAATTACTTTTTTTTTTAAATATTTTACAGTATTCATTGTATTTAGCTAAATCATCAGTATTGGAGCTATTCTTGGTCGACAGATACATTGTCCTTTTTGTCTTACAGGAAATCTTTATTCCTTGTGTAATCCATGGTTTTATTGTAGACTTCTGTTTAATTTGAGTAACTTTTAGAGGAAAACAGTTTTCAAACATGGTGCTGACATTGTTCATGAATGTATTATATTTTTCATTCATGTCATGGGCACTATAAACATCTTTCCAGTTCATATCTTTGAGCAGTTTTCTAAAACACTCAATTTTTGGTTGACTGACTACTCTCCTGTACTCAGACTTAGCCGTCTTGATAATCTGCTCAGAATTTACATCTAAAACAAGGAGCTGCATGTCATGATCTGATAGTCCATTTATTACAGGTTTTTTGATATGAATTTGTTCCTTTGATTTGTCTATAAAAATGTTATCAATGGCTGTCATTGAGGATTTAGTGATCCTAGTTGGAAAGTTTACAGTGTGAGTTAGATTGAAAGACAACATTACTAACTGCAGTAAATGTTTACTGGAAGATTGAATTAGAAAATCTGTATTAAAGTCACCAGCAATCAAAATTTCTTTGTTTCTTCCTGTTAAATAACCCAAAGAGCTTCTAGATTATTTATGAATAGATTATAATTTCCTGCAGGTGCTCAGTAAATAGTTACTATTATATAGGATCTGTTATGGAACTCTACTTCTGTTGCACATGCTTCTAGATGCTGCTCTAAACAGAATTTATTAATGTCAGTGTTCTTGAATTTATGGCAGTTTTTAAATAAATGTGGCAACTCCTCCTCCATCCATATCTACTCTGCAGAAGTAGGAAGCTAGCTTAAATCCTGAAATGTCTAACATATCTGTACCAGTGGTCACTTGATGTTCAGAGAGGCAGATTATGTCAATTTGGTTAGATGAATTCATTTCATCGATACAAATGAGTAGTTCATCAACTTTATTTCTGAGTCCCGGAATGTTCTGGTGTAATAAAGATAACTGATACTGCATACTAATGGGATTATAACTGCTTTGGTGAAGATGAACTGGCAGTTTCTGATTACGTTTTCTGTTAAACATTGTTTAAATTGAGGCTGTATGCTAAAATATGACTCCTGTTCATCTGTTTTCTCAAACTGAGTGTGTCTGCTAATCTCTCTTAAAACTTGTTTTCTATCCCCCTTTCCTAGCCTAAAAAAGGCATCCCTCTGACACCTGTGACCACTGGTATTTTACCACTTGTGATAGTGTCCCCCCTTAAGTTTTCTGCAATCAACCCAGACAGTTTTCCCTTCCCTTTCCTATTGAGGTGAAGGCCGTGCCTAGTGTAGTCCCACCTATCAATAGCATCCACAGGAATCAAACCAATATGGGACCCTATATCCGTCCTAAGCAGCCACTCAACTCCAAGTTCACCCTCCGTACAGAAGTGTTCAAATGAGGCCGATCATGGCGTCTCAACACAGACCCAAATCCCACACTCGTATGCTTCATTGCTGATGCTATCTTCACCAGGTCACTCTCTATGGAATATTCAGAGTCTCTGTCAATGCTGTTTCCCGGACCACCCACTATAACCACGGAATCCTCCTTCACGAAATCCTTGCATAAAGAACCTATATCCTCTGTTACCTGACCCAGATCTGTACTAGGCGTGAAAAAGTTTGTGACCTGGTACTCTGGACCTCGATTTTCCTGCAGTAGTTGGCCAACACCTCTACCATGAGAACTACCTAACAACAGAACTTTCTTTCTCTTTACAAATTTCCCTGCCTTTTTCAAGTCCTTGAAAGCTTGTTGTGCCCTTTCTACAGCTTCAGCTACATGAGGCTCATCCGATTCTGACTGAGGCAACAGGTCAACTCTATTTTCAAGATTTATCACAAAGCTGTCTGATGCTCTCCTTTTCCTGTTCCCCCTATTACCTGTTGCCACTTCCCACCTCTGTTCACCCTTCTCCCTCTTTAACCTGTCCAGATCCTCCCTTGCCTTGTCTAGGTCAGCTTGAAGAGCTGCAATTTTCCCTTGCTGTTCCAGTATTTTCCTATCTCTACTGCAGATCCTACAATACCACTGGTGAGCCTCATTTATGTCCCCATTTCCCACGCCACTACATTTGCCCCAATGAAAGAAACAACAACACCCATCACACCATACCCCGGTACTAACGATCCTACGGCATGTCACACACTTCTCATTCATGGCAAAAACAGAAATCGTATAAACTGATTTAAGTACTGACTAATACGTAAACAAAGGACCCTAGAAACTATTCAGGTAGATATAAATAAATTGAAAAAATAATGAGTAAAAAAACTGGTGATTACATATAAGTTTAAGTCACTGTTTACTTACGATACACGCGCGTGAAATTAAGCCTAAAATCTGTGCTATAGGCGCTAGAAGGAAAATAAACTTCTAACCCCGTTTAATCTTATTTAATGCTTCACTAACACTTCCACTAATGTAACAACACTTATAATATATTTATACCAACTGGAAACGTTTACCTATAAGTTTAATTCACTGCTTATTTACGATCGCGCGTGTGAAATTAGGCCTGGGATTCGTGCTACAGGTACGAGAAGAAAAATACGCTTCTTACACCGTTTAATCTTATTTTATACGTCACTAACACTCCCACTAATTTAACAACACTTATATTATATTTATAACACCTGTAGACGTTTAAAAATAGCTTAATAACAACGCTTTTTATAATTATTTAGTGCAGCAAATACTCGAAGAGTCTGCGTCGGCGCAGTGTTTCCAACCAAGTTTTAATGGTGTTATTGTTTTTTTTTCTTTTTTTCATTCTCTTTTTTTATTTATTTATTTATTTTTTTTTTTTTTAAAGAACTATCCCTCATAAGCTCACTTTCAACAGCTCTCAGAAGACAGGCAGTTTTGGCATTGGCATAACACCATGTCACCTTGCTGAGTTCCCCCCTTGGTGGACATACTTTAACTAAGTCCTGAAAGTGAGGAGAGGTTGGAGGGTAGGACTATGCAGGAGAAGGAGGGCAAATGTGAACACCAGGGATCTCTGTGTGCAATAAGTGCAGGTCACTACCAAGATGTGGAGTACCCAAAATAGATTAGATTGGATCCACCAGGATATGTAATACATCAGAAAAACAAGGATATGCAATAAATATTTATGGAGGGAAACAAATATGCTAGTGTACCATTCAAAGGCCTCGAGTGAAATGATCCTCATGGACATGGAAAAAGTACAAATATCTTAAACATATTTTTATTTAAAAGTTGATAAATAACTTGTCACAAAATATGTAAATGTTCAATACATTGAGATTCTTACACTACCTTAGCCAAACATCTTGAAATAGAAAAATTATTTTATAACACTTATTTACAATGATCATATTACTATACTGAATTTGTGTGGAAGTCAGATTGGACTAATACATTATTTGATGTTATTAGTAACATATACACATCACTCTGTTCTATTAAGAAATTTGTCAGTTTAGTAGAAGGAGTTTGCCACCAATAAATCCTTTGGCTCCTGTTGAACTGAACTTGTTAAACTTTTTCTGGGTGCTGGCAAGTTGTTCAAAATGTATGTTCCTGAATAATGGACAGCCTTTCTGTCAAATACAAAGAATTGGACCTCTCAAAATAAAACACATGCACAGCCCCCTTGTGAGTTTCTGCAAAGTGTTTTCTGTAAGGGAATTATACAAGCCACCAGCATGTTATTGGCCGCTTCAGAATTCTATCTTTGTAACTGCTACTTTTTGATAAATAGGTGCATTGTGTATGTCTAAGACTGACTTGATGTATTTTATGCTTCTACTGCTCTGTCACTTTTTGGGTCTCGCAAAATACCGTAGAACACTAAATAGTGCACTGTAAATCCAAATCTCATGATCATCATCATCTATTTGGTTTCTTATTGCTCTCTTGTAACCACTATTTACTTTTGACGGCATTGAAATACATGCTTGTGATAGGAAAACCATTTGTTGGGAATCACTTGTATTGGTAGGTTCCATTTTTAAATTCTTATGTAAGTTATTTATTCTATATTGGCAATCTTTTTGTGTGTTCATGCAAAATATTCCACCTTCTACATTTAAACAACTGCATATTCAGCCAGAACATAGTGTGAGAGTGTGTGTGTGTGTGTGTGTGTGTGTGTGTGTGTGTGTGTGTGTACTATACCTTGAAAAAGGTTTTGTCTGAAATCTAGTAATGTTTTCATTCTTTTATGCTTACATGTTGACGACTCAGTACTTCTGCTATTCAGTGTGTTGTTAATTTCACTTGTAAATTATTTACAATCTGCCAGAGTTTTCCATACCTTATTTTTCTCCTACATTTTTTGTTTTTAATTTTTGTTGTCTGTGTATTTTGTTTACAGCTAATAAAAAATTTGCACAAGCAAGATGATGCTCTTCTACGAATCCCTGCATTTGAAAAGGCTGTATCAAGGGTTCTTAAGGATATCAAAGTTGTAAGAAGGTAAGAAAGAAGAAAATATCTTCACGGAAACAGGATAGATAGTAGATTATAATTTCTTTAAACCAGGAGCACTATGTAAATCTGTGTGGAAAAGAAATGGTTCCTAATTTCACACCCTCTCTATTAATAGAGAAGTTATAAATTATTCTGATAAACAACATAAAAGAATGATCCACAGAAATGTATGTCTAAACTCTACAGTTGTACAACAGCCAGTGATCTCTCATTAGTCTGTGGCAAGTCTGCATTTTTTTTGCTTCTTTGTGCAACAGTCATCTTGTTTGCAAGAAAGTATCCAAATCTGCCACCTAACTCCCATGATCTGCTATCCTGACAGTCATTCAGTTTGGATGATGAGTAATCACTTGGCCAGGATTTCATAAATTCAACACTTGTTGTACTCATCCTGAAATCTGTGTTTACCACCTTCCTGACAGATGTAATACATGTAATTTGTTTTGGCTTCTTTAACCCGGTTGGGACTTAGATTTTCTATCTTCAGGTTTAATTTCGTCCAACTAGTGTTTGTTTTATCACTGAAAGATCACTGACTTTGTAGTTTCTAGCTGATTGGCATATAGTTTTTTTTATGTCTTCTCTGTCTCCCATAGTGTAAAGTAGTACTTTTATAGAATTGTTCTGGTTTTGAATACAAAGTTATGTTTACTAAATTCTATAAATAATCCTGCAGGCTCATTTTGTATTTTTTTTATTTGAACCATTGTTACTGAAACTTATTGTACTTCAGCTTTGTATCTATCTGTCTGTCTTCTTGTGTCCTAATACCTTGAGTAATGTCCTCTGTTGTTAAAAAAAATATGTGACCATACTATGAGACAGCAAAGGACTTGGATGAGCAGTTGAATGGAATGGACAGTGTCTCGGAAGTAGGGTATAAGATGAACATCAACAAAAGCAAAACGAGGATAATGGAATGTAGTCGAATTAAGTCGGGTGATGCTGAGGGAATTAGATTAGGAAATGAGACACTTAAAGTAGTAAAGGAGTTTTGCTATTTGGGGAGCAAAATAACTGTTGATGGTCGATGTAGAGAGGATATAAAATGTAGACTGGCAAGGAAAGCGTTTCTGAAGAAGAGAAATTTGTTAACATCAAGTATTGATTTACATGTCAGGAAGTCGTTTCTGAAAGTATTTGTATGGAGTGTAGCCATGTATGGAAGTGAAACATGGACAATAAATAGTTTAGACAAGAAGAAAATAGAAGCTTTCAAAATGTGGTGCAACAGAAGAATGCTAAAGATTAGATGGGTAGATCACATAACTGATGAGGAGGTATTGAATAGAATTGGGGAGAAGAGGAGTTTGTGGCACAACTTGACTAGAAGAAGGGATCGGTTGGTAGGACATGTTCTGAGGCATCAAGGGATCACCAAATTAGTACTGGAGGGCAGTGTGGAGGGTAAAAAATCGTAGAGGGAGACCAAGAGATGAATACACCAAGCAGATTCAGAAGGATGTAGGTTGCAGTAGGTACTGGGAGATGAAGAAGCTTGCACAGGATAGAGTAGCATGGAGAGCTGCATCAGACCAGTCTCAGGACTGAAGACCACAACAACAACAACTTAAAATGAGTTAAATGTTACGGATCCTGGCGATGATTAGTAAATGTGTCTACTTTAACGGGGAGGGTGGGGGGGGGGGGTGGGGGGGGGGGCACGACCAATACTGTAGGCATATTGACTTATTAAACAGCAAACCTCAGTAAAATTCACTTTGACAAAAATAAGAGTAATTGATTAGTTTCCCTGGCTAATATATAAGAAATCATCCTCTAATTTATACGGTGTGAAAATTTCTGCTATGTATACAGGATTGGTTCCTGTGTGCAGCCAGCATTGTAAATAAACAAATAGCTTCTTATTGTCAGCAGTCACTTGTGTCAGTGCCATGCTGCTATTGTGGTATATTCTGCCTATGCAACATTAACAAGCGTAGAGCAAATCGATTCTGTCATGAACATGTTGCGGTAAGCATACATTCCCTGATAAAAGAAGAAAGAAATGTAGACTTGTAATTTAAAATAATAAAACCAAGTAAAAAATCTTACGGAACCAGGAAAAACTCAAAAGAAGTTAAAATGCCATGAACTGTACCATAATTAATTGAGAAAGTGTAATTCTGTATGGTAATACAGGCTGAAGCATGAATTAAAATTTTTATGCATCTTTAAACCCATTAGATACACAGGAAAGCAAAATTATCGCAAAAAGTTATCATTGCGGTGCTCAAAATTAAAAATATCTTACAATAAGTACTATAATGAAGAAAATAATCAATTTTTGGCAATATAATGTAAATGGATAGATAAAAAATCTACTCGCCAAACGGCGGCAGGAAAATGCACATATAAAATATGGTTTTATGGATACAAGCTTTTGCAGCCAGTAGCTCCTTCTTCTGACAGAAGGGTTGATGGGGAAGGAAGAGGGGTAAAGGAAAAGAACTGGAAAGGTATAGGAAAAGAGGTAGTGTTCAAAAAAGTTGCTCAGAACCCCAGGTCAGGGGAGACTTGCCGTAGGGGATGAGAAGTAAAGTTTTCTTTATCATCCTCCTAACATCTTGGTAACTATAATCCACGGAGGATTTTCACCTGTAGTGACCTCAGCTCCACAGACGGTTGCCTTGGTTAGTTATTTCTGAAATCAGCAGCTACGTGAGAGGTTGTTACTTCTGTACAGCATTGGGGAATGACTATGGTACAGTGGGCAGGAACCTCATCTGGGGTATGACAATGGGCTTTGTGTCACAAGTCAACTATAACTGTGTGCAGGTGATTGGCGTGAACAGAACTGTAGTGATGGTTGAAGTCTGGTGGCATAGTAGTCGTTGAAAACTTGCCTTCCTTTTGTAAAATAGTATACAGTGTCTTGACAGTACTCCACAATAGAAACATATCAGCGTGTTGTCCTCCATCCTTAGAATGTCTGTTGTTCTATTGGTCATTATACTTGACAGAGGAGTTGATTGTACTCGCATTGGTCAGATGCTGGGTTGTTGTTTGATGTCTGTGAGGTAAGTCCCAGTTGACAGAGTTCATTAGTCATGACACATTCGACTGGTGGTGGAGATTGGTACTAAGATAGAGAAACCTCTTCTTCAATGTGCTCTTTTGCCTATTGATGTATGGGGTTGGGGGTGGTGCGGGAGGCAACTTTAAAATTTCAAATGGGAACCCTCATTTTTTATTGCAGAATCAGATTCTACATAAAAAACTGTGTACATTTTGTTTTGATTCTTGGCAGTTGGTGCTGCTGTAATTCAAGAAAATCCATATTCTCATTTTTGAGTGGAAAATGGTTTCAGATAAATAAAAAATACTTATTTAATTCATAAATTTTGATTCGCTAAAACTAAAACTCTCCCTCTCTCCCCATGGGGAGGATTTTCTTGAATTACAGTGCCAACTACCAAGAATCAAAACAAATGTTTAAGACAAAATGTACATAGGTTTGTATGTAGAATCTGATTCTGCAATAAAAAATGGGGCATCCAATTTGAAATTTTAAAGTTGCCTCCCGCCCCACCTCCAGGGGGTGGTGGGCTAATTTTAGCACTAGCAGATGTCCCCCCTCAAAAATAATCAACTTTGGATTCTACACATTTTTTCATGTGAAGCTTATTTTTCGAGTTATTCTGGTTTGTCAACTTAAAATTTACACCCTTTAAATGTTTTGAAGTACCTAGCATCTTCACCAGACTATGACACATTTTAAGCACAATCAAGACCAAATCTGAAAACAGGGTCACCACTGAAGTATGAGACTTAGCACTAACATTACTGGCTCACAGATTGAGAATGCTGATATTTGTACTAACATTGGAAATTTCAGAATATGCACACATTACAAACATAAAAATTTCAAGAACCATCTAGAAAAGAGAAGTACTAAATAACATCTGTATGAGGATGCAGTCATTTTATCCTCATACTGGGTGGATATGCCAACACATATGCACCATGATTTGGGTTATTTTTGGTTTCATATGGCCCTGAGAACAATGGCTGCCAGTTTTTATTCTTATGTTGTAATAATAATGATTTCAGATTGGTTTCCAACAGAATTTTGGTCCCAGTTGTGTAGCTTTGCCTGTTCCTTATTGGTCAGCCGTATTGCTGTTTCTCACAGCTTTTCACCTCCCATCTCTCGATTTTCTTTGTTGCTTGTGGTCGACAATTAAACCACCCATTCTTCCGTATGCTTCTTAACATTAACTTCGCTGAGATAGTGTTAGTTGTAGATTTCTTTGAACTGATTAATGTAATTAATCCGGTGTGTTTGCTTGTGGTAGCAATAAGTACATGGAAACTGATTTAATCCTCAAAAGAGGTGTTCAACTGGGTTACTTTCAGGATGATAGCAAGATGTGAGGATTTGTTTGATATTATTTTGCTTGTAAAAATCTTTGCCACTGGTAGCCTATGAAATTAGCAGCATTGTCAGACAGCAAGTTCTGCACCTTACTGATGTGCTGAATCTAATCATTCGCCATCTTGTTAATAATCACTTGGGATGTAACCATTTTGATGGTTTTATAATTTAACATATTTACTGAATAAGTCATAAAATCCTATGATGTGTTTCACTTCTCCTCTAGCCTGACTGATGGGCCCATTACATCAATACTGACAACTTGCAGAGGTTTCGTTATTATGATCAGATGCAAAAAATATTTCGAACCCTGATTTGTATTATGATCAGATGCAAAAAATATTTCAAACTGTGGTTCTGACGAAGATGAAATTTTCATAGCACGTTCTGTACCTTATATTGTAGATTTGGTATGTTGCAGTACTGTCAGATTTTTTCTTAACACCAAATAACTCCATAGTGGGGGGTTGGGTTGTTTGGGGAAGACCATACAGCGAGGTCATTGGTCTCATCGGGTTAGGAAAAGATGGGGAAGGGAGTCGGCCGTACCTTTCAAAAGAACCATCCCGGCATTTGCCTGGAGCGATTTAGGGAAATCACGGAAAACCTAAATCAGGATGGCCGGATGTGGGATTGAACCGTCGTCCTCCCAAATGCGAGTCCAGTGTGCTAGCCACTGTGCCACCTAGCTCGGTAATTCCATAGTGCCCCAAGCAATATGTGTATGCAAAAGTAATTTTGCTTTGTAATTGGATGGAATAGATGTGGACCATTGTTTGGATTATGGAGTTCTCCTGTGATCCAACATGTGTTGGTACAATTTGTACAAAGTGATAATGTTCTGATTATCTCCAGTGCAAAGCTGTTGAATAACATGTTTCCAATGATTATGTGCCTTCTGCAATTCGTACATATTGCTTCAGATTTCTAAATAGTATTTATGATAATTTTTGTCCTTCATTAAAAAAAATATAGAACTCAGACATTTGTTCATCAGCAGCCTCTTTATTCCTCAATCCTTCCAGAAGTCAAGAAAGAGCATCACCCATAACATTATTCTATTTTTACATACACTATTTGAGAACTGTATTCTTGTAGGATTAATGTCCAATGTGCTAAACATGGTTGTAACAGCCTGCACGTCTGAAGAAAACTTTAAGACTGATAAGACTTCGATGTGTACCAGCCAGATAATAGTGGAATTTGCAGGAAGACCAGATAATGGTGAGTGATTCTAATTTGTCGTCATGTAAGCATGTTCACAATATGTTGAGATTTGGCTAGCAAATGCCATTGCACAGAATGGTGGCCAGTTTGCCAGCTAGGAATGCAGGAGGGAGTGGCAGTAGGTATATGGGTGGCACGATTGTAGTGGCCAGTGGGAAATGGCACACATTGAAAGGGGCTTGGAGCATGAATTGGGAAGGGTTGGCCGAACGGAGGAATGGGAGACTGTTGGATGGAGAGTGCAGGGACAGTGGGCTACATGGAGTGAGGCCAGGATGATTACGGGAACAGAGGATGTGTTGTAAGCATAACTCTCATCTGTGTTGGTAAGAGAAGCTGATAGTGAAGGGTAAGCTCCAGATGTGTTATGAAGTAGTCATTGAAATTGAGCATGTTGTACTCAGCTGCATATTGTGCCACCAGTTGGTCAACTTTTTTCTCGACAACAGTTTGGCAGTGTCCATTCCTCCTGGTGGACAGTTGGGTGGTATTCATATCAACATAAAACGCTGTGCAGTGCTTGCATCAGAATTGGTGTATGGCTGCTTTAACATGTGGCTCGGCCTCTGACAGGGTAGCAAAAGCCTGTGATAGTACCAGAGTATGAGGTGCTGTTTCGGTGGATTTGGCAGGTCTTGCACCTTGGTTTGCCACAGGGATATGATTCCTGGGGTTAGGAGTTGGAGTGGCAAAGGGATGAACTAGAATGTTGTGTTGGTAGGTTGGGTGACAAAACACCAGTTTGGGAGGGGTGGGAAGAATATTGGGTAGGATGTCCCTCATTTTAGGACAGGATGAGAGATGGTAAAAGCCCTAATGAAAGAATGTGGCTCAGTTGTTCCAGACTGGGGTGGTGTTGGATGTCAAAGGGGACACTCCTATGTAGCTGGTCCTTGGGAGTATGGGCAGGGGGGGGGGGGGGGGCGGCATATGACTCAGGAAATCTATTTGTGGACTAGGTTTGAGGGGTATTACTTCTCTGTGAAAGCCTTTGTAAGGCCTACAGCATGACAAGACTGTCACCAGGCACAGCGTCGAGAGGCTGTGGGGTAGGGAGGTGGGGAGGGATGGGGAATGAGGAGTGGAAGAGGAGAGGAGCAGGGTAGAGGAAAGATGAGTGAGTGCATTGGCAGAGGATGGCGTACAATGGGGATGAGGGGGCTTGAGCAGGTAGAAGGTGATAGGACAGAATGTGTGGAAACTGTTGGGCGGAGGGTATGTGGGCAGTAGGTTGCTGTTTTTCAAGGCCAGGGTAATTTAAGGAGTTCAGAAAAGCTGATTGTGGAAGGGAGAATACATATGGCTTGGGCTGTGAAACAGCCATTGAAGTCAAGTTTGTTATGTTCAGTGGCATGTTGTGGATAAGGGTCTATTGTCCACTTTGCTCGTGGCCACAGTTTGGTGGTGGCCGTTCATCCTGATAGACACCTGGTTGGTAGTCATACCAGTATAATACACTGTGCATGGTAGCAGCGGAGTTGGTATATAACAAGGCTGCTTTCACAGGTTGCTCGGTCTGATGGGGTAGGATAAGCCTGTCACAGGGCTGGAATAGGAAGTGCTCGGTGAGTTAATTGGGCAGGTCTTTTACCTGGCTCTTCCACAGTGATATGATCCCTGTGACAAGTGGCTGGGATTGTATGTGGCATTGGGTTGGACTAGGAAATTGTGTAAGCTTGATGGGCAACGTAACAGTACTTTAGGAAGGGTTGGAAGGGTGTTGGATAGGATGTCCCATCATTTCTGACCATGATAATAGGTAATCAAAGTGCTGAAAAAGGATATGGCTCAGTTGTTCCAGCCTGGTGTAGTATTGAGTGACAGAGGGGCACTCCTTTGTAGCTGGTTCTTGGGGATCTTGGGAGAATTGTGGGTGTATGGGGAAATGGGAAGGGAAGGTCCTATCTTTGGACCAAGTTTGGAGTTTAGTGCCTGTCTGTGAAGGACTTGGTGAGACCTTCAGCATACTGGGCAATGGAGTTTTTGTCACTGCAGATTTTTTTCTGTGGAAGGGATGAAGGCTGTCAAAATTTGGGTACCTTTGGTGGTTGTTGGGTTTAATGTAGGTAGAGATGTGGATGGAGCCAGCAGAGATGAGGAAATCAATGTCCAGGAATGTGGCATGCTGGGTTGAGGAGAACCATGTGAAGCAGATGAGAGAGAAGTGTTGAGGTTGTAAAGGAATGAGGATATATTGTCTTGGCCCTGAGTATAGATCATGAACATATCATCAATGAACAGACTATGGGTTTGGCATTTTGGAAGGCTAGGAAGAACTCTACATGACCCATAAACAGGTTGGCATTGAAGGTGTCATGTGGATGCCCATGGCTGTGTTGCAGATTGTTTGTATACCTTTCCTTCAAAGGAGAAGTAGTTGTGAGCTAGGATAAAGTTAGTAAGGCATATGAGGTAGGAGGCAGGAGGTTTGGAATCTGAAGGATGTTGGAAAAGATAGTGTTCAATAGTGGCAAGACTGTGGGCTTGAGGGGTGTTGGTCTATATGGAAAAGGTGACAACAGTGATGAGTAGGTATCCAAGAGGTAAAGGAGTTTGGGGATGGTGGAGAGTTGGTGAAGGAAGTGGTTTACATCTTTGATGTGGGGGCCTAGATTTTGGGCAATTGGTTGGAGGTGTTGGTCAATGAGGTCTGAAATTCTTTCAGTGGGGGCACAATAACCAGCAACAATGGAGCATCTAGGAATGTTGGGTTTGTGTGTTTTGGGGATCATGTAGAAGGTGGGTGTGGGGGATGTCATAAGGGTGAGGAGGGAAGTAGATTCACAGGAGAGGTTCTGGGAAGGGCCTAAGACTTTAAGTAGGGGTTGGAGGTTATGTTGGACTTCTGGGACAGGATCACTGGCACAGTTTTAAGTTGGAGGAGTCAGATAATTGGCAGAAGCACTCCACCAGGTAGTCACTGTGGTTCATAATGACAGTGGTGGAACCATTGTCTACAGGTAGGACAATTAGGTCAGGATTTGTTTTGAGGTTGTGTATGGCTGTCCCCACACCCACCCACTCCTCACCTTACTGCTCTACAGCCTCCCGACTCAACACTGGTCCTGGTGGCAGTCTTCTCATGCCTCCGTATAGTTCCTGCATGCTCCACCAGACAGCATTCTACACTCGCCACACCTGTATCCTACTCCCTGCCCCCTCCAGATTTCTGTGTTCATTCAATGTGACAACTGCATTCTGGTCTGTGCTGCTGAAGATGGTGGTCATACATGCTTGAGGTGTGTTTGCTGGTATGAATGAGTGTATATGTGTTTCCTCTTCTGAAAAATTCTTTGGCTGAATGTAAATGTGTAACAGTGCTTTTATTGTGCATGTCTGCAGCTCTGCGAGTCATCTTTATGGCAAGTAGCAGTCTATCCTTTTCCTTACATTATTATTATTATTCTAATTTTGTCACTCAGAGATGACATGGATTGATGATGAACTGAAACTTTTTTATTATGTGGAAAAGTCCTGCTGTGAAATTCATTTGATCCTTTTACAGACTCCATGATACTTTACTTCATGTTGATATTTGCCTGTCTGTTAGACACTTTCACATTATGTTAGCCAACAGCCTAACGTTTCAATGGTTGACATCTCTTCTACACTGATATTATCGTCCCCTACTGCTTTATAATTTGTGTAATACAGGTCTGTTGTAAAGCAGACTTGATACATGTAGCAACAACTATGTAAATGGTCTTTGCACCACAAAGCTTCCCAGATGTACTTGTTTCCAAGTGAACTGTTTAGACTGTGGTGGCTTGTTCTCTAGATGTATATATTAAACTTTTCTTCCTCAATCATAGTTATCAGACCAAGCTTTCCCATTAACTCTGATTGCTCTCATGGAACTAGATACAGAGTCTCTGGATATCTGTAGGAGATTTATGACTGTTGTCTTGAAATAAATAAACACTGATAAGATTCTGTAACTGGGAGTTTGTGTGTTCCATCATAACAGAAGATCAGCATTGCACCACAGTGGTCACAGATGTTTTGCTGCTCAGACAGCATGCCATCAACCAGATCTTAATTAATACTAGTGTCTTTGTCCTGGATTTCTTCTCCCTGGCTACCCTTCCATAAACTGGAAATAGAGAAGAGTGAAAAAAGGTCTCTACGTTCAAATACGTATTTGATGTAAACTAAAATGACCCAAGAAGTAGCAACTTCGAGTTAAAACTCCTCCCATGAATGAGAAATACATAATGGGTGCACAAGTAGAGGTTGTGATGCAGGAACAATGACATATGCAAGACAAGTTTGAGTCTGGCTGTGAATTGCACACAGATAGCCAAAATGCTTAAGGAGGCCACTTGCATAAAGCAAGAAATCTGGGTTTGTGTACCAGTCTGGCACAAATTTCCATTGTCATCATTTCCTTCTACAGCCGATGGGTGTTCAAATTCGTGACTGTGTATACATTCATGTATTTCATTATGGCTGTATTCACCCAACTGCCTGTTCATGCATGTCTGAAGAAACATTGCATCATTCTTTTTAACTACACAAGCAGTGTAATATTGTATTTATTCACCAATACCAGGCAGCAACTTTCAATTAAAATGCCCTTCTCTGTATGGACATTGTGTAATGTGTGTACAAGTATGGGAATGATGAGATATGGAAATTGGTGCCTGGTCATGATTTGTGCATGGATAGCCATTGCATTTAAGTTGACTGCTATTGTAAAGCAGTACAAAGCAGTACAGAGGGCTAAGCGGAGACACCTCTGCATAAAGTCAGGATAGCTGTTGATAGCGTGTGATGCATTGGTGACTCACTAAAACATTATTATTTATTATTTTATTCTTAGTGTCTGCAAGTCATTGTTCTTCTGCACCAGCCTCAACTGTTGCTCATTCAGCTGCACATGGGGTTCTAGCCAATGTCTGTTGATTCAGCTCAATGACTGCATGCTCAGGATGTGATCTCAGTGACCCCAGCGCTGTGGCAGACAACTGGCAACCAGGCACAGCCATTGCCCAGCATGAAGTGATTTTGTGCTGGCTGCTGGAACGCACAGTCTCACTCCGAATTCTATAATGTCCCTTGATGACCCATATACGCTGTACCTGGTGTTCATAGTTGTGCAGTGGGTTGATCTCCTCCCAATCCCTGGTAGGTGTCAGTGCCCAAAGGCACATGAGTGTTGAACAGGAATGTGGTGACCAACAGGCCCTGTTGCTGGCTTCCACATCGAAATCTGGTACTGGCAGCACTCTGCAGTGTGGTGTTGTTGGAAGACAGTCAGTTTCTCCATCAGTACCTGGTAGGTGGTGAGCAGCATGAAGTTCATCAAGTGCATGTCTTCGTCTAGTTCGTAGACTATTCTGTAGCATCTAGGACATACTGTAGATTCACTACAGTGTGGTAATATGGTATTGAGTTTAGTGTGAGTGCTATCGATCCCAATGTTCAACTCATGATGACAGCTGGAGAGCTGTAATATTTAGAAGGAGCTAGCATGAGGCTGTGAGGTGAAGCTTGGTTCATAATGACCCTATTCTATCCAAAGACACAAAAAAATACCGGTAGTATACAGGAAATGTTACAAAATCTTTTCAAGGAAGTGCGAAATATACATGAATACTTATGGAATTGAAACAGTTTAAGCCACAACAAAAGAGCTGTCATTGCATAAGTAATGGCCATTTATCATATGTAGAGCATAACATGAATTCCAGTACACCACAAAGGACTTCTAATTACATGTGTAAACAGAGTAGTGCTGAAGAGAAGATCAGAGGTATAAGTGTTACAGTTGCACAAAATATTTAGGAGTTGGTCATGTGAAACTATACCATAAATGTTCACCAAAGATAGTCCAGCCCCTGCACTTAGCGAGAAACTTATTGTCAAGATATTTTTGAACCATATAACAAAACTACTGTCTAAAGATCTTTGACCAAGAGTTTTATTCAGTACTACTATATTTACACATGTTACTAGTATATTTTCTTTCAAAAGTCCTATGTGGTATACAGGAATTCATGACATGATCTACATACGAGATGTGGCCAAATGTGATGATGTGGCGTAAACTGTTTTAATCCTGTAAGTATTCGTGTATATTTTACACTTCCTGGGAAAAGAAATTATAACATTTCCTGTGTAGTACATGTATTTTTTGTGTCTTTGGGTAGAATCCTTGAAGATAGTCTATGTCTGAAACTGGCCGATATTTGGGTTTTAAATGTAAAATAAGCTGATGGTCAAACAAGCATTATATACATTTCTTGATGGCCTTTAATAGTCACCTTCCAAAAATGTTATTAGTAATAAGTGTATACATGCCTTGTATTAAAAAAAAATTAGTCTACAACTGTTGTCTGTGTTGCATCTCAATCTAAGTCTTGAATATTAGGTAGCATAATTAATCTACTTTGTAACCGTGTCCTGCTGCATACAGTATTCACACTTTCCACTTGTGTTACTTTTTACTAGTTCGTTTTCATTCCACAAATATCTGGTGGATGGTTAACTCAGTTGAACGAGACATCTGATGCTTTGTACAAATGTAAGTTGCACAAATGAACACTAGAACCAAGGTTATGCTTGTCATTGATACATTGAAGCCCTCAGGGGCTCACTATTCATTTGCTGGGTTCAAGCTTGGTGACCCCGGGTTTTCTGAGCTGGGGACTTGTAAGCGCCACCAAACCCCTGTCACTGTAAGCTCCAGGCCTACTTTAGCAACCATTGCACAGTGTGGCAGTGGAACTTTGTGTGTCATTGAGAACAGAGATCTTGGCTTGACACCTGAACTGCAAGGATGGTAAAAACATCTATAAAAAACCCTCACTCTCTGAGTGTGCTGCACGCTGATGAGGTGCATGGCTGTTGAGCTGGATGTGGGGCCAAGATGGAACTCTCTGAATTATCTCCTCCTCCTCCTCCTCCTCCTCCTCCCAGCGGTAAGGGTGGACCACTGATAGGTACTAACACTAAGTCAAATAAGAGGGCTTGTGTAGCCAGTCCTCCTGACACAGGGGTAAAGTCTGAGAGTTTTAGGTTTAGTAAAAGAACACATGCTGACAGTTGGAATATGTTTTTAATAGAGAAAAAATAGAGGGCAGCTTTGAGGAAGTTTTGCCTTTGTATATTTTAAAAGGCTTAGAAGGCATTGCTGACAGTTTAAAAATCAGTTAAGTTATTATGTGATGGGACACTGTTGGTGGAAACAGCAAGTTCTCAACAAGTTAAGCACCTACAGAAAGTGCAATGCCTTGGGGCATATGACATCGAAACTGAGCTGCACACCACCTTGAATTACAGCAAAAGTGTGGTCACATGCAGGGATCTGATGGACATTCGTAAAGAGGAAATGAAAGGTGAATGGGCTCAAAAAGGTACAGTCGATGTGCAAAATAGGAAGGAAGGGAGGCAGATTGGGTTTAACATCCCATTGACATTGAGGTCATTAGAGACAAAGCACAAGCTCGGAGTGTGTCAAGGATGGGGAAGGAAATCAGCCGTGCCCTTTCAAAGGAACTGTCCTAGCATTTACCTGAAGTGATTTAGGGAACTCAAGGAAAACTTAAATCTGCATGGCTGAGTGCTGATTTGAACTGTTGTCCTCCCAAATGCAAGTCCAATGTGCTAACCACTGTGCCACCTTGGTCTGTACGCAAAATAATGTGAAGAGGATGAATGAGGATCTTGTAAAGTCTGACTAAAGTCCATCTCCTGTACCTTGATGTTTAATACCACGAAACTTCCTGTGCGTGTTAAGGCAGGTTTCCGTCACCTATGTGTGTGGCCTTATATACAAATCCAATGCATTGTTTCAAATGCCAGCATTTGGGCATACTACTCTTGGGTCTCATGTAGAAGCTACTTGTGGCAAATGTGGCTAGGCCATCATGAAGGTGTCCCATGTTCCTGTCCGTTGAAGTGTGTGATTTGCTCTGGAGCTCACCCTGTCTGGAGCCTGGACTGCAGCATATACCTGGAAGAACAGAATATTTAACAGCTTAAGACTACAGAGCACATCCAATATAACGAGGCCAAAACAGTGTATAAAGGCTTGCTGCCCCTAGCGTTTGCTACCTCCTTTGATTCTGTTGTTAAACAGCCAGTGCAGAAAGCCGATGCTGATACACAAATGAAAGTTGCTGGAGTCAGCACTGGTAACTGAATATTGCTGCAGTCATTTTGAGTGGAGCTCCAGGCCCCTTAAAAGGTTCCATTTGGTATGCCGTCCAGTGTTGCCACAACCACAGCCCTGGCTGCAAAGCCTACACAGGGAAAAAAATCAAAGGTGCAATGTCCACCACAGGTGGAATCGGGAAGTAAACAGCCTGACAATGTCAATGTCTTCCTCACTGACGTCTCTCTTGATTATTCTTCAGAGGTGATGGACCTTGATATCAGGCTCAGGCAATCATCGCACACCAAGACTAAGCCTCCACCTGTTGCGCGCTCCCCTCCACGGCAGAAAGTCAGGATGATATTGTAATCCCGTGATAGACGGCTCCCATCCTCCCGTGGAACATTAATGGGTTCAAGACACATGTGGAGGAACTGAAGGCCGTAGCACAGGAACATTCCCTGTGCTTGTTTTTGCAAGAAACACATTTTAAAGCATCTGGTGCCCCTGTCTTATGGAGAGCTATACACTCAATCACAAGGATGACCCACCCCGTGGGTTTGGGGATTAGAATAGGCTGGAGGGATACCTGCCTGTCGTAAGAGATGACTAAAAGGAATCTCCTACTTTTTGACCTTAACCATCTTATATCCATCATGCGCTGAGACCTTCTGCACCTGTTACTGTCATGGCTCCGCAACTCCACCCATAATCCAGCTATTTGGGTGAGGATACCGTACTGGGTGCATAATCTATATTTGTTGTTTGCTGTCATCTTCTGCACCCATGACAATAATGGATCTTTTTGCACTCAATATCCAGCATGGTAGCCAGTCCATCATGGGGGGGGGGGGGGGGGGGGGGTTGTCATGTACCCTTTTGACATAGCCTGCTGACAACTCAGGGATAGCTCTGTTGTTGCAAATTCGCAATGTATGCCAAGGATTTAATGCCCACCTACCTGGGGCATCAGGACTCCAGGCGATGACCATCCTGCCAGGTGGCCTTTGTTGAGGCGGGGTGGCACTCATGAAGAAAGCCCCTGGTCAGAGTGTGTGGCATCAGGGCAGATGACCTGCATTGAAGTGGGCGAAGCCATCTTTTGCTGGTAGTCAGATGACCCCAGCAGTCTCTAAGAAAGAAAGGCTAGATTTCAATGCCAAGAAGTATGACCCCAATTCATTCCACTCCCTGTAGGAGGAATGTAGGGCTACAGAAACAAGACAGCCATATTCAGCTCATTACTTAGTTTGCACCAGAACTGATGGGTACTTCTTTCTGGTTGTTGTTGTTGTTGTTGTGGTCTTCAGTCCTGAGACTGGTTTGATGCAGCTCTCCATGCTACTCTATCCTGTGCAAGCTTTTTCATCTCCCAGTACCTACTGCAACCTACATCCTTCTGAATCTGCTTAGTGTATTCATCTCTTGGTCTCCCTCTACGATTTTTACCCTCCAAGCTGCCCTCCAATACTAAATTGGTGATCCCTTGATGCCTCAGAACATGTCCTACCAACCGATCCCTTCTTCTGGTCAAGTTGTGCCACAAACTTCTCTTCTCCCCAATCCTATTCAATACTTCCTCATTAGTTATGTGATCTACCCATCTAATCTTCAGCATTCTTCTGTAGCACCACATTTCGAAAGCTTCTATTCTCTTCTTGTCCAAACTATTTATCGTCCATGTTTCACTTCCATACATGGCTACACTCCATACGAATACTTTCAGAAATGACTTCCTGACACTTAAATCTATACTCGATGTTAACAAATTTCTCTTCTTCAGAAACGCTTTCCTTGCCATTGCCAGCCTACATTTTATATCCTCTCTACTTCGACCATCATCAGTTATTTTGCTCCCCAAATAGCAAAACTCCTTTACTACTTTAAGAGCCTCATTTCCTAATCTAATTCCCTCAGCATCACCCGACTTGATTAGACTACATTTCATTATCCTTGTTTTGCTTTTGTTGATGTTCATCTTATATCCTCCTTTCAAGACACTGTCCATTCCATTCAACTGCTCTTCCAAGTCCTTTGCTGTCTCGGACAGAATTACAATGTCATCGGCGAACCTCAAAGTTTTTATTTCTTCTCCATGAATTTTAATACCTACTCCGAATTTTTCTTTTGTTTCCTTTACTGCTTGCTCAATATACAGATTGAACAACATCGGGGAGAGGCTACAACCCTGTCTTACTCCCTTCCCAACCACTGCTTCCCTTTCATGTCCCTCGACTCTTATAACTGCCATCTGGTTTCTGTACAAATTGTAAATAGCCTTTCGCTCCCTGTATTTTACCCCTGCCACCTTTAGAATTTGAAAGAGAGTATTCCAGTCAACATTGTCAAAAGCTTTCTCTAAGTCTACAAATGCTAGAAACGTAGGTTTGCCTTTCCTTAATCTTTCTTCTAAGATAAGTCGTAAGGTCAGTATTGCCTCACGTGTTCCAGTGTTTCTACGGAATCCAAACTGATCTTCCCCGAGGTTGGCTTCTACTAGTTTTTCCATTCGTCTGTAAAGAATTCGTGTTAGTATTTTGCAGCTGTGACTTATTAAGCTGATAGTTCGGTAATTTTCACATCTGTCAACACCTGCTTTCTTTGGGATTGGAATTATTATATTCTTCTTGAAGTCTGAGGGTATTTCGCCTGTTTCATACATCTTGCTCACCAGATGGTAGAGTTTTGTCAGGACTGGCTCTCCCACGGCCGTCAGTAGTTCCAATGGAATATTGTCTACTCCGGGGGCCTTGTTTCGACTCAGGTCTTTCAGTGCTCTGTCAAACTCTTCACGCAGTATCATATCTCCCATTTCATCTTCATCTACATCCTCTTCCATTTCCATAATATTGTCCTCAAGTACATCGCCCTTGTATAGACCCTCTATATACTCCTTCCACCTTTCTGCTTTCCCTTCTTTGCTTAGAACTGGGTTTCCATCTGAGCTCTTGATATTCATACAAGTCGTTCTCTTATCTCCAAAGGTCTCTTTAATTTTCCTGTAGGCGGTATCTATCTTACCCCTTGTGAGATAGGCCTCCACATCCTTACATTTGTCCTCTAGCCATCCCTGCTTAGCCATTTTGCACTTCCTGTCGATCTCATTTTTGAGACGTTTGTATTCCTTTTTGCCTGTTTCACTTACCGCATTTTTATATTTTCTCCTTTCATCAATTAAATTCAATATTTCTTCTGTTACCCAAGGATTTCTACTAGCCCTAGTCTTTTTACCTACTTGATCCTCTGCTGCCTTCACTACTTCATCCCTCAAAGCTACCCATTCTTCTTCTACTGTATTTATTTCCCCCATTCCTGTCAATTGCTCCCTTATGCTCTCCCTGAATCTCTGTACAACCTCTGGTTCTTTTAGTTTTTCTGGTTATAAAGTGTTTATTTTTTGTTGAAAATGTAGATGATAAGTTTGGGGAAGTGGCGGTCGAAAATGAGAAATGAGTCAGTCCTCATTAAGACAGCATGTCCAGCCCAGTCACATGCTTTGCCTGCCTGTGACAAGCTGGATGATATTCCCATTTCAGTCACTCCACATAAAAGCTTAAACATGGTCCAGGGGCTTATTTTTCATCGAGATTTCCTGTTGCAGTTGGACAACAGGCTACATGCCAGTTTAGAATGACAGGGTGTCCACTTTGTCCAGAGCATCTATAGGGGATTAAAAGATAATTTGTTTGCTATCAGTGCCTTCATCTTGGCCTTTAGTGTGATTCATTACCTGAAAAGATCAAGGTGGTGATATACCGATGTGATGTTAAACCATACGTCTCTCCACCCATGTGCAGTGCTCTAAGTGCTGGAAATTCGGGTACGTCTTCCTGGTGCAATTTGAGCACCACATGTAGAGACTGAAAATATCCATTTCATCTGAATATTCCATCTTCCCCTCTTTCCACCTGTGTCAACTATGGAGAGCACCACTCCCCCTGCTTACCGGACTGCACGGTTTCCTGAAAGGAGAGGAAAATTATGGCATACAAGACCCTGGATAGGCTGACTTACCAATAGGCTAAAAAGAAATATGTCCAGTTGTATCCTGTTTGATTGATATCATCCTATGCTGCAGCTACAACAATGTCTCCCTCACTGTTGATGGTGGTTCCCTCATCTCTGCCTCCTACAGTGGCCCGTCTTGGTGGTTGGGGGCACCTCTTCTTCCATTGCTCCCAAAGCTCCTCCCCCCCCCCCAAATGCTAGGGACATTGGTCCCCACACACCCCCACCGGAGAAACAACAGCCACCTCTGGCTCCTCTCACGTGAAAGGGTTCCCTTGGGACTCTACCTTCCAATGTCTCCACCCGTGGAACAGTGAGCACCAGCGGTGGCTGAAGGAGGCACAGTCTGCTGGTCGAAGGGCTTCACACTCTTCCTCTGACACTGAAGCTACTTCAGAGAAGCCCACCCAGCAAGCCCCTAAAGAGCAGCAGGAGGGCAAACAGATGAAGAAAAGAACTTTTGAGAAACAAGGGACTCTGGTGGTCCCCACACTACCACTCCTTACAAGTTCCATGTCTGAGAATGAGGTTGAGATTCTAGTGTCCCCCAAGGACCTAGATCTCACCAGTGCCTCAGAAGCAATAATATTACATATGTGCATTCAACAACCAGTGGCAACAGTTGACTCAGAGGCGTAAACTGCATCCTTGGTCCCTTCATGTCTTCCCGGACTACAGAAAGCATCACCCTCCAATGGACTTTAAGCAATTTTTTCCACTACCTGGCTCAGCTATGACAACTCTTAAGCATGGCAGCTGTTTTCTGTGTTGCCCTTCAGGAGACCTGGTTTCCAGCAATGTGGACCCTCTGCCCTTCATGGCTGTCGGGGGTATTACAATCATAATGACTATAAGAGGCTGTCAGGTGGAGTATATGTCTTCAACCTTGTATGTAAAGAACCTGTGCCCCTTCAAACAGCTTTAGAATTTTTGGGTGTCAGGGTGAGGACAACACACAAAATTATCATCTGCAATTTCTACCTCCCTCCAGGTAGCAAAGTACTGCAAAATGTATTGGCTGCACTAATTTCTCAACTTTCTCCATCTTTTCTACTTTTGGGTGAATTCAATGCTCATAACCCTTTGAGGGATGGAACCAAGATTACTGGCCATGCAAAGATATTGAGATTCTACTAATTCAACTTGACCTTTGCCTCCTAAATACAGGTGTGGCACATGGCACACACTTGGCCATTGATTTGTCAATTTGCAATTCTGGCCTCCTATCATCTTTACCCCAGAGAGCTCAAGATAACTTTTATGGTACTGACCACTTTCCTCTCTTCCTGTTCCTTCCAGCATCACTCACCTGGACACTTGCCCAGTTGGGCTTTTACCAAGGCTGACTGGGGTTGCTTTCACCTCTGCTACCACCATTGGATCTCCATCACACGGCAACATAGATGTTGTGATCCAGAATATTACTATGACCATTGTTTCTGCAGCTGAATCAACAATCCCTTCCTCAGGCTACCCTGGCGAAAGACAGTGTCATGGTGGTTGCTGGTAAGTGCTGCGGCCATTAGAGATTGTAGGTGGGCTCTACGTCAAAAACAGCACCCATCAATGTAGCACCTCATTGCATTCAATCAGCTCTGTGCCCAGGTCTGTCAACTAACCAAACTACAGAAGCAGGAGAGTTGGGAGTGGTACGTCTCTGCCATTGGAACACAAACCTCTCCTTCCTAGATTTGGACTAAGATCAGACACCTTTACAGATGGTGCTTCCCACAATTCCTTGCATATCCAAGAGAATTGGGTCGCACGGGGTTCTGTACTGAGTGTCCCTCTCTTTTTAGTGGCCGTTACTGATCAAACAGCAGCTGTGGGATCCTCAGTATCACCTTTCTTATATGCTGATGCCTTTTGTATTTCCTTTTGCTCATCTACTGTTGCTGTGGCTTTAATGTCGACTGCAGGGAGCCATACGAAAGGTGCAGTCACTGGCCCTCACCCTCAGCTTTCAGTTTTCAGCCTCCAAGACTTAGGTCATCCACTTCTGTCACCATTGTATGATTCATCTGCGCACACAACTTTATCTTAATGACCATTTCTGCAATGTAGTGGACTCTATCACTTTTCAGGACTGGTTTTCAACACCCACTTATCTTGGCTCTCCCATATTTGTCAGCTGAAGCAAAAGTGCTGGCAGCATCTTAACATTCTTCATTCCCTGAGTCACACTGACTGGGGTGCAGATTGCCATACACTGTTGCAGCTGTACAGAGCTCTTGTACAGTCCCATCTTGACTATGGGAGCCCGATGTATGGTTCAGCATTGCCGTCAACATTGCAGATGATGTGACCTAGGGTTCAGAGGCATTTACACAGATGGCTCGATCGTTGATGTCATGTTGGGTTTGCTTACCCATGCAGGACATACTGACTTGTGCTCCTTGCCCAGAGCTGTAATGTTGTCACTGCAGAGCTGGTAGCTATCTCTTGCACTCTTGAGCACATCTGTTGCAGTGCCTGAGAATCTTTCTCCATTTGTAGTGACTCCTTGAGCACCTTACAAGCTCTTGACCAGTGCTATCCTTGCCATCCTTTGGTAATGGCCATCCAAGGGTGTGTTTATGTCCTCAGGCAACGTGTATGGTTAGTGGTCTTCATATGGACCCCAGGACATAGTTGAATCCTGAGAAGTGAACGTGCCAACAGGCTAGCCAAAGAGGCTACTCATAACCGAAGTCTGGAGATCGACATACTGGAATCTGATCTTCAGTCAGTATTACGTCACAAAGTTCTTGTGTTCTGGACTACTGAATGGTGCTTCCTGACTTTGCTGAATAAGTTATGTATGATAAAGGAGATGATGAATGTGTGGAGGTCCTCCATGTGAGTCTCTCACAAGGACTCCAATGTCCTTTGCTGGCTCTGAATTGACCATACTTTGCTAACTCACGGTCACTTCCTATGTTGCAAGGAGCCACCTTAGTGTGTTGTGGTTCATGTTTGACAATGGTCCATGTCTTGCTGGACTGTCCAAATTTAGTCACCCTGAGCCAGACTTTTAATCTCTGTGAAGTGCTCCCATCGATTTTAGGTGACAGTGCCTCAATGGCTAACATAGTTTTGCAGTTGCCACTGAATTTCGTGCACATTGGAGGATTACCATTTGCGCATTGTATTTATCTCTGCTAGATACAATAGACTCTGAGGCTCTCACAGATCTTATGGTACAACTCCCCCAACCATTTCTTCTCCTGGGAGACTTCAATGCCTATCATGCCCTGTGGGGCTTGACCTCTGTTTGCCCTTGGGGTCAGGTTTTGAAGAGCCTTCTGACATCTCAAGAGCTGTGCATCCTGAAAACTGGTGCTCCCACTCATTTCTGTGCTGCTACTGGGTCATTCTCAGCCATTGACCTATCTCTCTGCTCTCCAGCCCTTGCAGATTCTGTTCATTGGGAAGTCATTGACGACCTTCATTACAGTGACTTCTTCTCATTCTCCATTCACCTACTGTATGGCGGATTGCTTGGAAAGATGCCACTAAACTGGATGAAGAGCAGGTATAACTGGATGCTGTTTAGCACGCTGGTTGTGTGTTTGAACACTGTGACTGTGTTCAGGAATGGATGGACCATATCACACGAGTGATCCATCATGCTGCTGACTTATTCGTCCCAAAGTCTTCTGGTCATCTTAGGAGAAGACCTATATGTTGGTGGACTGCTGAGTGCCATTCAGCAATCAGGAAAAGGCGTGTGGCTCTTTCCCAGTTTAAATGATGCCTGACAGCAAACCACCTCAAAGCCTTTCAAGATGCAAAAACAGGAGCTCGATGCATAATTTAGGAGAGTAATATAAGATCATGGCAAGAGTTCCTGCACTGCATCAATCGTTCCACTTGTCCTACAAAAGTATGGGGAGCCATCCAGAGGATTTCCGATAAACACAGTCATTTACCAATAGCAGCAGGGCTCTGCCAGTAACTGAGCAGTGACTCCAGGCACTGCCTGGAGACACTGTTCAGATATTGGCAGAACATTTTGCAAAAACTGCCACCAAGGCAAGCCAGGATCTGGTATGGCATATTTCCACTGCCACACAACTGTAGAGAGGGGGAAGTTGGACTTCAGATCCAAAGATTCTGAGTCTAACATCTACCCTTCCTCCATGTTGGAGCTGGTATCGGCTCTGTCTGAGACTTGTGATACTGCACCCGGTCAAGACTAAATCCAGTACTGCATGTTTCAATAATTGCCAGCAGTGTCGAAGGACATCCTCCTCGAATGTTTTAATTTGATATGGCAGTCAATTCTCTTTCGCAACTCACGGAGAGAAGCTATTCTGATACGTCTCCTCAACCCGGGAAAGGACCACTCATGTCCTAGTAGTTATCAGAGTATTGTGTTAATGAGCTGTGTAGGAAGGACATTGGAGTGAATGATTAACCATTGTCTAGTCTGGTTGCTAGAGACCAGGCAACTTCTTAGCCACTCTCATTCTGGATTCGAGAGATTTCAGTCCACTGTTGACAACGTGACCCTGCTAGAGGCAGCTATTCAGCAGGCTTTCCTACGTTAACATCACTGTATCAGCATATTCTTAGATTTCAGTAAGGCATACGATGCTACTTGGAGACAAAGTATTCTCATAAAACTGCATCAGTGGGGCTTTTGTGGCCACCTCTCCATCTTCATACAGTGTTTCCTGTCCCAGCAATGTTTTAAGACGTGAGTTGTTGATTCACTGTCAGATCATTTTAAGCAGGATAATGGTGTCCCACAAGGCAGTGTTTTAACTGTTCCCCTTTTAGCCATAGCCACAAACAGTATCACATGTACAGTAAGGAGTCTTGTAAAGTGCTCCTTATATGTGGATGATTTAGCTGTTTTCTGTTTGTCCACTAGTGTTGCAACAGTGATCCATCAATTGAAAATTACAGAGCATTTATTAGAGGAATGGGCTGCAAAGACGGGTTTTCAGTTTTCTGCAGATGAGTGTGTATGTGTTTATTTTAATCATTCTCACCGTATTTATAATTTACATGACTTCCATATGAGGGATGCCATTCTCCATCTTAGAGACTCTGTGAGGTTCCTGGGTCTCATTTTTGACTCAAACTGGTCATGGCTGCCACACCTGAGAGATCTGAAATCCAGAACCCTGAAGGCTCTAACATCATAAAGTACCTTAGTCACAGGTCTTGGGGAGTGGGCAGGGTGTATCTGCTCCTGTATTATACAGCTTCTGTGCGTTCGCGGTGAGACTATGGGTGCACGGTGTGTAGATTGACGAGGCCTTCTTATTTGAAGGTCATTGACACTGTTCATCATTAGGGGATTAGACTGGACAAAGGTGCTTATAGGACCATCCCCATACCCAGTCTCTGTGCTGAGGCTGGAGAACTGCCACTTACAATTTGATGGCACCCCTCGTGGTGCGTGAGGCATGTATGTTTCTTGTAGCTACAAATTCACCCACACACCTCATGGGTACTCATCCCTCTCTGGAAAGCCTTTTTACTATTGTCCATGAGCAACAAGGCCATTTGGGATCTACGTGTGACATGTGCTGGAGTTACTTGGAATGGAGTACAACATTTGTACCTAACAGACAAAGTAGTCCAGAATATTCAGGATGCCCTTGTCCAACTACGACGAATGGGGAAAGGTCTTTCTGCTGGGTACCAGGACACAGGTATTGCAGGGAGCGAAAAGCCGGATCTAGCAGCCAAGGAGGAGTGCTGTGATCCTCAGGTATTTCGTTGTGCCATCCTCCTGCATGCTATCACAAGACTGTTGAGTTTCAAAGTCATGTGTTGATCAGAAGGCAAATGGTTGGAAGTGACAGACACAAATCTGTGTCTAGTAAAGCCGACGGTCTGGTTCTGGCATACCTCCTTCAAGTCATGTTATGTGCTCATAGGCAGCACACCGTGCCTGGTACAGGCGGCGCTCAGGGACCACAGCACAGCTACGACTCCTGATGATGGGCTTATAACAGTCCGAAAGCAGTCGTGTGAAAATAAAGTAATTTACAACTGAAGTGGTATTTTCAACCTCTGCCATGTTGGTGGGATGAGGTCCTCCTTAGTCACCTTTGCATATGCCACAGCCCTATGAAGCATGGCTTCTTGCTTCGGCGAGAGGACTCTCCAGTGTTTGTCGCATGTGGTGTACAGATCACATCACACCACATTTTATTGGACTGTGTTTTATTTTCCAACCAACGGGCCATGGTGGATTGGCTGCTGGATCTGCTGTCTATTTTAGCTAACTTTAAAGCGAATGTCATTTGAGTTTTGAAGTTTTGTGAATTGTCCAACACTTTTCCCAAGATTTTAGGAGAGGGGTTTAATGTGTTAACTGGCTGACTGGCTCATCCAAGTTTTATTGTAAGTGGTCAGCAAGTGACATTTCATTGTGCTTTTCTTTTAGCTCCTTTGTCTTTTACTTGTGCACTAATTTCATGTGTAGCTACTTTTCCTCTTTCTAAGTTGTTTTAATGTACGAGTAGAGTGACTGTGCAGTCATTTTGAGTGTATGAGTGTGCAACAATTTTAGAGATTATTTCCACAACTGTTTATTTTAATGACTTCATAGGTGCTGATAACCTCACCATCGAGTTCCCATAAGATCCAAACACACGCAATACACTGAAAACAATAGTATTTGTCTATGGTCCTTGCGATTTGTGTCACAGGTTGCATTACTTGAGTGAATGAAATTTGTCCTTTTTCTGAAATTGTTGTTTTGTCTGTGGATTGTAACAGAGTGGAATCTAAGGTATCATTAACACAGGTTAGATTCTTGTAAGTAATGTGTGTGGTGAAATGATAATTGATTCAACACCCTAGCTGCATTGATATATATCATTGGAGACATGTTGAAAATGTGTGCCCCAACTGGGACTCGAACCCAGGATCTCCTGCTTATATGGCAGACGCTCTATCCATCTGAGCCACCGAGGGCACAAAGGATAGTGTACCTGCAGGGACTTATTGCCTGTTTGCAGCTAGGGTGTCGACTTACTTATCATTCCATTCTAGAGAAGCTGCATGGTCATCAGTGGTATCTGTTCTTTTGGGAACAGATACTACCTTCATCTATAGTTAAAATATGGCTACTGGGCCATTAACCTTCTTGTGCGAACGTACATGCTATGCCTCAGCTCGTACGGGACTTTGTAGATTAATCTGCCACGAGCAATGAGTGTGATGGGCAAACATCTATTAGATGCACTACGAATGTAGTGGTGTGGACATGTTGCGAATATGGGTCTCTTGGGGAGCGTGCAAGGGATAAGTCCCTGCAGGCGCACTGTTCTCTGTGCCCTTGGTGGCTCAGATGGACAGAGCGTCTGCCATGTAAGCAGGAGATCCCGGGTTCGAGTCCCGGTCAGGGCACACATTTTCAACATGTCCCCAGTGATTTATAACAATGCCTGTTTGCAGCTAGGGTGTCGACTTAATTATCATTTCATTCTAGAGAAGCTGCATGGTCATCAATGCTATCTGTTCTTTAGGGAACAGATACTACCTTCAAATATGTGTGGTAGTTCCTGTGGCCAAAACAACACTGGTCAGGACACATTAACCATTACTATGTCATAAAAGAACGTTGTACATGTGGAAGAATCCTGGAGACACTAGAAGGTATCAGATAGATTATATAATGGTAAGACAGAGATTTAGGAACCAGGTTTTAAATTGTAAGACATTTCCAGGGGCAGATGTGGACTCTGACCACAATCTATTGGTTATGAACTGTAAATTAAAACTGAAGAAATTGCAAAAAGGTGGGAATGTAAGGAGATGGGACCTGGATAAACTGACTAAAACTGAGGTTGTACAGAGTTTCAGGGAGACCATAAGGGAACAATTGACAGGAATGGGGGAAAGGAATACAGTAGAAGAAGAATGGGTTGCTCTGAGGGATGAAGTAGTGAAGGCAGCAGAGAATCAAGTTGGTAAAAAGACGAGGGCTAGTAGAAATCCTTGGGTAACAGAAGAAATATTGAATTTAATTGATGAAAGGAGAAAATATAAAAATGCAGTAAATGAAGCAGGCAGAAAGGAATACAAACGTCTCAAAAATGAGATCGACAGGAAGTGCAAAATGGCTAAATAGGGATGGCTAGAGGACAAATGTAAGGATGTAGAGGCTTATCTCACTAGGGGTAAGATAGATACTGCCTACAGGAAAATTAAAGAGACCTTTGGAGAAAAGAGAGCCACTTGTATGAATATCAAGACCTCAGATGGAAACCCAGTTCTAAGCAAAGAAGGAAAAGCAGAAAGGTGGAAGGAGTATATAGAGGGTCTATACAAGGGCGATGTACTTGAGGAAAATATTATGGAAATGGAAGAGGATGTAGATGAAGATGAAATGGGAGATACGATACTGCGTGAAGAGTTTGACACAGCACTGAAAGACCCGAGTTGAAACAAAGCCCTGAGAGTAGATAACATTCCATTAGAACTATTGACGACCTTGGGAGAGCCAGTCCTGACAAAACTCTACCATCTGGTGAGCAAGATGTATGAGACAGGCGAAATACCCACAGACTTCAAGAAGAATATAATAATCCCAATCCCAAAGAAAGCAGGTGTTGACAAATGTGAAAATTGCCGAACTATCAGTTTAATAAGTCACGGCTGCAAAATACAAACGCGAATTCTTTACAGATTAATGGAAAAACTGATAGAAGCCGACCTCGGGGAAGATCAGTTGGGATTCTGTAGAAATATTGGAACACATGAGGCAATACTGACCTTAAACTTATCTTAGAAGAAAGATCAAGGAAAGGTAAACCTACATTTCTAGCATTTGTAGACTTAGAGAAAGCTTTTGACAAAGTTGACTGGAATACTCTCTTTCAAATTCTAAAGGTGGCAGTGGTAAAATACAGGGAGCAAAAGGCTATTTACAATTTGTACAGAAACCAGATGGCAGTTACAAGAGTCGAGGGGCATGAAAGGGAAGCAGTGGTGGGAAGGGAGTGAACCAGGGTTGTAGCCTCTCCCCAATATTTTTCAATCTGTATATTGAGCAAGCAGTAAAGGAAATGAAAGAAAAATTCAGAGCAAGTATTAAAATCCATGGAGAAGAAATAAAAACTTTGAGGTTCGCTGATGCCATTGTAATTCTGTCAGGAACAGCAAAGGACTTGGAAGAGCAGTTGAACGGAATGGACAGTGTCTTGAAAGAAGGATATAAGATGAACATCAACAAAAGCAAAACGAGGATAATGGTGTGTAGTCGAATTAAGTCGGGTGATGCTGAGGGATTAGATTAGGAAATGAGACATTTAAAGTAGTTAAAGGAATTTAGCTATTTGGGGAGCAAAATAACTGATGATGGTCGAAGTAGAGAAGATATAAAATGTAGACTGGCAATGGCAAGGAAAGCGTTTCTAAAGAAGAGAAATTTTTTAACTTCGAGTATCGATTTAAGTGTCAGGAAGTCGTTTCTGAATGTATTTGTATGGAGTGTAGCCATGTATGGAAGTGAAACATGGACGATAAATAGTTTGGACAAGAAGAGAATAGAAGCTTTCGAAATGTGGTGCTACAGAATATTGCTGAAGATTAGATGGGTAGATCACATAACTAATGAGGAGGTATGGAATAGAATTGGGGAGAAGAGGAGTTTGTGGCACAACTTGACAAAAAGAAATTACTGGTTGGTAGGACATGTTCTGAGGCATCAAGGGATCACAAATTTAGAATTGGAGGGCAGCATGGAGGGTAAAAATCGTAGAGGGAGACCAAGAGATGAATACACTAAGCAGATTTAGAAGGATGTAGGTTGCAGTAAGTACTGGAAGATGAAGAAGCTTGCACAGGATAGGGTGGGGTGGGGGCCTGTGTCAGACCAGTCTCAGGACTGAAGACAACAACAACATGTCCATGATAGTAGCTGGAAGATAAAATTGTCTTCCTGGTATTTCACATCTAATTCTCTTAATTAACAATCCATTGACTTGCAATTCTAGTTTCATTTTCCTGGTTGGTTTACTGTTTTTATAGCAAGCAATAATTACTGTTTCGGTTGTAAATGTGGATTAAATCCAGTGATCTTTGATTTTCTGGAATTTTGACTAGTGAACTAACACTTTTTTATCACAGTCTACTACTTCCATTTCCCCTAAAAACAACTTCATCTCACATGCTGGCTGTTCGTTTGTATCACTCTTGTTGGACAAATAATATTTTCTGTAATACAATCTCATAAATCTGCTACAGATGTACTGACATAAGCATCTCACTGTGTAGGAACTAATATTACTTTGTGAGTTTTTATCTGTATCCATTTCCCAGTTGTGGTGTTTAAAGTTTTGATATCTTCATTATCTCATTATCCACTGTTCCAAACACAGTTTTTAACAGTTTCCTTCCTGCATCCTTGTTTTCTACATATTAGTGTTTGTGGTACTATCTCTGTTAACTGTTGAAACTGAAAACTCAGTTTGTCATAATAGAGTTTTAATTCCTTGGAGAAAAGGAACTACCATCGATCCCCTCCCTCCTTTACACATGTAAATAAACACAGAATGTGATGAGCAAAGAAAAGTAAGACTAACCTAAGTAACTGAAAAATTCTATATGTGTACTTTACATGAAATTTATCCTATTTCTTTGACCTAAGTGCATAAGATATGTTTCTCTGATGTTCCTTTTTCCTTGGTAAATTTATTTTTATGCAACAGTTGAAGGAATCTGTGGCAGTGCAACAGTTGAAGGAATCTGTGGCAGTTCATGAGCTTCACATCCAAATGGTTTGCTTCTACTTAACATGGACTGTAGAATTCTACATGACAACTGTAATTTTATGTTGATTGGTGAAGTCATTTTGATAACTTGGTAAAGTCCATGATACTTCAATAATTTTTATTTTTTTAATTTTTTAATTTTGGGATATACAGATTACCTAGTAGTACCCACTGTCCTGTTGTGCATTGTAGCAGTTGACTTGTTCATTGCCTAATATGTTCTTGCTTTTGTAAAGCTTTTGTGTTGGCACACTTTACCCTTTGTCAAAGTTCTCTGAATTTTCTGACAGTTTTGTTTGAACTACATCAGAAATTGATGACATTTTTCACCCATATATTACCTCGTACAGTGAGAGGCCAGTCCAGGATGAACTTTTGAATTATATGCACCCACAACAAAATTTTAATATATGTCCCGATCTGAATGCTATGCATTTATGTAATGACTTAATATTTTGGATAAAATATGGTGAACTCATTCTGTCTGTCCATTCATTTGAGAGAGTGAAATGGACTAGTTCGTAGCAAGCATAAACATTCTGTCTGTCCATTCATTTGAGGATGGACTGGATTAGAACGTAACAAATATAAGCAAGATAACTGTGGCATTAGTTCAGATGCAGAGTTAGTTCCCTGGTCTGTAATAATGCTCTCTGGCACACCAAATTTCAGTAACGAGTTGTTTATTGTATTACCCGGACGCCTTCTTATTTGGGATGGCTGCCATAATTGAATATCGTGAAATATGATCTAACATCATAGGGAGGTATTTATTACACGCTTGTGTTGTATTAAAAGATCCTAAAACATCCAATCCCACCTTAGAAAATGGTCTATCAGCTTCTGGTAGTCTCTGTAGCTGAAGTTTTTGGTGACTTCAGTTTGTCTTTTTGCACACAGAATGCAGTTTCTTACATACTTTTCTACATCACTAATCTACATTTGACATTAAAAATCTTTCAGCTACATGTCCATGAGTTGTTCTTTTCCGTCCATGACCTGATAAGATTTGGTCATCTGCCTGACATAATACTTCTATTCACAGTGCTGCGGGAATTACAACCAAGCTCTGCACATTATAGATCTGCATAGCAAGCCTACTTGCATTTCAGACTGGGGTTTGGCATGAAACAATTGACACTCACTGTCAGCCGATTATGCCTTTATCCGATCTGCCTGGCTTCGACTTACTAATTGTAAAACTGCTATCTTATTGCTTAGGGTATCAGTATTTGTATCTTCAACTCCTGAATTATGAATTACTTCATAGTCGAAGTCACTTAATTTTAATGCCCACTTGTTAATCGACTTAATGGATCTAGCAACCCAAATAACCATTTTAAAGATGCATAATCTGCAATCGCTTTGAATTTACAACAATACAGATAGCAACAAAAATAAGAGATTCTGTAAGTAACTGTCAAATAATTAGTTTCATCCAGTTGTCTGCAGGTATATGCCACATGTTCTATCCAATCAACAATCTGCCTTAAAATGCAACCAAAAGCATTGTTGGAGGAATCACATGCAAGTTTGAATTTCTGTTCAAAATCAGGAAATATTAACACTGCATCTGATATTAATATCTCCTTGAGTTTCTCGAATGCTTCTTGACATTGACCATTGCACAGCGACACTCACTATACTCAATTGCTGCATGACCATACCATCTAAAAGCAGAACAAGCTATTGGTATGAAATTATTGCATGGTTCAATATGACCCATGAAATGACAAATAGTACATCTCACCAGTACTAAATATGTCTTTTTAGAATTTTCTCTGAATTCTGACAAATCAACAGGTTTCATAGTTTTCATGAAAGATACTTTGGACATAGCACACCCATCAGTATACCTTAACTCTACCATATCACAACCAAAGAAAAATATTTTTCATGCTTCCTGCATTGCAATTACTGCTGCAGTGTGGAAACGTCATTGTTGCAGACCACTGCCTCTGAATTTCAGGCATTGGAGTCAAACAGTTATGATGATGTATCGGAATGTACACTTCTGCCTGCAGTTTACAGAGCCCCACACAGAGAAGCCGCTATGTGCGGTTAGGATAGTTGTTGGGAACCTTTGAGGTATCAGTAACACTAGTAAAACATTATTACAGTTCAGTCTTTCATTCTCATTGTTTACATGTCATTGTTCTTCTGCGCCAGCCTCAACAGTTGCTCATTCAGCTGCACATTGGAATCTAGCTGACGTCGGCTGATTCAGCTCAGTGATTGCATGTCCAGGATGTGATGTCAGTGAACCTGGCGCTGGGGCAGACAACCGGCAACCAGGCACAAACATTGCCCAGCACAAAGTGATTTTGTGCTGGCTGCTGCAATGCACTCGGTTCCACTCTGAATTCTACAATGCCCCTTGATGACCCATACACAATGTACCTGGTGTTTGTAGTTGTACAGTAGATTGATCTCCTTCTAATCCCTGGTAGATGTCAGTACTCAAAGGCACCTGAGTGTTGAGCAGGAATGTGGTCCCTAACAGGCCCTGTTGCTGGCTTCCAGATTGAAATCTGCTACTGGCAGCACTCTGTGATGTGGTGTTGTTGGAAGACCATCAGTTTCTCCATCAGTAGCTGGTAGGTGGTGAGTAGCATGAAGTTCATCATGTGAAGGCCATCTCTTGAGTAAATCTTTGTCTATTCGTAGACTGTGCTGGAGCATCTAGGACATAGATTCACTAAAGTGTGGTAATCATGGCATCAAATGCTATTAGTGTGAATGTCATCGATCCCAATGATTATCTCATGACGAGAGCTGGAGAGCTGTAATATTTAAAAGAAGCTAGTGTGAGGCTTGGTTCACAATGACCACAAGCATCGTCTGTAGCCTGCTATATTAACTTAAAAGGCTGTTAACTGCTGTGTCATTTCCTTGCTATGTACTCTTGTGAAAGAGATGAGATAATCTTGCAATATGTCTTACAAGCTAACAAATATGCCTGTATCACTTCCTTCAATTTTCTGTCACAGTCTCCTTTCTGCTGAGTGTGTATCCGCACTTGACAGATGGTGTCGTAGTATGTCATCGACCTGACCTGCTTGTGATATTCTGGCTCGCTTCCAAATTTGTCTCTGGCATGCCTTGAGTTTGCCTGTGGCAATATGAATGAGTCTTAATAAAAATTTGCAATTTGTACCCATTAATTTTCTCTGCCATAACAGTGGGAAATCCAGGTTTTGTGTCCTGGTCTGGCACAAATTTTCACCGTTGTCATTCCCTGTACATGTCATGGCTGTTCATATTCACAACTGTGAATACATTTGTTGTATTTCATAGTGGCTGTAGTCACCACAGTGCCTGTTCTTTGAACATGCATGCATGTGTGAAAGAACACTGCATTGTTCTTGTTAACAACAGAGGGACTGCAGTATCATAATAATTTTAATGTCTTATGTAGTGACTGAACATCATCAGTAACAAAAACCATTAAACAGTAAATGAATTGAGAAGTGAATGTAAGAAATCCAAGATCCTTAAAAAAATTCTCTGCAATATGTGTATCTATCTGCTGTACAAAATATTGTAATTGCTCCAATCTACTGAATAAAAACTTTGTTTACTGTAGCTACATTTGCCCCACAAGATAGAGGGGAGAAAATATGCAAAATAGGGTCTTTGGGTGGACAACTATTGATGCCACATCCCTTTACACTAACATCCCTAATGCCCATGGCCTTACCGCATTGAACACTATCTTTCCGAACACTCGACAGATTCCAAATCTACTACGTCCTTCCTAATTACCATGACCAACTATATTCTACCCCACAGTCACTTTTCCTTTGAAGGCATTACTTAAAAACAAAGCCGGGGTGCAGCTGTGGGCACTCACATGGCACCATCCTATTCCAACCTATTCATGGGCCATCTAGAGGAATCCTTCCTAAAAACCCAGAATCCCAAATCCCTCACCTGGTTCAGATTCAATGATGACATCTTCAGGATCTGGATCGATCGCAGGATCTGGATCGATCGTGAGGTCACCCTATCCACATTCCTCGAGAACCTCAGCGCCTTCTTCCCCATTGCACTTCACCTGGTCCTACTCAACCTAACAAGCGATGTACCTCAATGTTGACCTCCACCACAAATATGGCTACATCAGTACCTCCATCCATATCAGACCTACCAACCACCAGCAATACCTCCACTTTGACAGCTGCCATCCACTCTATACCAACAAGTTTCTTCCATACAAGCCACCATCCCATAGTGATGAGCGGTCCCTCCCAAAGTACACCAAAGGTGTCACTGCAACCTTCACAGACCATAATTACTCTCCCAAACGTGTACAAAAACAGAAGTCCTGTGTCTTATCTCTCCAATCATCCACCATTTCCCAAAGTCCCACTGTCTGGCCACAGAGGAGCATTTCAGTTGTGACTCTGGAAAACTCAGGACAGGAGCAATTGAATCACATTCTCCAGCAGGGTTTCAACTAATTCTCCGGCAGGGTTTCAACTACCTCTTGTCATGCCCTGAAATGAGAAATGTCCTACCCACAGTCCTTTTACCTCTCTCCTTTTTCGCTTCCTCCTCCAAGTCCCCCTTCCTGCTGTATTCTATCTTAGGTCTTCCTCAAAAACTTTTCAAAATTTGCTTTTTCCAGTTTTAGATGTTACTGCATCATATTTAAGTCTGTCAAAAAATAGTCTCAGTTGTTTGACTGATTACACTGTTAGCTTAGGGGTAGATCTATCATGTAAGCACAATATTTTAATAATCTGTAGCAAACATGATCATTGTGTGTGTTGTTATGCCCAGAAATTTGATTAATTTTTGGTTATCTGAACATATCCTGTTGTTCTATGACCATGCTCAGAAAAATGATCAATTTTATTTGTGTCTCATGATTTTACAACACAACACCACTTTCAGCGTCCTCTCTTTTTTCTTGATCACTTAATTGCCTTTTCTTTGATAAATCAAAGTTTTTTCTGTTTGACGAAGAAACAAGAAGACTGGTTTATATAATATTTAAATAACCTTAGTCTTTTGTGTTATTTGAACCACAGCTATTCCCTTTTATCTGTTGGATTAATTGTTTTGATAACTCAGGGATACTCTTATAGCTCTCAAAAGCTTCCAATGCTAAATAGTTCTTTTTCCTGTAATTTGTTAGTTATAGAACACAATAGCATTCGTAATGGCTTTAATTATCCATAATTTTAATTGCAGTAAATAAGATTGTAAATATCAATGAAATTGATTTTTAGTGTTATGCATTTACATCACATTTACTAAACTGTACGTGTTCTCTCAGGTATTGCTAACAGAGAAATGCACAAACCTTAACTCGACAGACAGGATATTACAATATCAGAATGCATGATCATGCTACAATACTCTCATTCCAGTTTTTTCTTGATACTTCAGTTAAAAAGAATACAAAGCTCTTTTTTAAAATAAGAATGCAATAAATGCAGAGTACTGCAACACTGAACTCTGGGAGTTTCTTCCATCACTGGCTGTCACATGTATTATGATGGTGGCCGGTTCAGCATGTGAGGATACTGCCATCTAAATGTTGCATGGGTTGTTCATTCAAGATAAAACAAAAAGAAACTGAGTGAGGTGGCAAAGTGGTTAGCAAACTGGACTTGTATTAAGGAGGATGACAGTTCAAACCTACGTCCGACCATCCAGATTTAGGTTTCCCTTGATTTCCCTAAATTGCTTCAGGCAAATTCTGGGATAGTTCCTTTGAAAGGGCATAGCCAACTTCCTTCCCCATCCTTCCCTAATCCAGTGGGACCTATGACCTCGCTGTTTGATCCCCTCCCTCACATTAGCCAGCCAACAAACAGAAATACACCTTGATTAAATATTGGTTTCAAGTAAAAACATGCACATATATAATCAAGTCTTGATACTTTGTGTCACACTTTGGTAGCTAGTAGAACTATTCTGTTTTAGTGATGCAATGAATTTTCTATCTTCTTTGGAGATGTATTTTTGAAACTAATATCTGGTGTGAGTGAATATGGGATCTGATGAAGTAAACTTGATGTATCTGCATTTGGTTGTGTATGGGTGAGTGCAATGTTTCTTGTCACTGTGAGAAGGCAGTAATCTAGTTTTATGGCTAATTATTTTTCAGTGTGTCCCCATTTACGTCGCAGCCATTTACTTGCGACTCAGTTTTATTTGTATTGCTATTTTTGTTTTTTGTTATTTAATAATGTTCCAAAGAGTTTTATTTTTTGAGCACAGAGCTTGTATTTCACTTTTTTAATGACAGACTGGACAATTTTACCATACTGATGGGTATAGAATTCATCTCTTGACCACAGCTTTTGTGAAGGTTCAGATCTCTCTGCCTTGCACAAAATACCCACCAGTTATCCATTCATTGTTCTTGATTGTGTTATATATTACTATTTTTTAATTTTGGAGAAAACAATATTCAAAGTGCTATAGGATTATGTTTAAAAGTTAGTTAAATTTTTCAACTGCACTGTATGCTTCATAAATCTCTTTCCATTTTTCTGACCTCTCTCCAATACTGTGATCAAATCATTACTTATGATTCTGTGATACAACACTTTTGTTATATGATCTGCATAGTTTATTGTTAGCATTTGACCATCATGTTTCGATAAACCAATTCACCATTGCTTTTATGTATCTGTCACTGAAGGCTGATACTATCTCAACTTATCCATGCTTGCATTCAGGAGAAGGCGCTTTACACAAAGGTGCAGTGTTTGTAATAAAGAGCCAAGTGTCAAAAAAGAAACTACTTGACCCTGTCATTGCTGGCTTGGACTAATCGTTACCATGTTCGAAAAATTCCCCCTTTCATTTCTCTCCCTCTTCTTCAACAAGCAAATTCCACTGTGTCCTAGTTTAGATTTTGTCTGCTGCAGTGTCAGAGATCAGTAACTACTTTCCTCTTAACTGCTAATGTGTTACCTAGAAAAATGTGCTGATTAGAGATAACAGACATTAATTCATAGCATTGTGAGGATGAACTGTGAGACACTTTCTAAAGTCCTGCCTATGTGGAAGCCCAGTTGAGACCATTGTTAAAAAGTTGCAGAACATTGCTTATGGTCTTAGTTTGCAAACAGAATGCCATATTGATACCAGAACTATCCAGTATTGTGCTTTACAGACTGTAGTTGTGGAGTCTAACATTATGTTTTGAGTAGTTTTTTGAGTAGAAGTCTCACAACTATCTAGCCATTAACTTTGCCATCATAGTAATTTTTAATTTATCAGTTGTTGCATTTTATTTAGTAGTGTGTGTGTGTGTGTGTGTGTGTGTGTGTGTGTGTGTGTGTGTGTGTGTGTGATAGATACGAGGTTTGGAACTTAAATAGTGGCAACTATTTATTCACAACCGATACAAAAGAGTTACATGTTTGCACCTGTTACTGTCCTTCAAAGTAGTCACCAGTGTTGTATAGAACCAGTTGCCAGCGATGTGTAATGCATAGTATACCATTAGCAGAGCCTGTTCTGTTGATGGTGCGAATGGAGCGGTCTACTGCCTGTTGAATCTCTGAAACAGTTCTGAAGTGAATGCCACGAAGTGGTTCCTTCATCTTCAGAATCAAATCAAACTCACTTAGGTCTGGGGAGTATGGTGGATGGTACAGTATTTCCCAGTCCCATCAACCGAACAAAGCAGCCACAGCTTGCGCTGTATGCACTGACGCATTGTCGTGCAAAATGATGGGCGGGTTGCGCAGAAAGTGTCACCGCTTCTTTCGCAGAGCATTATGGGTCACCGCAGAAGGCAAAAGTGCGTCATAGCCGCAGTATGGTGAAAGTTATGGTGAGTCTCCTGTACGACTGTGATGGTGTTATCCTAACGCTTTACGTTCCTCCACAGCAGACCGTCAGTGCACAGTATTACTTTTCATTTTTGAAGCATCACCTGTGAACAGCTTTGCGAAAGAAGTGCATCACTTTCTGCACAACCCACCCATCATTCTGCATGACAATGCGCAGGTGCATACAGTGCTAGCTGTGGCTGCTCTGTTTGGTTGATGGGCCTGGGAAGTACTGTACCATCCACCATACTTCCCGGACTTAAGTGACTTTGATTTGATTCCGAAGATGAAGGAACCACTTCGTGGCATTCGCTTCAGAACTGTTCCAGAGATTCAACAGGCAGTAGACCGCTCCATTTGTACTGTCAACAGAACAGGCTCTGCTAACGGTATACTACGCCTTCCACATCACTGGCAACGGGTTCTACACAACGCTGGTGACTACTTTGAAGGACAGTAACAGGTGAAAACTAGTAACTCTTTTGTAACGGTTGTGAATAAATAGTTGCCACTATTTAAGTTCCAACCCTCATAGTATTGATAGATTGATAGATAGAGAGAGAGAGAGAGAGAGAGAGAGAGAGAGAGAGAGAGAAGGAATCTGTTTTGTGTATTAGACATTAGACTCTCACTGTGTTGCCAGTTTGAAATGTAATTATTTGTATGTTCTGGACATAATTTTTTGTTTGTTGAGAAGTTATTTTGTCTTTTCAATTCTTTACTATGTCTAACTTTTATTTTCCCAGGAAATTTCAGCCAAAAGTGATGGCAAAGCACTATGAAAACCATTTACGTCGTCTTATGACGTCTCTTGGTGACTACAGAGGAAGAACTGGCTATCCTAGGCACTGGCCCAACACACTGGAAAACTATGAATTAGTTGTAGAAACGTGAGTGATTTTGTTTGTAGAATACAGTTGTTAATCTTTTATGTATTTTAATTATTTTTTTCTTTCACAGTCATAACCCCATATCATGACACTGAAAGTAGGCCGGATGAGGTCGTCTGTTATATTTATACATAACAACTTTATGCTACACATTAATTTTACAAAATTCAATACTTGGCTAGGTCTGTTGGGGAGTGACGTGACAAGGATTATAAGATACAGTTGGGTTGCAGTACCATGATGTAAGGTGTGTGTGTGTGTGTGTGTGTGTGTGTGTGTGTGTGTGTGTGTGTGTGTGTGTACGTATGTATGTATACACGCAATATGCTCTGGAGAAGAATGCAAATTTGCAAGGTGAGTTGCTATGTTGTGGTCCACACAAGTAATGGGAATGCAGTTGGGTTATGTCTTCGACAGCTCTCAATATTTCAACAGGTAATCATCTCATCATTTTCAAGGCACAAATGCAACAAGAAAGTGCTGTGCAAGGATGAGGGCCATGCCAAAAAAGAACCATACTAAGGCATATGCAGCAAAACAACACACACACACACACACACACACACACACACACACACACACACACACACACACACACAAACACACACACACACACACACACACACACCATACCGAACCACACAACCAAAAATGCTGAACATCAACAGTTATCAATAGTGAGTGTCAGTTAACACTGGGTAAACAAGCATCATTAACACTGCCTCTCTGTTGTTTGACCAAGGAGAGAGTAGGATTCCAAGTGAGATTTAAAGAAAGACTCTATCTCTAGTTATAAAATCAGTTGCAATATTATGTAAAGGGAAGTTGCTACTCACCATATAGCGGAGATACCGAGTCACATATAGGCACAACAAAAAGTCTGTCACAACTAAAGCTTCCAGCCAGTAAGACCTTTGTCAAAAATGATGAAGGCCTTGCTGGCCGAAAGCTTTATTTGTGAAAGTCTTTTTGTTCTGCCTATCTGTGACTCAGCATATCTGCTATATAGTGAGTAACAACTTTCCTTTTCATAATATTGTTATAAAATCAGTTCTCAACATCTTAATATCGCTCTCCAAATAGCTACAAGTGTATGCCAGAATCTCTGTGTTGTGGTGTTCCATAGGATGACCACTACCAAGGCAGTGTTGTGCAATAGCAGATTTGCTCAGCTATTGTAAGTGTGTGTAGTGCGTATGCTCTGTATGCTGGCTCTCCACAGTCCTGATGTTCTGACCAATGTATGACACATCACAACTGCATGGGATATGGTAGACACTAGCCTTGTGCAAAATAAGACTCTGAAATTGTTATCTTACCTAGGGACAATGGCAATGCTATAGTTGTGTTAGTTAAACAGGATTGTGTTCAGAAGATGAGTGTTTACTATCTGATCCAGCTTATCACAGAGTCAGTGCGACCCGACAAAAAGGATTGAGAGGAAGACAAACAATCTCCTGAAGAAATGTTCCTTATCACAACAGACTATCAAGAGCCATAACTCTTATTCACAAGGAAGGGATTCAGCTTAGGCCTACTGTCAGTAACGTTGGTGCTTTAACATACATGTAGCAAAAAATCATGCTACTCTGTTAAACCCTCTAGTAAGTCAGTGTGTACACCACATTAGGAACTTAGCAGATTTCTTATATCAGTTAGAGAGATTGTGCTTGAATGAGTCTGATATTTTAGTAAGTTTTGATGTGGTCTCTCTCTCTCTCTCTCTCTCTCTCTCTCTCTCTCTCTCTCTCTCTCTCTCAGCATGCACATTCCTCTGTTTCACTTGTTACAGCTGGTTACAGACTAAGTTTGGTCTTGAATTAACTAAGCTGTTTTGACATGCAAAAATATCCACGTTTATGTTATTCAGTGCCCATTTCTATGAGCAGACAGATGGATTTGGATGGGGAGCCTTTTGTTACCTATTATTGCCAATTTTCTTTATGGAAGATTATGAGAAATGTGCCCTGGAGCCAGCGATGCTGAAACCTGCATGCCTTATATGAAGCCAACTGTCACTGATTTGTATCTTCGGGCTGATAGTTCTCGTCACCTGGCTCAGCGTGAAGAGATACTACATACTCGTATTTTGGTTCATAGGGGGCACGTCAAATCAGACCACAAAAGTTTGTCAGCTGAGTTAGCCCATCTCACTCACCTTTTGCCAGAATGGGTTTAGTGAAAGACGGATAAGATATGTTGTGGTATTGACCAACTGCGAATTGGGTGAGTGGTGAACATAAAGAGGTGATACTTAAGTCTGTGACCTTGCAGCTTTACTCATGTAGCATTTTGAACAGAGTTGGTTGTATTCTGCAGGAACATGACGTAAAATGTGCTTTTCGGCCACCATAGAAGATTATGGTCCTTAGCCTCTGTAAAGAATGACCTCGGTTTCTGCAACACGGGTATCTACCACAACTCTTGCAGGTTGTGGCATATCATACAGTTTTTTTAACATATGGCTTACAGAATCATAGGGCACAAGTACATATGTTAAACTGATACAAAATCAGACAAAATAATATGACACAGAGAAAGTACATAATGAAAGCTGGAGAACCAGGAGTAGCTAAAAGAGGTTGAGATAACCATTTTCAGTCACAGCTGGATATGGAATGACACAGCCAGTTTATTACTGCTGATGTTGTGTCGGCAATCTCTTCCCAGATACCCATGAATTTTCTTTCTGTGCAGTCACGTAAAATGTGCCCCAGCATTTGTTCCAGTGTTTTGAAGCCACATTGGTCTGCGCTGGTTATTCTCCATGCATATGAAGTGTTGCTTTTGTCATGGTGTGGCCAGTTCTGACACAACTGTTGGAGCTTCATATTTTTCTTGGTAGGTTCACTCCCAGTTACTGGAAGGTCAGGTCTCTTTTACCTAACTTCTTATGTCCACAGAAGGGCGTCCATGGATTTATCTGTTCTTCTCTTAAATCATAGCTTTCTCGGCCTTTGTTTACCCAGATTGATTCTCTAGATTTTAATCAGGTGCATGGTAAATTGATCAGTATTTCATGAATTCGTAAGATCTTTGATGAAGGCACAACTTCACCTAGGCTTGCACTGCTTCATCACTATCAATGTGAAGTCCTTGAAGGTGTTCAGTAAATTGTGGAAACAGATGAAAATCAGATGGGTCCAAATCAAGAATGTATGGACGAAGATCAGTGGTAGGGAACTCAAGGCATTAGAGTGTTACAAATGTTGCAGCACTTATATCAGTGCGAAGTCCTTTAAATTATGGAAACAGATGAAAATCAGATGGGGTCAAGTCAGGACTGTATGGATGATGAACAATGATAGCTACCCAAGGTGTCGGATTGTTGCAGATGTCGCAGAACTTGTATAGGGTCTGGCATTCTCATACCGAAGGAGTGTGTGCTCCTTGTGTGGATGAACTCATCGAATTCAAAACCTAATTACAGGATGTTGTTTCTCATAGTTACATTATACCCCACCATGTTACACACTATAATTTGGAGCTGTCTACCAGCAGAGGGCCGCAAATACACTCCTGGAAATTGAAATAAGAACACCGTGAATTCATTGTCCCAGGAAGGGGAAACTTTATTGACACATTCCTGGGGTCAGACACATCACATGATCACACTGACAGAACCACAGGCACATAGACACAGGCAACAGAGCATGCACAATGTCGGCACTAGTACAGTGTATATCCACCTTTCGCAGCAATGCAGGCTGCTATTCTCCCATGGAGACGATCGTAGAGATGCTGGATGTAGTCCTCTGGAACGGCTTGCCATGCCATTTCCACCTGGCGCCTCAGTTGGACCAGCGTTCGTGCTGGACGTGCAGACCGCGTGAGACGACGCTTCATCCAGTCCCAAACATACTCAATGGGGGACAGATCCGGAGATCTTGCTGGCCAGGGTAGTTGACTTACACCTTCTAGAGCACGTTGGGTGGCACAGGATACATGCGGACGTGCATTGTCCTGTTGGAACAGCAAGTTCCCTTGCCGGTCTAGGAATGGTAGAACGATGGGTTCGATGACGGTTTGGATGTACCGTGCACTATTCAGTGTCCCCTCGACGATCACCAGTGGTGTACGGCCAGTGTAGGAGATCGCTCCCCACACCATGATGCCGGGTGTTGGCCCTGTGTGCCTCGGTCGTATGCAGTCCTGATTGTGGCGCTCACCTGCACGGCGCCAAACACGCATACGACCATCATTGGCACCAAGGCAGAAGCGACTCTCATCGCTGAAGACGACACGTCTCCATTCGTCCCTCCATTCACGCCTGTCGCGACACCACTGGAGGCGGGCTGCACGATGTTGGGGCGTGAGCGGAAGACGGCCTAACGGTGTGCGGGACCGTAGCCCAGCTTCATGGAGACGGTTGCGAATGGTCCTCGCCGATACCCCAGGAGCAACAGTGTCCCTAATTTGCTGGGAAGTGGCGGTGCGGTCCCCTACGGCACTGCGTAGGATCCTACGGTCTTGGCGTGCATCTGTGCGACGCTGCGGTCCGGTCCCAGGTCGACGGGCACGTGTACCTTCCGCCGACCACTGGCGACAACATCGATGTACTGTGGAGACCTCACGCCCCACGTGTTGAGCAATTCGGCGGTACGTCCACCCGGCCTCCCGCATGCCCACTATACGTCCTCGCTCAAAGTCCGTCAACTGCACATGCGGTTCACGTCCCCGCTGTCGCGGCATGCTACCAGTGTTAAAGACTGCGATGGAGCTCCGTATGCCGCGGCAAACTGGCTGGCACTGACGGCGGCGGTGCACAAATGCTGCGCAGCTAGCGCCATTCGACGGCCAACACCGCGGTTCCTGGTGTGTCCGCTGTGCCGTGCGTGTGATCATTGCTTGTACAGCCCTCTCGCAGTGTCTGGAGCAAGTATGGTGGGTCTGACACACCGGTGTCAATGTGTTCTTTTTTCCATTTCCAGGAGTGTATATAGACATGAAGAATAAAGATGTAGAATGTCAATAATTTTTGTTTTATTTAGAAAGCTTTAATAACTTTCACATAAAAAATTCAGAGGCTTTACTTCTCAGCAAGCCATCATGTTTTGAATGTGAAATAATGGATTTAGTGGGGCTGTCACTGGCCTGGCAACAATGGCTGCATTTTATCATTTTACAGACTGATTTCATATCTGTGTAGCTTGAAAATACACAAGGGGCAAAAATAGCTAATACTGAGAAATAATGAAATAAAGCGTTTATTTAAAAAATAAAAACTGCATCCGCAGGACGACGACTTTCATGAAGAAATTTGCGGCACCTGTGGAACCATATATACAGGAGATCTACTAACATGAAAGGAGAAATAGGTGTCTTCAGAACATTATGAACACAAAACACTGAAAACAATGGCTACACTATGTCACCCTTAAGCAGAACAGTCATACCATCTGTAGTAGTCACACATAACAATGAGAACATCATCTCATTACTGTAATTTCAATATAATCACTGTTGACACTTAAGCAGCAAAAGCAAAAAGTGTCAGTTAGCGGTAAGTTAAGACAGAGAAAATACAAGATAATGATTAGAGGCTCACCAAGCTTTGTGTGGGGTGTATTGAAGACCCCTATAGACTATCAGAATACTCATATGAGAATTATCAAGGTATAATTATTAGAACATACACACACCAAAAAAAGTTTTGCATCATCCTGGTTCCCAGAACTCCTGAAGATAGACATTAAGTGTGAATATTGTCTCACAGACACAGTCCCTTTGACTGTTCAGAGATGTCACTAACCCTGCCCAAAGATGTAAACAACCATGCATGAGCAGTGCCTATTAGACGGAAGGGGTCTGACAGCTGATCGATTCCAGTCATTCCACCAGGAAGGAGATACATGGCCCGTGTTGTCTGTAGTTCAACAATGCGTAGATGGTCAATACTGCGGTTTGATTGTGCCCGCATTGTAATTTATGCCAGGAAGGGCTCTCAACAAGGGAAGTGTCCAGGCGTCTTGGAGTGAACCAAAGCGATGTTGGTCAGACATGGAGGAGATACAAGCAGACAACCATGACACCATGCAGGGCGGTAGAGATGGGCCCAACAACATGCCGAATGGACCGCTCAGGACTGGCATAATGTTCTCTTCACCGATGAATGTCGTATATGTCTGCAACCAGACAGTCGTCAGAGATGTGTTTGGAGGCAACCTAGTCAGGCTGAACGCCTGGGACACTGTCCAGCGAGTGCAGCAAGGTGGAGTTTCCCTGCTGTTTTAGGGTAGCATTATGTGGGGCTGACGTACGCCATTGGTGGTCATGGAAGGCGTCGTAATGGTTGTTTGATATGTGAATGCCATCATTCGACCAATAATGCAACCATATTGGCAGTATATTGGTGAGGGATTCGCCTTCATGGATGACAATTTGCGCCCCCATAATGCACACCTTGTGAATGACTTCCTTCAGGATAATGACATCGCTTGACTAGGGTGGCCAGTATGTTCTCCAGACATGAACACTATTGAACATGCCTGAGATGGATTTAAAAGGGCTGTTTATGGGTGCTGTGACCCACCAACCACCCTAAGGGATCTACATCAAATAGCCCTTGAGGAGAGGGACAATCTGGACCAACAGTGCCTTGATGAACTTGTGGGTGGTATGCCATGACGAATACAGGCATGTATCAATGCAAGAGAGTGTGCTACTGGGTATTAGAGGTACCTATGTGTACAGCAATCTGGACCACCACCTGGTACAACATTCAATGTGTGGTTTCCATGAGCAATAAATAGGGCAGAAAGGATGTTTATGTCGATCTCTAGTCGCATTTTCTGTACATATTCTGGAACTCTCGGAACCAAGGTAATCCAATTTTTTTTTATGTGTGTATTTCTACATTAATTCTAGCAGCTGAATATAACTCAATCATTGATGCCAATTTTAATTTCAAACCATCTACTCATGACATGCATAATGTGTTTCGAACTATTCTGACTCTTGTGTTGCCTGCCTTGTGAAATTCACCAGTGTTGTGATGCCCAATAATCAGAACTGAATGCAGATGCACACAAATCTTATCACTTATCACTATTGTGGGGGGCTGATTTCTTCTTTGAAGTATGCTATTGAATGGGATTAATCTCTTCTCAGTAGCATGTTTCTCACTACAGTAAATAGTGAAATATGTAGGGACTTCAGGAAGTAAGTTACACATCATTCAACATGAAGACCATTGCACAAGAGCATGGTGCATTGTCAAAAGAGGGTACATGATCTAGGTTTGCTGCAGTCACAGTTCTGCTATGATGAGGCTCACAGGTGCTTCACACTGTGTGATTGAAATTGTCTAGGAACAGGAAACAAACTCCAAAGTTGAAGTACATGGAACAGTACAGTTCTTGTGGGCAAAGTGTCTTAACTGTGCTCAGATTCACCATGAGAATCTGCAAGTATATGCATAAAATGCAGTGTCTCATCCAATTGTAGTGAAAGAGTGCCAACAGTTTGACCGAGGCTACACAGACATGGGTAATACTGAGCCATCATGCCATCCAGATCTTTTACAGCAAGCTGAAAGAACATTGGGGGGGGGGGGGGAGAGGGGGGGGGGATTTTTCAACAATCTACATCTACATGTACATTTATACTCCGCAAGCCACCCAACGGTGTGTGGCGGAGGGCACTTTACGTGCCACTGTCATTACCTCCCTTTTCTGTTCCAGTCCCGTATGGTTCACGGGAAGAACGACTGTCTGAAAGCCTCAGTGCGCGCTCGAATCTCTCTAATTTTACATTCGTGATCTCCTCGGGAGGTATAAATAGGGGGAAGCAATATATTCGATACCTCATCCAGAAACGCACCCTCTCAAAACCTGGCGAGCAAGCTACACCGTGATGCAGAGCGCCTCTCTTGCAGAGTCTGCCACTTGAGTTTGCTAAACATCTCCGTAACGCTATCACGGTTACCAAATAACCCTGTTTCGAAACGTGCCGCTCTTCTTTGGATCTTCTCTATCTCCTCCGTCAACCTGATCTGGTACGGATTCCACACTGATGAGCAATACTCAAGTATAGGTGGAACGAGTGGTTTGTAAGCCACCTGCTTTGTTGATGGACTACATTTTCTAAGGACTCTCCCAATGAATCTCAACCTGGTACCCGCCTTACCAACAATTAATTTTATGTGATCATTCCACTTCAAATCGTTCCGCACGCATACTCCCAGATGTTTTACAGAAGTAACTGCTACCAGTGTTTGTTCCGCTATCATATAATCATACAATAAAGGAGCCTTCTTTCTATGTATTCGCAATACATTACATTTATCTATGTTAAGGGTCAGTTGCCACTCCCTGCATCAAGTTTCTATCCGCTGCAGATCTTCCTGCATTTCATTACAATTTTCTAATGCTGCAACTTCTCTGTATACTACAGCATCATCCGCAAAAAGCCGCATGGAACTTCCGACACTATCTACTAGGTCATTTATATATATTGTGAAAAGCAATGGTCCCATAACACTCCCCTGTGGCATGCCAGAGGTTACCTTAATGTCTGTAGACGTCTCTCCATTGATAACAACATGCTGTGTTCTGTTTGCTAAAAACTCTTCAATCCAGCCACACAGCTGGTCTGATATTCCGTAGGCTCTTACTTTGTTTATCAGGCGACAGTGTGGAACTGTATCGAATGCCTTCCAGAAGTCAAGGAAAATAGCATCTACCTGGGAGGCTGTATCTAATATTTTCTGGGTCTCATGAACAAATAAAGCGAGTTGGGTCTCACACGATTGCTGTTTCCGGAATCCATGTTGATTCCTACAGAGTAGATTCTGGGTTTCCAAAAACGACATGATACGCGAGCAAAAAACATGTTCTAAAATTCTACAACAGATCGACGTCAGAGATATAGGTCTATAGTTTTGCGCATGTGCTCAACGACCCTTCTTGAAGACTGGGACTACCTGTGCTCTTTTCCAATCATTTGGAACCTTCCGTTCCTCTAGAGACTTGCGGTACACGGCTGTTAGAAGGGGGGCAAGTTCTTTTGCGTACTCTGTGTAGAATCGAATTGGTATCCCATCAGGTCCAGTGGACTTTCCTCTGTTGAGTGATTCCAGTTGCTTTTCTATTCCTTGGACACTTATTTCGAGAATATTCACACAGCAATTCTTGAATAGCGCCTTGGCCAAGGAGCAAATTTCTATTGTTGGGGTAGAACATTCAATTGCTTACAGAGACTTGGCAACCATGTTCAAAAATAGTGTTATGTATGTGTGTCACTTTGAAGCATACTGCAGTATTCAGTAAAAGTTACATAGCCTGCCATAATAATGTGCAACCTACTTTTTAAAGGCCCCTTGTAACATAGTGTTTGATACGCTGAAGGACACAATAATAGCTGCTTTAAGATGACATTTATTTCAAAAGTTTTAGTGTGGTTTTTGCACTTCTAATGACTTCCTAGTGCATGTTGTGTCATAAGTAAAAATTTTAAATTATGAATAAAAAATGTCGTGTGACTAGGGCCTCCCGTTGGGTAGACCGTTCGCTGGGTGCAAGTCTTTCGAGTTGATGCCACTTTGGCGATTTGTGCGTCGATGGGGATGAAATGATGATGAGTAGAACAACACAACACCCAGTCCCTGGGAAAATCTCCGACCCAGCTGGGAATCGAACCCGGGCCCTTAGGATTGACATTCTGTCTCGCTGACCACTCAGCTACCGAGGGCAGACAATTATGAATGACATAGCTAAAAAACACTCACACACAAAAGTATTGGAGTGCTGATTGCAGAATATGTCTTGAGGGAAATCATTTTGAGCATCTGGCTTAGAACTATATCTTGGCTTCAAACCAGAGACTGGGATTGTTTCTGGGTACAATTTTGCAACTAGGGAACTGTGCTTGCACCCCATGTGCATTGCTGGCTACTTTCACCAGTTGAACCAACTGTCTAAAGAAACTATTTTAGCCATTCATTTCGTATTCATATCAGTAACAGAATACCTAGTCAGAAGAGTTTATATCGGGAAGCCCGTTATGTAGTTATGAATCTACAGCCATTTCTGATGATTTTTCGTGGGAGTAATATAGCATTTTACAGCAGAGCATATTACATGATTATTGATAAGTAATATGCATACTAGTACCAGAAAGCCATGGACACTTGGTCATAAATAGTGTAGAATGGTTGCAGTTGTGTTATCCGCTGGCTCCATTGAATAAACTCAAAGTGATGTAAGAAAACCATGGAAACCCAAATCTGGATGGCTGGGCAGAGTGAACCTGATCCAGATATTAGGTCAGTACCCTAAGAGCGCTGGCCGCTCTGGTCGAGCGGTTCTAGGCACTTCAGTCTGGAACCACATGACTGCTACAGTCGCAGGTTCGAATCCTGCCTGACTGATGACCTCAGATGTTAAGTCCCATAGTGCTTAGAGCCATTTGAACCATTTTGAACCCTAAGAGCTTCACTACCTCATTTGGTTGGGGATATTATACAGTTTTCTTTGTTTTACACACAAATAGCTTATGATGACTAATAACATAAAAATATAGTTCTGCTCTTTATTGCCACACACATGAAGGACACCCATTGATAATTTCTGGACCATGAAACTGTTGCTGTTCCCCTTGTGATGACTACAACCTATTTGGACAACCAATACAAGTATGCTCCATGTTTACTGTACTCCCTGTCTTCCTCTCTCACTTGAAGAAACTGTCAGCAAGGCATTATTATGATGCACTGTAGATCCTGAAACATGACTTTCTTGCAAAAACTGTTATCATATGTGGGAATGCAACAGTGTGTTGTAGTTAACCCCTGTCATTATTACCCCCAACTCTGAGTACTCCAGGTAATCTTTTACTGCAGAATATGGGTTAGTTATTAGGAAATTTTTAGCTGCCTTTCTGAAAAGATGAATTTTAGTAATTTCTTTCATTTCCATGGGAAATTTATGATACAATTTTATTACGAAATAGAAAATGCTGTTTTGAACTTTTTGTTTGTTTCTCCTTGGTGAGGGTAAGCCCATATTACCTTTTTTATTGTTATGTATAGAACTGTTGGTGAAATATTCAGCAATGTTACCTCTGATATGCACCATAGATTGGTAGATGTGCTTACTTGGTGCAGTAAGGATGTCCAGTGGCTTACAGTGAGCCCAATTAATGCTTCTAGTTATTATTCTGATGATCTCTTTCTGAAGTTAAAAAATGTGTGTCCATGTTTCACGCCTTTAATCCCCAGAAAAGAAACCAAGAATAGTAAGAATAGTACAGGGTGTTCAACAGAGGAGTCTCTGATTTCAAAATTAAAAATCTTGAAAACTAAGATTGAGAGATGAATGCAAGAACAGCATGTATATCGTGAAAGCTGTAAAATTTGATACAGAAGTTTCGAAATAGTTTGAAACCCTGTTAGAAGATGGCACTGTAATCAAAATGCACAGTTCCTATAAATAGTGGGGTGCAGCTCAGAACGATCAGTTCCACTGTCAAAAAATGAAAGGAGGTTAGCATTCCGAAGAAAGAGCTTGAAATCATGTATTCTATTATTGAACAAAATGTGTTTTTGGTATTGGAATACCACACGTTTAAACACAGTCCTATAGTAACAAGGCAAAGTTTTCAAACATGATTTAGTGTTACAGAAAGACCCAATGTGACAACCTTTCGCAAACTCATTGTCAAATTCCAATGGACAGATAGCATGGCTGATGATTTAGCAGGACCCAGGTACTGTAGTTACTCATGAAAATGTCGACATGGTTTCTGGAATTATTCAGCAAAATCCAAGGAAATCTATCTGAAGAATTGCAGCACCAACTGCTTTGAAGCATTCCAGAGTGCAGAAAATACTGAGACAGAGACTACCATGTTTCCATTCAAAATCCAAAGCCATAAGGCCATACCTGTACGAGCTGTGCGACAGTGGGGTGAATTGGCAAACCAGATTCTCAAAACAATTGGTAATGAAGGATTTGATGTTGGCTGTGTCTGGTTCACAGATGGAGCACACTTCCACTTGAATGAAGTTACGAATAAACAAAACTGGTGAATGGGGTTCTGAAAGTCCACATTTGTTTGTAGCAAAACCATTGTAATCTCTCAAAGGTACTGTTTTGGCTGCAGTATGCAGAAGATACATTATTGGCCATTTTCCCATGTGATATATGATCACCAGTGAACATTATGTTGCAATTTTGGACAGTTTGTCTCACACAAATAACCTTAGAGGATCGACCTTGCAACGAGTGGTTCATGCAAGATGGGCCAGACCACAACGCACCAAACAGGTTTTTTGTTTTCATGATAAATACTTTGGGAATAAAGTTGTTGTAATGGATTACTGCAAATTTAGTGGTGCAGGGATGGATTTGTCTCCATTTTCCCCCAATCTGACTCCTTGTGGCTACTTTTTGTGGGGTACATTGAAAGACACAGTTTATTGGAACCAGCTCACCTTGCTGAACATGCTTCAGTTGGCGATCTGTGTGGCTTGTGAATCTATTTATGCACAGACACTACAGTATGTGGTGGTAAATTTCGTTGTTCATATGCGTCACCTCTTAATGCGAGTGGACAACATTTCGAAAAGCGTGTGATATGATTGCAATGACTGTTTGCAGGGGATGAGTTTAACTATGGGTTCTGATACTGTATGAGGTGCACAGCATACAGTACCACCTGTTAGCAGCTTTTCAAACTACTTGGAAACTTCTGTATGAATTTCCCAATAAACACGCCTCATTTTGCACTCATCTATCAGTCTTAGTTTTTAAGATATCTAATCTTGAAGTCAGGATCCCCTTCACTGGACACACTGTATGTCACCAAGAGATACTGGCTTTTACAAATGGATGATAAAATGCTAATTGCATAACATGCTGATGACATTACTTTTGCCATTATCTTCTGTGCTCGTCCCATGTTGATTGAGTAAGAGTATTCATACCTAAAAACTTTATGCTTGTCAGACAGTCTATAGTTTTTTCACCTATTCCTAATGTGACGGAGTTGTTTTCCCTCTTTGTATTGAAGTACATATTGTTCATTTTTTAAACATTCAGCCTATTATTTAATGCCCAACAGTAAACATTCTAGAGGGTTTCTTTTGCTTTCCCTAATAGGAGCCCTGGTGTTATATCAGTGACTATGATGTTGTTGTCACTACCAAAGAGAACTTTTTCTCCAAGCCTTGCACTATGTAGGAAGTCATTCATATATATTAAGAATAGGAGCAGACTCTATATACTTTCCTGAGAAATACCTATGTTTGTGTTTCTTGTCTGACAACTATTTAAAACCTTATCATCAATAGACATATGGACTGTTTCTACTTTTTGCACACTGCTTTCCGAGTAAGGCTGGAAGCACACTTTCAGTATTTCTCTTGCATCTAGTGCTTCTAGCTTGTTTCACAGTATTTTATGGCCAACAGTGTCAAAAGCCATGCGCACGTCTAAGAATATACCTGTCAAGAGCTTCAGGTACCACTATTGTGAACTCAGTGATGGCCAGTATTGTACTTCTGCCACTTCAGAAACCAAACTATGCTTCCAGAATGAGATTTTCACTCTGCAGTGGAGTGTGCGCTGATATGAAACTTCCTGGCAGATTAAAACTGTGTGCCTGACCGAGACTCGAACTTGGGACCTTTGCCTTTCGCGGGCAAGTGCTCTACCATCTGAGCTACCGAAGCACGACTCACGCCCGGTACTCACAGCTTTACTTCTGCCAGTATCTCATCTCCTACCTTCCAAAGTTTACAGAAGCTCTCCTGCGAATCCTTTCTTTCAGGAGTGCTATTTCTGCAAGGTTCGCAGGAGAGCTTCTGTAAAGTTTGGAAGGTAGGAGACGAGATACTGGCAGAAGTAAAGCTGTGAGTACCGGGCATGAGTCGTGCTTTGGTAGCTCAGATGGTAGAGCACTTGCCCGCGAAAGGCAAAGGTCCCGAGTTTCGAGTCTTGGTCGTGCACACAGTTTTAATCTGCCAGGAAGTTTCAAACTATGCTTGTTTAATCCCCCTTATCATGGGGGTGAATATGACTCCATAAGCACACTAACAATATATTTATCTCCCTTGTTTTCCAAAGTATTGTTTTCAAAGCATATGACTGACCCTATGAGTCACTTGTATCCAGGATGTTTCATTCATTTTTATATTTACAACAAATTAAAGTTTATTCATGGTTTTTGCATTGAGTACCATGAAGGTTAGTATGACCCCAGTTTAAATTGTTTGTTTGTTCCTTGAATGTAACATTTGCGAAAATAGAATGATGACTGTTATATTTAACAGCTGTTATACAAAAAACTTGCAGCAGCGAAAATATTATTTCCTACTTATTTTTGTGCTCATTGTTAGGGTTTCTCGGATCAGCTGTTGTAACACCTTCCTAGTACCACTGTGGTCAATATGAACCTATACGCACATTATAAAATCATATATCCCTTGTTTTCAAAGCTATTTTCTTTTCTAAATACATGGCTTTCTCTCTCTGAATCAATTGTATCCAGTTATACTTTTTTCAGTTTCATATATACAACACATTATAATTTATTTTATGTCTTTAATGATGAGTATGACTAGGGGCCAATATGACCACAATTTAAATTTATTTTTGTTTCTTGAATATAGTATGTGTGAAAATAGAATCCTTAATGTTGCACTGAAAATTGTAATTTACATTTTGATGTTAGTTCTGTAAAGTATTATGAACATACCTGGTGTAAATTACTAGAGGTCTATTTGACCCCAGTGGTACTAAGTGAGAGAAAAAAGATTACCAGTAGGATGGTTAAAGGGGTTATATGTATATTAGCACAGTGTATGCCAGACAGCCACGTGCCTCATGTTCATTGTACTTCTTTTATTACATTGTTTGCCTGGGTCATTTACCAATGCTTAGTTGACTTCACTGGTTGCTCTCCATACAAAATAGTAAGGGCACAGTTTAGTCATCAGAAAAAATGTGGGGCGACGACATCCACCTGTGTTACCCCTCTGATACTGCACTAGTTCTTTGTCATCATTTATCACTTTTGTGGCCCTGTGTATATAATGATACTGTTATATGTCAAAGTAAACACTTTTACCTGTTTGAATAATTTCTGTACAAGCTTTTGAGCATTTTAGTCATGTGAATTTTCCAAAATTAGTGTATGAAACTAACTTCTTCATGTGTGTGAATTGTGTTTTTGTGTGCATTTCAGTTTTTATTATAAACAGATTGATCGTAGGGATGATGATGATGATGATGGTGTAATAGTTGTTCCTATTTATCTCCCAGGGAAGCAGGCCCATTGATGCTGTCTCCTACTGGGCAGTTCATAGTTCCTGCATCATGCCCTGGTTTTCTTGTTGTCAATTTTATAGACGGAAACATGGAAAAAGCTGAAGAACTCCTTGTCTGCTACCAACAGTAAGTCATTTCATTTACAGTTAGCTCTCCTCATTTGTTTCACTTTGGACACTAAACTGAATTTTTTTCTGAGTTCAGAAATTTTATAATTAAAGATACATTCTCCTGTATTCCATTTTATTTTGTATGCAGAAAGATTACATGATAAGGTCTCTCAAATTAAATATCTTAAGGATCAGGGATATTTATGTCTTATCAAAACTGAAAATATGGAATCATTTGCAGATCACAAGGTTTATATTTTGTGAATGAAATGTAAATATATTCTGCACTTGGGTGAATGTTATGTAAACATTTTTGATTTATCATTCTATCCTGATATCTACGCATACTGAACAACATTAGTCTTTCATACAGAATATTTACATGGTGAGTATATGGTTTCCAGAAGAGTGAAGTAGTATACAAGTAGCAAAATAAGAGAAATCCAGAAATGCTTCAGTCAAAATTTGTAAACCAAAATAGTTTCTGATAGTCAGCAGTTTGTTACAACACCTTTCAAGTAGTCAGTAGTAGAATAAGCAGCCTCTTGCTACAGTATGTGCATAATGGTTGATTGCTGACTAAACTATTGAACAAAACAGGCCATTCACCAGAAGATATGAAAATCTCAGTCAAGCCTCTCACATAACGTAATAGACTGTGAAATGTTTCACTAGGTTTTTATTACCTTGTCTGAGCTATCCTGTCAACTTTAGAACATTTGGATGGAATATGATAACACAGATGCACTGCAATGTACTTGGTGTTTCGTGTATTTACATCAAATTTTATCTTCAGTAAAAAATAAACACCTCCTCTAGTATAAATTTGAAGGAAGAAAAGATTGCAGTCCAGTAATAAATGTCACTACAGCACAAAACTCGCAATTTAGCAATAACAATCCACTGTGACTTCCGTAAAGATAGAATTATATTAAGAAAAAGTGATAAATATGGGTCAGAATTACTGCTCAGCATTTATTTTCAGAAGGTAGAATGTTTAGTACTGTTGCTAGACACACAAAAAAGTAAAATGATGACATTATCCTAACTTTTGGCACTATTAGTTCCTTCTTTGGGGAGGAGAGAGGGATAGAGTGGGAAAGAAGCACAGAGAGGTCACTCAGACTCCAGAATCTGTAGGACCCATCTTGTTCTCATTACAGGAGGGTCCATCTCACTGTGGGGTCTTTTCTAAGAAGTCTTTGCTTGTAGGAAAGGGAGAGGGGAGAGCAGGCTAGAACATGGCAGAGGGGTGGTGTGGGTAGAAGGAGGGACAGCAGAGGAAAGGTTTTGGAAAATTTCTGTTGATGCAGAACATGAAGCTTATGGTAGTGCAGGAAACTTCTAGGAAAATCACTAAAAAAGTAGTGCAGGGCAAAAAGGAAGGATCCTCCCCCTTTACCTTCCACTTTCCTGGAGAAGGTGTGGCCAGGGAAAAAAACTCTTGTTTTGTACAGCTGAATGCCTAAGCAGATTGGGGCTTATTATCAGGTACTGGGACACCTAACACTTCCTAACACCTTAAATTGTGGGTTTGCAACCCATCACTATTAGCTAAAGGTCTTGGAATGCAGTAAGGTTGCCTTGGTTCCCAGTACATCTCCGAGATACAGGGGACTGGGGAACACCAAGGTTAATTTGCATTGCACATCATTTAGATAATCGAGAGTCAAGTTAGTATACACGCTTGCTCGATTTTCTTCACATTGACTTTCAGAGCTCCTCATAAGAAAAGGACAAAAAAAAAGGTCATCCCTCTGAGCGTTCATAAGTATCTCCTGCTAATTCTTAGCAACCAATTTCCTTTTAATTTTTGAGGGGGATATGTCCTGACAAGTTTGTGGTATTGTTTTAATACTTTGGAGATTGTCTTTCATCTATTAAAAATCAATGTCATCATCACAAAAATATGAAATTTTATTTAAAAAGGAGCTGAATTTTAGTATGTAATTGCTCAAGATGATGCAGCGCATTGTTGAGAGATGGAAGTTGTTAAACATGAATTTATTTAATTGACAATAGCTGTTTCTATTTATTGCAAGTTTTTTGTTAGTGTCTACTCTGACTCATACCACATGCCTGAAGGTTGTCCACTTTGGTGAGATCTTTGTACTTTGGTGACTGAATGTATGAATAAATGAACTAGCTTTAGTTTACATTAATTGCCTTTAATTAAGACATCTCATTGTATTACGATCTATGGAAATTTAACATTAGCAATCTGAAATTAGACTTTCTAAAGCTTAAGCTTTCACCTCCTTCATTTGTTCCAGTCAATGAAGGAATTGTCTATTCAAAATTTTAACTTAATGAAACAAAGGCAAGGCAACCCCTAAAGATTGACAAGTTCTCAAATGTTCTACTGGAAAGCAACTTTTTTCATATAAGTTTATTTCAGTTATTTTGTTTGCAATGACTTTCAGCCACTTTCCTGGAAATTGTCAGTTTTCATTAATTTAACTAACATATGATCTTAATTTCTGATAGTATGTAATTTGCTATTGCTAAGATTATATTGAGGTCAGGATGTGACCCGAAAGGATGATGGGTGAATGGGGCTGTTGGCAAGACAGGATGGAGTGGTTTTCCTCTGATGGGACATGGGTGCAGTGGTGGTGGTCAGTAAAACATCCCTCATTAGTACACTTCTTTATTTATGACAATTACAAAGATGGATTTGTAGCTTGAGAGGAGGCTGGTGCTCTTGGTAACACAGCCAGCCTCAGTCGCTGGAGTTTGTCAGCGACAGTGGTAACCCATTAGGAAGGTGGTGTGTCCTGGGGGCTGCATGTGCTTGTGTCAGTGCAACCACAGATTCGGCATTGTTGGTGATGAGTGGAAGGAAACTCCCCAGGCTATCTGGCTGCTCCCGTTGCAACAGCATGCAACACTTCGGATCAGACAATGCAAACCCACATCTTCTGGCATGGCTGAAGAGTGTGCCGTGAGCTTGTTCTGGGTGCTGCACAGCAACAGTGTAGGCCCATGCAGGCCCACATTGGCCAGTGGATAGGGACAGCACAGCTGGACAGCTAGGTGGCCCAGGCTGAAACCCATGGCCAACCAACAAGGTGGCCGTCAGCAGAAAGTAGTCATCCAGTGAGTAACTCGACTGTGCGATGGTGCCAGGTTGACTGCCCCAGTAACCATAGCAGGCTGTAAAAGCCGGGTGCTACTGTTGGGCAATAGTGACTTCATATGCTCCAGTTTTTCTTGTACTCAGCTCCTTTGGAAGCCCTGCAGTATCTGTAAGATGTTTCAGCTTGGGATTTCAGAGACACTGGTTGGTGTCTTCCTCTTTGTCAGTGTCCTGAATGAGTGTGCTTGCTTCCTGAATATGTGCTTTTTTCACATAGCAACAGGTCATCAGATTAATGAACACTTGTCTCTCTACAATGCCATTCTGCTCTGATTGGCATAGGAACAATTCATCCCCCCCCCCAAAGTCATGGTGCAATACTCCTACCCCATTTGAAAAATCCAGTCACTGGTTTGTGACCAATTTACATTTTTGGACAAGAGCATCTTAACATGTGTTTCATGAGTTGCCATAAAAAACACAATATTCCCTGCTCTCCCTACTTTAATTCAATGTAAACCACATGGGTCATTGGCTGCTTAATAACTTGAATGACATTTTCTAAGATTGCCGTTTTCCACTTGAGCTAGGTACAGTTTATGCAAAGTAGAGTTATAACAACAATGGTGCCAAAACTGAGACATGCATTGTCATGATTTATGTTGCTGCTTTTCTTGGTATCACAACACAAACAGAACAGTACAACACCTTGGACTATAGCAAATGTGTTGTGTCATGCAGGGATATTGTCAATATTCCCAAGGAAAAACTGAAGGGTGAGTGGGCTCAAGTGTTTTTTTTTTTTTTTTTTTTTTTTTTTTTTTTTTTTTTTTTTTTTTTAAGTGCATTATCTGAAAACTACCTTGAGCAGTTAAACAGAGAACCGACTCATGGTGATAACATATTAGACCTTCTGGTGACAAACAGACCCGCTTGACGGCTCAACACAAAAGTTTTATCTCGAGTACAGATAGTGTTGCGGATCAGTGGACAAAGTTCAAAACCATCCTACAATGTGCATTAGATGAGAATGTGCCAAGCAAGATCGTAAGAGATGGAAAAGAGCCACCGTGGTACAACAACCAAGTTAGAAAACTGCTATGGAAGCAAAGGGAACTTCACAGCAAATATAAACATAGCCAAAGCCTTGCAGACAAACAAAAATTACATAAAGCGAAATGTAATGTGAGGAGAGCTATGTGAGAGGCATTCAGCGAATTCGAAAGTAAAGTTCTATGTACTGACTTGGCAGAAAATCCTAAGAAATTTTGGTCTTATGTCAAAACGGTAGGTGGATCAAAACAAAATGTCCAGACACTCTGTGACCAAAATGGTACTGAAACAGAGGATGACAGACTAAAGGTCGAGATACTAAATATCTTTTTCCAAAGCTGTTTCACAGAGGAAGAGTGCATTGTAGTTCCTTCTCTAGATTGTCGCACAGATGACAAAATGGTGGATATCGAAATAGATGACAGAGGGATAGAAAAACAATTAAAATTGCTCAAAAGAGGAAAGGCCCCTGGACCTGATGGGATACCAGTTCAATTTTACAAAGAGTACGCGAAGGAACTTGACCCCCTTCTTGCAGTGGTGTACCGTAGGTCTCTAGAAGAGTATAGTGTTCCAAAAGATTGGAAAAGGGCACAGGTCATCCCCATTTTCAAGAAGGAATGTCCAACAGATGTGCAGAACTATAGACCTATATCTCTAATTTCGATCAGTTGCAGAATTTTGGAACACGTATAATGTTAGAGTATAATGACTTTTCTGGATACTAGAAATCTACTCTGTAGGAATCAGCATGGGTTTCAAAAAAGACGATCTTGTGAAACCCAGCTCGTACTATTCGTCCACGAGACTCAGATGGCCATAGATATGGGTTCCCAGGTGGATGCCATGTTTCTTGACTTCTGCAAGGTGTTTGGTACAGTTCTCCACAGACATTAAATGAACAAAGTAAGAGCATATGGACTATCAGATGAATTGTGTGATTGGAGTGAAGAGTTCCTAGATAACAGAATGCAGCATGTCATTCCAATGGAGAGAACTCTTCTGAAGTAAGAGTGATTTCAAGTGTGCCACAGGGGAGTGTCGTAGGACTGTTGCTATTCACAATACATATAAATGACCTTGTGGATAACATCGGAAGTTCACTGAGGCTTTTTGCAGATGATGCTGTAGTATATTATGAGGTTGTAACAATAGAAAATTGTACTGAAATGCAGGAGGATCTGAAACGAACTGACACATGGTACAGGGAATGGCAATTGAATCTCAATGTAGACAAGTGTAATGTGCTGCAAATACATAGAAAGGAAGATCCTTTATCATTTAGCTACAATATAGCAGGTCAGCAACTGGAAGCAGTTAATTCCATAAATTACCTGGGAGTAGGTATTAGGAGTGATTTAAAATGGAATGACCATATAAAGTTGATTGTCGGTAAAGCAGATGCCAGACTGAGATTCATTGGAAGAATCCTAAGGAAATGCAGTCTGAAAACAAAGGAAGTAGGTTACAGTACACTTGTTTGCCCACTGCTTGAATACTGCTCACCGGTGTGGGATCTGTACCAGATAGGGTTGATAGAAGAGATAGAGAAGATCCAATGGAGAGCAGTGTACTTCGTTACAGGATCATTTAGTAATCGTGAAAGTGTTACGGAGATGGTAGATAAACTCCAGTGGAAGACTCTGCAAGAGAGACGCTATGTAGCTCGGTATGGGCTTTTGTTGAAGTTTTGAGAACATTCTTTCACCGAGGAGTCAAGCAGTATATTGCTCCCTCCTGCGTATATCTTGTGAAGAGACCATGAGGATAAAATCAGAGAGATTAGAGCCCACACACAGGCATACCGACAATCTCTCTTTCCATGAAGAATATGAGACTGGAATAGAAGGGAGAACCAATAGAGGTACTCAAGGTACCCTCTGCCACACACCGTCAGGTGGCTTGCGGAGTATGGATGTAGATGTAGATGTAGGTATAACTGATGTGAAAAACATCATGAAAAGGGAAATTGGACTCCTTTATTCTTACATTCAGTAGTGCTACATTTCCAGAACTTATCAAGGTAGGTTTCATTCACCTAGTCATGAGGCATTGTACCCAGTCCAATACACTTTTTTAAATCCCTGCACTTTGGGCACGCCACTGTAGTGTGTAAAGGAGAAGCCACTTGTGGCATATGTCATAAGGCTGTCCACGAAGGCGTCAGTTGTCTATTGTAGTGACTGCAGTATGTACCTTGAAGAACAGAAGGTACAGGAGCTGAAAACTATAAAGTGTGTTCCGTACTGTGAGGCTAAAAGGATCTGTGCAGCAATACAACCTCAAGCTTTCTCAACTTTGTTTGTTTCAGTTATCAGACAAATCTGTTCAGAAAGCCGATACCTCAACACAAACAGAAGTTATCATTGGTAGCACAAGTACCAATGTTTATAAGTGCAGTTGCAATGGTCTATTGTTACTCTACCTTTAGTTCCCTCCAGAACATCATAAAAGGCACTCTTGCCTGAAAGGCTGACCCCAGTAAACAGGCACTACTGCCGCCTATCACTGTGACATCTGTTCCTTCAAGTCTCCTCTGGCAACTAAACCTAACGGAAAGTGTGAACCACAGAAGAAGACAATTAATACATTGTCAGACTATATAGATGTCATTCTCTCTGATGATTCCAATGATTCAACTTCAGAGACAATGGAATATGAAGTCTGTCTGGGACTACCATCTAGCCCTTAGACTAAGCCTCCAAATGTTTCAGGGTCCCCACCCAGTGAGAGACAGAGTAAAACAAAAACCTACTGATAAAAGGTTACCATATTAGTCGGTTCAGGATACATACAGAGGAACTGAAACTCCTAGTGAAGGGGAACATCCACTGCACTTATAAGAAACACATTTTAAACGTACTGACTCTTGTGATCTGGAGCTAGAGGGATAGCTGTGTTTGTCAGTGACACACATCATTCCTCTGCCCTATCTGTGGTTACTGACCTGCAAGCAGTTACCACTGAAGTTCACATGGGTGAAGAATTACTGTATGCTCCCATTATTTACCACCTGAGGAGACAATGGATTCTGAAGCTTCCAACAACTTCCCTGACCTTTTCTCCTACTGGGAGACTTCAGTGCCAATAAGGCATTATGGGATTCACACTTTACTTGCTAAAGGGGTTGAGTTTTAGGGAGCCTCATGATATCTGAGCAGCTGCACATCCTTGACATGGGCACTCTCATTCATTTTATCGCTGTTGCTGTGTCATCCTCAGTCCTCAGTCACTGTTCAGTGGGAAGTTACTGATGACCTTCAGTCCAGTGACCACTTCCCATTCTGAATTGATATACCCGATGAAGTAGTCCTTGAAAGGAAGCCACAAAAATGGATGATCAGCTGGACAAACAGGGTGAGCTGATTGTTTTTGAAGACTGAAGCAGTATTCAGTAAGAGGTAGGCCATGTCACACATATGGTCCACCATGGCACCTCCCAAAGGCCCCAAGTCATCTTGGAAATCATCCTGTACTTTGGTGGACCGATGAGTGCCACTCATCACTCCAGGTCAGGTGTGTGTCTCTGCGATAGTTTAAGTTCTGTCCAACAGTAGAAACCCTTGCAACCTTTTGAACAGTAAGTGCCAAAACTCAACACACAGTCCAGTAGAACAAGAAAAAGTCATAGCAAGCATTCTTGGTCTGTATCAAACACTGTATTTGTTTTATGAGTGTATGGGAAGCCATCAGAAGGATTTTCAGCAAATTTAATCAGTTACCCAAAGCAGCAATGCTGAAACACGGCTGTCACCAAACAACACCCAGAAACGCTGCCCAGACAACTGCACAGTGTTTTCCAATGACTACTGACACTGATAGCCACGACCCAGCTTCAACTGCAACCATGTGTACATGGAAAGGGATGATTTGGGGTTCAAGTCCAACAATTCTGAAACCTACAACTATTATTTCTCCATGTGTGAGCTAGATATAGCACTTATAACAATATACTTCAACAGTACATATAGTCCTGCTAATGGAAAAGCCACTTATAAAACTCTTATATGGGGAATTGTGTATATAGTACAATGTTACTCCTTTGATAGGATTAATTAATTAATTAATTTATTTATTTAGCACCCGTATTATCACATTCATGATATTGGACTTGTTAAAGTACAAAACAGTATAAAATATTAAATATTTACATCATGTACAAAATCTTATCATTTGTATCAACAAACTTCATGACAAAAACATTATTCTGCTTAATTAGATTTTAAAATTATATACATACAATCAGATAAAATAAAATCTAGTGAAGCACTTGGTTGATTTTACTAAAACTATTAAATACCTGTACTTTTGTTAAATAGGCATAGTAACATATGGCACAAAAGTTAGGTGCATAAGTAGGTACATACATTGATAAAAGAAGTTCAGTTTTATCTGGGAATGGTTTGATAATTATGAATTTTTTTAGAGAGCTACCGCTTTGAGCAAAATTGCAGATATTTATTAATGCTGTAGAAGCTGTTGTTTATTAGTAGATTTGTTAGTTCTTTTTGAATGCATTAATGATTGGCATTTTTTGATGTTGTTTGGCAATGCACCATAAAGAATTTTTGGTTTGTAAACAGCACTGTCCTGATACATTGATTTTCTGGGCACATCCCTATGATAGTCATTTCTGTTCCTTGTTTGATAATTGTGGATCTCACTATTCAAAGCTGAAACTTCATGTTTTTTAATGAAGCAGATACTGTCAAATATAAATATAGAGGTAAGGTCATGATTTTTAATTCCTTAAAGGTACCTCTACAGGATGCTCTGTAAGCAACATCATTTATTAATACTACAGCTTTCTTTTTAAGCTTAAAAGACTGCTTTGCAAAAGAGGTATTTCCGCAGAACACTATACCATACTTCAGTAGACTATGCATGTATGTGTAATAAGCACTTAACACTGTTTCAGTATTGCAGCAATCTTTAAGCATTCTTAATATGTAACAGTACTTGCTTAATTTTCTGTTAAGGATTTCTACATGTTTTTTCCATCTTGGATGCCCATCCACCCATAATCCTAAAAATTTTATGTGATTCTTTTGCTGAATTTGGCTATTTGATAATGTGAATTTTACATTGGTCCTTTTTTGGTTCCTTATATGGTTGAAATTCATCCGTACCGTTTTCTTGTCGTTGACAACTAGGCAGTTACCTTTAAACCATTTTTCTGCCACTTCTGCTGTTTTGTCGGTTTTTTCCTGCATCTCATAATCATTCTTCCATTTTATAATGAAGCTGGTATCATCAGCAAATGGTATAGTATCAGCTGTTGAAAACTGTTGTGGTAGGTCATTTATAAAAACCAGGAATAACAATGGTCCCAATACTGAGCCCTGGAGCTGGTGGTATCTTCTACACATATGTCCATAATGTATTTTTTAGTAGATTAACCAGTTTCTGCCCTTTACAATTGTCCTTGAAATTAACATTGAAATCCCCAAGCACAATTATGTATTTTGACTGACCATTTAGATGGTTCAGAAGATATTCCAATTTTTCAGAGAACAAGTCAGAATTGCCAGATGAGGACATATATGAACATGCAATTATAATTTTAGTATCTGTTAGTTCACATAAACAATATTCAAAATCTTTTTTCAATACAGCAGACATTTTTAAACCTTATTTCTTTTGATTTGATACCTGTTCTTACATATACAGGGTGTTACGAAAAGGTACGGCCAAACTTTCAGGAAACATTCCTCACACACAAAGAAAGAAAATATGTTATGTGGACATGTGTCCGGAAACGCTTACTTTCCATGTTAGAGCTCATTTTATTACTTCTCTTCAAATCACATTAATCATGGAATGGAAACACACAGCAACAGAACGTACCAGCGTGACTTCAAACACTTTGTTACAGGAAATGTTCAAAATGTCCTCCGTTAGCGAGGATACATGTATCCACCCTCCGTCGCATGGAATCCGTGATGCGCTGATGCAGCCCTGGAGAATGGCGTATTGTATCACAGCTGTCCACAATACGAGCACGAAGAGTCTCTACATTCGGTACCGGGGTTGCGTAGACAAGAGCTTTCAAATGCCCCCATAAATGAAAGTCAAGAGGGTTGAGGTCAGGAGAGCGTGGAGGCCATGGAATTGGTCCGCCTCTACCAATCCATCAGTCACCGAATCTGTTGTTGAGAAGCGTACGAACACTTCGACTGAAATGTGCAGGAGCTCCATTGTGCATGAACCACATGTTGTGTTGTACTTGTAAAGGCACATGTTCTTGCAGCACAGGTAGAGTATCCCGTATGAAATCATGATAACGTGCTCCATTGAGCGTAGGTGGAAGAACATGGGGCCCAATCAGGACATCACCAACAATGCCTGCCCAAACGTTCACAGAAAATCTGTGTTGATGACGTGATTGCACAATTGCATGCGGATTCTCGTCAGCCCACACATGTTGATTGTGAAAATTTACAATTTGATCATGTTGGAATGAAGCCTCATCTGTAAAGAGAACATTTGCACTGAAATGAGGATTGGCACATTGTTGGATGAACCATTCGTGGAAGTGTACCTGTGGAGGCCAATCAGCTGCTGATAGTGCTTGCTTACGCTGTATATGGTACGGAAACAACTGGTTCTCCCGTAGCACTCTCCATACAGTGACGTGGTCAAAGTTACCTTGTACAGCAGCAACTTCTCTGACGCTGACATTAGGGTTATCTTCAACTGCACAAAGAATTGCCTCGTCCGTTGCAGGTGTCCTTGTCATTCTAGGTCTTCCCCAGTCACGAGTCATAGGCTGGAATGTTCCGTGCTCCCTAAGGTGCTGATCAATTGCTTCAAACGTCTTCCTGTTGGGACACCTTCATTCTGGAAATCTGTCTCGATACAAACGTACCGCGCCACGGCTATTGCCCCGTGCTAATCCATACATCAAATGGGCATCTGCCAAATCCGCATTTGTAAACATTGCACTGACTGCAAAACCAGTCCAGAACAGATTGCATTTTTATTTTTTACACTCCCACAACTGTCAGAAACAGGTATGACTGTGCATGGAGCAGTCACTGGAGATGGGGCTGCCTCCACTGGAACTGGAAAAGAAACAGATGAGGGCACTGGAGTCCACTCCTTCACCCCCAGGGTGCCGAGAGCCTGGCTGGAGCAAAGCGGAGGTGGTAGCTGGAGAGGTGGGAGAGGTTGAAGCAGCAAGACATCCAGGGCTGGAGGCATAGCTGGTTCTGATGGCGCCACTAAAGATGGCCCCTAGTGGAGACCTTGTACATCCGATGACCGTGAGAGCCATGGACTGTAGGAGGAACCCAGATGGACAGCGACCAAATGATCGCCCTCACACAGGAAACCTAGCTGGAATGGGGGCAATGGGCCCGAGATTTGGAGGGGAGAGACTGACTGATCCTGGTGGAGATGGCAGTGTAAGGAGAGTCTGCAGTGGCTGCCCATGTAGTAGCTCAGCAGAGCTGTTCTGAGCAGTGGGAACAGCATGATAGCTGGCCAAAAACAACGTGAAGGCTTTGCCCGTGGAAGCAGAGTGTACCATGGCTGACATCTTCTCTTTGAAATTTTGCATTATCCATTATGCCTCCCCATTGTATTTTGGGTGGAATGGGGTGGTGAGCAGGCCTGTGATACCTTGGAGCTCATAAAAATGAGTGAACTATCTGGAAGTAAACTGGGGCTGTTGTCTGAAACAATGGGTGATGGGAAACCCTCGAAAGCAAAAATGTAAGACAAGGCCCAAATGATGTTTGTTGACATGGTAGAAGAGTGGATATAAGGAAACTTGGAGAATGAGTTGACCACAGTGAGGCACATCTGCTGCAAAGAAAAGGTGAGCAGAGGAAATTTGAAGACACTCCCAGGGGCGACAAGAAGGTTTGTAGAGGATGTTGTATGTATATGTGGACAGAAAGAACATCCAATCCTGAAGCTGTAGTGTTGGGAGTCTGGACTGAGGACCAAACAATGCAAATAACTGCTTTTGCTCCACGATCAAATGAAACTTTGTGCTGTACAGATAGGTATGGAATTTCTTCACTGCATACACAATAACTATTGCCTCTTTTTCTGAGTAATTGCACTGAGTCTGGGTGGGAATTTTGGAAATGAATGCAATTGGGTGTTCGGAGACATTGAGGTCCTGGTGAGAGAGCACTGCACTGACTCCATGCTGTGAGGCTCCAGTGGTGAGGAGAAGGGGCTTTCTCAGTGAGTACATGACAAGACAAAATGCCGATTGCAGAGCCTGCTTTAGGAAGAGAAATGCAATCTCATATGTAGGTGACCACATGAATCGAGCCCCCTTCTTACCCATGGTGTTGAGAGGGTTGGTGAGCTTGGCAGCTTGGGGCATAAAACTACCATAATAGCTAATCTTACCCACAAAGGACTGTAGTTCTTTCAGAATTTGGGACCAGGGCATGTTGTTGATGGCCGCATCTGATCTCTGGTTGGAGAGATGCCTTGTTTACTGGGGAAGAACCCAAGATACACCACTGAGTGTTGGATAAACTTACACTTACTGTGGTTACATTTCAGGCCCTAAGCCAATAAGCGAGAAAACAAGGAGTGCAAATTTTGCATGTGCTCGGCCATAGATACCCCTGTCATAATGATGTCATCTAAATAATTGCCATGCAAGGGAATATCCTGAATCAACTGTTCCAAGGAGAACTGAAAAACAACTGGGGCACTAGTGATTCCAAACAGAAGCCAGTTATACCAGTAGAAGCTGAAGGGTTTGTTAAACATCAGCAGGTCACAGGAATCTGAATGTACTGGCAGCTGTAATTATCCCTCCAACTGATCATCTTCGTATTACAGTCTCCATTCTGGAGCCTGGAGAATAGGTCCTCTGGTTGTTTAATTGGAGAAGAATCTATGATCAACTGATCGTTCACAGCTTTAAAATCACCACACAGCTTGGGAGAGCCATCTGGTTTTTTGACAATGATTAGGGGAGAAGTGCAGTGAGTGAAAGAAACTGGGTGACCATACTGAGGTGACCAGTCTGATCGTTCTGCCTTCACCATGTCCCAGAATATGAGAGGAATTGGGCATGCCTGTACAAAGCACAGGGCTGAATATAGCTTCAGTTGAAGGCATAACCCAACAGATGCCACCCAACCCAAATGTAGAGTGAACAAATACTGTAAAGGGGTTGTCAAACCTTTAGTGCCATGAGACAGAATATCCAGGGATACCAAACACATATTCTCAGAAGTGGAAAATCCAAATTTTCAAATGCATTTAACCCAAAAATGTTTTCTGGTGTGTTGGGACAAATCACTAAAACTGAAAGCTTGCAGGACACATTTTTATGTAAGACCTCAGTAAAAAACGTCCTGTGCTCCAGAATGTCACAACCACCATAGGCCACGACCTTCCTCTGAAATGGATACAATGAAGGAGAGCCCAGCATCGCATAGGTAGAACTACTGATCAGAGAAGAAGAGGATCCAGTATCCAACTGGAATGGTATTGCCCAATCCATCATGTACAGCATGAATGGGATGTGTTTTCCTGATGTCGGTGAAGCACATGTCAGTAGTGTGAATGAAGTCAGCCAGAGAAGATGACTCTTTGCGCACAGCCGTGATCTCACTGCATTGCTGCATGGGTGCAGTGGGGCACACAGAAGCATTGTGGACGTGAATGCAATAGGCAAAATGGATAACTGACCAGTGCAGGCAGCACAAGCATGAATGCTGAGTGGAACACTGAGGACACAAGGGAAGAAAAAACTACCCCGTGTACTTGCCAGACAGGGAGGAGACACAACTTACGAAAAGAAACTACAAATAGAAACATTCGATGTGTTGCTGTCCAACGTGGAAGGACTGTGGGGAACAAGTTGTTTGCCAGAATGCATGGGCAGTTTGCAGTTTTCCTGGTGCGTGCTTGTGATGTGTGGAGTGCTGACCTGGCTGTAACATCTAACATTGCAAAACAAGACTCCCCTCTACAGTCTGAGTCCTACATAAGTTCAGAAGCTGTAGTGGTTTTAAGATTTTTGTTCAAGGAAAGATCTGGTTGGTGCATAGCTTGTGTGCGCACTTCCCTATCCAGTGCAAATTGAAGAAGAGAATCTGTAATCGTAGATTCAGGATACTGTCTTCAAAAAAACATCTGTTGAGCAGATGAAAGTACAGTGACAACTAAGGCTGTGAAGTTCAGTGACCCTATCTTTATACAATTCTGATGGTAACTTTCACTGCTGATAGAATTCCAACCTAGCACACACAACCTGAGACTTGCTTCGACCGTGTTCTGACAACAAAGTGCAAATATCAGGTAATGACAAAATATTGGGATTCACAGTAGGAGACAACTTGTGGAGCAAAGCAAACACATCTTGAGAGGACTATGGCAGAAAAAGGATCTCTTCTGATTGGTGTCGTTTGCTTGGTACACTACAAAATTATGGTTGAAGTGCAGTAGATACGTGTTCCACTGATCACCATCATCCACAAAGGAAGGAAATGGAGGAACAGTGCTGGGCGAGTCACCTCTCGCAGACAATGCCAACACCTGTTGTTGTAGTAAAACCAAGTACTGACGCAAATGAAATACTGATACTGTTGCTCCATTAACTGCGTATCCAACTGACACTGTTCCTGTATTTGCACTAGCCACTGTCACAGCAATTCTAAGTTCATGATGTCAGAGTAATTGAAGCAAGGTAGGTCAAAAAATACTGGTCACCATGGTTGAGGTTTACCCTAACTAACACTCTTTATTCTGTATTCACTGGATAGACAAAGGGTGAACAAGAAGTACAGAATCACACAGTCCAAGAGTAGTCTGTGTCTGAGACGGAAGTTGTCATCACATAGCAGCCGGCATAATATGCATATCATATGGAGCATTAACAAGAACTCCGATTCCTAGCAGAACGCCTGCTTGTATCAGGCAGGTCAGCCATAGGATCCCACCAGGTAATGCAGTGATCACTTTGAGGGTGTGGATTCTTTCCAGCATTTGTCCTGTGGCAGCCACTCACAGCTCGCAATGACATTGGTGCTGTGGCCAGCAAGTATGGATCTATTTCGGACAGTTGTGGTAACTCCATCTCACTGTCTGAGTTGGTTAAATTTCATATTTTTCTCAGAATTTCAGTCATCTTGCACTTGCCAGATTAACAAATCCTATGAATGTGTTTTTATTTTTCTTCAGCTTTGCTTGCATTAACAAGTGCAACATCAGGATTGCCTCTCTAGTGCCTTTACCTTTCCTAAAGTCAAGCTGATCACCAGAGACAAGGGTAAGTTCAGGAGTGCCCCAGGGAAGTGTCATAGGACAGTTGCTATTTTCTGTATATGTAAATGGTCTGGCAGACAGTGTGTGCAGCAATCTGTGATTGTTTGCTAATAATGCTGTAGTGCACAGGAAGGTGTCAAAGATAAGCCACTGTACATTGCTCAAGATGACCTAGAGAAAATTTCTGGTTGGAATGATGAATGGCAGCTGAGTCTTTATGTAGAAAAATGTAAGTTAATTCACATGGGAAGAAAAAACAAACCTGTTATATTCGAACACAGCATTAGTAATATCCTGCTTGACACAATCGTGTCATTTAAATATCTGGGCATAATGCTGTGAAGCGATATTAAATGGAATGAGCATATGAGGGAAGGTGAATGGTCAACTTCGGTTTATTGAGAGAATTTTTGGAAAGTATTGTTCATCTGTAAAGAAAACCGCATGTAGGATGTTCATGGGTACTGCTCGAGTGTTTGGGATCCACACCAGGTCAGATTGAAAGAAGACATTGAAGCAGTTCAGAGGTGAGTTGCTAGATTTGTTACCGGTTGGTTCGATCAGCTTGCAAGTGTTATGGATGTGGCTTCAGGAGCAAGTGGGAATCCCTGGAGGGGTAAACAAATTGGTATTTGCAGCTGGCTGCAGAACGATCATACTGCTGCCAACATACATTTCACGTAGGGGCCATGAAGGTAAGATCCAAGAAGTTGGGGCTCATGCGGAACCAAGTAGACAGTCATATTTCCCTCACTCTCTCTGTGATTGGAAGAGGAAAGGAAATGATTAGTTGTTCAAATGGCTCTGAGCACTATGGGACTTAACATCTATGGTCAGTCTCCTAGAACTTAGAACTACTTAAACCTAACTAACCTAAGGACATCACACACATCCATGCCCGAGGCAGGATTCAAACCTGCGACCGTAGCGCTCACGCGGTTCCAGACTGAAGCGCCTAGAACCGCACGGCCACAGCGGCCGGCTCATTAGTTGTGGTACAGTGTACCCTCCACCACACACCATATCGTGGCTCGAAGAGTATGTACAGGGTGTTTCAAAAATGACCGGTATATTTGAAACGGCAATAAAAACTAAACGAGCAGCGATAGAAATACACCGTTTGTTGCAATATGCTTGGGACAACAGTACATTTTCAGGCAGACAAACTTTCGAAATTACAGTAGTTACAATTTTCAACAACAGATGGCGCTGCGGTCTGGGCAACTCTATAGTATGATATTTTCCACATATCCACCATGCGTAACAGTAATATGGCGTAGTCTCTGAATGAAATTACTCAAAACCTTTGACAACGTGTCTGGCGGAATGGCTTCACGTGCAGATGAGATGTACTGCTTCAGCTGTTCAATTGTTTCTGGATTCTGGCGGTACACCTGGTCTTTCAAGTGTCCCCACAGAAAGAAGTCACAGGGGTTCATGTCTGGTGAATAGGGAGGCCAATCCACGCCGCCTCCTGTATGTTTCGGATAGCCCAAAGCAATCACACGATCATCGAAATATTCATTCAGGAAATTAAAGACGTCAGCCGTGCGATGTGGCCGGGCACCATCTTGCATAAACCATGAGGTGTTCGCAGTGTCGTCTAAGGCAGTTTGTACCGCCACAAATTCACGAAGAATGTCCAGATAGCGTGATGCAGTAATCGTTTCGGATCTGAAAAATGGGCCAATGATTCCTTTGGAAGAAATGGCGGCCCAGACCAGTACTTTTTGAGGATGCAGGGACGATGGGACTGCAACATGGGGCTTTTCGGTTCCCCATATGCGCCAGTTCTGTTTATTGACGAAGCCATCCAGGTAAAAATAAGCTTCGTCAGTAAACCAAATGCTGCCCACATGCATATCGCCGTCATCAATCCTGTGCACTATATCGTTAGCGAATGTCTCTCGTGCAGCAATGGTAGCGGCACTGAGGGGTTGCCGCGTTTGAATTTTGTATGGATAGAGGTGTAAACTCTGGCCCATGAGATGATACGTGGACGTTGGCGTCATTTGGACCGCAGCTGCAACACGGTGAACGGAAACCCGAGGCCGCCGTTGGATCACCTGCTGCACTAGCTGCGCGTTGCCCTCTGTGGTTGCCGTACGCGGTCGCCCTACCTTTCCAGCACGTTCATCCATCACGTTCCCAGTCCGTTGAAATTTTTCAAACAGATCCTTTATTGTATCGCTTTTCGGTCCTTTGGTTACATTAAACCTCTGTTGAAAACTTCGTCTTGTTGCAACGACACTGTGTTCTAGGCGGTGGAATTCCAACACCAGAAAAATCCTCTGTTCTAAGGAATAAACCATGTTGTCTACAGCACACTTGCACGTTGTGAACAGCACACGCTTACAGCAGAAAGACGACGTACAGAATGGCGCACCCACAGACTGCGTTGTCTTCTATATCTTTCACATCACTTGCAGCGCCATCTGTTGTTGAAAATTGTAACTACTGTAATTTCGAAAGTTTGTCCGCCTGAAAATGTACTGTTGTCCCAAGCATATTGCAACAAACGGTGTATTTATATCGCTGCTCGTTTAGTTTTTATTGCCGTTTCAAATATACCGGTCATTTTTGAAACACCCTGTATGTAGATGTAGATGTGGATCATCATCTAACAGGTTCTCAATTTTCTTTTCCATTCTTCTGTATATTATTATTATCAGCAACTTGGATCCATGAGCTGTTGTGGTAATTGTGGGATAGTTTTCACATCATCAGTTCTCGCTATGTTTGTAATTGTGTGGATGATATTTCTTTGAAAGTTTGATGGTATGTCACTTACCTGCACTCTTAATGTCGCCACCCTTGCTTTTCATTTCATGGAAAACTGGTTTGACTTCTAATTACTGAATAAGTCCTTCTGATGATCATTTATTTTTCGATTTCTTCTTAGTTTTCTTACAGCCATTTCACCTTTGTTTCCCTTGCTTCCTATTTGTTTCAGTACTAAATGAGTTATTTTTATGTACTCCTGTCTTTACCCGAATAGTTTTGTACTTCTTTCTTTTTGACCAATTTATGCTTTATCATTACTAACTTTTGCTCTGAGTCTATATCTGCTCCTTTGTGTGCCTTACAATACATCATCTCTGTCTCACCATGATGTGATCCAGCTGGAATCCTCCCACATTTCTGGGTGTTTTCCAAGTATATCTCCTCCCCTTGTGATTCTTGAACTGAATAGTCACTGTTACCATCTGAAATTTATTGCAGAACTGAATTAGCCTTTCCTCCCTCTTACTCCGACTGCAAAGCTCATATTCTCTCTAACCCTTTCTTCCATTCCTTTCCCTACAACTGTATGCCAGTTCCCCATGATTAATAGATTTTCATCGTCTTCTACATATATGATTACCTACTCAATATTCTCACATACGTTCTGTATCTCCTCATTTCCTGCTTGCAATGTTGGCACTGGTTTGCTATCGAATATAATGAGAACAGTCCTATCACTGAACTGTTCACAGTGACTCACTCTCTGCACTGTCTTCCTTTTAATAATGAATCCTAGTCCTGTTATTCCATTTTTTGCTGCTATTGGTATTACCCTGTATTTTTCTGACCAGAAATCCGTATTTGCTTGCCATGTAACTTCACTGACATGCGCTATACTTCAGTTGAGCCTTTTACATTTCTGTCTTCAAATTTTCTAGCTTCTTTATCACATTCAAACTTCTGACATTGCATGCTCTGACTCTTAAAGTGCTACCATTTTGTTGCATATTCTTTCTTCTTCCCATTGCTATCTCCCCTTGGCAATCATCTCCTGGAATCTGAATGGGGGACTAATCCACAATCCTTTGCCAGTGGAGAGGTCATCTTACCACTTTTCAGTTTCCTGCCCCAAGGGCAAAAGACTGCCCTGAACCTCTGTCCTCCCTCTTTGACAAGGCCATTGGCAGAACAAGGGTGACTTCTTATGCTGGAAGTCTTTGGCCACCATTTCTGATGATTTTTATTCAGAATTTAAGCAGTGGTTAGGTTGGAATCCAGGGCATTTTAATTAATAGTCAAAGACACTACCTTTAGACAACTGGTGCATTACTGCACCACACTTTGACAAACCATATTTTTTGTTGACAAGAGGGCAGCAGCTTATTTGCTGACGGTTTTGTGTAGTATTTTAACTGAAAATGAGAGGAATGTAGTACACACGTAAAGATTTTGTGAAATGTCCAATGTGTTCCTTTTGTGAAATGTCCGATTTGGGCCCTGAAATTTTATGGAGTAGTCTTTAACATATTATCAGGATGGCTGACTCATCACTGCTTTTTGTAAGTGATCGAAGAGCCACATATTCCTCTGTATCTGTTTCAGTTTTCATCTTATCTTAATTGTGTTTTAATTGACAGTTTTAGAACATCTGACCATATTAACAGGGTGTGAGCTAGTGTGATTGTGTGGGTGATCATACTTTTTGATTGGGAGAGAGGGAGTGCAAATTTATATCAGATTGCTTCTTAATTCTATTATCTCATTTTCAACATTTTTGTTGCACATCAATGGTGACACAACTCATTCCGTTATGTTACTGTACCCATGGACAATTATTAAACAATATATCAAAATAAAAACGTAAATCACTCTTATTATCAAAACATCATAACCCCAGCAAAATATGACAACTACAAAGTGTCCACTGCGGGATCCCCTGACATCAAAATTACATATTTCAAAATCTAAGATTGATGGATGAGTGCATCAACTGTATGCTTATTCTGAAAGCTGTGAGAGTTGTATAGGGAAGTTCTGAAATAGTTTGAAAAGCTGCTAACAGATGGTGCCGTAATCACAATACCTGCTACCTGTAAATAGTGTGTCACAGCTCAGAGTGCCCAGTTCCACTTAAAATGGAACTGCTGATGGTGAAGAAGTCAGTGTTGTGTGGGATGTGTATAATATGATTTGCTGATAATTAAAATATTTGCAGGCTACAAAAGGTGAAAGTTTATGTCAAAAGATTCATGGTAACAATAACTATGTGAACCACAATAATTTTTTTTAAAGAAATGGGCCTCCTCTCTCAATAAATAGTTTGACCTGAAAAAAAAAAAGCAGGACTGTCCTTTAAATTACAGATGAAATTTTGTTACGAAAACTGTTTGTGAAATTTACATAACTTGTAGAACTTCATTCTTGAAGTGTAGCTTCATTGCAAGTATTCCTGAGCTCTTCTGCTGTGATCCTGTACAAAACTCATTCCAGGTACAGATTTTCCACAAAATTGCTTTATTCACAGGCAAGATGGTGGAGAAAAATATGTAAACAAAGTTGGTTCTGCATGCTGTGTTGTTGATTGTTGGTAACAAACTACCACTGCTGCTGTGCACAAACCACTGGTATTTATATGATTTACAACAATCACTGATAATCAGAATTACAAATTGTAAGAAATGACAGTTAGAAGCATGTAACAAAATTAATTCACATACATAGAAAAATAACGAAAATAATACTTTACAATTTTGTGTGGACATGGACATAATTCTGTTGAGAATTCTGAAGTAACTTACAAGTTTCCAGAAAATAACAATACACATTGCATTTTATTTCATTGCAGTTGAAAGAAGGAACAAAAAGTATTCCTACGATGTTTATGAATTCCAAATAATATGTTTATCAAAAATAGCTAGCCAATTTGCTGGAAATAAATTTTTAAGCTGCAAAATGTGCTTTGTACTCATTACATCAATTACGTAGTAATTGTTGAAAACACAGTGCTTCTAGCATGTTCACATAACTTGTTATTGAGTGCAGAATACAATAGCAGACTGAGATTTCCTATAAGATACCTCAAGCAGATTAATTACTAGTATAGGAGCATTTTAGCATTGTACATTAAACAATAAATTAAGCCTAAAATAAATGTAGTCTCTTCAGGGGGTGGAAAAGGATTCCCATGGGCCTGTTCTATTACAATACCCCACCAAAGAGATTTGGCTATCTAAGGGAGCCGAGGCTCTTTCAAACTTCTTTACATAAACATGAATATGAAAACAAAAAATACATACAAGGAAAAAAAAAATTGGGATAATCATACAAACTGATTGGTTCAACAAATTAACACATTAGGTACATAGAACAAAGAAGTATAAAATTTGCAAATGACTACAGTAAAAGTTTTACATAACAGTCTCAATTACATTTGTGTATGATACTGTATTTACAATTCCACAGGGCCTGAGTTTAAAAAAAGTGAAACATACAGCTTCAATCAGCCTTACATTCAAAGTATTGCATTTATCATCATGTTATAAAATAGCACATGAAAATACAATTGATATTTAAATAACATATATAAAATTTAGTGCCTAAGATGTGTGCAACTTTATGCGCTATTCATGCAGTTCAGTTAATTTTACTCTAAATTCTGTCATCTTGAACTCTTAATTCAGATAATATGGTTCATACAAGACATTTCACATAACATAGGTGTAATCATTTGTGAACACACGAGAATATACACCAGACAGTATGCCAGACACTCAGTTAAGTTTATTGGATCAGTGCCAATCACAAATATCACAAAAACTACTTCTCAAATTTCATTAAAGCAAACAAGCAGTATTCCTTGGTATAAAATACTCAATCTCAAAGTAATCATGGGTAAGAATGTCTTTTATCTCTCATGTAATCTCTTATATAAGTGTTAACTCAGTGGCAAGTAGTAGTATCATGTAATCAATTCATTATACAACCTCTTCTTCAGTCAACAAAACTCTATGTAACTCATATCTCCCCAAATCAATAACATATCATAATTATTTTATGTCAGTGCAAAATCAGTCTTTGATGTCTAACACAAGAGAGTAATTTTCACTTTCTTTGTTACAGTATCCCATTCTATCTCCTTTGTGTAAACTCATTTCATTCAGTGAAGTTCAACTTAAGAATCTATAATCATAAATTTGACTGTAGCATACCACATGTTATTGTAGTATGTGTAAGGTAATAAGCAATAACACATCATAGTACAATGTCATCATAGTATATGTGTGTATAAAAGCACAAGCATTAAAGCATAATGATGTCAATATGTAATAAGGAAAATACATCACCATCATCATCGTCATCATCATAAAATCATTTCTGAAAATAAGTGTGATTTGGGATCAGCTGCTCAAACATCTCTGTGTTCATAAGCAAACTGTATATTCAGTAAGCCAAAATAAACAGGTTGTTGGATGACATTATCGACACTCCACAGACTCAATCTACTTCACACCCTATTTCTTTCTGCTTCAGTTTCAATCATCAATATTCTACCATAAGCTTCATCGGAATAAATGTAACATCAGAAAATCTCAAATAAAAAAGGATATTGTACCGTTGAAAGGTATTCGATATATGTAAGCATCCTAAGCAAGCAATGTGTATAGCCTAGAATTCAGTGCGAATAAGTATATCAGGATCACAGCTGCAAAAGTGTCTTCTAAGAACTGTGGCCCAACATTTCATAACAAAATTCTTCTTCATTAATTTGTGGATAAGCATAGAATGTGCGTAAGCATAGTATAATTATAGCATATGATAATGTAGAAAATTGTATCATCATAAAGTATTAGATTGCAAAAGCGATATATTCAGAAGTAGTGAGCATCTCGCTCATCAATAACATTGTATGTGTTAGAATAAATGTGTCATCAAGTCAAAGTAAGTAGCAATTAGTATTCAATAAGTAAAATCTTCACAAGCATACTGATAAAATGTAGAAAATTCTCAACTCTTTCTTCTCAAATTGTGGTCAGGTAGAGGTGTGTGTGAAGAAAGGTGTTCAAGAATGTGACATTGGTAGTGTTTTTGTGAAACTGTATCTGAAGTTTTAATCAGATAGATACATGTGATGAAATATGTTAAGTAAAATAATGCAGGTTAAGATCATCATTAGTTGAAAGGTGTGTAAATAAAGAGCGAACAAAAACTGTGAAATTGGTAGTGCTCCTGTGAAGCAAATGTCACACTGGATGGGTAAAGTTGTGTAAGCCACACACATGGTACAAAAAGTTTGTGTACTCCCCTGAGGGTTTGTTGTTATTAATAAGGCTTCAATTGAGTGATATTTCTTAGTTCAAAAGAAATTCACTGCCAATATTATGTGTGAAAGCTTAGCCTTTCTTGATGAAAAATATCGTCTAGTAGTTGCATTTTGCAAAGCAAGAGTACTATTATTGCATCATATTTTCCCAAATTCAAAGTTAATGCCTGGCCACTCGGAGCGCTACTATGGTCTCTGTTTCCGTATCATAGCATGAACATTGCACTTGTTATATTTTGCTGTTCTGTGCTCTGTGTTCAGAAACTACCTTGCTGTATCTGGGGAATTCCTATTTATACTTTCGTAATACGAAGGTATGCACTCTACATGCTGCCGCACATTAAAAATGTTTCCAAAATGTGTTGTTTCTGCTGGGAGTGCTGGAAAGCTCTATGCCTGTGTATGAAACCTTTACCAGCCAAAGGACTGATACGTTTTACGGCTCCAAGGGAAAGTGTATTGTCACTTAACATGGAAAAATGTACTTTCTCCCAGGGTATAATGTATTTTCACTTGGGAAAAAGTGTGTTTTCACTCAGAAAAAAGTGTTTTTAACTAGGAAATCCAGGAATTCTTTTTAATCTTGTCCATGTATACACCCTGATTTATCATTTTGCTTGTAGCTTTCTTCAGGGGATATAGTTTGACAAGTCTTGAAAATAAATCTACAGCAATAAACAAATAGGTGTATCCTTTAGTGTGGGGTAGTTGTCCAAATAAATCTATGCCTACTAATTCTGACTCACCTTTTGGAATAATACTCTGCATAAAACCTTTGTGTTTTTTATTAACAACCTTCACTCTTTGGCATCTGTTGCATTTTACTAAAAATTTTCTAACTCTACTAGCAGTGTTGAAATAAACATACTTCCAAATCTTTTGAATACATTTCATTGTACCACAATATCTGAAAACTTTGGAGTATGCTTATAACAAAAGTGTGATTGTGTTCCTCAGGCCAACTGACTTTCCAGATATCTGAATCCAAAGTGTGTCTTTCAAATGAAACTCTTTTATAAACCTGGTAATATTGTTTTACTCTGTCATGACCCCTCTTTCCTAAATAACTTTCACTCATCATCTTGGTTTGGATTTTGTCTTAACTGTTCACAAATTTCTTCAATTATCTTTCTTCCTTAGATTATATATTATTTTGAAATTTCTGTTGTCCTGAATGTTCTCCTTTTCATGTTCGCTCTTCACTGGTAATCTAGATAATGCATTTACTATGATGTTTTGTTCACCTTTTATGTACTGGATGGTATAACCAAACTGTTTCAAATAAACTGCCCACCTGGTAATTCTGCTGTGGTACAATTTGTACTCTTGTACGGTGTCTGTTCAAAAAATTCTGGAACTTTGTCCATAAAATTTTTTCTATGCTTACCTTTTACTTATTGTGTGCATAGTCTCCTTCAAAATACTCTCCTCCATAATTGATACACCACTCCCAATGCCGTTTCCACTTGGAAGCAGGCTTGGTACACCTCTTGCTGGATCACGCAAAGCACCATCTGCTAATTTTCTTTTATCTTGTCTGTCGTTACAAATCTTTGTCCTTTCAAGGGGGTTTTCAACTTTTGGAATTAAAAAGAAGTCTCCAGGCATCAGGTCTGGAGAGTACAGAGGACAAAGCAGCATAGTTATTTCGTTTTCTGTGCGGCAGTCATGCACCAACAAGGATGAATGTTCAGGTGCGTTATTGTGATGCAAGAGCCATGAACTGTCTCACCACATTTCAGGCAGGCCGTTTCCTTCTCACAGGCATTGCAACATGTCTCGATAGTACCACTGATTAACAGTTTGTCCCTGTGGCACAAATTCATGATGATATAATCCTTCATGGTCAAAGAAAACTATCAGCATGACTTTGACATTTGACCTGAACTGACAAGCGTTTTTTGGTCTCAGAGAACATCATAAGGTCTTTCTAGTCTTGAGTGATGAGCCATGGGATGAACTTGGCAACAACATGATGAATTCCAAGAAGCTGTGTCAAAATTTCATGCACAATCCAGCTGAAATGCTACATTCTTCTCCAATCTCTTGGACAGTCAGTCTTTGATTGGCATGCACGATTTTGTTAACACTTGTGACATGAGCATCATCAGTATATGTTGAAGGGTATCCTGAACAAGGATCATCTTTAATTTCCATCTGACCATTTTTAAACCATGTGAGTCATTTGTAACACAGAGTACAACATGAACACTCATCACCTTGGTGATAGGAAATTCTGTATAATAGTCTGTGTTCTTCAGTCTATCTCCTTAAATGACCAGAAATTCCACAAAAATGACTAACAATATCTACTAAACAAATTTCATTCCAAGTACCAATAGAAATCTCAATGTAAAGAGCACCAGGTATTTCATGCTTATCAATATTTTCATCTTCTGCTGGTAAATCATCTTCACTCTCCTTAAAATTTAAATCAGGGTTCAACTGTAGTTCATTACCTGGTGTAGGCTGTAACGCACTCAGCGGCAGTGTACAACTAGACTGTGTATCTTCTGAAACTGACACATCACTTTCACATGTGGCTGTATGTTGACTTAATGAAACAATCTATCTGTGTTCAAAGTACCACAAAGTGTCTGTGTGTGCTTAAAATTAGCATCAAATTAAAATTTGTATCACAAACTGAATTATACAGTTAACTTCAACACCATTTGATCTGTTCAAAACTTCATCTACCTTATTACTAATCTGCCTAGTTTGTTCATCTTTATCACTACAGCTGGTCTAGATCTCACTGACATCAGTGGGGATTAGTTCACTCTCAAGTACCTTCTCCACTAACATCAAAGCACCTTCATCAAGTCCTATAATCTTACTACTTACTTCATCAACTAACACTTCTACAAAAATCATACCATCTAATTCACCACAGAGTAATGCCTCAGATGAACATCAACAATATCACCACATCTACTAAAATCATCATCAAAATAATCAGTAGTATCACTAGCATCAATATGAACATCCAATTCTATGTCAAAACTCTTTACAACTAAATCATCATAAGTATCATTTATGTTTGCACCAGTAGGCATACAAACAGAATCAGGTATCAAATCATCAGCCTCCATAGGTACAAGAGTATCAACTTCTGCCACATCTACCACAGATAAGACTGACACAGCATCATCACACAAGAAACTGGCAAAACCATATTCATCAAAGTCATTACACATAGCCTCATTACAAAACAACACACTGGTCATAAAAAAGACTAGTCAACTCATCACCATAAAGTTTAAACTGATTTTCCACCTTTCTGTCTCATCTTTGCTCATCTCTTGTAGCATGAAATCCCAAAATTCACTCCCAAAATTGACTGTGTTTACCTGGTAATCACTACTGCGTCTGGTGTAGTGTTTCTAGTCTGAACCATGTCTACCTCTTCTACTGTTAGCCTGATTTCTAGTAATTCTTATCACCTCAAACTGACAGGCTATAAATGAGGTGGCTAGCTATTTTCCTGACTCTTTTTCCTATTCTAATTTGATCTACCATTGTTTCTCCTCTCACTATTATTATTTTGGTGATTTTTGTGGTTATTATTATTGTTGTCATTATTCCTATTCTGCTGTGATGGTTATTACCATTACTGTTATTTCCTCTATTTTTATAATACTATGCCTATTTTTGTTGTTGTGATGGTGTTCAGAGGACCCCCAACTTTTAATTGGTTCTCTCTATTGCCATTGCTGTTATTTGACCTGTCATTATTTTCCCATGCACAATCCAGTTCGTCAACATATTTAAGAAATTCTTCAAGCAAATAGTCTTATCTGTAGACCAGATCCTATTGAACATGGTTAGGCAAGCGCTGTTTCAGTACATCAGTTTGTATGATCTCGTCTAATGGCTTATCAAGGTGTGCTAATTTCTTAACCAGTCCCTCATAAAATTTGTGCATCTTCATATTGCCTTCATGATATGTGCTATAATTTAGGAATTCTATCTTAATTCTGGCTTGTTTACTTTCTGATCAAAATTTGTTCAAGAATAATCTTTCAGAATCAGTAAAAGTAATTTCTGGGTTAATAAGCTGGTTAGCCTAGAACAAAGCTTCTCCATCCAGAAAATACTTTGCTAATTTAATTTTAAGTAGTTGTGACATACCAGATGCAGATCTGTCCTTGCACTGGTATATAAACCCATGGGATGCAGTTTAAAATGTCTCAGCAAAAATTTCAGTGTAACATTGTTACAATTATTTACAAACATGCTGCCACTATTATAGGCATTACTAAACATATTTGTTTCCAAATTGTCTACTTTGAAGTTGACTGAAGATTTTGAGCAACAGTATCTACTTTATTGTTAACAGCAGAAATTTGTTCCATGACAAACACTGAATTTAATTTTAATTTTTCCTCAGTATAATTACTCTCTGTCTCAGTATAGTTTTGCATTGTTTTGAACTCAGATTTTCTCCTACTTAACTTGTCCATGACAACACTTTCAATCTCTTTTACTTGTCTTGCGCTACATCCACTTGATCATTAACCAATTTTAATTCAACATCTGTGAATTTCTTCAATCAATCGACTTCTAATTCTACATCATCTACTCTCTCATTAGTGGCCTCTATTTTTTTATGTTCTTTAGCAGTATCCTCATTAATTGATTTTAGACTGTCACTTAGTTCTTTGAACTTTACATCTGTTCTCTTAAATTTTTCATCCATATTTGTACTAACATTTTTAAAATTATCAGCCATTTTCTTATTTTGTTCTGATAATTTACAATGTAGTAACTGAGAAAGCTGTTCAATTAAATTAATGGATGTCCTATGTGCTGAAAACCTTGAAATGGTGATGACGAACTGCTGGATGTATTTCCGCAATTCTGATCTGGAAAAGTTTAAGTTTCGAGTCGATGCAGATAAGCTGATGTTCGAATCTGGTCATCACGCCTATTTGATCTAAATTAGTTTCGTTCATAAGGTGAAACTCTTTATCAAACAGATCACACAAAAACACTTCTCCTAACAAATTTTTCCCGAGGGCATGCAACTTTACTGTATGGTTAAATGGTGATGGCGTCCTCTTGGGTAAAATATTCCAGAGGTAAAATAGTCCTCCATTCGGGTCTCCGGGCGGGGACTACTCAAGAGGATGTTGTTATCAGGAGAAAGAAAACTGGCGTTCTACGGATTGGAGCGAGGAATGTCAGATCCCTTAATTGGGCAGATAGGTTAGAAAATTTAAAAAGGGAAATAGATAGGTTAAAGTTAGATATAGTGGGAATTAGTGAAGTTCGGTGGCAGGAGGAACAAGACTTTTGGTCAGGTGAATACAGGGTTATAGATACAAAATCAAATAGGGGTAATGCAGGAGTAGGTTTAATAATGAATAAAAAAATAGGAGTACAGGTAAGCTACCACAAACAACTTAGTGAATGCATTATTGTGGCCAAGATAGACACAAAGCCCACGCCTACTACAGTAGTACAAGTTTATATGCCAACTAGCTCTGCAGATGATGAAGAAATTGATGAAATGTATGATGAGATAAAAGAAATTATTCAGGTAGTGAAGGGAGACAAAAATTTAATAGTCATGGGTGACTGGAATTCGAGAGTAGGAAAAGGGAGAGAAGGAAACATAGTAGGTGAATATGGATTGGGGGGAAGAAATGAAAGAGGAAGCCGCCTGGTAGAATTTTGCGCAGAGCATAACTTAATCATAGCTAACACCTGGTTTAAGAATCATGAAAGAAGGTTGTATACATGGAAGAACCCTGGAGATACTAAAAGGTATCAGATAGATTATATAATGGTAAGACAGGGATTTAGGAACCAGGTTTTAAATTGTAAGACATTTCCAGGGGCAGATGTGGACTCTAACCACAATCTATTGGCTATGACCTGTAGATTAAAACTGAAGAAACTGCAAAAAGGTGGGAATTTAAGGAGATGGGACCTGGATAAACTGAAAGAACCAGAGGTTGTACAGAGATTCAGGGAGAGCATAAGGGAGCAATTGACAGGAAAAGGGGAAATAAATACAGTAGAAGAAGAATGGGTAGCTTTGAGGGATGAAGTAGTGAAGGCAGCAGAGGATCAAGTAGGTAAAAAGACGAGGGCTAGTAGAAATCCTTGGGTAACAGAAGAAATATTGAATTTAATTGATGAAAGGAGAAAATATAAAAATGCGGTAAGTGAAACAGGCAAAAAGGAATACAAACGTCTCAAAAACGAGATCAACAGGAAGTGCAAAATGGCTAAACAGGGATGGCTAGAGGACAAATGTAAGGATGTAGAATCTTATCTCACTATAGGTAAGATAGATACTGCCTACAGGAAAATTAAAGAGACCTTTGGAGAAAAGAGAACCACTTGCATGAATATCAAGAGCTCAGATGGAAACCCAGTTCTAAGCAAAGAAGGGAAAGCAGAAAGGTGGAAGGAGTATATAGAGGGTCTATGCAAGGGCGATGTACTTGGAAGAGGAAATGGAAGAGGATGTAGATGAAGATGAAATGGGAGATACGATACTGCGTGAAGAGTTTGACACAGCACTGAAGGACCTGAGTCGAAACAAAGCCCCCAGAGTAGACAACATTCCATTAGAACTACTGACAGCCTTGGGAGAGGCAGTCATGACAAAACTCTACCATCTGATGAGCAAGATGTATGAGACAGGCGAAATACCCTCAGATTTCAAGAAGAATATAATAATCCCAATCCCAAAGAAAGCAGGTGTTGACAGATGTGAAAATTACCGAACTATCAGTTTAATAAGTCGCGGCTGCAAAATACTAACACGTATTCTTTACAGACGAATGGAAAAACTGATATAGAAGCCGACCTCAAGGAAGATCAGTTTGGATTCCGTAGAAATGTTGGAACACGTGGGGCAATACTGACCCTACGACTTATCTTAGAAGAAAGATTAAGGAAAGGCAAACCTACGTTTCTAGCATTTGTAGACTTAGACAAAGCTTTTGACAATGTTGATTGGAATACTCTCTTTCAAATTCTGAAGGTGGCAGGGGTAAAATACAGGGAGCGAAAGGCTATTTACAATTTGTACAGAAACCAGATGGCAGTTATAAGAGTCGAGGGACATGAAAGGGAAGCAGTGGTTGGGAAAGGAGTGAGACAGGGTTGTAGCCTTTCCCCGATGTTATTCAATCTGTATATTGAGCAAGCAGTAAAGGAAACAAAAGAAAAATTCGGAGTAGGTATTAAAATTCATGGAGAAGAAGTAAAAACTTTGAGGTTCGCCGATGACATTGTAATTCTGTCAGAAACAATAAAGGACTTGGAAGAGCAGTTGAACGGAATGGACAGTGTCTTGAAAGGAGGGTATCAGATGAACATCAACAAAAGCAAAACGAGGATAATGGAATGTAGTCGAATTAAGTCGGGTGATGCTGAGGGAATTAGATTAGGAAATGAGACACTTAAAGTAGAAAAGGAGTTTTGCTATTAGGGGAGCAAAATAACTGATGATGGTCGAAGTAGAGAGGATATAAAATGTAGACTGGCAATGGCAAGGAAAGTGTTTCTGAAGAAGAAAAATTTGTTAACATCGAGTATAGATTTAAATGTCAGGAAGTCGTTTCTGAAAGTATTTGTATGAAGTGTAGCCATGTATGGAAGTGAAACATGGACGATAAATAGTTTAGACAAGAAGAGAATAGAAGCTTTTGAAGTGTGGTGCTACAGAAGAATGCTGAAGATTAGATGGGTAGATCACATAACTAATGAGGAGGTATTGAATAGAATTGGGGAGAAGAGGAGTTTGTGGCACAACTTGACTAGAAGAACGGATCGGTTGGTAGGACATGTTCTGAGACATCGAGGGATCACCAATTTAGTATTGGAGGGCCACGTGGAGGGTAAAAATCGTAGAGGGAGACCAAGAGATGAATACACTAAGCAGATTCAGAAGGATGTAGGCTGCAGTAGGTACTGGGAGATGAAGAAACTTGCACTGAATAGAGTAGCATGGAGAGCTGCATCAAACCAGTCTCAGGACTGAAGACCGTAACAACAACAACAACAAATTCTTTCAAAATTGTCACATGCAGTATTCTGTAACTGATTATATGGTGTGAACAAGGAAATCAGTTCCTATTATCAATTTTTTTATATACTGAAACTAGAGAAAGACAAGAAAATCGGTAAATGTACTCATCTGACAAAATTCATGGTTTTGGCAATGGTCCACACTTTTACATGTATACTTTTTGCCAGATTGGTCCATCCACATCCAAAGGAAGCATAGCAATTTTTGCAGTCAGTTGTTGTACGTAACTTAACACATATTAGCGTTCTGAGCAGACTGCGCTTCCTATTTCCTTACAACACATTAAGGGGGGTAGGACGTCAGACAGACCGACTTGGAGCAGGAGAGGCACCACAGGACATTTTAATTTCCACTGTCTATACTTTTATAAATAAATTCATAAAACTTTGCCAGCATGACCAGAAAGGATTCAGGATTCATACTCATAGCAGTGGAAGTTCAAAAAAGTAACAAAATAAATTTTTTTAACATGTGAAATTTCACTTACTATTGGCGATTCTTCGATGAATTGTGCACAGCATGCAATCCATACTTACAGGTGTATGAAACTCTAGAATTTTCCAAATCTATTTAAAACTGTGGTAAAAATTGAGATAATTAACTATAAAATTTGAGTTTTTTTCTAAACATGAAGATTGAATTCATCGAAGAATCTCTCTTACTTGTGAAGAAAAGTGTACCTATAGCAACAAATGCAGCAAATAGTAAGTGAAAAAATGATGAAAGAAGTTCACATGCTAAAAAAAATTTATTTTGTTACTTTTTTGTACTTTCACTGCTATGAGTATGAATCCTGGATTTTTTCTGGTCATGCTGGCAAAGTTTTATGAATTAATTTGTAAAAGTATAGACAGTGGAAATTAAACTGTCCTGTGGTGCCTCTCCTGCTCCAAGTTGGCCCGTCTGACGTCCTACCCCCCTTAAAATGGAACTGTTTATGGCGAAGAAGTGAATGTGGTGTGGGATTTGTATAATATGGTTTGCTGATAGTTAAAATATTTGCAGACTTACAAAAGTTGAAAGTTTATGCCAAAGGTTTCACAGCCAGAATAACTGTGTGAACCACAAGAATTTAAAAAATTGGCCTTCACCAGCTGAGAAGCAACTGTCTCATCAAATTGTGTGAACTGGAAAAATGTAGAACTGTTCTTTAATTTAAAGATGAAATGTTGTTATCAAAAATGTTTGTAAAGTTTACATAACTTGCAGATTTTCATTGTTGAGGATAGGTTCACTGCAAATAGTCCCAAGCTCCTCTGCTGTGCTGCTGCACAAAACTGATTGTGTAATGTACAAAACAAATTCCAGGTGCAACTTTTCCACAAAATTTATTTGTGCACAAGGTATTTATATGATTTACAGCAATCTTTGACAATCAGAATTCACAAATTTTAAGAAATGACAATTAAAAATGTGTAACAGAATTTATTCACATACATAGAAAAATAGCAAAAATAATACTTTACCATTTTGTGTGGACACAGACATAATTTTGTTAAGAATTCTGAAGTAATGTACAAGCTTCCAGAAAATAGTAATGCATATTGCATTTTATTTCATTACAGTCGAAAGAAAGAATGAAAAGTTATCTACCATGTGCATGAAGTTCAAATAATATGTTCATCAAAACTAGCTAGCTGATTTGCCAAAAGTAAATTTGTTGTTGTTGTTGTTGTTGTTGTTGTTGTTGTCTTCAGTCCTGAGCCTGTTTTGATGCAGCTCTCCATGCTGCTCTATCCTGTGCAAGCTTCTTCATCTCCCAGTACTTACTGCAACCTACATCCTGAATCTGCTTAGTGTATTCATCTCTTGGTCTCCCCCTACGATTTTTACCCTCCACGCTGCTCTCCAATTCTAAATTTGTGATCCCTTGATGCCTCAGAACATGTCCTACCAACCGGTCCCTTCTTCTTGTCAAATTGTGCCACAAACTCCTCTTCTCCCCAATTCTATTCAATACCTCCTCATTAGTTATGTGATCTACCCATCTAATCTTGAGCATTCTTCTGTAGCGCCACATTTCGAAAGCTTCTATTCTCTTCTTGTCTAAACTATTTATTGTCCATGTTTCACTTCCATATGTGGCTACACTCCATACAAATACTTTCAGAAACGACTTTCTGACACTTAAATCTATACTCAATGTTAATAAATTTCTCTTCTTCAGAAACGCTTTCCTTGCCATTGCCAGTCTACATTTTATATCCTCTCTACTTCGACCATCATCAGTTATTTTGCTCCCCAAATAGCAAAACTCCTTTACTACTTTAAGTGTCTCATTTCCTAATCTAATTCCCTCAGCATCACCCGACTTAATTCGACTACATTCCATTATCCTCGTTTTGCTTTTGTTGATGTTCATCTTATACCCTCCTTTCAAGGCACTGTCCATTCCGATCAATGGCTCTTCCAAGTCCTTTGCTGTCTCTGACAGAATTACAATGGCATCGGCGAACCTCAACATTTTTGTTTCTTCTCCATGGACTTTAATACCTACTCCGAACTTTTCTTTTGTTTCCTTTACTGCTTGCTCAATATACAGATTGAATAACATCAGGGACAGGCTACAACCCTGTCTCACTCCCTTCCCAACCACTGCTTCCCTTTCATGCCCCTCGACTCTTATAACTGCCATCTGCTTTCGGTACAAATTGTAAATAGCCTTTCGCTCTCTGTGTTTTACCCGTGCCACCTTTAGAATTTGAAAGAGAGTATTCCAGTCAACATTGTCAAAAGCTTTGTCTAAGTCTACAAATGCTAGAAATGTAGGCTTGCGTTTTCTTAATCTATTTTCTAAGATAAGTCGTAGGGTCAGTATTGCTTCACGTGTTCCAACATTTCTGCGGAATCCAAACTGATCTTCGCCAAGGTCAGTTTCTACCAGGTTTTCCATTCGTCTGTAAAGAATTCACGTTAGTATTTTGCAGCTGTGACTTATTAAACTGATAGTTCGGTCATTTTCACATGTGTCAATACCTGCTTTGTTTGAGATTGGAATTATTATATTCTTCTTGAAGTCTGAGGGTATTTTGCCTGTCTCATACATCTTGCTCACCAGATGGTAGAGTTTTATGGGGACTAACAAATTCCAGGTGCAACTTTTCCACAAAATTTATTTGTGCACAAGGTATTTATATGATTTACAGCAATCTTTGACAATCAGAATTCACAAATTTTAAGACATGACAATTAAAAATATGTAACAGAATTTATTCACATACATAGAAAAATAGCAAAAATAATATTTTACAATTTTGTGTGGACAGAGACATAATTTTGTTAAGATTTCTGAAGTAATGTACAAGCTTCCAGAAAATAGTAATGCATATTGCATTTTATTTCATTACAGTCGAAAGAAAGAATGAAAAGTTATCTACCATGTGCTTGAAATTCAAATAATATGTTCATCAAAAGTAGCTAGCTGATTTACCAAAAGTAAATTTATAAGATGCAAAATTTTCTTTGTACTCATTGACATAGCAAGTTTACATCAATTATGTAGTGATTATTGAAAGCACAATATTCCTAACATGTCCACAAACTTGTTATTGAGTGCATAACATAATAGCAGACTGAGATTTTACAAAAGGTGCATTGTACATTAACCAATTAATTAAGCATAAAATAAATGTAGTCTCTTCAGAGGGTGGCAAAGGATACCCGGGGGTGGCAAAGGATGCCCAAGGAGCTGTTTTGTCACACACTGTTGAAATGTGAAAAGAGGTTAGCGTACCAAAGGAAAAGGTTGTAATTGTATGTTCCACTGAACAATGTATTTTTCTGGCACTGGAATACCACAGATTACAACACAGTTCTGTGGCAACAAGACATAGTTTTCAGACATGATATAATGTTCCAAAAGGACTTGATGTGAAAACCATTTGCAATCTCTTTGCCAAATTCCAGTGGATAGGCAAAGCGCCTGATGATCTCTTGTGGCCCTAGGCAAACTGTAGTTGCGGTAATGTCGCCATGGTGTCTGGAATTATTCAGCAAACTCCAAAGAAATCCATCCAAAGAATTGCAGCAGTGACTTATTTGAAGCATTCCAGCATGCAGAAAATACTGAGAAAGAGCCTTCAAATTTCCATTCAAAATCCAGAGCTACCTGTACAAACTGTGCAAAAGAGGACTGACTTTGCAAATCAGATTTTGAAGGATTTGATGTCGGCTGCCTCTGGTTCACCTGAATGGAGTTGATAATAAATTCAACTGACGAATTTGTGGTTCCAAAAATCCTCATTTGTGTGAGTTGAAACCATAGTATTTTCCCAAAGTTACTGTTTTGGCTGTGGTATGCAACAGAGAAATTACTTGCCCTTTTCCGTGCCAGAAATGATCACTAGTGAATGTTTTGTTGCAGTTCTGGAGCAACTTTTTGCCACACAGCTAGTGTAGGATGATTGTCCAGGCACTGAGTGGGTCATGCAGAGTGGGGCAGACCACATTGCATCAAACAGGTGTTTTACTTTTTCGATGAATACTTCGAGAACAGAGTCATTCCATTTGGTCTCTATACTTGCGTTATCTGACTCTTTGTGGCTAATTTTTGTGTGCACATTGAAGGACACTGTCTACCATTCCACCACACTGTACGAGCTTCAGTCGGTGCTCTGTGTGGCACCTGAATCCATTTCTATTGAGACACTACAGTATGTAATGGCAAATTTAAATTTAGTTTGTACTAGTGGTGGATATTTTGAAAAGATTGTGATGTGATAGCAAAGACTGCTTGCAGGAAACATGTTTATTTTTGAACTCAGATAGTGTGTGAGGTTCACAGAGTACAGCACCATCTGTTGGCAGCTTTTCAAACTGTTTCTAAACTTCTGAATGAAATTTTTACAACTTTCACAATAAACACACATTTTGTGGCATTCAGCAGTCAGTTTTAGTTTCTGAGATGTTTAATTTTGAAATAAAGCTCTCCTCCGCTGGACGCCCTGTATATGAACATAACATAATCTACCACAAAGTGTTATCACATGTTCTGTGAGCTTTATCACTTACAAGCATGACCTAAGTGCAAAAGGTAACTCACTTGCAGCCTTTCCATGGTCAAGTAATTTTTTTTATTTTTATTTATTTTTATTATTTTTTTTTATAATTGAGACATGGTTCATAGTAGGCTGCAATGTGATTTTTATTTAATCATGCTATTAGCTAATTTCGATAAATGTCATTGTCAAGCACTTGTAAAACCAACATGTAAAAGCACTATATTGTCTGCATGTATAAATAATGCTTTACATGACTCACATTAAGATAAAACATTGTTGTTGTGGTCTTCAGTCCTGAGACTAGTTTGATGCAGCTCTCCATGCTACTCTATCCTGTGCAAGCTTTTTCATCTCCCAGTACCTATTGCAACCTACATCCTTCTGAATCTGCTTAGTGTATTCATCTCTTGGTCTCCCTCTACGATTTTTACCCTCCACGCTGCCCTCCAATACTAAATTGGTGATCCCTTGATGCCTCAGAACATGTCCTACCAACCGATCCCTTCTTCTGGTCAAGTTCTGCCACAAACTTCTCTTCTCCCCAATCCTATTCAATACTTCCTCATTAGTTATGTGATCTACCCATCTAATCTTCAGCATTCTTCTGTAGCACCACATTTGAAAGCTTCTATTCTCTTCTTGTCCAAACTATTTATCGTCCATGTTTCACTTCCATACATGGCTACACTCCATACGAATACTTTCAGAAATGACTTCCTGACACTTAAATCAATACTGGATGTTAACAAATTTCTCTTCTTCAGAAACGCTTTCCTTGCCATTGCCAGCCTACATTTTATATCCTCTCTACTTCGACCATCATCAGTTATTTTGCTCCCCAAAAAGCAAAACTCCTTTACTACTTTAAGTGCCTCATTTCCTAATCTAATTCCCTCAGCATCACCCGACTTAATTAGACTACATTCCATTATCCTTGTTTTGCTTTTGTTGATGTTCATCTTATATCCTCCTTTCAAGACACTGTCCATTCCATTCAACTGCTCTTCCAAGTCCTTTGCTGTCTCTGACAGAATTACAATGTCATCGGCGTACCTCAAAGTTTTTATTTCTTCTCCATGAATTTTAATACCTACCCCGAATTTTTCTTTTGTTTCCTTTACTGCTTGCTCAATATAGAGATTGAACAACATCGGGGAGAGGCTACAACCCTGTCTTACTCCCTTCCCAACCACTGCTTCCCTTTCATGTCCCTCGACTCTTATAACTGCCATCTGGTTTCTGTACAAATTGTAAATAGCCTTTCGCTCCCTGTATTTTACCCCTGCCACCTTCAGAATTTGAAAGAGAGTATTCCAGTCAACATTGTCCAAAGCTTTCTCTAAGTCTACAAATGCTAGAAACGTAGGTTTGCCTTTCCTTAATCTTTCTTCTAAGATAAGTCGTAAGGTCAGTATTGCCTCACGTGTTCCAGTGTTTCTACGGAATCCAAACTGATCTTCCCCGAGGTTGGCTTCTACTAGTTTTTCCATTCGTCTGTAAAGAATTCGTGCTAGTATTTTGCAGCTGTGACTTATTAAGCTGATAGTTCGGTACTTTTCACATCTGTCAACACCTGCTTTCTTTGGGATTGGAATTATTATATTCTTCTTGAAGTCTGAGGGTATTTCGCCTGTTTCGTACATCTTGCTCGCCAGATGGTAGAGTTTTGTCAGGACTGGCTCTCCCATGGCCGTCAGTAGTTCCAATGGAATATTGTCTACTCCAGGGGCCTTGTTTAGACTCAGGTCTTTCAGTGCTCTGTCAAACTCTTCACGCAGTATCGTATCTCCCATTTCATCTTCATCTACATCCTCTTCCATTTCCATAATATTGTCCTCAAGTACATCGCCCTTGTATAGACCCTCTATATACTCCTTCCACCTTCCTGCTTTCCCTTCTTTGCTTAGAACTGGGTTTCCATCTGAGCTCTTGATATTCATACAAGTCGTTCTCTTATCTCCAAAGGTCTCTTTAATTTTCCTGTAGGCGGTATCTATCTTACCCCTAGTGAGATAGGCCTCTACATCCTTACATTTGTCCTCTAGCCATCCCTGTTTAGCCATTTTGCACTTCCTGTTGATCTCGTTTTTGAGACGTTTGTATTCCTTTTTGCCTGTTTCACTTACCGCATTTTTATATTTTCTCCTTTCATCAATTAAATTCAATATTTCTTCTGTTACCCAAGGATTTCTACTAGCCCTCGTCTTTTTACCTACTTGATCCTCTGCTGCCTTCACTACTTCATCCCTCAAAGCTACCCATTCTTCTTCTACTGTATTTATTTCCCCTTTTCCTGTCAATTGCTCCCTTATGCTCTCCCTGAATCTCTGTACAACCTCTGGTTCTTTCAGTTTATCCAGGTCCCATCTCCTTAAATTCCCACCTTTTTGCAGTTTCTTCAGTTTTAATCTACAGGTCATAGCCAATAGATTGTGGTCAGAGTCCACATCTGCCCCTGGAAATGTCTTACAATTTGAAACCTGGTTTCTAAATCTCTGTCTTACCATTATATAATCTATCTGATACCTTTTAGTATCTCCAGGGTTCTTCCATGTATACAACCTTCTTTCATGATTCTTAAACCAAGTGTTAGTCATGATTATGTTGTGCTCTGTGCAAAATTCTACCAGGCGGCTTCCTCTTTTATTTCTGTCCCCCAATCCATATTCACCTACTATGTTTCCTTCTCTCCCTTTTCCTACACTCGAATTCCAGTCACCCATGACTATTAAATTTTCGTCTCCCTTCACAATCTGAATAATTTCTTTTATTTCATCATACATTTCTTCAATTTCTTCGTCATCTGCAGAGCTAGTTGGCATATAAACTTGTACTACTGTAGTAGGTGTGGGCTTCGTATCTATCTTGGCCACAATAATGCGTTCACTATGCTGTTTGTAGTAGCTTACCCGCATTCCTATTTTCCTATTCATTATTAAACCTACTCCTGCATTACCCCTATTTGATTTTGTGTTTATAACCCTGTAGGGGTAATGCAGGAGTAGGTTTAATAATGAATAGGAAAATAGGAATGCGGGTAAGCTACTACAAAGAGCATAGTGAACGCATTATTGTGGCCAAGATAGATACGAAGCCCACGCCTACTACAGTAGTACAAGTTTATATGCCAACTAGCTCTGCAGATGATGAAGAAATTGAAGAAATGTATGATGAAATAAAAGAAATTATTCAGATTGTGAAGGGAGACGAAAATTTAATAGTCATGGGTGACTGGAATTCGAGTGTAGGAAAAGGGAGAGACGGAAACATAGTAGGTGAATATGGATTGGGGGACAGAAATGAAAGAGGAAGCCGCCTGGTCGAATTTTGCACAGAGCACAACATAATCATAACTAACACTTGGTTTAAGAATCATGAAAGAAGGTTGTATACATGGAAGAACCCTGGAGATACTAAAAGGTATCAGATTGATTATATAATGGTAAGACAGAGATTTAGGAACCAGGTTTTAAATTGTAAGACATTTCCAGGGGCAGATGTGGACTCTGACCACAATCTATTGGTTATGACCTGTAGATTAAAACTGAAGAAACTGCAAAAAGGTGGGAATTTAAGGAGATGGGACCTGGATAAACTAAAAGAACCAGAGGTTGTACAGAGATTCAGGGAGAGCATAAGGGAGCAATTGACAGGAATGGGGGAAATAGATACAGTAGAAGAAGAATGGGTAGCTTTGAGGGATGAAGTAGTGAAGGCAGCAGAGGATCAAGTAGGTAAAAAGACGAGGGCTAGTAGAAATCCTTGGGTAACAGAAGAAATATTGAATTTAATTGATGAAAGGAGAAAATATAAAAATGCAGTAAGTGAAACAGGCAAAAAGGAATACAAACGTCTCAAAAATGAGATCGACAGGAAGTGCAAAATGGCTAAGCAGGGATGGCTAGAGGACAAATGTAAGGATGTAGAGGCCTATCTCACTAGGGGTAAGATAGATACCGCCTACAGGAAAATTAAAGAGACCTTTGGAGATAAGAGAACGACTTGTATGAATATCAAGAGCTCAGATGGAAACCCAGTTCTAAGCAAAGAAGGGAAAGCAGAAAGGTGGAAGGAGTATATAGAGGGTCTATACAAGGGCGATGTACTTGAGGACAATATTATGGAAATGGAAGAGGATGTAGATGAAGATGAAATGGGAAATATGATACTGCGTGAAGAGTTTGACAGAGCAGTGAAAGACCTGAGTCGAAACAAGACCCCCGGAGTAGACAATATTCCATTGGAACTACTGACGGCCGTGGGAGAGCCAGTGCTGACAAAATTCTACCATCTGGTGAGCAAGATGTATGAAACAGGCGAAATACCCTCAGACTTCAAGAAGAATATAATAATTCCAATCCCAAAGAAAGCAGGTGTTGACAGATGTGAAAATTACCGAACTATCAGCTTAATAAGTCACAGCTGCAAAATACTAACACGAATTCTTTACAGATGAATGGAAAAACTAGTAGAAGCCAACCTCGGGGAAGATCAGTTTGGATTCCGTAGAAACACTGGAACACGTGAGGCAATACTGACCTTACGACTTATCTTAGAAGAAAGATTAAGGAAAGGCAAACCTACGTTTCTAGCATTTGTGGACTTAGAGAAAGCTTTTGACAATGTTGACTGGAATACTCTCTTTCAAATTCTAAAGGTGGGAGGGGTAAAATACAGGGAGCGAAAGGCTATTTACAATTTGTACAGAAACCAGATGGCAGTTATAAGAGTCGAGGGACATGAAAGGGAAGCAGTGGTTGGGAAGGGAGTAAGACAGGGTTGTAGCCTCTCCCCGATGTTGTTCAATCTGTATATTGAGCAAGCAGTAAAGGAAACAAAAGAAAAATTCGGGGTAGGTATTAAAATTCATGGAGAAGAAATAAAAACTTTGAGGTTCGCCGATGACATTGTAATTCTGTCAGAGACAGCAAAGGACTTGGAAGAGCAGTTGAATGGAATGGACAGTGTCTTGAAAGGAGGATATAAGATGAACATCAACAAAAGCAAAACGAGGATAATGGAATGTAGTCTAATTAAGTCGGGTGTTGCTGAGGGAATTAGATTAGGAAATGAGGCACTTAAAGTAGTAAAGGAGTTTTGCTTTTTGGGGAGCAAAATAACTGATGATGGTCGAAGTAGAGAGGATATAAAATGTAGGCTGGCAATGGCAAGGAAAGCGTTTCTGAAGAAGAGAAATTTGTTAACATCCAGTATTGATTTAAGTGTCAGGAAGTCATTTCTGAAAGTATTCGTATGGAGTGTAGCCATGTATGGAAGTGAAACATGGACGATAAATAGTTTGGACAAGAAGAGAATAGAAGCTTTCGAAATGTGGTGCTACAGAAGAATGCTGAAGATTAGATGGGTAGATCACATAACTAATGAGGAAGTATTGAATAGGATTGGGGAGAAGAGAAGTTTGTGGCACAACCTGACCAGAAGAAGGGATCGGTTGGTAGGACATGTTCTGAGGCATCAAGGGATCACCAATTTAGTATTGGAGGGCAGCGTGGAGGGTAAAAATCGTAGGGGGAGACCAAGAGATGAATACACTAAGCAGATTCAGAAGGATGTAGGTTGGAGTAGGTACTGGGAGATGAAAAAGCTTGCACAGGATAGAGTAGCATGGAGAGCTGCATCAAACCAGTCTCAGGACTGAAGACCACAACAGCAACAACAACAACAACAACCCTGTAGTCATCTGACCAGAAGTCTTGTTCCTCCTGCCACCGAACTTCACTAATTCCCACTATATCTAACTTCAACCTATCCATTTCCTTTTTTAAATTTTCTAACCTACCTGCCCGATTAAGGGATCTGACATTCCACGCTCCGATCCGTAGAACGCCAGTTTTCTTTCTCCTGATAACGACATACTCTTGAGTAGTCCCCGCCCGGAGATCCGAATGGGGGACTATTTTACCTCCGGAATATTTTACCCAAGAGGATGCCATCATCATGTAATCATACAGTAAAGCTGCATGCCCTCGGGAAAAATTACGGCTGTAGTTTCCCCTTGCTTTCAGCCGTTCGCAGTACCAGCACAGCAAGGCCGTTTTGGTTATTGTTACAAGGCCAGATCAGTCAATCATCCAGACTGTTGCCCTTGCAACTACTGAAAAGGCTGCTGCCCCTCTTCAGGAACCACACGTTTGTCTGGCCTCTCAACAGATACCACTCCGTTGTGGTTGCACCTACGGTACGGCTATCTGTATCGCTGAGGCACGCAAGCCTCCCCACCAACGGCAAGGTCCATGGTTCATGGGGGGGGGGGGATAAAACATTACTTTATCTTAATGCTAGGTGTGTAAAGTGTTATTTATACCAGACGATGCAGTGCTTTTCCATGTTGGTTTTACAGGGGCTTGACAATGACATTTACTTGAAATTAGCAAATAGCATCATTAAATAAAAATTGCAGTACAGCCTACTACAGATAATGTTTATGTTTATTAAACATCTGGAGGCTGTGGATCCTCACAAATACAAAGTTTTATATAAGTGTCTTGATATGTACACTGCTGGAGCTCATTCCCATTTGCTTCTTGACTTAGAACATATCCTGTTGCCTGATTGTGTGTATTTTAGGACAGAATAAATTTCTCTTCATAATTTGGAAATATTAATACAAGGTTAGTCGTTAATGCCTCCTTAAATTTCTGTAACAGCCAGTCGTCCACTCTTCTTTAACACTTCCAGTCATTGCATATGCTCCTGCATATTCTTGGAGAAGATGATAATATCATCCAAGTAAACCATGCACTGACATATCATAAACCTTCCCAACACCCCACCTAGCAATGTGGCCAGTGCACTCTTTAGACCAAACAGCATCCATTGGTATTGGTAATGCCTCCAGGGGATGCTAAATGCGGTCTGTGGCTGGTCTTTTGGCACTAGTTCCAACTGGTGGTAATCACTTTTTAGATCCATTTGGAAAAATATTTCCATTGACCCAAGTAATCCAATATTTCCATATTTTTTGGTATAGGGTGTGCATATATAACCATTGTAGCAGTTAAACAATGATAATCACAACAGAACCAGTACCTTTTTGTCTTATCAGTACCAACTGGTGCTTCTTGAGGACTATTACTCTCTTCAATAACACCATCATTGAATTACTGATTGATAAATTCCTCCTTGTTGGTTGTACAAGAGGTGTTCAATATTTAATGCAACATTTTTTTCTGAAAACAGGTAGATTTTGTTCATGATTCCAGAACCCTGTATTATTTCACACTCTTTTGTCTACAAAACCTTATTTTTCAGTAAAATCTCCATTAAGTGTGACAGCTTAATGCCACCGTACTGGGAGAGCCTGTATGCGTGCATGGTACCACTGTACTGGTTGACATCAGAGACATCTTGCTGCATCAATAACCTCCCTATCATTCACGTGATGGCTCTTGTGGAGTGCATCTTTCATTAGGCCAAATCAATGACAATCAGAAGATGCATGATCTGGGTTGTAGGGTGGATGAAGAAGAACAGTCCAGTGAAGTTTTGTGAGCTCCTTTTGGGTGCATAGACTTGGGCAAGGCCTTGAGTTGTCACGGAGAAGTAGAAATTTGTTTGCAATTTTGCGGTAATGATCATGCTGAAGTTATTTCTTCAGTTTCCTGAACTTATTAAAAAACACTCCCAAGTTGATCATTACACCATGAGGGAGGACATCGAACAGAATGACTTCTTCAGAGTCCTAGAAGAATGTCACCATGACTTTACCTGCTGAGGGTGCAGCTTTGAACTTTTTATTTGGAGTAGAGGTGGTGTAGCATCATGTTCAATGTGATGAACCCATGTTCCATCACCTGTGATGGGGTGATCAACAAAACAGTGTCAGAATCAGCCTCAAAACGCACAAACAATTCTGCACAGATCGTCTTTGTTGAGTACCCCAACTGCTAGATGAGTGTATCAGCACTACCAACAGAGACATCCAATTGTACAGTAAGGTGTCTGATTGTGACTCACCAATCACCTTTAATCTCAGTGTGTGCACATTCTGACATTGCAGGAGTCACTGCTGTATGTGGCCAGCTGGCACACAGTAAATAAGACAGATTTGTATGACCCTGTTGTGATGCTGACAGATGCCTTGTCTCACTGTGCTTTTGTTCACCACTAGGTCTTGATAGACATTCTGCAAATGCCTGTGAATATCTGTGATACTCTGGTGTCCGCCAAAAGAAACTCAGTGGCAGCTTTGAAGGGTACATATAGTGCCACTACCTATCAGAAACTCTGGTGTCCGCCAAAAGAAACTCAGTGGCAGCTTTGAAGGGTACATGTAGTGCCACCACCTATCAGAACATCATGAAAATATAGGGGCTGAAGCGGAATATTCCATGACCTCTCACAGCCCTTTTGCCAAAACCACTTCATCGACACTGAGATTTTCCACATTAACAGGAAACACATATTCTCCATGACTTCTTGGATGTGTACTACATTCCAAGTACAAATCAGTGTGATGTATTCAGTTTGTTGTTGTCCACCAATGGTTCTGTCCACCAATGGTTCTACCACACACAAAATATTATAAGGCACGTTGGTACTTATGCCTGTAAAAGATCAGTTTTTGCATGATGTTTTCGTAAGATGCCCAATCCCAAGATTGCGTAGTACCCCTCACCTACATGGGGCAAATCTTCCATATTCTCCCAGAAGTGCTATGCTCCAGTGTGAAGACTGAGCATCATCAAAAGCAGTGGTGCAACGTCATTGTTCCCTACTCCACGTGACCTATAATTTGGAGAGTTCAGACACTCCCTTGTCGAGAGGTCCAGTTTGCTGCAGAGACATGTAGTCCTGTGTCTAATAACATCAATGTTCCATACCATTTATCAAGCTAAGCAGCAGTTCACCTCTGTATACATTTTTGTAGCACTGAGTTTTACTGGGAATACCAACTGGGAATTATGGAGTCCCCATTAGTGTTTAATGACCATTTACCATGTCCTCGTCAATTATGTTTCATACTCCTACCATCCTGCACGTGGTATCCCACTACTCCACACTCATAGCATTGTCGTTTGTGACACTGCTTCCAAATGTGACCTATGGGCCCACATCTGTCAAGAAAGAAACCTTGTTTGTTTTCCGTTTGCATTGCTACACCTACCTCTTTTACAAGTGTAGCTATAATGATAACAGTGGCCATATCCTTTGGGTTTCCCATTTGTACCTGCCAAGTAATGTTGGCTACAGCAACAGCCACTACCAGCATTCAAAATTAACCACAAAAATGTGTTGAATCATTAACCATGACACTGATCACTGGTGTTCATCATGCTCATAGTATTGTCACATACTACATGACGGAGTATGAGGCAGTTAGTGGCCTGACAAATTGCACTCCGTGGATCTTACTGGATGTATGATATTTTAGTCTTCTATGAAATTTCACTTTAACTGAGATAGCACAGCAGGCTCCTCAACCACACCTTCAGATTCTTGTGGCAGTCAATTCTCCATACCATACTAGTTTAGAAGAATGGAGGATAGCTACAAAAATAACAAGTCTGTTCACCACACTGTGCCATAGGAAATGCAACCTGGAGCTAGGTATGACATCACAACTGGAGCATCATTTCTATGAAAGGCAGCTGTTGATGTTGCAGCAACTATTGCTGTCACCAAAACTGCAGCCCATCAGAAAGGTGTTCACCAGCAGAAGGTAGTCACCCATCTGATGACTCAACAGTGCAGTGGTGCCAAGTTGACTGCATGCAGACTTCAATTCAGGCAGAGGTCTGCAGCTATGGACAGCAATGCTTCACAACAATGGCTGGCTGCTTCATTTTGAACTGTGAGCTGCCTTCTCGTAGTCATCGGCTGGTAGTGATGGCATTGCTTGGCAGACTGTACCCACCTGGAAACTACAGAGCACAATCTGAGAATGATAGTCTGATTTGGGTGGTATGTACTGTAGGTGAGTTGGCTGGGTAATTTTTTTTAAGAAAGCAGTACTCACTCCCACCTGTGAAACGATAGTCAGCAGTAGCAGACGGGCATTGTTGGGCAACAGTGATTTAATTTGACCCAATTTTCCTGTCAAGTCAGCTCCTTCAGTTTATGGATGCACTGACTGGTGTCTTCCACTTCGTCAGTGACCTAGTGTCCTGAACATGTGCTATTGCTGCGTACTGCCTGGTCACCAGCCTGGTGGGCACTTGTTCCTCTATGATATCATTCCGCTGATTGACAAAGGACTAATTCATCACCCTCAGCAAAGTTGTAGTGCAACAATATGGGGAAAAATGTTTTCCATGTGAATTACATTACATGAGATTCCATAAAATAATTATTACTAGGTAAAATTATAATGCCAACATTTGACTTTTATTATTATTATTGTTGTTGTTGTTGTTATTTGATAAAATTATTTTATGATATCTGTATTTTTATAATGTTATGTTCTTGATTTACTAATTTTGTAACCAAAGATGAAGTTGTCATTTATGATGTTTTTATCAATTACTGTTTCACACAGTTGGTGCCACTAGTTCAAAGCAACTTCAAGAACAAATTCTCCTTAGAATTTTTAAATGGCATCTATTATTTCCAGTAATTCATCATACAAATTAAGAAAAATTTTTATGCTTGTCTTTATGGCTACATTTCCAGTCAAATCACTGGAGCTAAACTACTTTCAAACTGGCAAGTTTTAAATCCTTTCTTCCACAGTTTAAGACGTGTAAAGCTTACCACAGTGGAAAACTTTAGAGAAGGAAAAAGGAAGAAACAAGTAGTTTATGGAAATGACAGTGAACCTCTTTGACATAGCTTATTTAGATGCTTTGGAACAAATGAAAAGTTCTGAATTCTTGAGTGCTAAAGGACAGTCAACCTTCGTGGTTAGTGCAGATCAAAAACTAAAACACAAGGAAGAAAGTCCCGTTGAAACTGCAAGGAGAAAAGTGACATATAAAGAAAAGAATTAGTGTCTTGACACTCACAGCTTGTTCCACAAGAAGCAAATGCTTCATCGTCAACCAGGAACACACTGCTGGTGCCAACAGTCAAAAGTTGTCTGTCATCATTCAATAAACATCAGAAACATTAATAAGCACAGCAACAACAGTTATGTTACAAGCAGGCATAGATGATGAAGAGAATAAAGGAAAATATCAATTGAAGGGGTACCATCTATATCAGAGTGAGTGTTCTTTCTTTCCAAATGTCAAATTCTCATCTTTTATCCTGCATCATCTTTCTAAAAAAACCTTCAGTTTGGATCATGAGCCTTGTTACAAAAGTGGTATCCAAAGAAGTCAGTAGACAGTTGTATGCATAAAGAGGTATCATACTCATCCAAGATTACAATAAAATCTAAGAAATTGTGATTTACAAATTGTTGCTGAAAGCTGTAAAAACACTCAACTTTTTAAAAAAATCCTTTCATAGGAAATAATTGTTCTCATTATTTACATCTACATTTATACCCCGCAAGCCACCCAATGGTGTGTGGCGGAGGGCACTTTACGTGCCACTGTCATTACCTCCCTTTTCTGTTCCAGTCGAGTATGGTTCGCGGGAAGAACGACTGTCTGAAAGCCACTGTGCACACTCGAATCTCTCTAATTTTACATTCGTGGTCACCTCGGGAGGTATAAGTAGGGGAAAGCAATATATTCAATACCTCATCCAGAAACGCACCCTCTCGAAACCTGGCGAGCAAGCTACACCGCGATGCAGAGCGCCTCTCTTGCAGTCTGCCACTTGAGTTTGTTAAACATCTCCGTAACGCTATCACGGTTACCAAATAACCCTGTGACAAAACGTGCCGCTCTTCTTTGGATCTTCTCTATCTCCTCCGTCAACCCGATCTGGTACGGATCCCACACTGATGAGCAATACTCAAGTATAGGTGGAACGAGTGGTTTGTAAGCCACCTCCTTTGTTGATGGACTACATTTTCTAAGGACCTTCCCAATGAATCTCAACCTGGTACCCGCCTTACCAACAATTAATTTTATGTGATCATTCCACTTCAAATCGTTCCGCACGCATACTCCCAGATATTTTACAGAAGTAACTGCTACCAGTGTTTGTTCCGCTATCGTATAATCATACAATAAAGGATCCTTCTTTCTATGTATTCGCAATACGTTACATTTATCTATGTTAAGGGTCAGTTGCCACTCACTGCACCAAGTGCCTATCCGCTGCAGATCTTCCTGCATTTCGCTACAATTTTCTAATGCTGCAACTTCTCTGTATACTACAGCATCATCCGCGAGAAGCCGCATGGAACTTCTGACACTATCTACTAGGTCATTTATATATATTGTGAAAAGCAATGGTCCCATTACACACCCCTGTGGCACGCCAGAGGTTACCTTAATGTCTGTAGACATCTCTCCGTTGAGAACAACATGCTGTGTTCTGTTTGCTAAAAACTCTTCAATCCAGCCACACAGCTGGTCTGATATTCCGTAGGCTCTTACTTTGTTTATCAGGCGACAGTGCGGAACTGTATCGAACGTCTTCCGGAAGTCAAGGAAAATAGCATTTACCTGGGAGCCTGTATCTAATATTTTCTGGGTCTCATGAACAAATAAAGCGAGTTGGGTCTCACACGATCGCTGTTTCCGGAATCCATGTTGATTCCTACAGAGTAGATTCTGGGTTTCCAAAAACGACATGATACGCGAGCAAAAAAACATGATCTAATATTCTACAACAGATCGACGTCAGAGATATAGGTCTATATTTTTGCGCATCTGCTCGATGACCCTTCTTGAAGACTGGGACTACCTGTGCTCTTTTCCAATCATTTGGAACCTTCCGTTCCTCTAGAGACTTGCGGTACACGGCTGTTAGAAGGGGGGCAAGTTCTTTCGCGTACTCTGTGTAGAATCGAGTTGGTATCCCGTCAGGTCCAGTGGACTTTCCTCTGTTGAGTGATTTCAGTTGCTTTTCTATTCCTTGGACACTTATTTCGATGTCAGCCATTTGTTCGTTTTTGGGAGGATTTAGAGAAGGAACTGCAGTGCGGTCTTCCTCTGTGAAACAGCTTTGGAAAAAGGTGTTTAGTATTTCAGCTTTACGCGTGTCATCCTTTGTTTCAATGCCATCATCATCCTGGAGTGTCTGGATATGCTATTTCGAGCCACTTACTGTTTTAACATACGACCAGAACTTCCTAGGATTTTCTGTCAAGTTGGTACATAGAATTTTACTTTCGAATTCACTGAACGCTTCATGCATAGCCCTCCTTACAATAACTTTGACATCGTTTAGCTTCTATTTGTCTGAGAGGTTTTGGCTGCGTTTAACTTGGAGTGAAGCTCTCTTTGCTTTCGCAGTAGTTTCCTAACTTTGTTGTTGAACCACGGTGGGTTTTTTCCGTCCCTCACAGTTTTACTCAGCACGTACCTGTCTAAAACGTATTTTACGATTGCCTCGAACTTTTTTCAAAAACACTCAACATTGTCAGTGTCGGAACAGAAATTTTCATTTTGATCTGTTAGGTAGTCTGAAATCTGCCTTCTATTACTCTTGCTAAACAGATAAACCGTCCTCCCTTTTTTATATTCCTATTAACTTTCATATTCAGGGATGCTGCAACGGCCTTATGATCACTGATTCCCTGTTCTGCACTTACAGAGTTGAAAAGTTCAGGTCTGTTTGTTATCAGTAGGTCCAAGATGTTATCTCCACGAGTCGGTTCTCTGTTTAATTGCTCGAGGTAATTTTCGGATAGTGCACTCAGTATAATGTCACTCGATGCTCTGTCCCTACCACCCATCCTAAACATCTGAGTGTCCTAGTCTATATCTGGTAAATTGAAATCTCCACCTAAGACTATAACATGCTGAGAAAATTTGTGTGAAATGTATTCCAAATTTTCTCTTAGTTGTTCTGCCACTAATGCTGCTGAGGTGGGAGGTTGGTAAAAGGAGCCAACTATTAACCTAGCTCAGTTGTTGAGTGTAACCTCCACCCATAATCATTCACAGGAACTATCCACTTCTACTTCACTACAGGATAAACTACTACTAACAGCAACAAATACGCCACCACCGGTTGCATGCAATCTATTCTTTCTAAACACTGTCTGTGCCTTTGTAAAAATTTCGGCAGAATTTATCTCTGGCTTCAGCCAGCTTTCTGTTCCGATAACGATTTCAGCTTTGGTGCTTTCTATCAGCGCTTGTGTGCTCACCTTGTGTTTTGGTGTGATAGATGTTGTAAATTTAAATGTGTTTCTCTTATTGAAGTTGTGTGCATTTTTTCCTGTTTTTCAGAAAATGTATCCTTGGAACTGCAGCAGTTGCTTTGATGTTCCCCATGATAAAGTTTCTTAGAATCAAAAAACAAATGGATAAGATGGGAAATTGTGTACAATTTTTGAATGGAATTAATCAATGCTTATACTAGTTCAGCATGTTTGGGGATTACCTAGCAGTTGTCCTATTTAGCAGAAATTTTGCAGACTCTTTTTTGGTGATCATAACATGATTATATAGTAGGAATTGTACTATTTTAACCTCTTAGAAAATTACCAATAACTAATGGCCACCTTAATGTACCATGATACGTTTTCTTTTAATTTTTTGACCAGAATTAAAAAAATCTGAAACCAAATAGAATAATAAAAAAGACTATTTTATGTGTTTAACAGCAGTGGACATGATGGTAATGAAAAACTGTAAAAATCATGAATGTTGAATTTTCAAAACTGGAAGTTTCCTTTCCATATGGTACAAGACTAGAAAAAAAAATAAAGATGTAGGTAGGTGGCAAGAGTAGTGATGTAAACTGCATTTTCTTAAAGGCTTGTATGAAGAGAGAGGATGATTAGCAATGTTGGTCTTGCCTTTTATAAATCAGATGTAAATTTAGACTCACAGAATATATTTAGACTCACAGAATATAACTTTTAAATTGGCTAGAATTACTCGAAAAGACACTTCAGTTAGCTAAAGATAGAAAAAATGTAATTACCAACAAAACTGTGAAAGTGATTTGAAAGACACATACAGAAAGATGAAAGTATTTTGAACTTTCAGAAGAAAGCTGCTTCATTTATTAGAAGGTGAGAATGAGTATACTTGATCAGATACTTTGGAGAGGATTAAACAGTGAAGTTACCCAAGATCTTAGGCCAAAATACATTGCAGCATAGGACAAGATACAAGTTAATATCAGAGAGCAACAAACTAGATAACATACTCATTCAGAAAGCTGAAATTATTCTGCCTGAGATTGCTAATGTGTCATCAAAATTTCTTATGACTTTGTGATAGAACAACATACTATGCAGACCTGCATTTCACTACTTCTTGCCACTTCTTTTGGAAAGCTGAAGAACACATTTTCCAGCATAAATCCCATGGTTTTTGTACAAAATCTTGAAGTGTAATATTTATACTTGCTGTGAAAAAGCACATGACATTGTTTTGCGTGTATTCATTGTTACGTTTGCTATTATTTTTGCACACATCTTCATGTAAGGTCTAGAACATCTCTGTGACTTTGTCACTGACTCCAGTTTGTGTACAGTGTACTTTAGGTCACCTGTTAAGAGAACTTCAACTCCCTAGCCTTCTCTTTGTACATTAGATAGTTTAAATGACAGATTATATGTGTTGAATAATTAGTCTGCGGAATTGGAGGCATTGCTGGCCCTTGGCTATGATGAGGAGGACTGTGAGATAATGCCTACTCTGGGTTTTTAATCTCAGCATCATTCATCCTGATCATCTTCCTGGACTATAGGCACTAGGGCAGTTACACTGGATAGCTCTCCGGTGTCCTTATCAAGTGGAGTATGCTGGCTGTGGGAACCCTGTTACTGGCAAGAACTCATGATATCTGTGGCTTTATTATGGAAGTCAAACTGGAGTGCAAAGTAAACTAAATAGTCCACAGTGTATAACAGTTCCCTAACTTATAATTTGTTTCCACAATAACAGCCCATGATTGTTACCTGCAATGAATGCAGGTGCTAATCATGCCAATTTTTTTAACATGGTTTAAACAAAGCATGTATGTCCCTCAGTTCAAACTTGTATGAATGGCATTTGCTCTTAAAAATTCTCATCATTTTCTATATTGTAAGTGAATTATCAAACTGTTAAGTATATTTGATATGAATATAATAGAGGGAAAAATTCCACGTGGGAAAAATATATATATAAAAAAAAGATGCTGTGACTTACCAAACGGGAAAGCGCTGGTAGATAGACACAATAAAAAACACACAAACACACACACAAATTTCAAGCTTTTGCAACCCAAGGTTGCTTCATCAGGAAAGAGGGAAGGAGAGGGAAAGACGAAAGGATGTGGGTTTTAAGGGAGAGGGTAAGGAGTCATTCCAATCCCGGGAGCGGAAAGACTTACCTTTGAGGGATTTTACATATGCCTGCCTGTGTCTGTATGTGTGCGGATGGATATGTGTGTGTGTGTGTGTGTGTGTGTGTGAGAGAGAGAGAGAGAGAGAGAGAGAGAGAGAGAGAGAGAGAGAGAGAGAATACCTGTCCTTTTTTCCCTCAAAGGTAAGTCTTTCCACTCCCGGGATTGGAATGACTCCTTACCCTCTCCCTTAAAACCCACATCCTTTCGCTTTCGTCTTTCCCTCTCCTTCCCTCTTTCCTGATGAAGCAACCTTGGGTTGCAAAAGCTTGAAATTTGTGCATGTGTTTGTGTGTTTTTTGTTGTGTCTATCTACCAGCACTTTCCCGTTTGGTAAGTCACAGCATCTTTGTTTTTTATATGTTGTTGTTGTTGTTGTGGTCTTCAGTCCTGAGACTGGTTTGATGCAGTTCTCCATGCTACTCTATCCAGTGCAAGCTTCTTCATCTCCCAGTACCTACTGCAACCTACATCCTTCTGAATCTGTTTAGTGTATTCATCTCTTGGTCTCCCTCTATGATTTTTACCCTCCACGCTGCCCTCCAATACTAAACTGGTGATCACTTGATGCCTCAGAACATGTCCTACCGGCCGATCCCTTCTTCTGGTCAAGTTGTGCCATAAACTCCTCTTCTCCACAATTCTATTCAATACCTCCTCATTAGTTATGTGATCTACCCATCTAATCTTGAGCATTCTTCTGTAGCGCCACATTTCGAAAGCTTCTATTCTCTTCTTGTCTAAGCTATTTATCGTCCACGTTTCACTTCCATACATGGCTACACTCCATACAAATACTCTCAAAAACGACTTACTGACATTTAAATCTATACTCGATGTTAAGAAATTTTTCTTCTTCAGAAACGCTTTCCTTGCCATTGCCAGTCTACATTTTATATCCTCTCTACTTCGACCACAACTCCATTCTCTTATCCTCGTTTTGCTTTTGTTGATGTTCATCTTATACCCTCCTTTCAAGACACTGTCCATTCCGTTCAACTGCTCTTCCAAGTCCTTTGCTGTCTCTGACAGAATTACAATGTCATCGGCGAACCTCAAAGTTTTTATTTCTTCTCCTTGGATTTCAATACCTACTCTGAATTTTTCTTTTGTTTCCTTCACTGCTTGCTCAATATACAGACTGAATAACATCGGAGATAGGCTACAACCCTGTCTCACTCCCTTCCCAATCACTGCTTCCCTTTCATGTCCCTCGAATCTTATAACTGCCATCTGGTTTCTGTACAAATTGTAAATAGCCTTTTGCTCCCTGTATTTTACCCCTGCCACCTTCAGAATTTGAAAGAGAGTATTCCAGTCAGCATTGTCAAAAGCTTTGTCTAAGTCTACAAATGCTAGAAATGTAGGTTTGCCTTTCCTCAATCTAGCTTCTAAGATAAGTCGTAGAGTCAGTATTGCCTCACCTGTTTTTTATATATGTTAAGTATATTTGTTATTCAAGTGAATACATGTTGCAACAGGCCTCTTTCATGTGTTTTACTGTGATTTTTCAGTATGTAAGGCAAAAATGTAACTGCTTATTGTATAGTGGAGCTATTGCATGGTTGACAGGCACATAAACAAGATTGGAATCATTGCTAAGATTTTGTATGTTCTTTGCTTGGAACATATTGTCCAAAAGCTTTCTGTCTTGTTTATGTGCCTGTTAACTGCTCAATTCTTTGACGTTGTATGTATTGTACCCAGGACTTCCCTGTATCATTGTAGCAGACAAAATATTCTAAAAGAAAACAATGTTTATTTTCACCATCTCATTCGCATATATGTGTAATGGAGACTGTGAAAAATCAACTTTTTTGAAATATAGAGTTGTCACCACTCACAATGAAATGTCCATTGTCAGTGTTTGAAAACAATACACAAACAGTTTTTCTATGATTAACATTTATAGTATTTTGCACTGTCAGCTCATCCTTATAAGAACCAGAACCCTTAAAAACTGGAATGAACATTGATGAGAACTGGTTAAATTTGCCTGCAAGTTAATGCAAGTATATTTATATACTCTCCACTATTGCTATTGCTATTTCTTTTACACATCTCTTTTGTATTTCAGTGACAAACATATTGAACGAGACCTCTGTAAACAGTGTGAAGAGGTATTTCAATTGGAAGCCCTACAGAAAGATGACAACATAACACCTGAATTGATGATAGAATGTTGCACTCAGTTGCTGAAGAACGTGGATGTCCTTGTACCAGTCCTGAAAGGTGTGCACTTGTGGGTTACAAACTATTATTCAGTTCTCTCTGGTGGAGAAATGTGTATACCCTGGAATTGGAAACTCTGATTTTTTTGTTCATAGAGTTCTTGATTAATGAGAGAAATATCTTAAATATGTGTAGAATGAAGAATGATAATGTTATTTGACAATATGGCTTTACTTAACTCTGTAGCAAGTAAATTATTGTGAACCATGTAAATACAATCTGTATAGTATTACATGAATGCTCAGAATGTGAAAGGAAAGATAAATTGTTACAGAATATGTTTTTGTATCACGATGTACCTGAAAATTAAAATAGTTGTGTATGTTGAACATTTTTTTTCTTCTTATAGAAAAAATTTTTCTGATAAAATGTCCAGATTATTGTTATATTGCTGAACTCAAATCTTGCTACTGAATTGCCAATTCTGTTTGATTAATATTTGCACCATTTCAATTAATTTATTTTCTTGACATTTAGAACCATTTGAAAATATCACCATCTTCCTGCCTCACCGTCCACCATTTTCACCATGCAAATGCGCACACTTTTTAAAAAAATAATTTATTTTTTACAGTGGAAAACCCAGGATATAATTAACCATCCTATGAAAAGCACAATTGCTATTTACCATATAGTGGAGATGCTGACTCGCAGATCGGCACAAGAAAAAGACTGTCAGAAAATGAGTTTCTGACCAACAAGGCCTTCGTCTGAGATAGAACACACACACACACACACACACACACACACACACACACACACACGACCACACTCTCTGGATGCTGAGGCCACATGCAAAAAGCTGTGCATGATGAGAAATTCAACTGGTTGGTGGGGGTAAGGGAGGCTGGGGCGGGGAGAGGCAGGTATAGCAGAGTAGGGCAGCTAGGTACAGTCGGGAGATTAGATGGAGAGTGTCAGGGGGAGAGGTTTAACAGAAAAACAGAGAGGTAAAAAGACTGTGAGTGCATTGGTGGAATACAGGGCCGTGGCTAGAGGGTAAGGACAAAGGTTGAGGCCAGGAGTGTTATGGGAATGTAGGATTTACTGCAGGGAGAGTGCCCAACTGCACAATTGAGAAAAGCTGGTGTTCTGGGAAGGATCCAGATGGCAGTCATTGAAATGAAGGACATTGTGTTGGGTGGCAAGCTCAGCAATGAGTTGGTCCTGCTGTTTCTTGGCTGCAGTTTGTTGATTATCATTCCTGAGGAGACACCTTGTTAGTTGTTATGCCCTCATAGAGTGCAGCACAGTGGTTGCAATTGGTTTGTAGATCACATGACTGGTTTCACATGTAGCCCTGCCTTTGAAGGGAAGATGATGCTTTGACTGGACTGGAGTAGGTAGTGGTGGGAGGCTATACGGGACAGGTCTTGTATCTAGGTCTATTACAGGGATATGAGACATGAGGCAAGAGGTTGGGAGCAGGAGATGTGTAGGAATGGGTGAGGATATTGTGTAGATTCAGTGGGCGGTGGAATACTACTGTGAGGACGTTCCTCATTCGAGGGCACGGCGATAGATAATTGAAACCCTGACAATGTGATTCAGTTGCTCCAGTCCTTAGTGGTACTGAGTCACAAGGGCAATGCTCTTCTGTGGCCGGACAGTGACACTTTAGGAGCAGTTGGGTGATTAGAGAGATAAGGCATGGGAGATCTGTTTTTGTACAAGCTTGGGAGGATAATTATGGTCTGTGAAGGCCTCAGTGAGGCATTTGGTGTATTTTGAGAGGGACCCCTCATCACTACAGATGTGACGGCCATGAGTGGCAATGCTGTATGGTAGGAACTTCTTGAAATGGAATGGGTGGCAGCTGTCGGAGTGAAGGTACTGCTGGTAGTTAGGTTTGATATAGATGGAGGTACTGATGTAGCCATCTTTGAAATGCAAGCCAACATTGAAGAAGGTGGCTTGATGGGTTGATTAGAAACTGGTGAAGCAAATGGGGGAAAAGGCATTGAGGTTCTGGAGGAATGTGGCTAGGGTGTCCTCACCATCAATCCTGATCATGAAGATATCAGTGAATCTTAACCAAGTGGGTGGCTTGGGATTCTTGGCAGACCATGAAGGTATCGTCAATGAATTTTAACCAGGTGAGGCATTTGGGATTCTGGGCATTTAGGAAGGATTCCTGTAGATGGCCCATGAATAGGTTGGCGTAGGATGGTGCCATGCATTGTCCATAGCTGTACCCCAGATTTGCTTGTAGGTAATGGTTTCAAAGTAGAAATAATTGTGGGTGTGGATATATGGATATAGTTGATCACAGCATTTAGGAAGGAGGATGTAGATTTGGAATCTGTCGAGCATTGGGAAAGCTAGTGTTCAGTAGCGAAAAGGCCATGAGCATTAGAGACGTTAGTATAAAGGAAGGTGGCATCAATAGTGACGGGCAGAGCACCATTGAGGGAGGGGGGGAAGGCAGGAACTGTGGAGATTTATTGGTGGAAATGGTTGGTATCTTTTATATAGAAGGGTAGGGGGTAGATTGCAGGTAATAGGCTGAAGGTATTGGTCTAAAAGAGCAGAGATACTCTCAGTGGGGGCACAGTAACTGGTCACAATAACTGGTCACAAAGAGGCGTCCTGGGTAGTTGAGTTTACGGACTTTAGGAAGCATGTAGAAAGTAGGAGTGCAGGGAGTGGTAGGGGTGAGGAGGTGTGTGTGTGTGTGTGTGTGTGTGTGTGTGTGTGTGTGTGTGTGTGTGTGTGGGTGTGTGGGTGTGTGTGTGTGTGTGGAATGGGGTCACTGTGGCAGGGTTTGTAGGTGGATAAATCTGACAGCGGGAGGAGTCCTTCCACCAGGTAATACTTGTGGTTCGAAACAGTGGAGGAGCCTTCATTATCAGGTAAGATTACAAGGTTCTGATCAGTTTTGAGGTGGTGGATTGCAGCTCTTTCAACTGATGTAAGGTTAGTTTACATGTTGAGGTATTTGGGAATCCTGGTGAGGCAAGGTTCAAGGTTAAGAAATTCTAGAATGTTAGGAAGGAGTGATTTGGGGGATAGTTGGGGTGGGTGACAGTTGGATGGAGGAGTGTACTGAATCAGGCAGGTTTCAACATTGGTCGTTGGTTGAAACACAGGTAGAAGAGCTACCAGAGTACATTATTACTGTTCTTTTTTAGTGTTGCTACCAGGCCTGGTAGGATAGATAAGGGTCATGAACAGTGTAAGATGTCGAGAAACAATTGTGAAGGACACGGAGATGCCGCATACTCATGTTAGACAGTGTTAACACCTGACAGAGCTTGAAAGGGTCCTCATTGTGTGTCTTTATTTTGCTGGCTGGTTGAATTGTGGAAAAAAAAAAAAGGCAACTATGGCCTGATGTTGTTGGATTGCATGGGAATATGGGGACAGGCACGTTTGTCGTCAAGTTCTTGGTCACCCACATTTGACTACCACAACCATTTTTCAACAGGATAATGCTTGTGCACACAGGGCACAGTTCTCTGTGGACTAGTTGTGTAATGTCGAGGTACTCCTGTGGCCAGCAACCTGATAGAACACATGTGGGAGCAGCTCCATCCCACTGCAAGTATCCAGAATATCAAAGACAAGTAACTGCAGTTGTGGGGCAGCTTGATTCAGGAGAGAATATGACGACTTCAATACACCCTTCACAACCAAATTAGTGCATGCATGTAGCCCAGAGTGTGTGCATTGCCACATCGATAAGTGGCCCATACAGTTGAGTTCTCTTTAAATTTGACTCAATAGTGTAATCACTGAAATATCATCATATACCTTCTCACTTAACCTATGAATTTTAATTTTGTGTCCTCCTTACCTTTTCTTTTTTTCTTTTTTCTTTTTGCTAGGCAGTATAAAATAATGATAGCTATGATGAAGTCAGATTTGTGTAATCTGCATATAGATACAAATAACTGCTCAAATGTTGTAAGATTCTTTGGGCTGTATTTGCTACTGAGGCCCTAATACACTAATCAGCACAATGGTTTACTTAATTCAAGCTTTATGTTGTTTGTGGACTGCATGAAGAGTGTGAAGTCGATTAATGTTTGAAACAAATCACTCATGAGCAAGTTTTTGTTTGTCAGAAGGAGAAAGGAGTATAGGAAAACAGTTCTTAATAAAAGGGTACACAATTTTTAGGAAATATATTTATTTCTACAATGTCTGAGAAACTTTAAAAATATAATCTTCACAACATGTAGCAAACAAATTGTCACATACAATACAGTTGAACATGGAGGAACATATGGCCATATTCTGGTATACAACATATGCAGGGGACTTATAGTCTGAAGCTAAGTAAGACACAACATTCAGAAAGGTGATATAATGTACAACATGGACAGCAGAGTCACCCAGTTTGTGTGTTCTTAAAATGTAAACAAAAGATATGAAATCAGATGAAGAGTAGAAATGGAAAATATTTTAAGTGCCATTTTTTCACAAAATGGTTTTTCAGTGTTAGCATTCTTGGTTATCTGTTAAATGTTCCTAGATTTGAGATAGATGCCAAACCATTCAGGGACTTCAGGCCAAACTGTGCTGGAGTTCCTAAATTTAATACATGTTGTTTCTTCCAAAGAAAAAGAACAGAAAACACCCACTGTTAATAATGCTATTTATTTAGACAAAGAGTGTCATTACCAGTTTCAAAGTGACAGGTTCACCTTCAGACAGCTGTTCACATTTATATTACATCTGATGTTGGTTACAGTAGTCATCGGAAGAAACAACCAGCAACTAATGTAATATAAACATGAACACTTGTCTGAAGATAGAACTTGTTAGCACTATTTGTGTAAATAAATAGCATTATTAACAATGGTTGGGTGATGTTTTCTTCTTTGCAGGAAGAAACTTGTGCAAACTGTGTTTTGACAGTGAGAATCATTCAGTTTCCTGGTATGGCACTTAAAATGTTCTTAATAAAGTATTATTTTTTAATTTGTCTAATTTTTTGCTGTGATATGATGAACATATAATTTTGATTTATCATAATACCTTATCAGTTATGTACAGAGATACGTTGTTTTTTTCACTCTCCTGGAAAATGTCAGGTTTGACACAAGTTTCCTTTTCCACTCTTCAATTACAAAAGTGTGTACAGCATTTTTCTCACTCTAATTTGGTGCAGATCTTTGAGAAGAGATGTATGTTTTAAACTAACAGGAAATTTCGTCTCTAAAGTTGTTTAGCACAGCCTAAGAAATGAATTATGAAAAATTAAATATAATGAGATAATCCAACTAACAGAAATTCATATGTAAAACACACAATGTGGTCACATTGATAACACACAGCTGACTGAACTGACCCTATTTCTGTGAGCATTAAAACAAGTGAAAAACAAAAAAATAACTGTACAATTCAGGTACCCAAATCATAATATAAAGAAAAATAAATCTGTAGAATTACCATACACTGAAGACACTAATATTTTTTTTAATTTACTGCTTCATCAGAGAAGATACAAAATTTAATGCAATGAAGAAATTCAAAAATTTAAGTTTGTTTGTAAGCATTAAAACAAGAAATTAATGAATCAATTGCACACAGAAGTATTGAACACAGCCAATGTTCCAAAACACACACAACAGAGGAAATAACATCTTATATTACATTTTATCACAGTACTTCTTTAATATTTACAAACAATTTATATAACATACTTCAATGTATCCTCAAAACCATGATTGAGGACATGTACAGAAACGTTCGGTTGGTATGCTGAGCTGTCATCAGCAATTATTTTAGAATTGTGTAAGTGATGAAAAGTGCTCTGTCTCCAATCAGTTTTTTTATACACACATGTGAGTAAGTTGGATGAAAATAAAATGAAGAAGACTGAAGATAGAGTATGTCATCTTTCTTACACTGCTTTTTCAGTCAAGGAACTCAATTGAAAAGTGTTCCCAGCTTCTCCTCGTACAGAGCTATAATAAGCATTATTGCACCACCGACAGCAATACCCAAAATATGAATGATAAGATCCTTGATGGTAGGAGGGTCTTCACAGCTGGAATTCATTTCCGGCAACTGCAACAATAAACACACACATTTGTTACACATGAAAGGAGACAGATTTGAAGACAGCATAACCTTACTGTGCAAGAATTCAGAGATGGTATTTACTTATGATCTCAGTGTAACTGATTATGCACTGCATAAAATGGACACAAAAATTTGACAGAATACCCAAAGGCACACCATTAATGGCATTTACTTTCTTGGTGACATGATTTTTTTCGGTCATAATAAGCATGAAAATAGCAGAAGTTGCGAGTGTTAGCAAAACTGTCATGTCCGTTGTTCCTTAAATCAAGGCAGTACCGCAAAAGTTAACTCTTGTGATATTCATATTTTAGTTTGAGTAGCATGAGAAGGATATATCCCACAAAAATTATGTTTCATATTTGATTCTGATCTAATACCATGTGTACTCAAAACCAAACACTGATGATCATTAAAACCTCTTTGTTCAGATGGAAAAATGTTCTTTTTTCGTCTGAATAAGTTTATGTCAGAGAATTTAAGTACCTCTCTGTATAACCTATCGTAGTAAGACATGAAACATTGGGCAGAAAATTATACCTAGGACCTCGGCTTTGGACCCAGCAAACCTGTGAAATGCTTCACTATCTTCCTTTAGTCTCACCTGATGATGATCTCAAACATTACAATAGTCAATAATGGGTTGCATAAGTCCAGTCTCCTATATAGGTGTAGTAAGCTCTCCCAGAATTCTCCTGATGCACTAAAGTTTCCAGTTTTCCTTTCCTACTTTTGACACTATGTGCTTGTTACACTTTAACTTGCTTTGCAGCATTACACCTTGGTATTTAATTAATGTGACTGAATCAATCAGCAGATGATTAATGCTGTCTTCAAAGCATTACAGGAATGTTTGTCTTACTTATTTGGACCATCTTACATCTACCCACATATGATGCAAGCTGCCATTCATCATGGCAAATAGAACTTTAGTCAAGTGACCCAGAATCCCCTACAGTCATTCAAAATGACTTTCTCTGCACAGAACAAAATCATTATTGAACAGACTCATTGTTACTCATCCTATTTGACAAGCTGTTTATCTGTGTGGAGAACAAGAGTGGCACTGTCGCACTGGGACAATGCTGACATTATCTTTTGCTCTGAAGAACACGTCCTTTCCAGGAGAATGTACTGGTTTCTATTCATGTAATCAAAAACTCATGGAGCCAGTCACTTTGAGAAGCTGTTCTGTATGCTTGAAGCTTTTATAAAATTGTACTGTGTGATACAGTGTTGAACCCTTTCCAGAAATATGGCATCTCCCCATTGACCTGCATTCATAGTGTGCAGGATGTTTTGTGATGTGTCCAAAGAAAGAGTGTCTTCTGCATGAGCAGCGCTTCCTATATCCATGGTGATTTATCGACAAAAGCTTTTCTCCTCCAGAAAACTCATTCTGTTTAAGATTAGACTATGCTTGAGGATCCTGCAACAAACTGACATTGAGGGTTTTAAATATGTAATTTTTCATACATTCTTCTGATGATTTTATATATGGGATAAGTTGTGTTTTTTTTCAGCTGCTTGGATCTGTTCACTTCATGGAAGTTTTGTAAGAAAAGCAAACTTAGAAAGGGACCAATGCCAAACAGTACTACCATCACAAGACTGAATGTCACTCGATTTGCATTGTGAGCATGGGATGCAGTAAGGAATGTATATAAGTTGAACAGAAATGAATGGAGAATCATTCTAATGGCACAGATCACAAATGGGGGAAATTCACTGACATAAGTAACTATGGCAATGGCCGGTTTGTAATGGCCAGCACCTGGAAATGAGCATATGAGAAATGGTGAAGCTGGTCCACTGTTCACTTGGTATCAAAGCAGGAGAGGTGGGATGAGGGGCAGATCTGATGAAAGAGTACAATGGCAATGCAGGTTCAAGTGTTTTGGAGCTCACGGTTTAGCATATGTTGTTGAACATGGGGTAACCACAGAAGATGACCCCTATGTGTTTGCATGTTGATCCAATGTCATCGTCAGATATGATTGCAATGGGCATTGGATCATGAAGAGTGGACTGTGAATCAATGGAAACATGTCGCCTTGTCAGGTGAATCACGTTTCTTGCTACACAAAGCTAATACTCATGTCTGGATAGGCTATCATCCACCTGAACTGCCACTCAAAAAATGCACCCACCACAGGTGGAGCAGCCCATGGGAGGATATTCACCTGAGCTTCCATGGAACCTGTGGTAGTAATCGAAGGCAACACAATAGCTGTGAACTATATGAACATTACAGCAGATTGTGTGCACTACTAAATGCTCTATATTTTCATCAACGGTGACAGTATCTTCCAGTACAATAACTATCCATGTCACAAGGCCAGAATCATGCTACAGTGGTTGGATGGACATGATAGTGAACTTACACTGATGGCTTGGGCACCAAATTTGCCAGACTTGAGCTTGATGGACGCATGTGGGCCACTATCAGGGCCAGTTTCAGGCCCTCACACTGTCGGCCTGTTTAATGGGAATTACATGACCTGTGCAGAGACATTTGGTACTGCATACTTGAGGAAACCTACCAGGGACCTGTTGAATCCATGCCAGCAGAATCGCTTCTGTATTGTGTTTCAAAAGTGAACAAACATGCTGTTAAGGATATGGTCATAATATTTTGGCTCATCATGTAGCTCTGCTTATAGAAGGTTGCCTGTCTGAATTTTAGTACCCCGTTTTTGAATTACAGTTACAACAATCTGTTTCATCAGCATGTTCTGAATACTATTGAACCAAGATGCATCTTTCCTATCCTTAATAAAATTAGTCAGTACATACTTGTCCAGAGCGCAATGTATGATAAGTCAAAACTTTTCCCAGAGATCCTCAGGGTCCATCACATTTGAGCTAAGTGATGCACATTCATTTTTAAGTCAGATGTTAATGCAAGCTTATCTGCTCTGCCAAGTGAAATGAATCTCTCCTAGCTTTCTAAATGGATTTATTGCATGTTTTAATTACTGGAGCTATAAAACTGAAGTTGCCAATCCCTGTATCATTACTGCCACTGCTAAAAATGTAAGGTCTGTTTGTAGTCGCCGATGCTCAGATGTTTAGGCCGTCTATTTCTTAAAGCCAATATTTGAAGAAAACCTACAAAATTACATTGCAGTTCTAGTTATCATTTCCACTGCTAGTGAATGTGTAGACACCCCAGTCTGTACTCTATAAATTAAAAGACGACAATTGCTCCTCCTCCGCTACCACCACCACCACCACCACTACCACAAACTAGTGATGAATGTAAAGTAACTTTAAAACTTAAACTACGAAATGACACATGCACAGCTGTGACTTTGACATATTATTATTGTATTATCTTCTGATTGTCAGCTTCATCCTGATGTTTTGTTTCATGGAGTTCTGGAAATGATGAAAAATAGTGAAAAACTGACACTTCAGAATGAATATTCTACTTCGATGGTAAATTGAGAATATTGTATCAATGAAATCTGCTGAAAAGCTTGTGTTTGGAAATGACTTTGGCTTTATTTAAAGCAGATTCATTCATATGGTATAAAATATATATTCAAGATGCTATGCAAATTGGATGTTGAACCATTTACATTCAAGAGTTCTTTCTTTACTGGTGATTCTTTATGTTTCTTGTGAACAAAAGTTGAATGCAAGTGTCTATAGCCTATGATAGGGCATGTTAAATCATAGAATTAGCAGATTATGCCAATCAGAAAAAACCTATAGAACTGTAAGAAACAATTCAATATTTGTTTCATAACACATACTGTAGTCACTAATTGATCCTGAACTGTATGCTGCCAGTAGAAATCAAAAATTTGTGCTTGAATGGTATTTCTCTATTGTTATGGGGATTAAGCCAAAGAAAAGTGCCAGTAATTATTAGTACCTGTCAATATAGGTTCCATACTGTAATCTCTTTGGTATAACATTTTTTTCAGTTTTGAGCCAGGAGAGGATAAAGTATCAAATATGGAGACAAACTGCATGCGATATTCCCACTTTGTAATTTTCATTTTGTTCCTGTAAGAGGCAGAACTCAAGCCCTGCAAAGTTGGTGGTACAATACCACACTTCCTAAAAGAACTGTTTGCTGGACTGGAACTCAAATCTGGACCCTTTGACACATACAAATTAATTCATTAAAGGATATCTCACATTTCAAGACTGGAGTCAAAATGTGATGGAAGACTGTATGAAAAGAACTTAATTTATGGTATTTATGTCCATTTGCTCCACCAGTTGTGTAAGTTTTGCCAAAACAATTATCATTTTTATCATTACAGCCTGCCCCCGTGTTCCTATCAATGTTCTCCTACATTGTTTCTTTCTTTTTTCTAACTGCTGTTTTCAGTTTACTCTAATAGCTTAGCTATCACAGTGCTGTGAAGCATTTACATGGAGTATTATAAATATATTAAAAAACCCTTATGTGTTATTTCTATCTAAGTTACTTCTAAAAGTAATACTTACAAGATCTACTAAAGCTATATACAGGAATGAACCAGCAGTGGCAGAGTATATCCACATGGCAGCATCCTCATATTCACCCACCCAAAGTCCACACGCCATGCCCAAAAAGCTAAGCACTGAAGAAAGAATATTGTAAACCACTGCACGACGAATGCTCATGCCTGACTGCAGTAGCACTGCAAAATCACCTGTAATGAGAAAGACTTTTTGAAGTTAAGCTCAATACACTGAAATGACAACACACTAATCAGACAAATATGAACTTTCTATGACAGAAGTTGTACCATGAGAAAGAAATTAAAAGATGCTTAAAGTCATTTAAAATCTCTTTAGAATGTCTCTCTAATTGTTTTATTTTGTAAGCAAATTTTGAGGTATGGTGATTTACAGAAAAGAAAAACTGGGAACTAGTTTCTCAGTTTACAATAACAATACGAGTTTTTCTGTAGGAATATGTTTGCATATTTGCTTGTAGGAGCTTAAGTACACAGCCAGCTTTCATCATCAGTAGAAATATAGGCCTCACCATGCTCTATAGTAACTTAAAAAAGATCAAAAAGAGCTCTGAGGTGTCCCGTAAATTTGTAATAAAGGATGAATCTCTGCAGACAAGCTCAGGAGATGTATATTACCAGGACAGAGTCGAGTACTGCATTTCTAGCCAAGCTTCAGCTTTGTGCTGCTACAGAACAGTCACAGAGATAGCAGCTGTGACTACAGTTTCATTGATAATGAACTTAAAGCACTATTTGCTTTTTAATGAGGGACTCATGCTGTGCATTGCTCATGCCACAGGCTTGCTAACATGTGTTGAAAGCATGTTTTTACACTTTGCAGAAAACGATAAATAAATTGCCATGAATCTCCTCCACTTAATATGGGAGATAGGACCATTGTAGACTCATGGACAAGTAATTTTTCTCATCTTCAGAGCTTAAATGACTCTGCATCCAAGTAGTTACATAAGTGATTCACTGACTAAGTGCATGCGATGATCTTCAAACAGATGTCAACTCACCTTACCTAGGTTTGAGGATTTAGAGTGTTCCTTAGTCAATTCCCACATAAGTTCAGGAGATGTCAGTCTGTCATTAATGATGTCCTCATTTGTGTGTGTGTGTGTGTGTGTGTGTGTGTGTGTGTGTGTGTGTGATATGACTTTACTTATCTGTAAACCACATAATTTGTAATTACATGGGCCATGTTTTAATTCTGTACTATTCCCTTTTCATAATTCTGACAGCAAATCATCTTAACCTCAAAGCTGATCTGTATAATAATTACTCTAAATCCTCACAACAAAGAAATTAAATTAGTGTAGTTTCAGTTCTCTGAGACTGCAGATGTGTGTGCAAGTTGCACTTACACGTGTGTGTGTGTGTGTGTGTGTGTGTGTGTGTGTGTGTGTGTGTGTGTGTGTGTGTCTATTGGTGACAAAGGCTTTAATGTCTGAAAGCTATGATTGTGTGAATCTTTTTATTGTGCCTATCGTAACTCAGCATCTCCGCTATATGGTGAGTAGCAACTTTCTTTCTATCGTATTGTTACATTCCATCCTGGATTTTCCATTGTTTGATTAAGAAATTAACTCTGACAGATTTATTCTCTTTCATCTGATGGTTTTCTACTATTTATGTTTCTTATGCAGCTAATATTTCTCCATCATACATTTTTTTTTAAAGCTTTTGCTTTGCTGTTAATAATTCCAAAAGCTACTGACAAATGTGAACGTACTACTACTGGCAGAAGTTGAGAAATATCACTACAAACCAATGATGATGCCTGTGATGGCTCAGTTACAGAGGCTCTTACAAATTTATGGATATCACTTTCCTGAAAGAAGAAGGTGAACACTTACCCAATTCGTGAGGCAATTCATGAAAGAAAACAGCTATTGCAGTAGCCAAGCCTGCAGCTGTGCTTCCGGCAAATGCTGTTCCAATGGCAAGACCATCAGTTAGATTGTGTAGTCCGTCACCCACAATCACTACCCATGCTACAGATGAAACATCATGGTCATGGCTGCCAGCTATGCTGGTGGATAGTCCATGGCTGTGAGTGTGCTTTCGGCTGAAGCTGTTTTTTCTCTCTGGGCCCTGCATGATGATGCCAACCTCCAGATTGCTTCCAGTCTCTGCAATGGTCAAAATGTTCTCAGTTACCACTTTTTTATACTTGCTGTATTTCTATCACAGTTACAATTTTTGTGTTTGGTGACTCTGTAATTTTGCGGTGAAGCTTGGTAAGTGCACTTTCCTTTCTCATCTCAAAAGTTTAACTGCACGAAGCAAACATGAAAGACAATTACATTTAATTGTTTTACATAATGAATCTTGGCTTCTCAGACCTTTCGACCTCAACTGAAATGTTTGATTCCGTATAAATTTTGGTGTTTTGTTTTTTACTTAAATTATATATACTCAACATTTAATGATAATTTTGCATGTAATTTATCACCAAAACACTATTTTTCTGAAAACTTAATTTTATTTCATATCAGTCCATTTAGCAAAATTGATCTTGAAACGTGAAAATGAGTTACACAACTGTTAAATGAGTCAAAAACCACTTTAAGTGAAACTAATATTATTATGCTTTAGTTTTCTTTAATTTTTCTATCATAATTCAACTGACAATTGTATGAAGACAGGAAGCTGATAAGTTTGCATATAATAAAAATTTGCAACCTTTGTTATTAGGCACATAAATCTTCACAAAATAATTATTTACAGGAAAAATTTTATTAATTATACTTGAAAAGTAATTTCAATTAAGATAGTCATAAGAAAATTCATTTGAACTACATCTTGTTCTAGAAGGATGTGGAAGCTATGTACAAAATACTTACAAAAATTTTAGGCACTAAACCGCCGTAACAGTTTCAGTTGTTGTTGAGATTGGTCAATGCAACTATCAAGTTTTTTATGTTGTATTGAAATGTTGCACAATGCACTTACTTAAAGAGTGGTGTTGTAGAAAGTGTCAAAAATTTATGAACAAATACTAATGATGTCAAAAAGCAACAATATTCCAGCAAATTTTACTGAAACAAATATCTTGGGCCTACTAAATGACAAGCATAAAAAGGAACCTACACATTAGACAACGAGGCAACCATAGCAAGATAAGTAACATTTATCTGCTAATATAATGTTTCCGCACTTACGAAATTCTGTAGACATTGACAACACTAGAATAGTTAGTTCAAAGTAGGATAGTTACTTTCTGTACATCTACAAACATTTTTTGATAGTAGGGGATATGTAGCATTATACTTATGAAGCAAAGTTTCAAATTACATTATTGACAGCAAATTTTGTAGTTGATGAAGCCATGATGAGCCACGGATGCACCTTCCATTTTTTATAGTATCAACTGAAATGGAGAATGGATTGGTTCCTAGAGTACTGCCTGTCAGACTGCTTTCTTATAAGCTCAGTTTATGAATACCGACTACTGGAGGATAATAATGAAGCAAATCTCACTCACATTCAACAGTCAATATGTCTAAAACATTGACAGGCTGAGAACAAAGCTACATCTACTTTACTGGGAAAGAACATTGGACATTGTCTTTTTGGAATACAACACAAAGGTGTTTGTCCCTGCAGTTTCCATGAGGAATTATCTAGAAACACTTAAAGGTGTTTGTTTCTGCAGTTTCCAGGAGAACTAATCTAAAAATACTTGCGGTGCACAATATCATCATTCAGCAGTTATGGTTTTCAAAACAACATGCTGAGATCTGTAATCGACAACACTATCATTCAGTGCAAAGTTGTACATCTCTCCATTCAAATAAACAACAACTGTGCAGAAAGGTAACTATTATTACATTATTGTCTATGTTCATGGGCCCACTGGTCTGAGAGATCTGTTACTTCAGAGCAAGTTCATCTTCTATAAAATATTGCTTCAAAGTATATCTCCAGATAGCAGATACCATCAAATCATTGATGCATCAGCAGGGTCATACCCAATGTGCACACAGAGATGTGCAAAAACTAAGCGGAGAGGGGAAGAGGGGATTAAAAAATAAAGACAATTTAAGAATTAACTAGGAGAGGTACGTTCCTCTGTTCTGCCTTTGAGAAGAAGTCTTTCCCTTGGCCTGAGATTGTAAACACACACTCTTGTCATTCCATCCAAGATGCATCATAAAGAAATGACTACTGATGTCGATACTTGACATCGGTCATATATCAAAAGTGCACTTGGTTCATACTGCTGCCTACACAGTAAGCTCATGTTCAAAAACACAGTTTTTGCTATTACTTTGCTACAGCATTCAAGAATCTCAAATGCTGGTGAGGTGATGTTGAAGCAAATATGCCATCTGACCGAAGACTTCTGATTTTAGAAGATTTCTGCCATCTAAGGATTGAAGTGAAATTGTTTAACCTAGAGTGCTTTAAAGTATTTAATGGGAATGGGAAAAAGATCACATATGTAACACATCATTTCATCTCACTTTCTTTTATGTCAGGAACACTCTTAATAAGAGCTCAGTGTCTTATTTTGAAACATATACAGGAGATTTTGGTACCAAATGTAGCAGAAAGATTGAGACAGTTAACAAAATAGCGTCCTTCAAATTCCAGTAGAAGGAGCTGATGAAGAGCACTGATACAGCTCCATTTAGATATTTTGAAAGTTTGCCTGGCTACCTTTTCCAAACATTTCAATTTTGTTTTCATTACAGTTGTAATCACATCTCCCATGATAGTGTGTTCTGTGATATAGTTTGTTGGCAGACTGAAGAACAAACGGTGCTCATGGGAAAAGTGGCCTTTTGTGGACGAATGATGTATTTGCTGTACAAGATGACTAAAAATCAGTTTCTCATCCAGCAACGCATAGCAGCATGTGGTGATTTGCATAAATTTTTCTGATGTGTGTTTATTGTGTTAGCTTCATTCGTTACTAATTTCTGTATTGTGTGTAATATTAAAACATTTAGTGGAAAATATACACTTCATGCATGTCTGGACACTGCCTTGCCATTCGTTTAAAAGGGAGAAGGGCCCAGTATAATATTATGAAACATACTGTAATTGTTCCTTGTGATGTATTTAGGTGCAGAGTGAGGACTCTGCTGTTCTCTCATCAGATTACTGACAGACTATATATTTCATTATTTTTCTGTTTGTTTGCAATTCCAATATGCATCTCTCTTTATTCATGACCAAGTTTCAATTTTAAAATGGTTCTACTACTACATTGTTATTTTTTATATTTCATTTTTGATCTGTTAATTGTACTTAATTTTAATTGTAGTATAACAACTTCCTGTCCTGGTCTCAAAATTGTTGTGTTAAACTGTTCCATTTTGTTGTTGAAGTTTATGTACATTAGAAGTAAACAGTACAATGTCAGCTGCAAAATGCCTGTGATTCAGATAGCTGCTGTTAGAATACACTGTCTCATGTACACAGTTTATGCATCCTTTAGAGCTGTTACAAATAGTTCTGATGATATGAAATTTTCTTCTCTGACCCCCTTCATTTATGAATAGCCTGCTATTCTTATAAATTATAATGGTAATCTATTTTCATTATTATTAATTTTTAAATTTATCATTTAGGATAAGGAAAAGACTTCCCACAATTGGTACTCTTTTATCGGCTGCAGATATTTTTCAATACCTATTTCAGGATTATTTTCAGTACCTATTTCAGGAAATATGGCACTTATAGCCACACATAAACAATGTGTGCTAATGCATAACACACGTTAAACAAGTAGAATACAAAATATGAAGGTCAAATATGGGTAACAACATCAATATGTGCTAATGAATAACACACGTTACACAAGTAGAATACGAAATATGGAGGCCAAAAATGGATAACAATATTATTGGACACAGAGGACAATTTGCCTACCGTTAGGGAAAATGGAAACATTTCTAGATGTCTTTCTTACATTCACAGCACTAGATATGCACCTGGTGGTCAAAGTTGGAATTAATTTTTTTCCAGCATAAATCGATTCCGCATTAACTCATTAGAATATATGCACACACTCACTGCCATACTCTCCCATTCCTTTCCCCATCCTATATTCTTTAAGAACTTTATAACAATAATGGAAATTCCTGGTTGGAGCAATATGTAAAATAAGGGAAAGACAACCACTCACCTATAGTGGATTCATGCGTGGAGCACAGTAACACAAAACAGAAAACAGCAGTCACACTTGCTTTCAAGCACTAGCTCTTTTTCCTGATATAGTGCACACATTAACACACACAGCCACTCAAATGCATACTCCCATGGCCAGGGGCAGCAAAAGTACACATATTCACTCACACAACCATGGGAGTGTGCATTTGGGTGTCCGTGTGGTTGTGTGTATGAATGTGTGTACTGTTGCTGGAAAAGAGCTAGTTCTTATTTAAAGCAAATGTGCGTGCTGTTGTCTATTATGTGTTACTGTGCTCCATGCATTGATCCGCTGTAGGTGAGGAGTTTCCCTTTGGTTGCCTTTCCCTTACTTTAAGAATTTTATTTCTTTATTTTATATTTAATGATAACATTTCAGACTCCAATGGATATCATGTCCTCATCAATCTACCACCTGTTTTACTGATTCATGAATGTTTGTTTATTTTTTCATCTCACCTTGCAAAATGTGCATATAAACTAGTTAATTTTCTCTTGTTTTATTATCAGAATATTAATTTTGCGACTCTGTTATTCACTGTAGCTCAATCTTAACTCCAATTTCTTAATGTATTGCTCCATTTGTCAGGGATGTGTGTGTATATTCCTTCTCCTACCCTTCCTCTTCCCTATTCACCTTACCAAGTAGTTGCAGCCAAAGGTTCCAATAACAGGAAAACCTAACTCCAAAAATTTTTGCAAGGAAGGAAACAAATTGAAAAATTACTTTAGAAATCCAATGTTTGGAATCTGACCACTACACCTGGAAATATTTATTGTTTTATTTAACTGACAGATATGGTAAGAGATAAGCAGAATAATAAAACAGCAGGACGTGAAAAACTGTTAGTATAAACTTTCCCCTTTTTGTATCACAATTGGACTTATTTTCCTGAAAATGTAGAGCAGTGTCATTGGTTGATGGACCTGTTTACACTTGTCACAGGTAATTGAGAGAGACTCAATTAGCAATGGCTAACAAAAAACAAGGTGTTGAATTTGCATTTGGCTTCATGTCTTCTACTTCACCACCGCATTAAGCTGATATTGGAGAAGGTGACATAAAGAAAATATATTCCAAAATTTCTTTACCTCATCCTATTTGTCAACACACACAGAAACATTAAAAAAGTGGTGAAAAATATTCTACAAAAATATGAACTGATCTAAGTTATATTTTCAATATTAACTGAATATTCATCAGTGACATGAATTAACAGGTTACTGATAGCTTTCACTTGTAAGTGGTCTGTTCAGAAAATCCCGAAACTTTGTCCACAAAATTTTTCTGTGGTTACCTTTTACTTTTTGTGCATGGTCTCCTTCAAAATACTCTCCTCCACAATTGATACCCCACTCCCAACACCGTTTCATCTACCAGAAGCAGTCTTGGTATGCCTCTTGCTGGATTGCGTGAAGCACCGTCTTGAATTTTCTTTTATCTTGTCTATCGCTGCAAATCTTCATCTTTTCAGTGGGGTTTTCAATTTTGGAAAAAAAAGAAAGTTTGCAGGGGCCAGGGTCAGGTCTTGAGGTATGGAAGATGAAGCAGCACAGTGATTTCATTTTTGTGCAATAATCAAGTACCAAAAGGGATGAATTTTCAGGTGCATTTTCATGATGCAAGAGCCATGAATTGTCTTGCTACATTTCAGGCAGTTTCCTTTTCATGTTTTCTTGCAGTCATCATAACATGTCCTGATAGTACTATCGATTCACAGTTTGTCCCTGTGTCATGAATTCATAATGAACTAATATTTCAAAGTCAAAGAAAACTATCAGTATTACTTTGACATTTGACCTGACCTGACAAGCTTTTTTGGTCTTGGAGAAATTTTCCTGGCCCATTACAAAGATGGGACCTTGGTCTCAACATCATAGCTGTAGACCCATGTCTCATCACCAGTTACAATTCTCTTAAGTAACATCTTGTTCTTATTTGCATGATCCAAAAGCCCTTCATGGGTTGTGAGGCGGAGGTCTTTCTGGTCTTGACTCATGAGGCACGGGATGAACTTGGTGGCAGCATGATGCATCACAAGATGCTGTGTCAGGATTTTATGACATGTTCAAATTGGAATGTTACATTCTTCTCCATTCTCTCAGACAGTCAGTCTTTAATTGGCACACACAATTTCATTGATGTCCTTGACATCAGTCATCACTAGACGTTGAAGGGCGTGCTGAATGAGGGTCATCTTCAACTTCTATCTGGCCATTTTTAAAATATGTGAACCACTTGTAACACCAAGTTCAGCTTAAGCATTCATCATCATAGGCTTTCTGTATCGTTTAGAGTGTGTCCATAGAGTTTTTCTTGAGTTTCATGCAAAATTTAATCCAGACATGTTGCTTCTCTAACTCTGCCATCTCTAAATTCGCAAGCTGTGCGACGCAATATTCAACTCAATGTAGCAGTGAACAATAACTAACAGACATATAACAATGAAACTTCCAGGAGCTACACAGTGAACCTAAGCATGTGCAGGGATGCTAACCGCATTTCACTTCAACTCACCATTTATGCAAAATTATGAATTTTCTAGAATTTTTCGAACAGACCTCATAATCAAGTACCAACAGGGATGAATTTTCAGGTGCATTTTCATGATGCAAGAGCCATGAATTGTCTTGCTACATTTCAGGCAGTTTCCTTTTCATGTTTTCTTGCAGTCATCATAACATGTCCTGATAGTACTATCAATCATAGCTGATGACCATTTAAATGCTGTACAATTTGCAAAACAGGGAAACAGTTCCACAATAGTGAATGCATGTTTATCAAATGATGGAAAGGGAAAGACTGCTATCCATAAGTGAACAAAATAAAAATACATGAAATTTTAACTTACCACCAGAATTAATTATTTTCTGCTGCACGTCCAAATCTTTGGTGGCAATTTCTTTCTTGTAGCTGTTTGCTCGCTAAAATTTTAAGTGTAGTGTTAAATCTTTATAATCTGGCATTAAATCACTGAATAATCGTCAAAACGTATGTCAGGCAAAATATATTTTTTAATATCTGTCATTCAAAAGACCTACTTACATGTATCCGCAGAACAGTTTCCATACAGTAGAAAAACATTATGGCTCCAAATACAACTAGACTGTGAAATGCATGAGCCACATGGTCATCACCAACACTTAATGCCTGCAGCAATTGAAGACACTGTTAAATATTGCTCTAATTACCTACTAATGAAGAAAATTGTATGTTTTGAACTACACGGTACATACATGTGGAAGCATGTGTAACAATGCATCACCACAAAGAGTTCCCACTGCTGTTGCAATCAGGAAGCTCAGCACCTGATGATAATATGCCTTGCTTGCTAAAGGCACCACAATGAGTCCTATTATGCCACTCACACTTATAATGGCAATGCTTAAAGTGGCATACAACCATGCTGCAACAAAAATGTATGCATATATGCATATAAGCATCTATCTCCTAAAGTTAACAAACTGCACAAATTGGGTACAGCAGTCTTCCTCAAACACTGCAAATATCAACTTTAAATCAAAATATGCAATAACACATAATACACAAAAATAGAAACTAAACAAAAAGTTGAATAAATACAGAAGAAAAAACTACTTCCTGCCTCACTTTTACCTTTGTTTCAAAATGAGATAATACTTCAGCAAGTGTGTTAACATCTCAGTATCATCATACTCACTGAAAACATATGATCTGAAACACTTGAGAATTAAGGTATCTAGTACATTTACCAGTATATAAATTTTATAAAACATTCATTTACACTTGCATTGAAGGAATATCTTATAATATGGCTTTTTTGCCTCATAACCTTTCTTACATTTTGAGTGGATAATTATCAAAAGTGGTCTACATTCTTACAGACTTACTACCCTTCGTGGTAATGTAAATAGTTTGTATATGAGTTTATGTAAGGCTGGTTCAGAAACATATTTCCATGCAAGTGACATGTGATTTAGTGCCCTCCCTTCCACCCTTAGACAGAAGTTGCCTTTCCTTGGGCTGTTAGCCCGACCCTTGAAAATAAGACTAAATCTAGTGTTTGCTAAAATGGGTTGTTTTTTTCTGTTAAAATAAATGCTACAAAGACATTTCTCTGTAACAGGAATATATTTCTAACATTCCAGCACTACATGTTAAAGGAAACAATCTGTGTCTGTTTAAGGTGATTCATAAGCTGTTTGAGAGTTTTTAGTTGAACAGAAAGGACAAGACTTATTCTATTCTTCTAGCTTCAATAAAAATGTGCTTTGCTTCAATAAAAATGTGCTTTCTATGAAATGGAGTGGAAAGAATGAAAATATATAATTTGTTATAGTTTTTAATTTAGTAATGGAACTCATTAATTCAGTAATTTATGAATTACTTCACTGTCAATTGGAAAAAGTGGAACAGAAATGCAAAAACATCACCTAATTTTATGCTTTTGTGTTAAACATGACATACTATTTAACTGCATTAGTTGTGTGTTATATGTGAAGAAAACTCACTAGGAAGTAGTTAAATTTTACAAAATTTGCCACAAAAGTAGTTGAAAATTTATGAACATGGTCAAAATTTTCAAAGTATGTAACTAAAAAGGAAAACTTGTATGTGACATAAAGGAAAAATATTCTGTTAAAAGAGTCATGTATAATTCTGACAGTTATTCAATATATGGACTAGCAATTTTTCCCTTGGATAAAAATGTTATATGGAAATTTTTCTAGACTTTAGTTAGTAAAATCTATCAAAACAGCATCTGATTCTATTGACATCAAGGTATCACTTTCAATGCTAAAGTTTACAGTCCATATGACTATTCTTGAGCAAATTTTGCTCTAAGGTCTTGACTTCAAAAAATCTTCTTCCATATTTAGCTACAGATATAAGCAAAGTCCAGAGGATTTGGAAGTTTACAAAAGTATTTGGAAATGTGTCAAACAAATAGCTTTTTGGAATGTGATATAATTACCTTTTCAAAGAGCTTTCAGTAAAAAGAATGTGCGCTTCGATAAGAGTTCATTGTTTGGTGGAATAAGAGCCCATTGAGGTAGACACTTAATTGATAAATTTACATTTCAAATACATTTGTACTAAGTAGGACAGTATTTGATCCTGAAGTCAGTGGTAGGTCATGAACATACATTTGCAGAGTCTTGTTTACTGGTATCAGTTTTTCCTATTAATTATGCTACATCTTTATACAAATTTTGCACTAGAGGAGCTTGATTGCTTGATGCTCTGAAAGGCTGTTGTTGATACCTACACTAGTGTCCAAAATTAAAGCAACAAACCACTATTTGTGCATCCTGTGCCTAATTCACAATATAATTGTACAAACTGTCAATGGATGTCGGTACACTCATGTTCTCACAGAAGATGGCATTCTGGTCAACGGATAACTTGCCAATGATAACATTAGGCACCTATCAAATGGGTTACTGTTTGCCGGGGTAGTCCCACATCCATCATCACTGTGTACACAGTCACAGTTGGTGCTTTATGGCACAGAGAAGACACCAACCAGGCTCTCTGAAATGGAGAGCCATGAGAAGAATGGAAGCAGGACAGCCGCAAACTGATGTGATGTGATGGCTTAATGAGAATAAGTTTGTTGTTTTTTAGATGTGGCAATAGTTTATAAAGCTCTAAAATGTATGCCGAAGACCAGGGCTAGGCCGACCACGTGTAACATCAGAAAGAGAGAACCATTATTTGGCTGTAAGCACACGATGATACTGCCTTAGCACTGCATGACAACTGGCATCTGACTTCACTGCATCCACTGGATGTGTTGTAGTGAGGCAAAACATGTACAGAAAGCTTCAGCAGAGTGGCTTTTATTGTTGGAGACCTTCTGCATATGTACCTCTGATGTGTCTTCACAGCAGGGAATGTCTAGAGTGGAGCCGTCAATGTGCCACCTGGATACTCAAACAGTGGGCCACTGTCCTTTTCACAGATGAGTCCTAAATTTGGCACGGACAGTGAGTCTCGGCGGATTCGCATCTGGAGGGAATGTGGAATACAATTTCAGGACCCAGCCAAAGGAAAGAGACTTATATCACGTATGATCCCTAATGGTGTGGGCAGGGATTATGTTGACCACTCAAACTCCTCTTCATGAAATTTTATGGTTAAATCAATGAGGTTTAACTGCTTTCAGGCATCATGGTGACATCTTGAGACTTCGTGTGCAGTTGTTGCAAGCTGCTGTGGGCCCTGCTAGATGATAATGTTCGACCTCATAGAGCACATGTGGTTGATGTTTTCTTGGAAATTGACGTTATTGCACACATGGCATGGCCTGATCACTCTTGCGATTTGAATCCCATAGAGCACATTTGGGATGCTCTAAGAACATGGGTTGCATCACATCAGCATCCACCAACCACTCTCCAAAAGTTGCGAGCAGTGCTGCAGGAAGACAGGGTGTTAATGCCTCAATATGAGATTGATGACATCATTCAGAGCATGCCCCGCCATTTATCAGGCCTGTATTGCTGCCAGAGGTGGTCACACCCCACACTGAGCACATTAACCATTTGTCAGAATATGTGTGTAAATTTGTTAAGTTGGAAAAGATAAAGAACACTTTTGTCTACCATTATGCATGTTGAAGTTGTTTATGTTTTGTATTCTTTATGTTGTTTCTTCTACACCATCACCTGATTATACTGTTTTGTGGCAAAATAAATGTAAACTTACAAAATTTCGGCTTTTTGCTCTAATTTTGGACACCATTGTATGTACATGTACGTGCCAAAACTTTGAGAACAAGGATAAACAGCTTTTAACAATGCAGGGAGATATTACAAAAAGAAGAAGAAGACCCCTGTGATGAATTATCCCTAAGATTTTGCACTCAAATCTGAATCAGACTAATAAAACATTAACAGGAAGAGAGAGAGAGAGAGAGAGAGAGAGAGAGAGAGAGAGAGAGAGAGAGAGAGAGAATGAATCTGACATTAATTCAGCAATACGTCTACTCATATACACTAAGGAGCCAAAGAAACTAGTACAGTTGCCTAATACTGTGTAAAGCCCCATGAGCATGCAGAAGTACCACAACACAACATGGCATGGACTCAGCGAATGTCTGAAGTAGTGCTGGAGGGAACTGACACCATGAATCCTGCAGGGCTCTCCATAAATCCATAAGAGTATGAGGGGATGGAGATCTCTTCTGAACAGCATGTTGCAAGGCATCCCAGATATGCACAATAATGTTCTTGTCTGGGGAGTCTGGTGGCCAGTGGAAGTGTTTAAACTCAGAAGAGGGTTCCTGGAGCCACTCTGTAGCAATTCTGGATGTGTGAGGCGTCGCATTGCCCTGCTGGAATTGCCCTAGTCTGTCTGAATGGACATGAATGGATGCAGGTGATCAGACAGGATGTTTATGTACTTGTCACCTGTCAGAGTCTCATCTAGACATACCAGGAGTTCCATATCACTCTAACTACACATGCCGCACGTCATTACAGAGCCTCCACCACTGTGTACAGTCCCCTGCTGACATGCAGAGTCCATGGATTCATGTGGTTGTTTCCATACCTGTAGATGTCCATTCACTTGATACAATTTGAAACGGGACTCGTCTGACCAGGCAACATGTTTCCACTCATTAACAGTCCAATGTCATTGTTGATGGGCACAGAAAAGGTGTAAAGCTTTGAGTCATGCAGTCATCAAAGGTACATGAACAGGCCTTTGGCTTTAAAAGCCCATATCGATGATGTTTCATTGAATGGTTCACACGCTGACACTTGTTGATGGCCCAGCATTTAAATCTGCAGCAATTTGCGAAAGGGTTGCACTTCTGTCATGCTGAACAATTCTCTTCAGTTGTCGTCGGTCCTGTCCTGGCAGGATCTTTTTCTGGCCACAATGATGTGGAGAGCTGATGTTATACTGGATTCTTGATATTCGTGGTGCACTTGTGAAATGGTTGTATGGGAAAAACCCCACTTCATCACCACCTTAGAGATGCTGTGTCCCATCATTCATGTGCCGACTATAACACCACATTCAAACTCACTTAAATCTTGTAGCAGCAGTAACAACTGTGCCAGACACTTCCTGTCTTATATAGGCACTGTCGACTGCAGTGCTGTATTCTGCCTGTTTACATTTCTCTATATTCAAATACACATGCCTACACCAGTTTCTTTGGCACTTCAGTGTAAATTGACTAATAAACTCTAAAGTGCAACTCTTAAGAATTTTTATTGAATTCATTAAAAGGGATTTTAGCAATGTTACCTGTATTAATCATTTGTTACCCAATCAAAATAAAATACTATTTATTCCATTGAAATATATAGATAAACTCCCTCCATTAATGCTATCTGCTACTAAAGTGTATTTTATTTTGCTCAACGGAGTCATGCTAATGAAATTTAGTGTTTAAAAGCCACATCACACAATCTTACTAGCTGCAGAGTATACAGTAATTTTGCTTAATGTGTTATTTTTGTACACGATTAATAATATAGTTAGTATGAATGCTTTTCTATTGAAATGTAAAATCGTTATTATATAAATGCAGTGCTGGAGGATACTAAATTATTGACCATACCTATGTAACCTTCCTATTATATGAATGGAAATTATTTATTTCTCTACTTCCCAATTTCAAAACTGTACATAAAAGTAAAGTACTCCTACTACGTGTGCTTATAAAATTTTCGTTTCAACACAGTTTTTGGTTATTACTCCTAATGATGAAGGTTAATTATGTAGTAAACAGTTACATTACACACTAGACATATACCTTGTCCAATCACATTAATGGGACCACCTGTCAAAAGCCTGAATGACCAACTTTTGCAGCATGGATGCTGCAAGTCATGCAGCAAGACAGTTAGTGAGGTTTTGGAATGTACTGACGTGTGTGGAGCCATGCCAACTCCAGTGCCATGGCCAGCTGCATTAGGTTTCTTGGCTGAGGATCTATGGCGCAAACAGCCCAACTGAAGTGTCCCACAGATTCTCGACTTGGTTCAAATTCAGGGAGTTTGATGGCCAGGGCAAAACAGTAGACTCATCCTGGTGATTTTTTAATCTCTCTCTCTCTCTCTCTCTCTCTCTCTCTCTCTCTCTCTCTCTCTCTCTCTCTCTCACACACACACACACACACACACACACACACACACACACACACACACACACACACTGTGAGCTGTGTGAAATGTTGCATTATCTTGCTGGTAGATGCCACGGTGTGGAGGAAAAACAAACTGCATGTAGGGGTGGACATGGGTCTCAAGGATAGATAGATGCACATTTATGCTGATCCACTGTGCCTTTCAGAATGATGAGATCACGTGAGGAATGCCATGAAAACATTCCCCAGTCCATAATGCTCCCCACCCCAGCCTGGATCCCTCTGACAATTGTTTCAGGGTATTTACTTTCAGGCAATTCACACTGTACATGCCAACGGCCAACTGTCATCTGAAAAGGCTACCTGTCATCACTCAGTGAACATCCAGTTGTGATAATAGTATGCAAATTCCAGCCTCTGTCGCCCATGAACAGCAATCAGCAACGGGTGCATGAACCAGGCACCTGCTACTGAAGCCTGTACTCAGCTAAGTTTATTGAATGGTCATTGAGGAGACACTGTCAGTAGCCCCATGGCTCATTTGAGCAGTGAGTTGCTCAGCACTTGCATGTCCATTTGCCCGTGCACACCTCTGCAGCCATCGTTCACCCCTGTGATGTATGGCCCATGGTGCACCACAGTTTCCACAGTGCTGGTTATTATTATTGCCATTTTTCCATCACAGTATACTTTAACCATGGTGGCACGTGCACAGTTTATAAACTTAGCCATTTCAGAAATGCTTCTTCCCTTTGGCCTGAAAAGCCAATGATCGTGCCCTTTTGAATAACAAATAAATTGCTCCATTTCCACATTACAACAACAGCTGCACTCTTTTCTGCATCCCCGACATACTTTATATGCACTCCACTGCTAGTGCTGCCAGCTGCTGTTAGTGAGTGGTTATTGCACGTGACATTGGCTGTGGTCACACTGATGTGACTAGACTGTATACAAAAGTATCCTAGCTTTAAGAACTATCAGTTTGTTCCTCAGGGAGAAAAGTGTGTCAGGTTTGGAATTGTTTGAAAGGTATAGCATTTCACTCTGTCCCCTGGTTGAAAGTGACCACTGATGTGAGGACAAGGGGAGACAAGATGAAGGAAGAGGCAAGGCTTTAGAGAGAGTGAGAGGTCAAAGGTAATATTTTGGTCAGCTGCGTCCCTGCTACAAAGGCCAGACAGAATGAGTAAAGGTGGATGGGTGGAGAGGGGGGAGGGAGGGAGAGAGAGAGAGAGAGAGAGAGAGAGAGAGAGAGAAGGAAACTGAATAAACAAGTAAATATAAAAATGCAATAAAAAGAAAAGGGGAGACTGAATGTTAAGGGAGGTTAAGTGCTAGTATAGGAGTATGTTACAAGGCAAGTTCCTGTCTCCTGAGTTCAGGAAAATTGATATTGAGGAGAAGAATCCAAATAGCGTATGTCGTGCAGCACACTTTCAGGTTCCTTGAGTGAATCTGCAACCTATGCCCTCAGAAATTGGTGCAGGGTACATATGACTGCCATTTGCTAAGAACATGGCTAAGAACATCAATGGACACAGAAGAATTGTGACATCCAGTACCCATCACCAGCTTCTGAGGGCATAGGTTACAGCTTTACTCAAAAAATCTGGATGCATGCTGCACCACATAGGCTATTTGGATTCTCCTCCTCAACATGATTTTCGCTGAATGCAGGAGATAGGTACTTGCCTTGCAACTTACTCACATCCTGGCACTTTTGTTTAACCTGAATCAAAATTCAGTCTCCCCTTTTCTTTTTATTATATTTTTATATATTTAATTATTTACTCAATTTTCTTGTGTCCCCCCCCCCCCTCTCTCTCTCTCTATCTCTCTCTCTCTCTCTCTCTCTCTCTCTCTCTCTCTCTCTCTCTCATAACTTTCAACTTGTTTTTTTTCTGGTATAGGGACCCTTACCTCAAACTGTTACAGAATTTCTCAGACTGAGAAGGATAAATGTACATCACAGAATAGCCCTGTTTATACATACATTTTCAGGTGCCAGTGCCTCTAGCCATCATTGGATGACGTCTCCAGACATGTGTTCCTATGTAAAACTTGATTTGCTATTTCCCCTCTACAACCTCTAGAAGTGTGTAGCATGAACTGTGAAACATCCCGTATAAGTTGGATGTGTGATGGATTGGAGATTCTGGTCTGCCAGATGCATTTAAGGGGAGTTTTGATGTCAGTTTATCTTAGCCACTTACTTTATGAAATTTTCATTTCTTCTAAATACATGAGGCAACCTCTACCCCAAGCAGGATGATTACCTGAGCAATTTACACAGAAGTCTGGTGTCTAACATGATCTTACTTCATGGCAGCATTTCCCACATATTGTCTTGCCGTTACATTCTATTGCCATGTGACTGTATCACTGGTATTTGAAGCACTAATTGGATCACGTACATAAGGTCTTATCTTTAGCTGAATAAATCTGGCCTTGATGTGCAGTATGATAATCAAACTACAAGATAGGATGAAGGTAGAAGTCTGCATCTCACCGTTCACTCTTTGCATCAAATTTCTAACTTTCATTATGAGTCCCATTTCCTATTCTTTTTGCAGTTCAGCAAATACACAATACCAATGATTTTTCTACAGTTTAGGATTCCTTTGCTGATGTTCAGAATATTTTTTTCTCATGCTATGGCTATGGTATAGCAGTATCAACCTGGAGCATATTGTTGGATAGTCAATAGATTTTGCAGCTCTAGTCATACTTCACAGTGTCTTTTTTATGTAGAAGCAGGATACCTGGCTGAAACACCCTTCTTTGCTCTTTATACAACCAGATCATTTTGACATAGCTGTGCTCTGTCACAATAAAGAACACTTACTTTTTCTAATACATTTCTATGTTGACTTTTCTGTCAAGGCCTCCTAGTTTTGTGGTGATGATCTATAAACATGACCCAGAAGATACAGAGATTTGTTTCTCTTTTTCCTGGCCGTTATCCCACATCTTCATGGGGTTGGTGTGTTAATGTTGATTAGGCAATGCTAGTGGCATAAGTTGGACAGATGCCCTTACTGTCAATACTCCTTCCTTCTCCAGGAAGGAATTTGGACAGATGCCCTTACTGTCAACACTCCTTCCTTCTCCAGGAAGGAATTTGTGTACTTCATCTGTCTGTGTCTAGTGTTATCCCACATTAAAGTGTGAGAACATTTTCAGAATGTTCGCAAAGCAGGACATGGGTACCAGCCCATTGTTAATGCACTTTGCTGTGGGAATCCACCTAAAACCCATATCCAGGCTGTCCAGCACATCTGCCCTCATCATTAATCCACATGGCAGATTCGATCTGGGCTGATGTGTCTCGCTGAATCACAAAAGTGGACCATTGGCATGTGACTACCTGGGTTGGGTACCATAGAAAGTTGTGAATTCATGGAACAGCAAGGAATCAACACAGCTCATGCACATAGACAGGCACCTGCATGGGAAGCCTTATACAACTGAAATGTGGCAAGTTCAGCAGAAATTGCTCATTAATGAGTGTTTTGTCTAGACAGCTGTCCTTCTTATCAGCGTAATGTAGTGGATTTTGGGATTGATATTTTTTTAGCAATGATGTTTCATACTGTCTTTATGATCCACGCAGTGAAGCTAAGATGACTCAGAGAGAGAGAGAGAGAGAGAGAGAGAGAGAGAGAGAGAGAGAGAGAGAGAGAGAGAGAGAGGAGGGGAGGGGGGTATAGAACAGGTCAGTGGTTAGATTTATATCATGTAAACGGAAACAATATTGGAAAGCCTCAGAGCCCAACGTTCATCATCATATGCTCACACAATAGACATGACTCTGTCCCTTTAGGGAAAGGATGAGCTGTCTGTAATAAATTTGCAGTTAATGAGATGCGAAACTCTTACATAACTTCATTTTTTTCTCATGGGAAGGAAGGTAGAGGAGAGGTGAGAGTTTAGTGTCCTTTGATCTATGCAAGGGACTCAGACTTGGCTACTTTAATGAACCATTGCATTAACAAACACATCAAAAAAAGTTTTGCATCACCTTGGTTCCAAGAGTTTCGTAACTTGTGCAGAAAATTGGAATAGAGGTCAACATAAACATCATTCCCGCCCTTTTTATTGCTCATGAAAACCACACTTTGCATGTTATACCACCATACTGCGAGACTTTCAGAGTGGTGGTCCAGATTTCTGTACACACTGGTACCTATAATACCTAGTAGTACGTCCTCTTGCACTGATGCATCCCTGTATTCGTCCACAAGTTCATCAAGGCACTGTTGGTGCAGATTGTCCCACTCCTCAATGGCGATTCGGCACAGATCTCAGAGTGGTTGGTGGGTCACGTCGTCCATAAACAGCCTTTTTCAATCCATCCCAGGCATGTTCGGTAGGGTTCATGTCTGGAGAATGTGCTCGCCACTCTAGTCGAGCGATGTCGTTATCCTGAAGGAAGTCAGTCACGAGATGTGCAGGATGGGGGCGCGAATTGTCAATCAGGAAGACGAATGCCTCGCCAATATGCTGCCGATATGATTGTACTATCGGTCGGAGGATGGCATTCACGTTTTGTTCAACCATTACGGCGCCTTCCATGACCATCAGAGGCGTACGTCGGCCCCACATAATGCCATCCCAAAACAGCAGGGAACCTCAACCTTGCTGCACTCGCTGGACAGTACGTCTAAGGCGGTCAGCCTGACTGGCTTGCCTCCACACACGTCTCCAACGATTGTCTGGTTGAAGACATATGCGACACTCGTCGGTGAAGAGAGCGTGATGCCAATCCTGAGCGGTCCATTCGGCATGTTGTTGGGCCCGTCTGTACCACGCTGCATGGAGTCGTGGTTGCAAAGATGGACCTCGCCATGGACGTCGGGAGTGAATTTGCACATCATGCAGCCTACTGCGCACAGTTTGAGTCGTAACACGACGTCCTGTGGCTGCACGGAAAGCGTTATTCACATTATTCAACGGGATGGCGTTGCGTAGGTAGCGGTCATCCACTGCAGTAGTAGCCCTTGGGCGGCCTTAGCGAGGCATGTCATCGACAGTTCCTGTCTCTCTCTCTATCTTCTCCATGTCCGAACAACATCCCTTGTTGAGAGCCCTTCATGGCACAAAGTAACAATGCGTCTAGGCATGGTTGAACTACAGACAACACGAGCCGTGTACCTCCTTCCTGGTGGAATGACTGGAACTGATCGGCTGTCGGACGCCCTCTGTCTAATAGGCGCTGCTCATGCATGGTTGTTTACATCTTTGGGCGGGTTTAGTGATATCTCTGAACAGTCAAAGGGACTGTTTCTGTGATATTATATCCACACTCAACGACTATCTTCAGGAGTTCTGGGAACCAGGGTGATACAAAACTTTTTTTGATGTATGTATAATCTTCTCGTGCTCCCAGCCGCATCAGATCGTTAAAATCCGAAGAGCTTTCGACGGAGGTCTCCTCAGTTATTGATAAGTGATAAATGACTGCCATATCGCCGGCGCTGCTTTTTTACTTCTACCACCTCTTTTGGAACACTATCCCAAAATCCCTTCGTCCTCATAATGACAGATATTTCGTCAAATAGAGCTCTGTTTCAATTTTCTAAACTGTGTTCTGCCACGGCTGATTTTTCAGGATAAGCGTAGGTGCGTAACCACCTCTCGTGTTCCATCCCGCGTTGCTCCACAATGCGTACAGTTTATCCACATAGTAACTGCCACAAGGACATGATATTTTGTACACTCTAAGCGTTCTGAGCCCTAGATCGTATTTCACAGGCCTCATGAGCGTCGTATTTTTGTTGGTGAGATGTGTCTCTCCAGGAGCCGGCTAATCTTTCCCTATACTAAGTCACACGAAGGCAAAAACACAAGTTTCTTGTTTCCTTCGGTGGTGTTTTTCCTGCGGGTCTCACCAGAAATAGCCTATGGTACCTGGCAGTGACTGTAACCGTTTTCCCTGAAAATATTTCAGAGGTGGCTTAGTCCTAGTGACAGATTTTCAGCGTCTGAGACGACTTTAACATGGTTTTTATGTCGAATGGCGGTGGCTAAGAGCGTGCAGATACCAATCCCTGTGTGTAGGTTTCCTGATTACACCATGGCTGAGGTGTTCATTGATTTTCCGGCGAACGAGGACGTCAATGAAGGGCAATGCACCATCATTCTTTACTTCAGTCCTAAACCTAATGTGGTCGTGAATATCGTTCAGGTGTTCTTAGAATTCTCGCAGTTTTTCATGTCCATGGGGCCAGATGATGAAAGTGTTTCGACGTAACGATAAAAGCAACTTGACTAATCTGGAGCTGCATCCAAAGCGACGTCTTCAGATTTTTCCATAAAAAGGTTAGCTGTAGATGAAGCTAACGGGCTTCTCATCGCCATACCGTCAAGCTGGTCGAAATACTGGCCACCAATAGGAAATACTGTGACGTCAAAGTTGGACTATCAAATCACTGGGAGAGGAGACCTATGTAGATTTTGACATGAACACGCGTAAATAGGGAGACCACATCAAAACTGACCATTATATCACCTTGACATCGCGAGGTTGAAGCGGGCGCGACGGACGCGGGACGGGAACACTACATTTGGCGAGGAATAGCACCAGTGACGTCACAGCCGACAGCCAGTCTATACAATAATGGCGAAGCCGCGGCGACACGGCAGTCCATTTACCGCCTGAAGATAGCCGAGAAGACCTCGGTCGAAAGCTCGTAGGATTTTTACCACCTGCCACAGCTGGAAGCTCGTAAAGATTTTATTAACTCTTATCGGTGCTAGATCATGCATTCATAAAACCATTGTACTATTTGTCTGAACCTATTTACAAAAACAGTGGGAAACACAAGCGAAAATGACCAGACAGCAGTTCTAACCTGCTTCTCACAAATACGAGTACAATGATTTAACAAGCCTGCCACGTGACAGCGAGCTGGTTAGCGCAATGGTTAGCATACTGGACTCACATTTGGGAGGACGACGGTTCAAATCTGCGTCCGGTTACCCTGACTTAGGTTTTCCGTGATTTCTCTACATGCTTACGGCGTGAACAGTTTTTAAGTAAGACACTACCAATTCTCTAACTTGTTGCTGCATTTGGTATGAGTGTATTCCGTAAACACCTGATAGGAGAAATGTTGTTGTTGTGGTCTTCAGTCCAGAGGCTGGTTTGATGCAGCTCTCCATGCTACTCTATCCTGTGCAAGCTTCTTCATCTCCCAGTACCTGCTGCAACCTACATCCATCTGAATCTGTTTAGTGCATTCATCTCTTAGTCTCCCTCTACGATTTTTACCCTCCACGCTGCCCTCCAATACTAAATTGGTGATCCCTTGATGCCTAAGAATATGCCCTCTTATAGTCAAGTTGTGCCACAAATTTCTCTTCTCTCCAATTCTATTCAATACCTCCTCATTAGTTATGTGATCTACCCATCTAATCTTCAGCATTCTTCTGTAGCACCACATTTCGAAAGCTTCTATTCTCTTCTTGTCTAAACTACAGGGCTATTACAAATGATTGAAGCGATTTCATAAATTCACTGTAGCTCCATTCACTGACATATGGTCACGACACACTACAGATACGTAGAAAAACTCATAAAGTTTTGTTCGGCTGAAGCCGCACTTCAGGTTTCTGCCGCCAGAGCGCTCGAGAACGGAGTGAGACAAAATGGCGGCAGGAGCCGAGAAAGCGTATGTCGTGCTTGAAATGCACTCACATCAGTCAGACATAACAGTGCAACGACACTTCAGGACGAAGTTCAACAAAGATCCACCAACTGCTAACTCCATTCGGCGATGGTATGCGCAGATCAAAGCTTCTGGATGCCTCTGTAAGGGGAAATCAACGGGTCGGCCTTCAGTGAGCGAAGAAACGGTTGAACGCGTGTGGGCAAGTTTCACGCGTAGCCCGCGGAAGTCGACGAACATCATGATGTTCGGCATTTCTTAAACAGGTGATTGGAAAACCAATGGATCGGTCGTGGTGGAGATCATGATCAGCAATTCATGACATGGCCTCCACGCTCTCCCGACTTGACCCCATGCAATTTCTTTCTGTGGGGTAATGTGAAAGAGTCAGTGTTTAAACCTCCTCTACCAAGAAACGTGCCAGAACTGCAAGCTCGTATCAACGATGCTTTCGAACTCATTGATGGGGACATGTTGCGCCGCGTGTGGGAGGAACTTGATTATCGGGTTGATACTGCCGAATCACTAAAGGGGCACATATCGAACATTTGTGAATGGCTAAAAAAACTTTGAGTTTTTGTATGTGTGTGCAAAGCATTGTGAAAATATCTCAAATAATAAAGTTATTGTAGAGATGTGAAATCGCTTCAATCATTTGTAATAACCCTGTATTTATCGTCCACGTTTCACTTCCATACATGGCAACACTCCATACAAATACTTTCAAAAACGACTTCCTGACATTTAAATCTATACTCGATGTTAAGAAATTTTTCTTCTTCAGAAACGATTTCCTTGCCATTGCCAGTCTACATTTTATATCCTCTCTACTTCGACCATCTTCAGTTATTTTGCTCCCCAAATAGCAAAACTCATTTACTACTTTAACCGTCTCATTTTCTAATCTAATTCCCGCAGCATCACCCGATTTAATTCGACTACATTCCATTATCCTTGTTTTGCTTTTGTTGATGTTCATCTTATATTCTCTTTTCAAGACACTGTCCATTCCGTTCAGCTGCTCTTCCAGGTCCTTTGCTGTCTCTGACAGAATTACAATGTCATCGGCGAACCTCAAAGCTTTTATTTCTTCTCCATGGATTTTAATTCCTACTCCGAATTTTTTCTTTTGTTTCCTTTACTGCTTGCTCAATGTATAGATTGAATAACATCGGAGATAGGCTACAACACTGACTCATTCCCTTCTCAACCACTGCTTCCCTTTCACGCCCCTCGACTCTTACAACTACCATCTGGTTTCTGTACAAAGTGTAAATAGTCTTTCGCTCCCTGTATTTTACCCCTGCCGCCTTCAGAATCTGAAAGAGAGTATTCCAGTCAACATTGTCAAAAGCTTTCTCTAAGTCTACAAATGCTAGAAACGTAGGGTCAGTATTGCCTGACATGGTCAAACATTTCTACGGAATCCAAACTGATCTTCCCTAAGGTCGGCTTCTACCAGTTTTTCCATTCGTCTGTAAAGAATTCGTGTTAGTATTTTGCAGCCGTGGCTTATTAAACTGATAGTTCGGTAATTTTCACGTCTGTCAACACCTGATTTCTTTGTGATTGGAATTATTATATTCTTCTTGAAGTCTGAGTTATTTCCCCTGTCTCATACATTTTGATCACTAGATGGTAGAAATTTGTTAGTCCTGGGTATCCCAAGGCTGTCAGTTGTTCTAATGGAATGTTGTCTACCCCCGGGGCCTTGTTTCGACTCAGGTCTTTCACTGCTCTGTCAAACTCTTCACGCAGTATTGTATCTCCCATTTCGTCTTCATCTACATTCTCTTCCATTTCCAGAATAGTGTCCTCAAGTACGTCGCCCTTGTATAGACCCTCTATATACTCCTTCCACCTTTCTGCTTTCCCTTCTTTGCTTAGAACTGGGTTTCCATCTGAGCTCTTGATATTCATATGAGTGGTTCTCTTTTCTCCAAAGGTCTCTTTTTATTTTTCCTGTAGGCAGTACCTACCTTACCCCTAGTGATATGCGCCTCTACATCGTTACATTTGTCCTCTAGCCATCCCTGCTTCGCCATTTTGCACTTCCTGTCGATCTCATTTTTGAAATGTTTGTATTCCTTTTTGTCTGTTTCATTTACTGCATTTTTATATTTTCTCCTTTCACCAATTAAATTCAATATCTCTTCTGTTATCCAAGGATTTCTATGAGCCCTCGTCTTTTTACCTACTTGATTCTCTGTTTCCTTCACTATTTCATCTCTCAAAGCTACCCATTCTTCTACTACTGTATTTCTTTCCCCCAGTCCAGTCAATCGTTCCCTTATGCTCTCCCTGAAGCTCTCTACAACCTCTGCTTCTTTTACTTTATCCAGGTCCCATCTCCTCAAATTCGTACCTTCTTGCAGTTTCTTCAGTTTTAATCTACAGTTCATAACCAATAGATTGTGGTCAGAGTCCACATCTGCCCCTGTCTTACCATTATATAATCTATCTGAAACCTTCCAGTATCTCCAGGCTTCTCTCATGTATGCAACCTTCTTTTATGATTCTTGAACCAACTGTTAGCTATGATTAAGTTATGCTCTGTGCGAAATTCTACCAGGCGGTTTCCTCTTTCATTCCTTACTCCCATTCCATATTCACCTACTACGTTTCCTTCTCTTCCTTTTTCTACTATCGAGTTCCAGTGACCCATGACTATTAAATTTTCGTCTCCCTTCACTATCTGAATAATTTCTTGTATCTCATCTTACATTTCATCAATCTCTTCGTCATCTGCGGAGCTAGTTGGCATATACACTTGTACTACTGTGGCAGGCGTGGTCTTCGTATCTATCTTGGCCAAAATAATGTGTTCACTATGCTGTTTATAGTAGCTTACCCAAATCCCTATTTTCCTATTCATTATTAAACCTACTCCTGTATTACCCCTATTTGATTTTGTATTTATAACCCTGTATTCACCTGACCAGAAGTCTTGTTCCTCCTGCCACCGAACTTCACTAATTCCCACTATATCTACCTTTAAGCTATCCATTTCCGTTTTTAAATTTTCTATGCTACCTGCCCGATTAAGGGATCTGACATTCCATGCTCCGATCCGTAGAACACCAGTTTTCTTTCTACTGATAACAACGTCCTCCTGAGTAGTCCCCGCCCGGAGATCCGAATGGGGGACTATTTTACCTCCGGAATATTTTGCCCAAGAGGACGCCATCATCATTTAACCATACAGTAAAGCTGCATGCCCTCGGTAAAAATTACGGCTGTAGTTTTCCCTTGCTTTCAGTCGTTCGCAGTACCAGCACAGTAAGGCCGTTTTGGCTAGTGTTACAAGGCCAGATCAGTCAATCATCCAGAATGTTGCCCCTGCAGCTTCTGAAAAGGCTGCTGCCCCTCTTCAGGGACGACACGTTTGTCTGGCCTCTCAACAGACACCCCTCCGTTGTGGTTGCACCTACGGTACGGCTATCTGTATCGCTGAGGCACGCAAGCCACCCCACCAGCGGCAAGATCCATCGTTCATGTGGGGTGAGGGGGGGGGGGGTTGGGGGGGGATAGGAGAAATAAGTTTAATAATTAACTTTGGAGAACGTACCATTTTCGTTTGTTTTACTTGCACAGTCTACTGTGGTAGGATACTTTGTTAGGAAACAGAGACATATAAGGAACTAGAGTTCTTTTGGCAGGTCAGTAGGTTTCATCACCATTACAACGTGTTTTCGTCCGTATCGAGGCAGTGTGCCACAAAAATACTGCAGCACATGGTTTAAAAATAACCACACAGGATAAAAAATTAGTCACCCTCAGGAGGCTTCGCGCTAATACCGCGTTGCTTTGATAGTGGCCTCAGTTTGCCCAGAAGAAGAGTCGATAAGTTTCTTCTGGTATGCTATACTCAGTAGAAGCCACTCATTAATGATTAGATCAGGTAGAGCCTCCAGACTGTGGGAATGATGGTTACTACATTTCACCCGCTGTTCTAAATAACCGAGATATTTTCTACGCAATTGAAACAGGGTGGTTTAGCAGGCCATTTGAGAAGTGACAGGGTGCACTACTGACTGTCACACCATGAGCGTATGCGTGCAGCCCTGTGATCACGGCTGATATCTCTGGAGAGGCATGTGTTGATACCATACTTATCATGAAACTGCAGAAGAAAAGGGCAACACTTCGTCTTCAATACCACTGAAATAAACATCTCGGTTCACGTTCACTGTAAACAGAAAATGTGGGCCAAGGACATGTCACGAAAAATACCCCCACAATCGTCACAGAACCACCTCTGGGTGAAACTACACCTCGCACACCCAGCGGCTTAAAAACCTCATTGGGTCATCGATTCACTCTTCACCTTTCATCATTTGAGAATAACCAAAACAGTGTCTCCTGTGTCCGCACTAGACGCTTCCAGTCAGCTCCTATTAAGTACGTGTGTTGTTTGGTTACTGAAGATGTGCCGCTTTATGTGCTGCTGTGCGTAACTGCCTTTTGCGAGATACTCGGCTCCAAATGTCCATTGCACGCAGTTTCCTTTGCAATCTTCACTTAGAAACTGGTGGAGATGGACCTGCATTCATTGACATCAGCAGTTGCCTGTCTGGTTTGAAGCCAATCCTCAGTTAAAAGGTGTGAAACTCTTCTCCAGTAGCTGTCCGATTAGGATCTTTTTGTGATTACTCTTCTTACGCCGCGTTATGTACCTGCGAGTAGTGCAGCGCTGCTGTAGAAACGACGGACAGCCCGTGCTGACACACCATGTAACAACTTTGTTCATTCACGGTGCGAACAATTGCACAGCCCAACACAATACTATATTTCGATCATGTCTCCACATAGGGGCGGTTCGGAACCTTTTCCCCACACAAGTGACGTATCATTTAGCATCCTCCAGCCCCTCCCCCAACCTTCTGTACGGAATTTTTTTACCTGCCATTTTCTGGACTCTTGGTAAGACCCATAAAAATAAATGTAAATTCAGTGATAGTGATTTGGTTCTTTTCTTTTAAAATAAGTGCTACATGGGCATTCATCTGTAACAGAAATAAATTTCTAAATCTTGTTCCTGTGCTTAAGCAATATAATTCATTTTCAGTCCAGATAATTCCTGAGATCTTTAAAAGCTTTTAGTGAAAGCAGAAGTAAAAACGTTATGGAAAACATGGGTCTGAAACCATTTATGAGGTAACTGCGAATGTGTGGTTATGAGCTGCCACTGGCTTCAGTAAAAAAATATTGTCTTAATTAGTGTGTGTGAAATCTTATGGGACTTAACTGCTAAGGTCATCAGTCCCTAAGCTTACACAATACTTAACCTAAATTATCCTAAGGACAAACACCCACACCCATACCCGAGGGAGGACTCGAACCTCCGCCGGGACCAGTCTTAATTAGTGCGGAAATTTGTGGTAAGTTCCTATGGGATAAAACTGCTGAGGTCATCGGTCCCTAGGCTTACACATTACTTAATCTAACTTAAACTAACTTACGCTATGGATAATACACACACTCATGCCCGAGGGAGGACTCGAACCTCCGACGGGGTTAGCAGCGCGAACCGTATCAAGGCGCCCTAGACCGCGTGGCTACCCTGCGCGGCTCTTAATTAGTACAAACGTATTTGGAAGTGTACATTAAATTGAGCATGTAACATGCTGAAGTAATATTTTACTGCTGTCAAATTTGTACAGTAGTGGAAATCTGCGCTGCTCTTAATTAGTACGAATGTATTTGGAAGTGTACATTAAACTGAGCATGTAACATGCTGAAGTAGTATTTTACTGCTGTCAGATTTGTACAGTAGTGGAAATCAGAATAAAGGCATGGATATTTGTAGGAAAATTAACATTGTCGGTTGGAATAGTTGTGGAATAATGTGAGATCCAGTAAACAGATAAGTGCAGTCAAACGGTGTCGCATTTGATGTCAGTAGTACGGTATATACTAAGACATTTGATGTCAGTAGTAGGGTATATACTAAGACATCGACGATTCAGGTGGTGGAGGGTGGAACTCAGTAAAAAGGCAGTTGGCTCTGCGCAGTTTTAGTGTGTGCGTACGTGCGTTTACTGCAGACAGGAAACAGACACCGTGATAGTGTGTGTTGTCTGCGTAAACCACGATTGTGACAATGCCACGTGAAATACAGCCATTATGTAATGAAAAAGCAAAAACTGGTGTGTACAAGAAAATGGGTCTCTCTAATCGTAAAATCGCCAAGAAGTTGAACTGTTCAACTACAGTGACTGATAATTTCGTAAGACTGGGCGCATGATGTGGACAGAATGGAAAATATGGACAAAGCAGAAATTTACCTGTGGCATTGAAACGGTTACTTTTGCGCAAAGCAAGGGCCTCAAACAGTTACTCTTCTCATCTTGTTGCTGCTTTACAGTTGCCAGTAGCTGCCAGACGTGTAAAACAAATTTTGTCAAATGACAAACATCTTGCATTCAAGAAAATGCTGCAGAAACCTTCTCTAACAACCAAACATAAACAGAATGGATAGGAGTTTGCTAAAAAACATATGTCATGGTCTTCAGATCGGGATGACGTGGTCTTCAGTGATGAGAAGTAGTTTAATTTAGATGGGCCGGAAGGATTTCAGTATTGTCGGCATGATCAGGTAAGAATGAGCAGAAAAGTTGGTGGTGTAAGTGTTATGATTCAGTGCACTCTTGTGTTCAGCCAAGCAATACTTCTAACATGTACGATAAGATGCTTGAAGACAGAATTGATTAGAATGTATGACGACCTAGGAAACGAAAGTCTAATGTTTCAACAAGGTAATGAATCCGTTCATATCTCTGTTAGAACCAAAAAGCGGTTTGAAAATAAAGATATCTATGTCTTGCTCTGGCCTGCACATAGCCCTTATATGATACTAATGGAAAATCATTGGGGAATAACTTACAAGGCGTGTTTGTCGCAGTGTAAGGCAATATGAGGTCTTATGTGAGCTGAAAAGAGTGATACGAGAAAAGTGGGCCACCATTGCACTGCAAGAACTAGAAGCCCTAACAAAATCAATACCGAAGAGAATTTTCGAGGTAATTAGGAAGAACAGAGCTGTAACACACCAGGATAGTGACTACCTTATCAACTTTCATCTAGGAAATGCAAACGCGTTATTCCCTTACTCGTCTTAAGAAACTATGTGATTCCGTCTTATGTGTGTCTACTATTTTCATAATAAATTAGATACATTCAAGCCTTAAGCAATGTACTACTTCTTTAGTAGAAACACAGCCTTTATATTGACTTCTACTACTGTATTGTATTGCATTTCTTGTTAACCTAGGCCATGTGTGAAATCTGATGGCGTGTGTGAATTCCTAAGGGACCAAACTGCTGAGATCTTCGGTCCCTAGAATTACACACTACTTAAACTAACTTAGGCTAAGAACAACACACACACCCATGCCCGAGGGAGGACTCGAACTTCCGGCGGGAGGGGCCGCTCAGTCCGTGACATGGCGCGTCTAACTGCGCGGCTCCTACGCGCGGCGGTGAAATCTGTGCCCAGTTAGATGGGGACTAACGAAAATTAACAAATGGTTCAAATGGCTCTGAGCACTATGGGACTTAACATCTGAGGTCATCAGTCCCCTAGAACTTAGAACTACTTAAACCTAACTAACCTAAGGACATCACACACATCCATGCCCGAGGCAGGATTCGAACCTGCGACCGTGGCGGTCGCGCTGTTCCGGATTGAAGCGCCTAGAACCGCTCGGCCACAGCGGCCGGCGAAAATTAACATTTCAAACATATTTACACTTGATAGGACAATATTTTATACCGAAGTCAGTGGTGCCGCCGGCCGTTGTAGCCGAGCGGTTCTAGGCGCTTGAGTCCGGAACCACGCTGCTGCTATGGTCGCAGGTTCGAATCCTGCCTCGGGCATGGATGTGTGTGATGTCCTTAGGTTAGCTAGGTTTAAGTAGTTCTAAGTCTAGGGGACTGATGACCTCAGATGTTAAGTCCCATAGTGCTTAGAGCCATTTGAACCATTCAGTGGTGCCTCATAACCACACATTCCCAACTATCCTACAGGAGACTCGTTTTATAGCCATGACTACCGGGATTTTTTTAAATTCTCATATCGTGTACTCTCATCTTCGTCATTTTTTGCCTTTAATTACTGTGATACACTCCATATACAAATTTTGCACTTGGTAAAGTGCCTATACATACAGGGTGTTCGGAAATTCCCGTTACAAAAAATGGTTCAAATGGCTCGGAGCACTATGGGACTTAACATCTGAGGTCATCAGTCCCCTAGAACTTAGAACTACTTAAACCTAACTAACCTAAGGACATCACACACATCCATGCCCGAGGCAGGATTCGAACCTGCGACCGATTCCCGTTACAAACTTGCAGAACTTGTAGAGGGGAGTGAGTACATAGTATTTTGAACAGGAACCCATTTCCGGAAACGTCATCCAATGACGCTACAAAACTCAGGTTATAGACACCGGCGCCTCTAAATGTATGTATATATAGGGTGATTCCGCGATGATGCTACAAACATTGGAGAAGGATAAATGTATCAGTTTGAGGTCTTAGGAACAACAGTACCAGTATATGTATTCCAATGTCAGAGGTATCAGAAAGGTTTCTCGTTTACAATTTCCGACTCGTTCGTTCCCGGTGCAGAGGCTCTTACCTCAAATTGATAAATTTATCCTCCACCATCATCCTTGAAAGTTCGTTACATCATCGCGGAATCACCCTGCGCATACATACATTTTCAGGCGCCGGCGCCTACAACTTTTCACGCTCTGTGGCGTCATTGGATGACGTTTCCAGACATGGGTTCCTATTCAAAAATGTTATGTACTCATTCTCCTCTGCACTTCCTAGAAGTTTGTAACGGTAATTTCCGAACACCTTGTGTAGGTTGGGCGCATCTGACGTTCCTATGCGTTTGGCGCTGGGCCTTGAACGGGCCCTGTCTGCATGTCGACGTATGTCTCCAGACAAACAAACGCACACGCACATACATAGGCGTGCGCGCGTGCTCGCTCGTATCCACAGCCATGACTTCGCCAGCGATGGAGGGTCACGTGTCTGCAGTATATAGGTACAGAAGTGCTACACTGCTCCACAGTGACTGGAGTGCTCTCATAGGAGGTGACTAATGGTTTGTCTGGTGAGCTCGTAAGTCTAAGAGCTTCTGACGACGGACGTACCACGTCCAGAGTGCATGCGTTGCTTCTGTAGATAAATATTTGTCCATTATAATTATCCGGGCTGTTATGCCGTGGTTGGTTGATGAATTCTGTGTCAATTCCCAACGTTTCGCCTCCGTCTGCGGAGGACATCTTCAAGGGGGTCTGTAGCTCGATGGAAGGTCCAACACACCCACTGGCTCGCTACCGACTGCCGCTAAATTCCGTGTCCTCGCGTTCCCGAGCCGAGGCGTGACGTCACGTGTTTTGAAAACGTCAGTGCAATTGGCCGCTGCCCGCTGCCGTCGATCGCCGTTGCCATCACCCAGTAGTGGACGGGTGGTACACATCTTCTTCAACACCGGCATCCATATACAGTTTAATTTCACGCCCTCCTCCTTTCGATTGAAATTATTAGGGTGTTTGGCGATTTCGATTGGCTCCCTGTAGAGCCTTTCGTAATATCCGCTTGTGCCCGCTAGTACCTGCGTCTCCTCGAAACAAATATTGTGGTTCCCTGGCTGGAAAGCATGATCCGCAACAGGTGATCGTTCCGTTTCTCCTCTTCTACAATTGCCCTTGTGCTCTTCCAAACGTTTTGAAACAGTTCTTTTAGTGGTACCCACATAAACATCTCCACAGCTGCATGGGACCCTATACACTCCAGCTTTTTCCAATGGTTTGCGAGCATCCTTGGCAGGCTTAAGGTATCCCTGTATCTTCCTGGTCGGCTTGTAAATTACGGTAATATTCCGCTTCGTCAAGATCCTCCCTATTCTTTCCGTTACATTTTTAACAAACGGCAGGAAAACCTTAGTTTTTGCAGTAGCCTGTACGTCACTATGATGTCTGCGTGGCTGTCTCAACAGCCCGGATAATTATAATGGACATGCCATTTCCGGCCGTGAAAGTCTACATTTTAGTATTAGATAAATATTTACAAGAAATTCGAAGCTGGTTACGGCTTGTTAGGTTAAATATGGTAAAGTAGCTGTAGACTGGGGTACGCACCGGCCGCGGTGGCACCGACGACGTCCTGGTGGACGTGGCTCTCGGCGGTGGCGCTGGCGGCAGCGTAGCAGGCGCGCTGGTCGATCTCGTAGACGATGGCGGGGCAGAGGTGCAGGAAGACGGGCTGCGAGATGAGCACGTCGTGGTGTGTGGGCAGCCCGTGCGAGCGCAGCAGCTCCTGCGCCGACAGGCAGGGGCCCGGCAGCGCTCCCGGCGGCGTCTCTGCGGGCAGCCCACACCACGCCACTCAGGCCGGGCCACTCACTGCTGGCGCGTCATCTGCACGGCCACGCGACGGCCAAAGAAGCGCACCGAGTCTCACAGGACTATTTAACCTGCGCTCTGTGACAGGCGAAGACCTCGAGCTGGTTCGTTTTTGGAGCAACTACCAACGCCGGCCATCCTAAAAATCTAGCTGTTATTGGATGCATCAAAGTTAGTCAGGAAGAAGATGCTGTGATATGCAAATGATTAGCTTTTCAGAGCATTCACACAAGGTTGGCGCCGGTGGCGACACCTACAACGTGCTGACATGAGGAAAGTTTACAACCGATTTCTCATACACAAGCAGCAGTTGACCGGTGTTGTCTGGTGAAACGTTGTTGTGATGCCTCGTATAAGGAAAAGAAATGCGTACCATCACGTTTCCGACTTTGATAAAGGTCGGTGTAGACTATCGCGATTGCGGTTTATCGTATCGCGACATTGCTGCTCGCGTTGGTCGAGATCCAATGACTGTTAGCAGAATATGGAATCGGTGGCTTCAGGAGGGTAATACGGAACGCCGTGCTGGATCCCAACAGTCCCGTATCACTAGCAGTCGAGATGACAGGCATATTATCCGCATGGCTGTAACGGATCGTGCAGCCACGTCACGATCCCTGAGTCAACAGATGGGGACGTTTGCAAGACAACAACCACCTGCACGAACAGTTCGACGACATTTGCAGCAGCATGGACTATCAGCTCGGAGAGCATGGCTGCGGTTATTCTTGACGCTGCATCACAGATGCGATGGTGTACTCAACGACGAACCTGGGTGCACGAATGGCAAAACGTCATTTTTCGGATGAATCCAGGTTCTGTTTACAGCATCATGATAGTCGTATCTGTGTTTGGCGACATCGCGGTGAATGCACATAGGAAGCGTGTATTCGACATCGCCATACTGGCGTATCACCCGGTGTGATGGAATGGGGTGCCATTGGTTACACGTCTCGGTCACCTCTTGTTCGCATTGACGGCACTTTGAACAGTGGACGTTATATTTCAGACGTGTTACGACCCGTGGCTCTACCCTTCATTCGATCCCTGCGAAACCCTACATTTGAGCAGGATAATGCACGACCGCATGTTGCAGGTCCTGTACGGGCCTTTTTGTATACAGAAAATGTTCGACTGCTGACGTGGCCAGCACATTCTCCAGATCTCTCACCAATTGAAAACGTCTGGTCAATGGTGGCCGAGCAACTGGCTCGTCACAATACGTCAGTCACTATTCTTGGTGAACTGTGCTATCGTGTTGAAGCTGCATGGGCAGCTGTACCTGTACACGCCATCCAAGCTCTGTTTGATTCAATGCCCAGGCGCATCAAGGCCATTGTTACGGCCAGACGTGGTTGTTCTGGGTACTGATTTTTCAGGATCTATGCATCCAAATTGCGTTAAAATGAAATCACATGTCAGTTCTAGTATATTTGTCCAATGAATACCCTTTTATCATCTGCATTTCTTCTTGGTGTAGCAATTTTAATGGCCAGTAGAGTATTTTTCGAGCACCGTATGGAGACGGCATTGGTTGTTTTGAGCTTCGGTAATAATTTCATGAGTCTCTACTATTAATAACGATTTTAATGAGAAGACTATATTTAATCACAAACATATGTGGATCAGCGGCTAGCAGATCACTATAACTGCGTCGTATAGGATAATACAGGGTGGCGCACGAAGAACCGGCTCCGGGTACAGACTGCTCGCCAATTACGCACGAATTGTTGCCCTCCACGAGCAGACACAGCAACAAAAAGATAAACATGTAGTAACTAGATAATAAAGAAATATTGATCTTATCTTTTGCATTACATTATATTAGTTGCTGAAAACGACCTTGTGCATCAATGCACTTTTACGCGCGCCCCAAATGTTAATGTACTCTTTGCGCAACTCTGCGGCATCAGTTCTCACAATTTTATTAAGAATATTTTCCTTCAAGTCTTGTAACGTTATTAGGTTTCTTGCACACACTATTCCCTGTAGACTGCCCCACAGATAAAAGTCACAAGTAAAGTAGGTGGGTCCAGCGATCGCGGCGACCGCAATCCTTTGCTGCAGTTTTTTCTTCTGTGAGTCTTTCATGATTTCATGGGATTGACTCAAGTGAAGTATGATAGGTGGCCCCAGCCTGTTAAAAGACAGAATAATTACGTCATGGGGGAGGGGATGAGGGGTAAACTGTGCGTAAAATTTGTAAAAGATTCGCATATATACCGCAGCGTCTACTGTTGTTTCAATCCCGCAATCCGACTTTCTGACACGGCACACGGCACTCCGATTTTTTGCTCGTGAAGAGGTTCCTCATTAATCGTTTAGGGATTTTTTGTTGAGTAGTATCTGGTGTTCTGGGAGTTCACATGTCCTGTCAGATGGAACCATGCTTCTCCACTCATGGAATACAGCAGCAGATCCAACATTCCACTCTCAACCGTTTGACATAGCCATATACACTGATGCACACGTTTTGCCTTATATTCCTCCTTCAGGTCTTGGACGCATGTCACTTTGTAGGGCTGATACCTTAATACGGTGTAAACCACGTTGTCAAGGCCTACACGAAACACCCATTTGTTGCGAAAATTTGTGTGTCGACTTCTTTGGACTCGACCATTCGTGCTCGAATATCCGCCATGACAGCATGTGTACGAACGGAAGGAGCTCTATTCTTTTATGCATTTGCATCTGACGCAGTAGTACGCCACTTTGTCACCAAATCATGTGTGCTGCTTTTTACTGGTGTGGAAACGCCAGGAAATTTCTTTGCAGAAATGTCCCGCGTGCCCTTAAATTAGCCAGTAGACGCGTACGCCTCCACTGTTGCGATTCTTTCTTGAAGAGGATACATATCGCAGAGATACCTTCTTCACACTAACTAAGTTACAAGGGCTTTCGTACTGACAATACAAAACAGTTTCGAAATAACAGAAGACAACTGGCGAGCGACAATGACCAGTCTAGTACTCGAGGGCGGTTTATCGTCCGCCACCCTGTATGAGCAAATTTCATCTATTATACGTTTATTCGGTAAAATATGAGGACTAATCTACATGTTGATTAAATACGCGAAATAGATGTAGACAAAACTGACGGAACATTTTCCCAGAGTGAGTACCAATCGCTTTCGCGAGAATACCAATAACAATATTGGGCCGACTTTTACAGCTACCTAGGTGCAATAGATTGTAGAGCTACGGAATGGAGTGACCATATATGCCCAATAGTAGGTAACGCAGGTGGCAGGCTTCAGTTCTTTGCAATCAGAGTACGAAGAAGACTGCTTACAGAACACTCATGGCATCCATCTTATAATATTATTGAAGTGTGTGGGGCCCACACAAAATAAGACTAACAAGGACGCCCTTAGCGTGTACAACGAAGAACCGCATGAATGGGTACAGGTCTGCTTGGCCCATGGGAGAGCGTCAAGGAGATGCTGGAAGGTAGAAGCCAATTATATCGCCAGAGCCTATTTATAAAGTTTCAAGACCAAGTGTTTAGGAGGAAACTTGAAATATTCTACAATCTTTTACGTATCGTTACTGTAGGGCCCGCTGGGCCAAGATTAGACTCACTGTAACACGCACAGGAGCATTTCAACCGTCTGTCCTCGCGGTTCATGGTTCATGCGGCACTGGAATGTATGGTACCATGCTACGTACTATTTGTCCCATACTTCACAGTGCTTTGCAGAATATACATACAGGATGCACCAGAAAAACACCGACAAGTTTCAGGGACAGGTTCCTTACACCAAAACGAGAAAAAATGTCTCAAATGTGTATCTTAATTGTGAAACATCTCTTCTGCTGAACATGTGCTCACAGCTCTTAAGATGTGTATTTTAGAGCCCATGTTTGCTAGACTGTTTTCTTGTTTTGGTCCATGTTATTTCCTCCAAAAATATGGAAATCAGCAAACTTCAAGTAGAAGAGATGTATTTCATAGTATTGAAGGTGAACAAGTGCTCATAACTCTTAATGTACGCACCTTAGAGCTCGTGTTGACTGGACTTTTTCCTAGTTTTCGTGCAAGGAACCTGTTCCTACAGCTTGTGAGTGTCTCTGGGACACCCTGTATAGATGTAGATGGTAGGTTTTTTGAGTGTAGCTACTTCTGTTCAATATTATTTAAAAGATAGCTACTTGAACTGTAACCGTGTGAAAATGTGCTCTGGGAAATCTGTGAACTTTTGACAGACTACGTGAAAGTGTACGTGGTGTAGACGCTCTACAATAAAAGGAGGCACACCATACCTCGTTTCTTTCTTCTTGCCAATAACAAAATTTTTGTTGCGAACGATTAGCTCCAAACCTCGTCACACGATCCATACAACATCGCTTTCGACTCATACTGTCACAAGTAGTCCACTGAACGAGCGATGTGAGTAGCTGCAGGGTAACCACTGCCGGCGCGTAGTTCCTGCGAGGCTGCAGTGCAGTGTCCTCCTGCCGCAGTGCCAACTGGTTGTCACCGAGCAAAAGTAGGAAAATGTTCAAATGTGTGTGAGATCTTATGGGACTTAACTGCTAAGGTCATCAGTCCCTAAGCTTACACACTACTTAACCTAAAGTATCCTAAGGACAAACACACACACCCATGCCCGAGGGAGGACTCGAACCTCCGCCGGGACCAGCCGGCAAAAGTAGGAGCAACCAGGCTGAGGAGACCATGGAACAACTTCAGTGTACAGTGAGGCAGCCTCTTCATCTTGCATGGATATTCATCGACAGATGTAGCAGTAACTTCAGCTGTAACCCGCGAGTGTGTGTTTGGGACCGTTCTGTTCATGCTGTACATTAATTACCTCCCAGACGGCATTAATACTAGCCTCAAATTATCTATAATTTTATAAAGAAGTACTGTCTGATAAAAGCTGCTCAAACATTCAGTCAGATGCTGATGAGATATGGAAGCGGCGCAAAGATGGGCAACTCTCTTTAAATGTTCAGAAGTGTAAAACTGTGCACTTCAAAAAATGAAAAAGTGTAGTATCTTGTTGTTGTGATCCTTAGCCCAGGGCCTGGTTTGATGCAGCTCTCCATGCTTCTCTATCCTGTGCAAGCTTCTTCATCTCCCAGTACCTACTGCAACCTACATCCTTCTGAATACGCTTAGTGTATTCATCTCTTCGTCTCCCTCTACGATTTTTACCCTCCAAGCTGCCCTCCAATACTAAATTGGTGATCCCTTGATGCCTCAGAACATGTCCTACCAACCGATCCCTTCTTCTAGTCAAGTTGTGCCACAAATTTCTCTTTTCCCCAACTCTATTCAAAATTCTTCTGTAGCACCTCATTTCGAAAGCTTCTATCCTCTTCTTGTCTAAACCATTTGTCGTCTATGTTTCACTTCCATGCATGGCTACACTCCATACAAATACTTCCAGAAAAGGCTTCCCGACACTTAACTCTATACTCGATGTTAGCTTCTCCGACTGCTCAGGCTACGAAAAAAAAAAAAAAAAAAAAAAAAAAAAAAAAAAAAAAAAAAAAAAAAAAAAAAATTGTGCACTATCTGCTGTAAGAATGAAATAGTAAGGCTGTGACACAAACTTTTTTTATTTAAATTTACGGTAACAAGATTTTCGAATTACTTGAGATGCCAGTGAGGTTATTTGGTGAGACTATCCATTGATTCAGGGAAAGGACACCCATTTCAGACATGGCATTTTACCAAAGGAAAACTGTTGGTAACATTGACGCTGAACATTTATGTTTCGTTCTATGAAATATGTTTCGTTGCATATTGAGTAAAAGTTGCTTGTACATTAAAAATCTTTGATTATCTAGTTACATTATTCTTTTGTCACGCATTCCTTCGTCCGCAACAATATCACTTATTTCCTTCCACTGACACTTATTTTTAACCCTCGAATTGAATATTCAGTCAAAAAGAAGTTCCTTATCGCTCTACGACGTTCAGATGGGCAATACAGCGCTATGTATGTTCCGAAAAACAACTCACTAACTCTATGGTTGCTGAAGTAAGTGCGCACACGTGGCTTGCTTCCAGCCATTGGATTGGTTGCCGGGTCCTTGGTCTCTGCGGCTGCTCGCTCAGGCATATGTCATCCCAGTTGCCAACAACTAAGTTGACACTGCTTTTAAGAGTGCTAACGAGCACATGCAGCGCCGATGTGACGGACTGTCGAAAAGAAGACAGCTCCTATTAGTGGTCATAACATGAAGGGAGTTGGGAAATTCTCAAGTTTATCGTCGTGCTTTACCGGCAAATGCAGATGTTGTGGCCGACAAGTAAATCATGTCACGACTGTAATGGGCGACGACTGTACCAATAGAAATGTGTATTCAATGGACACGTGATAATGCACTCCTTAACCAGAATACACTGGAAACGACGACGGAAAAAAGCAGTCGGAAAAAAGCAGTCCGTAATTGGATTGACAAACGTGATATTATGCAATATTTTTGAATTAACGCTGCCGATTTCTCAAGATTTTGTAGCTTTGCAGTCTTTGCGCATTACGTTTAAAGTGAGGCTCTTTGTTTTTGGGTGGTGTGTAAAAGCAGCCAATGGAGTTCCGGGATGCGTGATTGGCTACCTGCAAAAGACAGACATCTTTCTTTGTGATTTTATTCAGTCTTCGTAAATCAATGCAGAAATGCCATGTGCCATCCTCACCCTCAAGATCCACAGAAGAGTACCAAGGACTCTCTGAAGGTTAAATGACGTCATCTTGAGCATTTTCTCCACTTCTTCCCGAATAATGCGTTGTTCAGCCGACGAACCCTACAACGTGCCGGTTAACTGGTGAATGACCCCTAGCGTTGATGCGGTATGTTATCGTTGGCCGCTTGGTCTGCCTTTTCTCCGATTCAGAACTGAAGGCATCCGAGAATTGTCGCAGAATGGGTAACACTCGCCGATGTTCTTCCTGGATCAGGCCAGATCCTATTAGCAGTTCGATAGCAGCTTCCTCCACTGCAGTGTCTGTAGTTGCAGCGAAGCACGATTCTTCGTCTCTGGCAATGAGCTGCCCATCCTGGACTGGGCCAGCTGTATAAGTCTTCTGATCAAAAGTATCCTGACGTATGTCTGTGGACATTAACTGTACGTTAATATGGGACATGGCTACTTTTCGTCTTAGTGACTATTTAATCTCCGCTGGGGACATTTTCAATTAGGTGTCTGAATTTCTGTGGGGGGAGTGGCAGCACATTCTCCCTTAACAGCAAAAACCAGATAATATCTACGTTCTAACTAATCCCAAAGGTCTTCGATTGGCTTCAGGTCTGGACAAGCCAGTCCATTTCAGGAATGTTATTCTCCACAAACCGTTGTCTCGCATACTACTTTTGACAGCTTGCGCTTCATGCTGATACGAAGTCATCTTCTCCGATGTGTTCCTTTACTATAAGTAGTAGACAGAGTTATAAAACGTGTTCATATCCTTCCACATTTAGCGTTTTCTACAGCGCAATCACAGCCTAATCACGATAAAAAGTCCAACACCCTAACACCACCGCCCCTGTAGTTCGTGTTGGCAGTACACACGATGGCGTATAACATTCTCTAGGCATTCGCACAAACTGAAACCCTCCCATCGAACTGCCACAGATACAGCGTGATTCATCAGTCCAAATCACTTGTTTCCAGTCATCTACTGCCCAGTGCCGTCACATTCTACACCACTTCAAGCTTCGCTTAGCATTGACTACAGAAATGTATAGCCTTCGAGAAGCTCCTTAACCATTCTACATCTACATGGATACTCTGAAAATCACACTTAAGTGCCTTTTTAACTCCCTATGCACATTCATTGTGCTACCTGGACTGCTGGTAGACGTTTGGACTCTAGAGTGATTTTTTCCACTGATTTCATGCGATTGTTCACCTGTAGCCTCCGCAGTGCTCTTCCGTCTCAGTTCGTCAGTACTTGAGGTCGGTCTGGTTAAGCTGTGGCTATTCCTTTGCGTTTCCACTGTAGTATCACATTACCAATAGTCGACTTGAGTAGCTTTAGAATGGTTGAAACGCCCTGTTGGATTTGTTTCTAGCCCACGTTCGAAGACAACGGGCCCTCCTGACCGACCCTTATCTACTGTTACTGTTTCTCTAACGACAGACCAATGCTCCCCAACTAATTTTATACCGTCGTGTCCGCTTCTCGTGGCATCTAGTGGTCAATTCAGCAGGGATGTCCGGATACTTTTGATCAGATAGTGCATCTTTAGGGATGACTTGCGGTTGCTCGTATGAGTTAGTGATCCAAAGTTCCCCCTGACCACCTTCAAGGCTCATGAATGCTTTTCTGGGATGTAGATTTCTTTTGAGTGATAAAGCTTCACAGTTTAACTGAGCACTTGGATTGACTGGAACTCGTCCCATTGGTGATGGCAGGAAAACAACTTCTTTGATGGCATGCAACCATTCAGTGCAATCTTTGTTGTACGTGCTTGTTGGAATCGCTTCGTCAGTTTGGAGATATGATTTCCACTTTCAATGGGTGCTTGTGAAGTTGTAAAGTCCCATCTGAGAATATTATTGAGACTGTATTTTGTTTATAACGACCAATTCAAAGAGCTTTGTGCTGTCATTGATAGTTGTTCGTCTAATACATCGTCTTGTCGGCTGAACGTATTTCCCATTTGCGATTTTCCACCATGTCATACTACATACTGGATTTGGTAACTCGTTCGAATTATATGAGAGATTTCCTCGGGTCCTGACCAACGTCTCTGAAAACACTGACGGATGCTTGACGCCGACCTGAGTTACTGCTGCTTTGGAATCCACTAATCGAAATACACAGATCATGGGAACGATACTGCTTGTACTCCGGTTCCTGTCCATTAGGGCGACGGCTTTTACATCACGTAATTAGGACCACGGTGATGCAGATGTTTCGAAGTAACCGGCGTTTCCACCAAACAACGTCACTTCGTATCCACAATGAAGTCCAAATTCGAAAGCAAGGTCGTCTGTTACGTACAACACTTTGCACTGAAACCACTTTTATTACAGACATCAATGTACAGACATAACACAACTGCCTACTGCACAAATAGTGCTGCTGTTTATACTAACATGGAATATTACACAATATGTAAACATTAAACACATAAGAAACCTTCTAAAATGATAAATACTAAGTAATAAATATTTGCTGGTGAATCAGGTTTGAATTGGCTACCCGCAATAAGCCAACAAACAACACTAGCCGCTACTGAACATTTCTGTTCCGCAGCTCTCGATATTATGAATGGCGTGGAAATAGGGGTAATTAGGTCTGGTATCTGATAGTTTCCAACGTACAATTTGAGTATTTGATCTAACTATCTTCCTGAGACTGGCCTCTTTATGAGGTGTCTGCACGTAACATTGGAGAAGTAAAAATGTAATTTGTAATTATTATGAAGGAAGACAGTCAGCAATTTGCTAGGTGATGTTTTTTTACATACGATTGTCATCACAACTGTGGAGTCGTAAGAACACCACGCATCACCGGGCAGCACCACAGGTCGATAGGTCAACAACATCCCACTCAAGAGACGGTGTGTGAGGGGCGGTTGAAAAGTTTCTAGCCCGAGATAGTTACCGTAATGTCTGACACAAACAACACTGCCTACTTTTATGGCGACCCTTTGTGAGTATGCAAGTCAAATTTCTCGGCTCCAGCTTCGTTAGGTTTGCCGCTATGATGCGTTGTATACCATAGTGTAAGCAAAATGGCGAATATCGAGAGAATCAAGAGCCGTGCTGTGATTGAATATCTTCATTTGAAGGGAATGACGGCCAAGGAAATTGCGGAAGACGTGCGGAATACACAGCGATACGGCTTATACAACAATGAAAAACTGGGTGTCCGACTTCAAACGTGCAAGAACGAGTGTGGAAGGTGGTCCAAGGAGCGGAAGGCCTGTCACTGTTGCCACTGATGAAACAGTGACTGCAATTCACGATACGATTTTCCAGGATCGTCGAACTACGTTGCACCACACTGAACATTTGCAATCTCCCATGTGAGTGCTCATGACATTGTTCTGGATATTTTGGGAATGCGGAAAGTTTCATCTCGGTGGATCCCGAAAGTCTTGAATGCAGATCAGAGACGGGAGCATGCGCAGTATTGTGAAGAAATCGTCCGCCAATTTGAAGCGGATGAGGACGGCTTTCTTGCAAGATATATGACAATGGACGAAACGTTGGTTTATCACTTTAATCCTGAGACGAAACAACGGTCACAACAATGGAAATATGCTTCATCCCCTACCCCAAAAAAATCCCAGGCGCAAAAATTAGCCTGTAAGGTGATGGCATCGGTCTTCTTGGATGCAGAAGGGGTAATTATGGTGGATTACTTTCGAAAAGGGCGTAACTATTAATGCATCATACTATTGCACGCTCCTGCTCCGCTTGAGACAAGAAAGGCGCGTAAAATTGGCACACGGAGTTCTTTTGTATCAGGACAACGCACCGGTGCACAAAGGCCTCGTATCACTGGAAAAACTGCGTGACTGCGGGTTCGAATTGTTACGTCATCCGCCATAGTCTCCAGATTTGGCTCCATCAGCCTGTTTTGTTTTCCCAAACCTAAAAAACGACCTCAAATGACAATGATTTGACAATGATGATGCAGTGACTGATGCTGTGAACGCTTGGCTGGAGTCGAAATAGAAGTCCTACACTATTGGCCATTAAAATTGCTGCACCAAGAAGAAATGCAGATGATAAACGAGTATTCATTGGACAAATATATTATACTAGAACTGACAAGTGATTCCATTTTCACGCGATTTGGGTGCATAGATCCTGAGAAATCAGTACCCAGATCAACCACGTCTGGCCGTAATAATGGCCTTGATGCGCCTGGGCACTGAGTCAAACAGAGCTTACATGGCGTGTACAGGTACAGCTGCCCATGCAGCTTCAACACGATACCACAGTTCATCCAGAGTAGTGACTGGCGTATTATGACGAGCCAGTTGCTCAGCCACCATTGACCAGACGTTTTCAATTGATGAGAGATCTGGAGAATGTTCTGGCCGGGGCAGCATTCGAACTTTTTCTGTATCCAGGAAGGCCCGTACAGGACCTGCAACATGCGGTCGTGCGTTATCCTGCTCAAATGTAGGGTTTCGCAGGGATCGAATGAAGAGTAGTGCCACGGGTCGTAACACAACTGAAGTGTAACGTCCACTGTTCAAAGTGCCGTCAGTGCGAACAAGAGGTGACCGAGACGTGTAACCAATGGCACCCCATACCATCACGCCGGGTGATAAGCCAATATGGCGATGACGAATACACCCATCCAATGTGCGTTCATCGCGATGTCGCCAAACACGGATGCGACTATTATGATGCTGTAAACAGAACCTGGATTCATCCGAAAAAATGACGTTTTGCCATTCGTGCACCCAGGTTCGTCGTTGAGTACACCATCGCAGGCGCTCCCGTCTGTGATGCAGCGTCAAGGGTAACCGCAGCCACGGTCTCGGAGCTGATAGTCCATGCTGGTGTAAACGTCGTCGAACTGTTCGTGCAGATCGTTGTTGTGTTGCAAACGACCCCATCTGTTGACTCAGGGATCGAGACTTGGTTGCACGATCCGTTACAGCCATGCGGATAAGATGCCGGTCATCTCGACTGCTAGTGATACGAGGCCGTTGGGATCCAACACGGCGTTCCGTATTACCCTCCTGAAGCCACCGATTCCATATTCTGCTAACAGTCATTGGATCTCGACCAACGCGAGCAGCAATGTCGCGATACGATAAACCGCAATCGCGATAGGCTACAATCCGACCTTTATCAAAGTCGGAAACGTGATGGTACGCATTTTTCCTCCTTACACGAGGCAAAATGGTTCAAATGGCTCTGAGCACTATGGGACTCAACTGCTGAGGTCATTAGTCCCCTAGAACTTAGAACTAGTTAAACCTAACTAACCTAAGGACATCACAAACATCCATGCCCAAGGCAGGATTCGAACCTGCGACACGTAGCGGTCTTGCGGTTCCAGACTGCAGCGCCTTTAACCGCACGGCCACTTCGGCCGGCTTACACGAGGCATCACAACAAGTTTTCACCGAACAACGCCTGTCAACTGCTGTTTGTGTATGAGAAATCGGTTGGAAACTTTCCTCATGTGATCACGTTGTAGGTGTCGTCATCGGCGCCAACCTTGTGTGAATGCTCTGAAAAGCTAATCATTTGCATATCACAGCATCTTCTTCCTGTCAGTTAAATTTCGCGTCTTTAGCACGTCATCTTCGTGGTGTAGCAACTTTTATGGCCAGTAGTGTACTATTTGAATCGTTTGCAGAAGTTATCTGAGCGTGCCCGCAAGTGTTTTAGTGTACACAGGTATTCATTAAAAAATAAGTTCGTATTATGAAAGTTGTGTCATTCTTTGCTTGTTAGGCGACAAACTTTTCGACCCCCTCTCGTACAGCTCTGCGATTGCCGCACCAAGAAGTCGCAGCAGTTGCGCCTCCAGAGAAGTGATGTGCGCCGACGCTACAGCAGAGCGGTAGTTTCAGCTCAGACTGCCGAGGAGACCGCCTTCTACTTGTGAACTTCGCGCCCGCGGTGCATCGTCTGCCTTTAGCGAGTCCACACCAGCCCGTCTTCAGTGAACATGCTAGTGGGACAAGAACTGTTTACTACCCAGCCTTAGTTCCTGGAATAGTAGTTTTACTTCAGGAACTGCTGCCTGAGCCGATTTGTACAAAGGTGATTATTCGCTAATAAATGTGTGTGTATGTCCTGGTCACTAATCATTATTACTGTTTCAGTTTTCTCCTCGTTCTCCTCCCATAGTGTTTCCCTCATGGCACTGTAAATATTGTGGGTGGCTACTTGTAAAATCTGCTTCTGTGGTGGTATCAAAAGTACGATACAACAATAACAATTTAATTATCACCTCGAGAACAGTGTTACGTATTTTTTTACAGGTGCTTGTCTACTATGTCAGATCGACGTGACATACCATTTCTCTGTGAAGAATCGGGAATCACAAGAGAAAGCTACTGGTCCTCGAAGACCACGTATTTTAGCCCATGTGCCAAGCCCCATGCTCTGTAATGTGCACTGAACGATGAACTACATGATGCTCTACCGCGTGCTTGTGGTTTCATCATCCTTCAACCACTTCAACACAGATGCTCACGGCGGTAGCATGCGAACAGTTTCGCCACTCGCAAAGCCAGGTCGTAACACTCTGCCCTCTGTCAGAGTCCCTTATGTCAGTGGATTTCCTCCTTTGTGTCTCATATCGTCGCTAGAACGATTCCCCATTCGTCTCTGCTCGGCTTATATACATTCCTTGCCGCGTCGTGTGCCTGCGTTGCCACGAGCCATCATTCATTTTCGCCGTCAGCAGTGGTCATAATGTTTTGGCTCATCCTTGTATGAGAGAGAAGATATACCCTCATACTTCAAATAGGATGTAATAATTCCAGACAAAGCAGGCGTTGGGAAGCGTGAATATTGCCGAACCATTAGTTTAATAAACTGCGATGGCGAAATACTGACAAGAACTATGCACAGAAAAGACTAGTAGTTGGAGATATGGGAAAATCAATTTGGATTCCATAGGAGTACAACGAGGCAATACTGACCCTAAGAGTTATCTTAAGAGACACCTAAAGAAAGACAAATGTACGTTTGTAGCATCTGTAGTATAGAGGAAGCTTTTGAGAACGTTGGCTCGAACATGCTCTTTGAAATTCTGAAGGTAGCGTGGATAAAATACAGATCACTAAATGCTGCCTACAAGTTGTACAGAAATCAGATTGCCGTTATGAATCGGCGGACATGATATGGAATCGGGAATTTAGTAGGGAGTGAGACAGTGTTGTGGCCTGTCGTCGATGTTACTCAATCTGTATACTGAGCAAGCTCTGAAGGAAACCGAGGCTAAATTTGAAAACAGAATTAATGTTACGAAGCAAGAAATTAAAAGTTAGAAGTCTGCAGACGACATTTTAATTTCTTTAGAGCTGGGGTACAATGTGGAAGAGCTGTTGAGTGACATGTATAGCTTTTTGAAGATATATAAAGTGAAAAATCAAGAAAAGTAAAAGAAGGATAATGGATTGTGGTCCAATTAAATCAGGCGATGCTGAGGGCAAGCCTTGAACGGAAGTGACACTAGATGATAATCAGACAAGACGAGAAGGGAATAAAGCAGAAACGTTTGAAGTGTGGTGCTACGAATGAACGATGAATATTAGATGTGTTGATTGGATAACTGGTAAACAGGATGTGAATCAATCTGAAAGAAAAATTAACGACGCATTTAAAAGAAGCGATCGATTGAAAGGACAGATTCTGAGGCATCTGGGAATCGTCACTTTGGTAAAGGTTGTAGAGGGAAGCAAAGTAGCGACTACCGTACGGTGGCTCCAAAGCAGTCTTCAAATTAAAGACGACGACGACAGCATCGTGTCAACCTTGTCCAACTTTTGGGGAGTAAAAACTTATGGCGTCATGTGATTCTTTAGTTTCTCCCGGCGAATTTCTTGCTTGAACAGTTCACGGGTGTACTGTCGGTCCATAGTGTCCAACGGGCACAATATTTCGGCGATCAGTTCGTCAGCGCACCTGACGATGGCGACATGTCTGATCGCCGAAATATTGTGCCCGTTGGACACTATGGACCGGCAGTACACCCGTGGACTGTTCGAGCTTATGGCGTCATATTAGTGGCACATGTACGCAGCCGTGGCCAAATTAGAGGGAACGCAACTTGGAGACGAGGTGGCTACCGGTGCGGCCAATGGCCGTGGGAAAGCGGCCGCGTGTCGCAACTCGCGGGCTCTGACCCCGCAGTGCCATCTCCAGCGCTCTCCGGGGTTCTCACCAGCCAGCGAGCAGTGCTTCTAACAAGGAGATTGCGTCTACTTATCATCGATTTCGTCATATTTATGTTATATGCCTTGGCCAGAAATTCAAGTGTCAGATGTGGGAGTTCCACATGGCCATATTTTAATAAAAGGCATGTAAAGGAAAGGAAAATTTGGGATTGCAAATAAATTTCCAGAGAAGGTTTACACGAGTCCACGAGGACTACGCAAATAAGTTTCCAAGAAGAGGCTGTAATTGAAGTGTCAGATCGAACAGGTAACAGGAAAATAATAATGCTGCACAAAGCACTCTCTGCGACACACAGTAAGGTGGCTTGCGGAGTATGTAGATGTAGATGTGAGTCGAGATTTCTAATTCGTCGACTACAATCAAAATACTCTTTTTAACGTCACGTATAATAAAAATATTTAATTCGTTCTTTTCTTTCCAGGTTGCCAGTGTAAGTAGGCTGTTTAGGTGTAAGTAGGCTGTTTAGGGTTTTATGTTGGTAACGTCACGTAGCGCTCTGTATGAAAATCACTGGCTGTGCTGTGTGCAGTCTGTGGCTGGTTGGCATTGTTGGAATGTTCGCTACTGTAGTGTTGGGCAATTGGGCGTTAACAGCGCGTAGCGTTGTGCAGTTGGGGGTGAGCCGCCAGCAGTGGTGGATGTGGGGAGAGAGATGGTGGAGTTTTGAGAGCGGATGATCTGGACGTGTGTCCATCAGAGACAGTAAATTTGTAAGACTGGATGTCATGATTCATATATATATTATGACTTTTGAACACTATTAAGGTAAATACATTGTTTGTTCTCTATCAAAATCTTTCATTTGCTAAGTATGCCTATCAGTGCTTCTAACAAGGAGATTGCGTCTACTCGTCATCATCGATTTCGTCATATTTATGTTATATGCCTTGGCCAGAAATTAAAGTGTCAGATGTGGGAGTTCCACATGGCCATATTTTAATAAAAGGCATGAAAAGCAGTAGTTTGAATCTTTTATTTAGCTGGCAGTAGTGGCGCTCACTGTATTGCAGTAGTTCGAGTAACGAAGATTTTTGTGAGGCAAGTGATTCATGAAAGGTATAGGTTATTGTTAGCCAGGCCCTTCTTTTGTAGGGGTTATTGAAAGTCAAATTGCGTTGCGCTAAAAATGTTATGTATTGATCTAAGTCTGCTTCTCGAGTAGCACAGGGGGATAGAGTTCAATAAGTATGCCCATTTCGCTCGTGCATGAACAAATGTTAATAACTGCGTAACTACGAACAGCAAAGTAAATTTCGTTCCGTAGGCTGTTAAGAATAAAGAAACGCTAATACGCTAGTAAGGACAGGGGCTGAACCTTAATGCTACGAAAGCGAGAGAGGGGTGTGTGTTATGTGTGGGGAGGGGGTGGGGTGGCAGGGGGGCGGAGTGTCACTGAACAAGGCGAGACAGTGTTTGAGAGTGGAATCTGTAATGTGTTCTCAAGTCTCTTTGATGAAAATAAGCACATCGAAAAAAATTAGTCATTTTCCCCCTTCCCTCAGGACACAGCACCGCGTCTCCAGCATTGATAGCGGCCTCAGTTCGACGAGCAAGGCAATCCACACTACCACATCATTCCCAGCTGAAGCCATGAAGCCAACTCAATGGTTAGATCCCACAGAGCTGCCTGATTGCGAAATTGTTGATTGCTACGTTTCACCTACAGTTGCAAAAAGTTACAGATATATTACGATCAAGTGATTTAGCGGGCCAATTGACACGCGGTAAAGTGCCAGAGTGTTCGAAGAACAACGTATGCGTGCAGTTACGTGAAAATGGCTTTTGTAATCTAGGGAGACGATGTTGTCCACAGCGTACTCGTTGTGGAGATGTAGAGAAGAGGCCATCAGTTGGTCACCGGTAATGCTGAAACAAACAACCTTGTCTTGAACCACTTCCAGCCTGAACTACAATCTCGACACCATGCAGTTCTCTGGAAGAGTTAACATAGAGACTCGTTGGACCACACTACACGCCTCTAGTCAGCTACGATCCAATTCCTGTGCTATATAGTCTATTGTATATCTGAAGTTTTATGTGTTGCTGAGAACAATGGGTTCTTGAGAGGTATTTCACTTTAAATGCCCATTGCACATAATTCCCTTAGAAATTTCCGCTTGGAAACTGGTTGAGAAGAATCTACTTTCACTGACAGCAGCAATTCCTGTCGAGTTTGACACCGATTGTCGTTGGCAAGGCGTGACACTCATCTCTGGTCTCTGTCGGTTAGGAAGTTGTTACGAACACCGTTCTTACGCTGTGCTACATAGTTGCGAGAGGTACACCATTTCTTGTAGACATGTTACAAAGTCTGCGTTTATACATCGACAAAGCGCGCCATTTCATTCACAGTGTGTTCATGGACACGTTCAAATACGATAACTCGTTTCTGCCATTCTGCTACGTCTCCATATCGACCCATCTTACTGCGCTGACAGCGTACACACCACGTCACTGCCATGACTTACATCTGTGAGGGTCACGTTACCATTGTAACGACACAGTTATTTCAAGACAGTAACATACACTTAAAATCACTCACTTACGAAACATAGAAGTACAGCATAATTTTTATCTGTGAGTTTATTAATGTCAGTTTGTAATACGATCTGGAATATTTCGAAGTATGCGCCACTATTCTGTAACCATAACTGATTGCATAAACACTGGAGTTTCGGACAGAACACTTAAGTATTGTCGGGTAATATTATTTGTGTAATCAATTAAAAATATGCAAAACGTTTATTGTAGTTGTAAGAGAACTGCACTAGCTAGGCAGAGTCTTTCTTTACCGTGACAACTTTGAGAGTAGAATTCTGTGGTTGTCTGTTTGTTATGGCAATGGTGCGTGCTCTGTGTGCAACTATGAGCATTCCGTGATGACTGATGAAATACATGTGGAGCAATATCTATAACGTGGCTATGCGAGTTGTGTGAAAAAAATAAGGAGTGACTGTTTTATCTACCAAAGTTTTTATTTTTTCAAACGACAGTATTGTCCCCTTCGTAGTAGATCCCTTCGGCAGCTATACGCCGGCGGATTAGTTGTTCTGGGTCTTGGTAACGGCGCTAAGATGTTTCAGCTGGTAGGGTCTTTAATATGTCTGTAATATTCTTTTGAATTTTCTCAAAATGACGTTCTTCTGAGACATTTTTCAGTTTCGCGAAAAGAAAAATGTCACAGAAACTCAGATCAGGTGAATAGGGGTTCTGTGGAACAACAGAAATGCCATCTGAGGCCAATAATTCCGTGTTGGAAGCGGCCGGGTGACATGGGGCATTGTCGTAGTGCAGCATCCACTTTTCTGCAATGTTCGGTCTCACTCGATTCACCCATTTCCTTAGCCTTTCAGAGACATCTTTACAAAACACTTGGTTGATTGTTTGTATGGAAGAGTATGCATACGTTCGACGTTTCGTCGGTTTTTGAAGCTGAAGGTCTCCCTGAGCAAGGTTCATCTTCAGCATGTTCATGGCGTTCAAAAAACGCTTTGTGACAGAGAAAAACTTGTGCTCTTGATAAGGAATGTTTCCCATACGCCAGTTTCAACATCACAAGCTCGGATTCCCCAAGTTTAACACAAAGCTTAATGGCATAATGTTGCTGTAAATTCCGCTGTTCCATTTCCGTAACACGTAAGTAAAACACAACTTCACTAGCGGCGCTCTCAAAAATCTCGTGATGGCTGTACGGAGCTGAGCATCTGGAAGGGTTGAACACCCCGGTCTACACAGGTAGAACAACACAGCGTTGCCAGATCGCTCGCTGTGTTGCCAGTCTCATTACTTTCTCACACATCCCGTACATGGAGATACTAGAAGAAGAGATGTGCCACTACGTAGTAATTAATGTAACATGACAATAAAAGGAAATTATTTGTCTGCTACTAAACAGCGACGTCATAGCAACAATCCAGTAAAGTGATATTTATTTGTGAAGCGCAGTTTTTCACTAACAATTTGTATTAACATTCTGAGACTGAAGGATTAAATACAATATAAACCATTGATTTATTGCATTAATTATTTTAAACAACCCTTCATTACAAATTATTTTGGCACTCAAAAGTTTCCTTACATATTACAGGGATCATGTGGGTTTGAATAACGGACGAGCTAACGATACCACTGAGAAACTATATCGTGTTAGCTGTGGAGCTCCACGTAAAACTGATGTCCGAGGGGAATGTCATGGAACACTAGTGTGTGTATGTAGATGAGGATATCGTTAAGGTATGCAGAATATTTTATGCAATCTCTGGGACCACTGAAACTTTCTACCAGTCTGACTACGAGTGGTTTGAATTACGTTCAGCTTTACATAATAATTGTTTTCTCTGGAGAGGATGACAACTTTCAGCATTTTGTCACATAAATAGAAGTGTGTCAACATGCGGCTTCCAAGTTCTCCGGTTTCGGTAGAGTTACACATCTGTGAGACTGCGTTGATCGTCGTGTTTTCCGTATAAATTTTCTACCACACAGCCTTCAACGGCTGCAGAACACATGAAATGAGGAATCCTTGAAGACCCATAAGCACCCGACGGAGAGACTTCCAGATCGTAATAGACGGTAAATCATCAAGTAAAACTGAAGTGATATCAGGTGTTCCGCAGGGAAGCGTCCTGGAACCTCTGCTGTTCCTGATCTACATAAATGACCTGGGTGACAATCTGAGCAGTTCTCTTAGGTTGTTCGCAGATGATGCTGTAATTTACCGTCTAGTAAGGTCATCCGAAAACCAGTATCAGTTGCAAAGCGATTTAGAAAAGGTTGCTGTATGGTGTGGCATGTGGCAGTTGACGCTAAATAACGAAAAGTGTGAGGTGATCCACATGAGTTCCAAAAGAAATCCGTTGGAATTCGATTATTCGATAAATAGTACAATTCTCAAGGCTGTCAATTCAACTAAGTACTTGGATGTTAAAATTACGAACAACTTCAGTTGGAAAGACCACATAGATAATATTGTGGGGAAGGCAAGCCAAAGTTTGCGTTTCATTGGCAGGACACTTAGAAGATGCAACAAGTCCACTATTATAAGAGACGGCTTACACTACACTCGTTCGTCCTCTGTTAGAATATTGCTGCGCGGTGTGGGATCCTTACCAGGTGGGATTGACCGAGGACATCGAAAGGGTGCAAAAAAGGGCAGCTCGTTTTGTATTATCACGTAATAGGGGAGAGAGTGTGGCAGATATGATACGCGAGTTGGGATGGAAGTTATTAAAGCAAAGACGTTTTTCGTCGCGGCGAGATCTATTTACGAAATTTCAGTCACCAACTTTCTCTTCCGAATGCGAAAATATTTTGTTGAGCCCAACCTACATAGGTAGGAATGATCATCAAAATAAAATAAGAGAAATCAGAGCTCGAACAGAAAGGTTTAGGTGTTCGTTTTTCCCACGCGCTGTTGGGGAGTGGAATGGTAGAGAGATAGTATGATTGTGGTTCAATGAACCCTCTGCCAAGCACTTAAATGTGAATTGCAGAGTAGTCATGTAGATGTAGAACACTATGTTCGAGAGAATATCTAAAGTATTGCCGTTTTCTTCACTTGCATTACTCCATATGGTAAATGACATGCTACAGACGGATGCCCTCATGTGGGACATTTAGCAGAGGGATGCACAGGGTGCACGTATTATTAGACACATCTCTCAAGTCCTGTGCTTACAAATCACGAGAAAAGAGTATTTACTATTATCGATATTTACTGTTTGCTTAATATTTAGTTCTATCTATAGGACAGTCAGTCCAGTACTTTCATTATAGCGTGACAAGGAATTCTGAGAAAGAATTTGATCGTTTTGTGCTGAATTCTTGGTACGAAAATGGATTTCATACTCCGAACGGGGCCCGGCCGGCGTGGCGGCCCCTACAAGAAGACAACCCGCGACACGGCCGTGGTCTGCTCCTCCGCCGCGCGGACGCGCCTAAGTGGCTCATCCTGGCTAAACCCGCCCACAGCGCTCTTCGTCGCGGAAACTTCTACGGTACAAATCAGGCTTTCTCTCCCCTCTAATGTTCATCGCACAGCGCCCGTGATGTTCACCCACGCCATTTGTAATTGTGCTTGCATGACACTTCGCTATACACAGTCTACTCCCTGTTTAATTAACATTCTTTTTTTTTACGAATCTGTATTAGTTTCACGTGGCACACTGAGACAGAGAAATACATTTTACGAATGTAATTCCTTTGACTGTCTGCATTTGTATTTTCTTTCCTACACATATTTCAGAATTCACTGAGGGTTTTTCATCACTTTGAGCAACTGAAGGAAGTTATGTTGTCATACAAATGTGAAAAATAATTTTAGCGCAATAAAAACCCAAACTACAAGGCATATTACGAGAACGTGCTTCACTGATGGTCCGTGCTGAAAGTCTTCTGAGATTTTTAGTTTTAATTACACAGATTTATCATTAACAGTCAAAAGAATGGAAACATCGAGAATAAACATGGTATGTGAACAAAGGTGTTCGCTTAACGTACTGCTTTTCTATAGGTAAGGTGCACTGGATAAACAAAGTTGCTGAGAAATCACTGTGAGAAACTACATAAATCCTAATGAAACGAAGTACTGAGTGTTCTTACAATTAATTTTTAAGATGAGTTAGTTTTAAAGAACGAGAAGACGATAATACGAAATAAGAGCTTACACTGGATGGCATACTTTATGTTACAAGGAAGTTTTCAGAATTTCGGTGTATTTGCTGTTTGTCTTTTAGTTAAGTTTGTGGTGAGGTTGTGTGTCTATGTGACTGAAATGTTGCTAAAAGTTCTATCATGTCATGTATTCTGATTTGTTTTGTTAATACAATACACCAATAGTAGCTATGGCATTTTTGCCTCAGTGCCAGTGGAGTTGTGTGTTCTTTTAATTTTCTGTTTATGTCAAAAGTTTGTGTGAACCTGATAAAAAACAAATTCTCTTTATAAAAAAATTGCAAAAAAGACTGATAACACTTACATCGCCAAACAGCACTGACTGTAACATCACGATATAGCACAGTCTGGAAATTTTTTGGCAATCTCTCATTTAATACAGCTAACACATTTAAGCAATTTAAAATAAATATTAGTTTTTGTACAAAAAATAAACTGACGCTACAGATATTAAACAAACAAAGTAACACAAACTGACAGTCTTGAATAAGAAAGGTCATCTGCCAAAACTTCTATTTCAACACAGATGAAAGTGGCAGGAATTTCAGAGTGAAGTTACCACACAATTAATAAAGATATACACAGCGAATAAACTAGAATTCTCAATAACGTAAAGGAAGTTTGGATTTAAGTATTACACCCATTGTAAGATCTTATGTCTTAGCTTTTTCTTTTCCTTTGAAATCAAATTGCTACAAAAAATGTAAAAACTCTCTCGGCATTTTTTCATTGTGATTAATAAAATTTCTCATAATAGCAAGAAAATTTTAGTGGTGGGGTAATCTGGTTTACCCTATGTATATAGAAAAGTAAACTTTTTATGCGAATATCATTGATTACATAGCAATAGTGCATCAGCTAACCTTAAAGTGTTTGTGCTACGTATATAAAGACAGAAAAAGAAGTCACACGTTACAAAACAAAAGTAAGGACTCCAACTTTTAATTAAACGTAGACAGACTACTCGACAAACTTGTTATTTCGCAGCTCCAGAGTGGCACATGTACGACACAAATGTGTTGATGAAGATACAGATGTATTAAGCAAATTGAAGAAACACCAAAAGCCGAAACATGTTTTGGCATAAATACAGCTATACAAAATGTGGTTGGTTTCTGTATTTCTCCAAGTAATCCAATCCACAATGCGGAGATAAACCACCACTAAAATTGAGAAGTTAATATAAACGACTAGTAATTGATACGAAGAGGAATGAAACAGCAGACTAAATGTTGGTTAATTATTTCTTTTCTGCAACTATCACGGGATAAAGCAAGAATTTCTACACGAGATATCTCACTAAAAAGCGTTTTGTGGTTCAATGAAGGTACCTATTGAGTGGCAGGCAAATTTCGCGTTAAATCCTACCAGTTCCACATTGGTCTTTTCCTTCCCATTTGGCTCCTTAATAAACATTACCCACAGCGTAATAAATCCTCAACGGAGAGTCAATTCTTTTAGAAAACGGCAATGTTGGGTTACGTTTAGGAATTCTACGACACCCGTGCCCAATTTGTCGGGCAAAACGCTCACCTCATTGTCTAACAAACCACTGTATATAAAGTAGTTGCAACGTTGATCGGTGAAAAGTTTAAAATGCAGCATAACCATAACGAATGGGACTTTTGTTTATTTTTATACAGATACTGTGGCGTCCCGATAGTCTTATATGAGCTGGCGGCTTGAACTTTGGCTGTAGAGAGCAAACAAATTGAAGCACTGAGGAGCGCATTGAACTCTACGTCTTCCTCTTTACATGTACATCCGTGCTCCATAAGGCACTGTAAAGTGCATGCTGGAGGGTACATCGTATCAGTATTATCTGTTTCCTTCACTACTCAGTCATTTTTCCCTCGCCTAACTTGTGACAATGTGCCTCTGAACGTGCCCTACGCTCTCTTATCCTCATGATCCCCTCGCGAGATATCCGATGGTGGCAGCAAGTAAATCTGCTCTAAAATTTGCCAACAGGGTGTTGCGAGAATTATGTAGTCATTTTTCCAAGGACCCCTATTCGAGTTCCCCAAATATTTCTGTTCCGCTTTCGTATGCGCTACGACGACCTGTTAAGATCCTAGAAGCGGGTCTCTGAATTCACAACACCGAAACAGTATTCTTGGATTAGTTGCACTAGCGTCCATTGTGCGATTTCCTTTACTGATGGACTGCATTTTGCCAAGACCCTTCCAACGGATTTAATTTTCCATTCGCGTTCCTTAATACTGATTTTCCGTGATCGTCCCATTGCATATCACTTTTTATTACGTTTCCCTAAATCCGTGTACTCTGTTTCGAACTCAAGATGTTCGCCACTAATCCTGTAATCGTAACTACTGGGTGCTCTCTCTTTGTTATATAATCTTACATTTATCCATATTTAACACTTAAAGCGACAGTGGTAAACATATGTGTCACTGCTCTAAAACTAAAAACAAACAATGTTATTGATCTTAATAAATTTACAACAGTTTCTCCGAAAAGTATGGATACCACTTTTATATCGATGGACTTGAGATACCAACGAATAAATGAGTAATGGTATGAATATTTACTGATTGTCGTTTAGTCATTCATCTTCAGACATGGTTGTGTGTTCAACTGGCATTTGACACCTGTGGATTTGCTCTACTGATATCTTCTGATATAAACAATGTAAAGTTCGATTCACAGTAACATTATTCCATAATAAAGTATGAAGTCAGTAAGGGAGTTATTTCCATGTACTGCGCAGAAGAAAACAAGGTGTAAATTTGCTTACAGACAAGTAGATTGTCGTGAATTGAGTTCCTAATGACATCCAATTTTACTGATTATGGCTGTGAAATGGTCGTGCTAATGGAGAACGAACATTGCAACAGTATTGTTTTACAAATTATCTCCAAGTCTTTCTGCAGTTCCTTGCGATCATCCAACGACGATGCTTTCCTGAATATAACAGCATCGTCAGGTAGCAATTTAATAGTTCTGCCGACACTATCTGATAAATCTTTTGCATATACCAAGAACATTAGAGACGCTGTTGCGCTTACTCGGGGCACACTTCATGTTACTTTCGTTGCTGTGAAAGTTTATCGCATCAACTACGTATCTCTGAAGGTACTGCATACGGCAGTATCTTGGTCAGTAGTCGAGAAAGTGCACAGTGTCCAGCGCCTTTCGGAAATCTAGAAAGACTGGATTCGCTCGTTCATGAATAAAGTAAACTGCGTTTCACACGAGTGGAATTTCCCGAATCCTCGCTCATTCTTTGAGAGAAGCTTACTGTCTGCAGGAAAAAAGCATAATGTTTCATCTTAGAACGCGCTTCAGGAATCTACAACAGGCTGGCGTCAGCGACACTGCCCTGTAATTCTTTGCAGACAATCTTTTACCCATTTGGCAAACAGAAGTAACCTGCACTATTTCCTAGTTACGCGGGACTATTTGCTGCTCCATTTGCGTTTGCGATGATCGGGAGCCAAGCCCCTTCCAGCCGCCTAGGTTTATCGTTTGAGGAAAATGCAGGTATAATTTCTTTAAAATCGACATGTTCGATTTCCTTTCCCATTCTTATTATTTGCGAATTTTGCTCCACATCTATCCTTATGGTCGCGATGTTCCAGAATCTTCCTTACTGATTGTGTTCTGTAAGCGGTGGGGGGAGGGGGGAGGGGAGAGGCGCTTGCGGACGTTATGCTGATATAGGTGACTCTGCAGCTGTCCTTACTTCCCTACTTGATGGGAAGCCATGTAGCCACACGACCATCAAGGGAAGCTGTAGAGGAAAGTACAGATGACAAAGTCGGCATTCACGCAACGAACACATCCATTAGAGAGCTGTTATGCTAACTGGTTATCTACATATGTACGAGGGTGAGTCAAATGAAAACCTTAAATATTATTTATTGTGCAGAAGTGGTACAAAGTTGGATCATTTTTCAACATAATCTCCCATACACTCAATGCAAGTTCTCCAGAGCTTACAAAGTGCATAAATTCCCTTAGAAAAAAATTCTTTTGGTAGTCCGCGAAACCGCTCATGCACCGTGTGGCGTACCTCTTCATCAGAACGGAACTTATTTCCTCCCATTGCGACTTTGAGTGGTCCAAACATATGGAAATCACTTGGGGCAAGGTCTGGTGAGTGTGGTGGATGAGGAAGACACTCAAAATGCAGGTCTGTGATTGTTGCAACTGTTGTACGAGCAGTGTGGGGCCTTGCATTGTCATGTTGCAAAACGACACCTGCTGACAGCAATCCACGTCGCTCTGATTAGATTGCAGGCCGCAGATGATTTTTTAGGAGATCTGGGTATGATGCACTGGTGACAGTGGCCCCTCTAAGCATGTAATGCTCCAAATGACGCCTTTTTCGTCCCAAAAGAGAGTCAGCATAACCTTCCCTGCTGATGGTCCTGTTCGAAACTTCTTTGGTTTTGGTGATGAGGAATGGCGCCACTCCTTGCTCGCTCTCTTCGTTTCCGGTCGGTGGAAGCGAACCCAGGTTTCGTCCGCAGTAACGATTCTTGCAAGGAAGCCATCACTTCCTCGTTCAAAGCGCCGAAGAAGTTCTTCACAAGCATCAACAAGTCGTTCTCTCATTTCAGGAGTCGGCTGCCGTGGCACCCATCTTGCAGACACTTTGTGAAACTGAAGCACATCATGTAAAATGTGGTGTGCTGACCCATGACTAATCTGTAAATATGCTGCAATGTCATTCAGTGTCACTCGGTGGTTTTCCTTCACTATGGCTTCAACTGCTGCAATGTTCTGTGGAGTAACAACTCGTTGTGCCTGACCTAGACGAGGAGCATCTTCCACTTAAGTCACACCATTTGCGAAATTCCTACGCCATTCGTAGACTTGCTGCTGTGACAAACATGCATCACCGTACTGAACCTTCATTCGTCGATGAATTTCAATAGGTTTCACACCTTCACTATGCAAAAACCGAATAACAGAACGCTGTCTTCCCTGGTGCAAGTCGCAAGTGGGGCGACCACCTTTATACTGATACTGCGACGGTATGTGTGCATCTGCACTATGCTACCACCTACAGGCCATTCTGCACGCTGTTTGTAGCAAGCTTACCAACTTACAGGATAACGGCGCGAAATTTCGATTTGTTATTACAAATTTAAGGCTTTCATTTGACTCACCCTCGTATTTACGCCCAATTCGTGGAAGAGAAGCATGCGATGTCTTTCGCTGTCAAATGTTTGTTACTTCCAAACTGGTCTCTAATTATTAGGTGACATAATAGATTCACGACATGACATTTCAGCTTCTTCTTTACATTTAGCAACGGTTAGAGACGAAAAGTGGAGACACTAACCTTGCTGAAGCGAGACGTCCGATGTCTCACCATCGTCTCCACCGTCTCCGACTTCTCCATCGTCTCCAGACGGCGGTATGCCCAAATCCAACTCGAGTGGCGAGTCTGGAAGACAGTGTCAAACAGTGCCGTTACAAAAATGTACAAGCCCTGCGTGGCCAGTAGCCACCAGAACTTCAATCATTTAAACAGTTACACGGTCCTAGCCATTTAATTCAAATTCTTCTAAACAACATCAGCAATTTATATGAAAAGTTTATCTGTTTTACAAATTACGTACAGGGGAGTGCACAAACTATGGAAACACCACAAAACCATCAACACGTCTAATAAGGAGTAGGAAACCCGATGGCATTCAAAACAGCTTCCAGTCGCTTCGGAATGGATAAATACAGTTCCTGTATGGTTTTCAAGGGAGCCTTGTACTGTTCCTTCTGCAAAATAGTGGCAAGCTCAGGTTGTTGTTGTTGTTGTTGTCTTCAGTCATGAGACTAGTTCGATGCAGCTCTCCTTGCTACTCTATCCTGTGCAAGCTTCTTCATCTCCCAGTACCTACCGCAGCCTACATCCTTCTGAATCTGCTTAGTGTATTCATCTCTTGGTCTCCCTCTACGATTTTTACCCTCCATGCTGCCCTCCAATACTAAATTGGTGATCCCTTGTTGCTTCAGAACATGTCCTACCAACCGATCCCTTCTTCTAGTCAAGTTGTGCCACAAATTGCTCTTCTCCCCAATTATGTTCATTACCTCCTCATTAGTTAAGTGATCTACCCACCTAATCTTCAACATTCTTCTGTAGCACCACATTTTGAAAGCTTCTATCCTCTTCTTGTCTAAACTATTTATCGTCCATGTTTCAGTTTCATACATGGTTACACTCTATACAAATACTTTCAGGAACGACTTCCTGACATTTAAATCTATACTCGATGTTAACAATTTTTTTTCCTTCAGAAACGCTTTCCTTGCCATTGCCAGTCTACATTTTATATCCTCTCTACTTCGACCATCATCAGTTATTTTGCTTCCCAAATAGTAAAACTCATTTATTACTTTAAGTGTCTCATTTCCTTATCTAATTCCCTCAGCATCGCCCGACTTAATTTGACTACATTCCATTATCCTCATTTTGATTTTGTTGATGTTCATCTTATACCCTCCTTTCAAGACACTGGCCATTCCGTTTAAGTGCTCTTCCAAGTCCTTTGCTGTCTCTGACAGAATTACAATATCATCGGCGAACCTCAAAGTTTTTATTTCTTCTCAATGAATTTTAATACCTACTCCGAATTTTTCTTTTGTTTCCTCTACTGCTTGCTCAATATAGCGATTGAATAGCATCGAGGATAGGCTACAACCCTGTCTCGCTCCCTTCCCAACCACTGCTTCCCTTTCATGTCCATCTGCTTTCTGTGCAAACTGTAAATAGCCTTTCGCTCCCTGTGTTTTACCCCTGCCACCTTCAGAATTTGAAAGAGAGTATTCCAGTCAACACTGTCAAAAGCTTTCTCTAAGTCTACAAATGATGCTCAGGTAAAGATGATGAAAGTGGATAGCGATCACGCGTCCTTCTTTACGAAGTAGACTGCAAAGACTCGGTAAAATTGTGATTTGGTGACTCTGTTAGCCAGTGGAAATGTGATGACTCATCTTCGCGCTCACGAAACCAATCCTGGACGACGCCAACTGTGTGAACAGGGGGCCTGTAGTCTTGGAACATAGCGTCACAGTTCGGGAACAAATATTATCATGGGGTGGACGAGATCAGTCAAAATGGTCAGGAAATCATTGGCAGTAATGCGACCTTGCAGAATAACCGTAAAACCCACGGTTTACCACGATATGGTTGCCCAAATCACCACCGAATCCCCGCCATGGGCCCGAAGTTGGAAACAAACTGAAATAATATTCATCCGAACAAATGACTTTCATTGTTCCACAGTCCAGGTGTTATGCCTTGGGCACCACTTTTTCTATTAGAAGCATTTGTATCACCGATTAATGGTTCTGAAACTCCAGCTTCCCCTGCAATTTATGGAGCTACGTTCGTGTTGTTTTGGTGCTGACGGGGTTCGCAGGTGCGACATTCTGTTCCTCAGCGACTTTTGCAGCTGTCGTCATCTTATTTGTCGTCACATTCCTCTTCAGTGATCGTCCATCACTATTATTCGATTCATATTTTCGACCACGTTGTGACTTAGCGGATGATTTTCTTCGTTTTCCTTGCATGCGATATAAGTAACACTTCGGTTACATTGGTTAGGAAGCACCCACCATACGCGCACCAGCAGTATGCCCATTTGGATTTCACTTATCTTCAACATAGTGGCCTCACAGCAACATGGAGCGCTGCTCTGATCACGACTGAGATATGCAACTTATTTAGGACATTACACAGGTGGTCAACGACAACTGCTCAACCTGTGGCCTTGGCTAGCATCTTTTTCTCGCGTTGTTTCCATATTCTTGCCCGACCCTTGTAAGTACGATGTAAAGCCACACTCTGAAAGGTCGATGATCAAACTTTACAATTAATAATAAGAACAACAACAACAACAAGCTGCGACCGGTGTTTCTAACGTGAAAAGACCGTTGGCTATTGAGAATTAATTCCGCCAAAGAAAATGAAGTTCATCTGATACTATAAAATAAATTATGAAACTTGACTAATTAAGAGTTCGGAAAATTTGCATAACAATTTCATGTCTGATGCGAGAGCGACAGAAAGATGATACATAAACAGGACATATAGGTATGCTGGTTCTTTTGAGACGATACATGTTTATTCTAATACGATGGCCATTTCTACCAAAACAAATTTTTCCCGTTCAGAGATACACCTGCAAGGTGAAGTTGGTCGTTAGGATACTTCAGTACATTGCAATTTGAATGTGATCCCTCCAGTACCGTTGCAAAAGAAGCAGTTATTTTATTTATTTATTCATTTATTTTACCTGGCAAGATTAGGGCCTTCAGGCCCTTTCTTACACCTAACCGGCATCCTCAGATTGAACGAATTTCAGTTTGTACAGAACATTATGGACATACCTTGTGTTATACAGTATTGATGTCAAAAAAGTAGAGATTATAACAGTAGTACAAGGATAATTACAACAATCAAAAATAATTATAACAATCAAGAATAATAATAATAATAATAGTAGTAATTACTATGTATATGAAAGTAAACATATTTTTCTTTTATGAATGTCAGTCCTACTGCTAGTTGGGAATTTTCTCGTTATGTTCTTGGACCTTGTGAGTTATTCACATCGAACAGAGACATAAGACGATAGAATGGGGTGAAAGAGATGTAGAAGAGGTAGCTAGGTTAGAGAAAGAGAAATAGAATGGTAAAATTCGAAGCTATAATGGAGAGGAGAACGAAAGAGATTACAGGGGCACAACAATGATGGCTATACCGTCCCTAATAAGTAAGTTTTGAGTTCCCTCTTGAATGTTGAGCGGTTCTGGATAAGACTCAGATCACAGGGGAGCGCGTTCCATAGTTGTATGGCTGAGATGGAGAATGACACAGAGAAAGATTTTGTGTTATGTAAAGGTACAGCCAAGATGCTAGATGTATCCGATCTGGTATTGCGCTTGTGGAATGATGATAGGTGTTTAATGTGAGAAGATAAGTATTGGGGGCACCAGTGACTAAGAAATCGATGAAGTAAGCACATCGTGTGGAGATCGCGTACCTTATGTGGGTGTATCCAACCTAGCTGGGAGTATGAAGGACTGATATGATCATACAAATGTATATTGCTCACGTATCTAACGCAAGCATTCATCACTAGCTCGAGGCATCTCGAATTTTCACTATTTGTGCCGTGTTGAACTACATCACAGTAGTAAAGATTAGGCAAGACTAGTGTTTGGACTAATTTTTGTTTAACACAGGTTGGAAATATTTTTCTGAATTTTTGGATTCGTGTAGGGAGGAGAGCGATTTCCGGCAAGCTGTGACTGTTTGTTCTTCCCAGTTTAGATATTCATCCAAGATTATTCCAAGGTCTTTTACTGTTTTTTGGTATGGTAGTTGGATACCATTGAGGAGTATTTGAGGTACTGTTTCGCGGAAGTACCGGCTGATTAACTTTGGATGAGATATTATATTTGAATTTCTCCTGTTGAGCGATCAGTGAATGCCGGACTGATAAACTGAACAGTCTAAACACGCTTTCACACCCATTTTAGTGCTATCACGTCAATTGATAAAGTGAGCTTCTTGTCTCTGTATCTGACGGTTTCATTCAATACACCTGTTTCTTTGAATCTTCCTACAACTCTTCACTGACGTACCTGTCATTAATTCCCTTTAGTAGCTTGACCTAAATCACAGTGAATGAGTGAGAGGTCAAGGTTAATAACGTCCGAAAGTACGAGAGGACAGGAAGCTTTAAGGCGGGTGTCCACCTCAGCAAGAGCACACACTGCCAGGGGAGGCTATTACAACACTTCCTCTGAAAATGCGTCAGCATTATTGTGAGTGGAGATTCTTTATTTTCTGTGCTGGACTGTGTTCTGCATGGGTCACTGTGGTAAATGTTTAACAGCAAATAGGTATTCAGTGAGGAGGAATCAAATATTGGTAATTAAATAGTCAGTTTGATTTATTTGTTTACGACAGTCTCATCAGTATGAAAGAAGCTATGGTGTTTTCTAGGAATTTTTGCGAATGGGTAAAAATGTCTTTACTGGGCATATTTAGATCTAAATGTGCCTGCTGGCAAACAATTGGCTTCATATAGTCTCAGCGTAGTTAAACATTCGTGAATGATGTTCGTGCTTTCCCTTTTCCTGATCCTTGGAACAGAGAACGATACCTTGGTACGCTGAAAGATTATGCACTGTGATACTTTGTCGCTGTATTTTCGAAACGTAGAAGAAAATGTAGCTCTGCTGTTACCCCCCAACCTAACCACAAATTCGGCTCCGTAATATATTCGGAAAGGCAGTGAAATATTTGTAACAACTAAGATTATTAATTTAATTGCTACTCGTTAAGTCCCAAAATAGCCACAACCTGTCGTGTTCCGTGACGCGATTGGCTGACTGATCCAAACCGTGCAGACACCATGTTGATTTCAGTATTTACGAAGCTGACGGGCAATATTTCATGGTCTTTGCAGTTATACATGCGTAATGCTAAAATATGCAATTTCAGTGCTACAACACATTAGAGATTTCTCCAAAATCCGTCATTCTTAGTACCTTTGCTGTGTTGAAGTATAAGAAAATGTGACGACGGCGAATAAAAACGGTACCAAGTATTTTACACGGAAGTTACATGGTATTGTATAGTACTGTGTGAACGTCCTTTTACCATACTGAATGCTACTTCATTTAGTTAACTTACACATAATTCAGTAGTACATCCAATGATTAAAACATGGCAACAGTGAGCAGAAATGCTATATATTTCAGGGGTTTATTCACTTCGAAATTTTCTTTGCAGGGGGAGCATTGATTTCTGCTAATGCGTATTGTTATTTGACCATGATGCACAAATTTTAACACTAAAAAGCTTCTCTACTCAAATAAATGTCACATGTAATTACAAACTATGTAGGAAAGTTAATCCAACAGCAATAGAGTTTTTTAAACCTTGTCAAGGAACAAGACCGGCAGGATGTTTATAGTGCCGATAACATAGATGGTAAATATGATGCTTTCATTAACACATTTCTCATGCTCTTTGAAATTTGCCTTCCATTAGAACGTTCTAAATGGGGCACTAGCAGTAACAGGCAGCCCGAGTGGCTGACTAGTGGGATAATGATATCATATAGAACAAAGCGGGAATTATATCAAAATGTTAGAAGTAGTCACACTCAAGCTACAGTAGCCCATTACGGACAGTATTGTAAGGTGCTTAAAAATGTTATTAGGAAAGCAAAGAGTTTGTGGTATGCAAAGAGAATAGCTAATTCACAGGATAAAATTAAAACCATATGGTCAGTTGAGAAGGAAATGTCTGGTCAGCAGCCAAGGTCGATGACATAAAGTCAGTTGGCAGAAAAAAAATATTTCTGTTACTGATAAATCAAATATATGTACAGTACTTAACAATCATTTTCTGAGCATTGCTGGTGAATTAAATAAACATTTAGTTTCTACAAGGAATCATATAACTTTCTTGGCGAATGCCTTTCCGAGATTAATATCTGAAATACTCCTCTTTGATACAGACAGGGGGGAGATTGAGTCAATAATTCAATCACTGTAGACTAAGGACTCTCATGGTTATGATGGAGTGCCTAGCAGAATATTAAAATACTGTGCTGCACATGTTAGCCCTGTATTTAGCCATATTTGTAATTTTTCCTTTAGGAATGGTCAGTTTCCTGAGCGATTAAAGTACTAAGTAGTAAAGTCACTGTATGAAAATGGAGAAAGGGATAATGTAGACAGCTTTAGACCTATTTCTATGCTCTAAATGTTTGCTAAAGTTATTGAAAAGGCTGTGTATATGAGGATAATTGATCACTTTATATCACACAATTTGCTATCAAATGCACAGTTCGGCTTTAGAAGTCGCTTAACAACTGAAAATGCTATATTCACTTTTATCTGTGAGGTACTGGATGGGTTAAACAAAAGGCTTCGAGCGCTAGGCACATTTTTTTTATTTAACTAAGGCGTTTGATTGTGCTGATGACAAAATATTGCTCCAGAAGATGGACAATTACAGAATACGGGGAGCTCACAATTGGTTCACCTCTTACTTTAGCAACAGACAGCAAAAGGTCATTATTCACAACGTTGAGAATGGCTGTGATGTGGGGTCTGAGTGGGGTATGGTCAAGTATTGTGTGCCCCAGGGATCAGTGTTGGGGCCACTCCTGTTCCTTATTTATATAAATTATATGCCCTCTAGTATTATGGTTACCTCTAAAATATTTTTGTTTGCTGATTACACTAGCTTGGTAGTAAACAATGTTGTGTGCAAATAGTGCAGTTCATGACCGAAGTTCATGGCTTGTAGAAAATTAACACTAAGTCACAGTAAGACTCAGTTTTTACAGTTTCTAACACACAATTTAACAAAACCTGACGTTTTAATTTCACAGAATGGGCATATGATCAGTGAAACTGAACAGTTCAAATTTCTAGGTGTTCAGATCGATATTGCACTGTTGTCGGAAGCCCACATTCAGGATCTTGTTCAAAGACTCCTGCCGTTTTTACTATTCGAACGGTATCTTAAGTGAGTGATCGTTCGACACGAAAATTAGTCTACTTTGCTTATTTTCATTTGCTTATGTCGTATGGTATTATATATTTAGGGAACTCTCCCCATTCTTTTAGGTTATTTTTGGCTCAGAAAGGGGCGGTTCGGGCAATTAGTGGTGTAAGTTCACGAACCTCTTGTCGACCCTTGTTCACGAGTCTGGGTATTTTGAATTTGGCCTCTCAATATATATATTCCTTACTGTCATTTCTTGTTAACAATATTAGCTTATTACCAAGAATAAGCGGGTTTCACTCTGTTAATACTCGGCAGAAATCAAACCTGTATTTGGATCGGAATTCCTTAACTCTTGTGCAAAAAGGTGTGCAGTATACTGCTGTATCCATTTTCAATAAGCTACCACTCGAATTCAAAAATCTTAGCAGTAATCCACGCGCTTTTAAATCGAAACTGAAGAGTTTCTCCATGGCTCACTCCTTCTATTCTGTCGAAGAGTTCATTGAAAAATTAGGCTGATTCTTGTTGTATTGTTGATTGCGTTTACTTAAAATTATGGATTGACTTTTTCAGGTTCATAAACATTTTATTTTTATCTGTTATTACTTTTGTGTTGTAATTCCATGTGTTGACACGTTCCGTGACCTTTGAGATTTGCTCCTCAATTTGGTCCTACGGCTCCTAACTCGTAAATAAAAAAAAAGTAAATAAATAAACCTACTGCCGGTCGCGGTGGTCTCGCGGTTAAGGCGCTCAGTCCGGAACCGCGCGACTGCTACGGTCGCAGGTTCGAATCCTGCCTCGGGCATGGATGTGTGTGATGTCCTTAGGTTGGTTAGGTTTAAGTAGTTCTAAGTTCTAGGGGACAGATGACCAAGAAGTTAAGTCCCATAGTGCTCAGAGCCATTTGAACCAATAAACCTACTCATAACGTGTGAACACATTTGAGTAACTACTGTTACATTTTTATCATTTGTAAGAATGAATGCTCTATGTTTGTACTGAGGTATTTGACATTACACTGTTATTTAAAATGGTAGTTGAACTGTAGCCCATTGAATCATGTTACAGGTTGCCACTGGGATGAGATCTGTAATCATACTGCCCTGAGTGTTATATTTGTTCTGTTTCTTCCTACCATAAAGTAAATATTCTGCACCATATATGATTGTCTTTCTAGGTAAAAATTATTTGTTACTGGCATATTCACAGAGGTTATATTTTCATTTAAACAAGCCAGTAACATGTTATCCTGTATTCCAAGGCCACACAAAGCAGGTTCTTAATCTAGACTGACATTCACACACATACATGTGGAAATACCTAATGCAGTAGAGATCTTCCCCCACCATAACGCTCAATATACTGTAGCAGAATGGCCTAATATATATTTACAGCATCGGCCTAATTATTTAATGTAACATGTAGCTAGATTTGGTCTATATCGCGATGTGTAGTGGTGTTAAAAATGCCATTTTATTGATAAACCTATTCAACCCACTCTGTGTTTTGCGTCACAAAGCATACCAAAAGTGGTTTTCATTGTGATCGGCGAACGCTCGGAAAAGAGCTGGTGTGTCGTCCTGCTCATCGTGATTTGCAGCACTCTCCGGCGGCACTTGTCGGCTCTATCTGGCTCGCACACCATACTGTTTGTTTATGAAAAATCAACGCGCGTCAAATTACTGCATACGCGGTATTAATATGGGCACTTGCCTCTGTATGCATATGCTACCCATGTCGTTATGTTTGCAGTACACATAAATAAGAACTCCAATGCTAAAGAAAATGGTTTACTGCAAAAATTAAAGTCCCGATGTCCATACAGTAAGCGCGATGCAAATATGCAATAGTCTTGCACATAAAATGAAATGTTTATCATTCTCATTTTTTACTAAAACTATAGGATCACTCTGATGAGATCACTACTCCTCTCCAGTAGCAGTAGGGGCTTTTAGAATTTTGTCTGCGTTTCCTTTCTTGTTTTTCTTCCCAAAGTCCTTCAGATTGTTCTGCGGATACCTCGAAATTTATTAACCTCTTTTTCAATGTTCTTGTGATAGCTAAAACTAATACCACATCCTAGATAACTGAATGGGATGCTTGTTCTAAAATTTTCTCATTAATTGCTATTATCGATACAACTGGATTCTTCCCTTTGAAAGCTATTATCTTGTTCGCAGATGTAGTTAACAAGTAGTATATTTCGTTTGAGCTCAATCTATATAATGATCTTTGTAAATTATCTTGTGTTTCTTGTGTACTCATCTGGTCATCGGCATATAATAGAGCAGGTAATGGTATGCTATCCTGTTTTCATTTCTAATTGTCTCCCATATTTGTCCTTCATAACTACGTCGTCAATACATTAATAAAGTGGGTGATAGACTACACCCTTAAACTTATTGGTTTATTAAAATTTCATCCGACATTTTCGAGCCTGAACATAGAACCATTTTCGTATTTACATACAGACAATTTATGTTCTAATAAGTTATTAGTGAAACATTTTGTTTCCAATATATTTATATATAGGACATTAGCTGTAATTTAAAAACCACCTAACACAGGCCTCAACGACAACGACTTAATCCAATATGGCGTTTCCTAAGCTATTTCAAAACAAAATTCAGTAGTCAGTTGTAAAGGTTTCGCTTTAACGGCTTCAACAGATTAATGTGTCCTTTTCAGAAGGTTGATATTGGTTTAGTAGATGTCAGTATCATAGGCACCGAAGCAAAATGTCATGATATGTCAAAAATGTACATATTGTATGTGATAATTGTAAACAAAGATTGATTATTTAAGTCAATGAATCACATTTATATACATAATCAAGTTGTTGACCTAGCACAATAATGGGGCATTATGGAGATATTAACGTCTGCTAAACCACTATTAAGCTTCTGAAGACGACAGATAATCTGTTGAAACCGGTAAAGCGAAATTTGTGCAACTGCCGACTGAATTTCATTTTGAAATACACTCGTATACCACAGTTAGAGAGAAAATAGAAACTACGAATAAAATACACTCCTGGAAATTGAAATAAGAACACCGTGAATTCATTGTCCCAGGAAGGGGAAACTTTATTGACACATTCCTGGGGTCAGATACATCACATGATCACACTGACAGAACCACAGGCACATAGACACAGGCAACAGAGCATGCACAATGTCGGCACTAGTACAGTGTATATCCACCTTTCGCAGCAATGCAGGCTGCTATTCTCCCATGGAGACGATCGTAGAGATGCTGGATGTAGTCCTGTGGAACGGCTTGCCATGCCATTTCCACCTGGCGCCTCAGTTGGACCAGCGTTCGTGCTGGACGTGCAGACCGCGTGAGAAGACGCTTCATCCAGTCCCAAACATGCTCAATCGGGGACAGATCCGGAGATCTTGCTGGCCAGGGTAGTTAACTTACACCTTCTAGAGCATGATGGGTGGCACGGGATACATGCGGACGTGCATTGTCCTGTTGGAACAGCAAGTTCCCTTGCCGGTCTAGGAATGGTAGAACGATGGGTTCGATGACGGTTTGGATGTACCGTGCACTATTCAGTGTCCCCTCGACGATCACCAGTGGTGTACGGCCAGTGTAGGAGATCGCTCCCCACACCGTGATGCCGGGTGTTGGCCCTGTGTGCCTCGGTCGTATGCAGTCCTGATTGTGGCGCTCACCTGCACGGCGCCAAACACGCATACGACCATCATTGGCACCAAGGCAGAAGCGACTCTCATCGCTGAAGACGACACGTCTCCATTCGTCCCTCCATTCACGCCTGTCGCGACACCACTGGAGGCGGGCTGCACGATGTTGGGGCGTGAGCGGAAGACGGGACCGTAGCCCAGCTTCATGGAGACGGTTGCGAATGGTCCTCGCCGATACCCCAGGAGCAACAGTGTCCCTAATTTGCTGGGAAGTGGCGGTGCGGTCCCCTACGGCACTGCGTAGGAACCTACGGTCTTGGCGTGCATCCGTGCGTCGCTGCGGTCCGGTCCCAGGTCGACGGGCACGTGCACCTTCCGCCGACCACTGGCGACAACATCGATGTACTGTGGAGACCTCACGCCCCACGTGTTGAGCAATTCGGCGGTACGTCCACCCGGCCTCCCGCATGCCCACTATACGCCCTCGCTCAAAGTCCGTCAACTGCACATACGGTTCACGTCCACGCTGTCGCGGCATGCTACCAGTGTTAAAGACTGCGATGGAACTCCGTATGCCACGGCAAACTGGCTGACACTGACGGCGGCGGTGCACAAATGCTGCGCAGCTAGCGCCGTTCGACGGCCAACACCGCGGTTCCTGTTGTGTCCGCTGTGCCGTGCGTGTGATCATTGCTTGTACAGCCCTCTCGCAGTGTCCGGAGCAAGTATGGTGGGTCTGACACACCGGTGTCAATGTGTTCTTTTTTCCATTTCCAGGAGTGTACTTTTATCTTATTCACCATGTTCCTCTCCACAAGCTAAAATGTAACTTGTTTGAATTTGTCTTACACACCTGAAAATGCTGCAGAACGTGAAATTCCACTTACGTACTAAAAAGAAACACTTACAGCCACCATCACGTCGAAGTCATAAAATGCTAAGGTGAAAACCGTATATACACATATTTACGTCATATGAATGAAATGGGCATGGGACATAAATATCCCCATATAAGGTTTTCACATCAGCATTTTGATAGCTTTACCTGTATCGACACTTAGATATTGTTGATACTGTCCTTTGCACATAGATGCGTATTTATTTGGTTTACTTATTTCTGATGTTTCTTTCATACCTCTATAATTTTCTTAATTTATTTCTTTAGTTTGGTGGGTTACTTCAGGATTTTGCAGTTTAGTGTGTCACCTGACTAATTTTTATCATGTGATATTTAATTGGTTGGTTGGTTGTTTTGGGGAAGGAGACCAGACAGCGAGGTCATCGGTCTCATCGGATTAGGAAAAGACGGGGAAGGAAGTCGGCCGTGCCCTTTGAAAGGAACCATCCCGGCATTTGCCTGCAGCGATTTAGGGAAATCACGGAAAACCTAAATCAGGCTGGCCGGACGCGGGATTGAACCGTCGTCCTCCCGAATGCGAGTCCAGTGTCTAACCACTGCGCCACCTCGCTCGGTGATATTTAATTAATGATTTCATTAATGACTGGTACAACGTATAGAGCGGAAATTTGTTCTAGTATACTATATATATTTCTGTTTTAGGTATGTGGTAATGGATGCATCTGTTGGCTTTTATCAAATGATTACTGTAAATCCACTGATATAGTAATGTTCTTGAGTTTTATTGTGTTTTAATCTCTCTTTGTATTTGCATGGTTGGTAAGCTGACGATGCTATCATTACTGTTCATGCATGCAAGCCTGAAAAATGGTGCACTGAGTCACCGACACTGGTAGCAATATTATAAAATAACATCAAAACGACGTCTACAGGCGATTCATTTTATTGCAATAAATGAATGTCGGAAGTCCCACAAACTATCAACCACAAGGATGGACATACAAAAAGTTGAAAATCCACTGCCTGACGTCACGAAACTCTACCGGCTTCTCGCCTGTGTTCACTTTCACGCGCGCCATGAGAATAGCGTAGAGTAGGCACGGGGCAGCATCGCCTGTACTCGCCTGTGTCGGGGATGCCCCTGCGCCGGCGGTGGTGGTGGTGCGTGTGCAGGCGCAGCTGGTCGTGCACCTCCTGGAAGGTGCCGTTGATGCGGTGCAGCGCCACGCTGTGCGACTTGTCGAACTCCAGACGCCCGATGCCCAGGTTCTCCAGCAAGTGTTCGAAGCCCTGTACACCACAACGAGCCCGTTACTCATACGTCTACGTTCAATGGAAACAGTACATTGCTGCAATATCGTAACATTACAAAGCCGAAAATTGTACGGAAATTAATTATCGTTAGAAATTACATTATACTTTTCTGTTTCCAAAATTTAGTCTTCAGAATTGATTGCAAGTGCATTAGAGCTTATAAGATGGCGTTCTATTGTCGGTTTGACAATAAATCACAACTGCCAGTACTCAAAGGAACCCAAAAATTTAAATTAATTACGGGTGCAAAGTCCCAAGAAACTACCACACATATTCTGTAAACGCTTAATATCCACAGTTCTGTGGGTAAGATTATTTTGAAGCGCGGGATTAGCCGAGCGGTCTCAGGTGCTGCAGTCATGGACTGTGCGGCTGATCCCGGCGGAGGTTCGAGTCCTCCCTCGGGCATGGGTGTGTGTGTTTGTCCTTAGGATAATTTAGGTTAAGTAGTGTGTAAGCTTAGGAACTGATGATCTCAGCAGTTAAGTCCCATAAGATTTCACACACTTTTTTAAAAGATTATTTCGTTTTCTTGTTAGACTACTAGAAACTGTGGAAATCAAAGCCACCTACTTTTCGTTTATAAGTGAGGCACAAGAACAATTCTCGCATGTTTTATTTTTTGAGACCCCTTATCTTAAGGCCCGGAGTGGTTGTGTGTGATGCTTTGACAGTTTCACTGGCTAAATGCAATGAATTATGAGTAATGTACGCAACCCTCAATGTTTTGAGATGTTCTGTAACTTTGGTTTGGTTGGTTGATTGACTTGGGGAAGGGGACCAAACAGCGGAGTCATCGGTCCCATCTGATTAGGGATTGATGGGGAAGGAAGTCGGCAGTGCCCTCTCAAAGAAACTATCCCGCCATCTGTCTGAAGCGATTTAGGGAAATCACGGAGAACCTAAATCAGGACTGCCGGACGCGGGTTTGAACCGTCGTCCTCCCGAATGCGAGTCCAGTGTGCTGACCAGTGTGCCACTTCGCTCGGTAAACTATGGTTTCAGGCATAGCTTGAGTACTGAAGAAATTCTGGCCGTCCGTATGACGACTATAAATAGTTCAAGAAACTTAGCTTTCATGATCATTTAACACAGGTTGACCTGAGGAAGTAAGAAGTCTGTAGTCACTAACAAGAAATCTTTGTTGTGCTTCGTACAGGTAATTCAGAAACTATACACTCTTCGAGGCTTACTAAGACACTCAACATAATGGGAGCGGCGAAAGTTATACACTATACAAAGAAAGAGAGTCTATGCAACTGTACCCAGAAATTTTATGGCTGCGCTTGTCTCAGTGACGGACACGTTGCGAAACATGGGACATCTTTCACAAGATAATCGACGATTTTCACGGTAAAACTTAACGTCATCACTATACACTGCCATTCTGAAATGTAAAACGCCTTTTATATTGTGCCTTTGTGCGATATATTTCACTTTTCGTAAATCTGTGCTTACTGTAACTTCGCCGGAGTGGTTCCTTAACCGTAAGAAAGATGCTAATCTTGGACTCTTCAATAAGATGAATGTTAGAGAAAACCGTTGTCGATTTGTAAACTGTGTAAAATTTCTTGCCGCGCGGGATTAGCTGAGCGGTCTGGGGTGCTGCAGTCATGGACTGTGCGGCTGGTCCCGGCGGAGGTTCGAGTCCTCCCTCGGGCATGGGTGTGTATGTTTGTCCTTAGGATAATTTAGGTTAGAGACATAGCAGTTAACTCCCGTAAGATTTCACACACACACACACACACACACACACACACACACACACACACACACACACACACACACACACACACGTAAAATTTCTTCCTGTACTGCATAGTAAAATACTAACACGACGGACCTTTCAATGTCCTGATATATCACAAACTGTTCAATGAGTTTTCTTCCCTTGACCAACAGCTGCATCAAGAGAAAACATAACATCGCAAATGGGTTTCAAAGACTAAAGATAAAAATCGTTGACATCCCGTCAGACATTCGTTTATGGTTTCCCAGACTATTTACCCCGTTGCTGTACTTTTAATAACTGGGATGATCCGAAAACAGCTCCATTTGCTTTGTTGAGGGACATAATGTCGAACGACTGACACAGAACTACACAATAGTGATTTAATCTGGCTTCAGATGAACAGTCTTCAGCACATACAATAGTATCGGATGAAAGGCACCGTAAGCTACGAAATGGCGATAAGGCGTGGTTGACGACTGTGTTTTACGTAGCTGTACCTGGGTATTTCATCCGTAGTAGCTGAATGAAATTAACTGGAATGAAGTGAATGGCATCAACTGGGATGATGCCAAAGAAACGCAGTGATACGATTTGATAGAATTCCATTCAGAAGTGCTGAACCCGTAAAGTTACAAATATGTCGCTACAATGGAAAGTCTGCCGGTTCCGCTTTTACGAACGGATGTCGCAGATTTATTTCATACGCCATTGTATTTCACTCTCTTCATAACAATTGATTCCATTCCATTCACTTCATTTCACTGAATTTTTACACGGTCGGTAAAACCACAGCACTCCACCAAATGCGTACCCCAGTGGTGTTTACTTCCACTTACCCCGCAGAACTCTAGAAGTAATAGGAGCAAACATCCATGCCTTTCGAACATAGATTCCAGCCTGGAGGCATGCACAGGTAATGTAAACGGTAGGGCGACTGCCAACGAAAAGCTGGCAGTCCAGGTCCTAATGTGGGTCGGGTACTAGATTTCGCTTTTCAAGACGTACTCATATTGAATGTATGGCATGTGTGTCTCCTTCAGTCTACAGAGATTTCCGTCAAAGTAGATATTTTGACAATCGTGCGCAGGTTTCTTTGCCAGTCTGACATCAGCCGGAAAGACGATGGTGAGGGAACATGGCTCCATTTATTTTTCAGACTTTGCCATTATTAACAGCCATATCAAGGCTCTCAGGTTAAACCCACGGTTCGGTTCTAGTGTAATGGCCGGCGAGTCCTAGAGGACACGGAATGAAGCACCCGTATAAATAGCTGAGCGGTAATTGAGTTTTCTCCGGAGGCAGTTTGCTGATGCCTCGTCCTTGCTGGCTCTGCCAACTCTATCCTGGCAGGCAGACGCTCATCCGGCATCTGTCACCTGTGCCGTGTTAAAGTCTTTTGGTCTTTTGACGAGACAGAATGGAAGACCCAAATTTAGAGGCGGTGAGGAAGGAAGGAACCTCACTGTGACTGATCTTCGACATTGGGCGCAAAAAATTTGTTTTAAAACTCACTATACCGGACTGGATAGCATTTCATGCCCGACTGTTATGTAATAACGATAGTTGCAGTGAGTCGCTGCAGATGGATGTGGGCCCAGGCACCGGTCTGGCATGGTATAATTTTAAAAATGAACCTCATGCGTCTCAGAGGTATGCCACACAGGACATACGAACGGCACCTGACCTTTGATAATCATCTAACGTACAAGTAACGAAGCAACCGAATTAGCCAGTCTAGCTGAGAACTTTCACAGACTGCCGTCTTGTGGAAAAATCTGCGAGGTCTAACAATAGGCAAACTCAAATCTGCAGCTGAACCCTTAGTTCCTATTGAGGCTCGAACAGAGTATTTCGCCACGCCGATCTCTTTACTTTACCAAAGCACAAGAGCGCAAACCACCGATTCCCTTAAGGACAGATGTAGGGCAAAATGCATTCTTGTACTTAGACATATGTATCTCCAAAAATGTTACACCGGTAATAGTAAACTTGGGACTATTATGTAAAACTTAATGCTTGAATTTCTGTGCAATATTGGTTTTAAAATGCACATCGGCATACATTTTAAAAGGATTTGAATTTTTAGTTACCATTGTTTCTATAATGTACCTTTCCTCGTAAACTAATCAAGCAATAAAAATGGAATTTCACAGTTTATATCTGCATAAGTGGCTAATTATGCACATGGAACAGATTTTTCTTTAGGTCATAGTTGCTGTGAAATTAATTTTTCAGTTTTGTGTTACCCGGGACTGCTCTATTTTTCTCAAATTTTAAAGGAGAACTTTTCTCAGAGAAAAGACATAGGAAAGGTGCTGCACAGGATTATTCAGTAAGTAATTCTTAAGAACTGTGCAAATTTCAGTATGCTACCTTTTATATTTCCTGAAAGGTACATTATAGCTCAAAAAAGTCAGTTTACAGTAATTCGCTGTTTACTTCAATTTTTGACAATATTGCTATACCTCTAATGACTAATGCTGTCCATATCCATAATGTTTATTCTCTTCCTCGTCTTCCTGGAGTAATAGCTTCCCCTCCCTCCTTTGCCTGGCCAACTTTTGCATTTTTTCTTCTGCTGCCTGAGTTTTGCCCAGTCGCACTTCATCGATGCTTGTGTCTTCAAATGTAAATGCACCTGGATGAAAGCCTAGTCTCTGCAAGCACCTGCGTTTCCACTACTGAACACTAGACAGGCATCACATGCAGCTATGTTCACAATAATTGAGGACACAAATACTGTTTTTGGAAAACACATCCATATACGATGATTGTAGCTCTTATTTGCGTTCTGTACACATTTTTTCCGCGGTTCAGGATTGGCTAGGTACCTGATAGTTTGTTCTATAACATCCAAAACAGAAAGTTTTGTGGGTTACGGCTTTCCAATGGCTTCTGCCTGAAGATATTTGCACCATGATATGTCACAAAGGGAATGTTGAGGATTATCATCCGTGGAAAGTTTGTGAAAGAATATTGCCCACATGGCTTGCTGCATTGATTTCACACTGTTTGGGCTCTCGCTGATAGCTTTTCCATAATATACTTGTAAAGTGTGAATTTCCTCGCCTGTCTGTTAACACCTCTCAGTGGCTTTCTATCTTCTAATTTCTTGCCTTTAATTTCTTTCTTCAATTTGAGAATCGCTTTTGACCATGTCTCACACATTCCAGGTTTTCTATTTTAGTTTGTGAGCCATAAGGATCTCCCTAAAACAGTCTCAAAAGCACTTTATCCACGTTCCATCACAAGAAACACACAGATCTGTCTTCACTACTACACAGTGCCCTTCTTCCCCTTCATTGTTAATATTTCAAACTCGCTCAACAGCTAATTTCACGTCCTCCTGGCACTCAACTTCAAGAGCATTGAGGAGCGTTCTGTTGTAATCACTGAATCTAGTCACTGGTGCAGGCAAACATCAATCATATGGGCAAGTATTTCTAAGTCAGTTAACCTAAATACACTGGAAAACTGGTCTCTGGCACTGTACACAATATCGTCAATTCCTTCATTAATTTTCTTCTTCGATAAACTCTGTGACTTTGTCGAAAATTGCTCTTCACACTTAGAAGCAACATCTGTCACACTGTTATTTAAAATTCCTGTATCTTTTACATCTGAAATTCGACATTTCCTCACTTTTTTGACTATGCGTCCACCGTTAAGACCCATTTTGAACAAAAATAAATATATGTAAAACTAACATCTAAAGTAAATATGCAGCAGGCTCTCTTAAAAAAACCCACGTCGTAAAGAAAGGAACAAGCAAAGACAAGTTTTCTCATAGCCTTCCAGACTCAGGTGCAGTTCGTTTCGATTGTGTGAACGAAAAATTAACGCACAAAAAATTTCTAGCGTAGAGAAAATGTGGATCACAGCAAATAAAGAGGAGCAGTGGCAGGCGGAGACGCCCAAACAAACTTAAAAAACATATTTCTAGACAGAATCCTATTACGAAACTTTGCGATGTTATTCTTAAAAAATTAGTCTAATACATTATCCTATAAAAATTCGATTTTTTTGCAATTTTGCCCTATATCTGCCCTTACAGTATCAGTGGTTGGTACTAAAGAATTTTTTTTTCTGCTGCCGCTAAACCCTAGCACGGACAGAAAATCAAATGCGCGAATTCAATCGGCAGCTGTCAGTAATGATAATATGACAGTGCAAATGATCAGTTTTGTCGTCGATCCTCTACTGCTCAAAATAACTGACTTTTTGACCTTTCTCTGACATCCACCATCTTCCCAACAGCCTGGAAGCAGAGACGCATAAAACCATTACCAAAGAAGGAATCTGCCGTACAGCTTTCCGACTACAGGCCCATTTTCATTCTACCAGCATTATCCGAGGCTTCAGAATACATGGTTCACAAACAGATTACTAATTATTTAGCATCAAATAACATTTTAGACGAATACCAGTCCGGTTTCCAGCAAAAGCGCAGTGTGACGACCGCTCTTATTAAAGTGACTGATGAACTGAGACAAGCTATGGACAAACAACAGACGACTATTACGTGCTTTTTGGATTTAGCAAAGCTTTCGACTTTATCAACTTTTACATTCTACTTCTAAGCTCCCAAGTCAAAATTTTTCTTCAAGCGCAGTACAGTGGCTCCATTCATACCTTGCATCTCGCCAACAGTGTGCAATGACTGTAACAAAAACGACACAATATAGGGATGCAGTATCAAAGGTCCCACAAGCGGCCATTACTCTTCTCATTATGTGTTAATGATGCGTCAGCTATTCTCTCCCACTGCAAGTATCACCTATATGCTGACGACACCTCGTTATATCTACACAAAAGTCCAACATACCTGTGCACAGCTATCCAGCATGTAAATGCTGATTTACTTGCCCTGTCAAGTGGGCGCAGAGCATAGGTATGAAACTTAAGCCATCTAAAATGCAAGCAGCCTTAATCGCTCACAAAAGACTTATTACCACTCAGTTCATAGAATCTCTCCCACCATTATTCCTAAACGGCAAATAAGTAACCTTTTCTTCTTCTGCAAAGAGCTTAGAGATAATTCTGGACAATCACTTAGACAGAACTGAACATATTCTGCAGTCTGTAAGGTAGTGTCAGCGTCACTTCACTCACTGCAGAAATATGAAAAGTGTTTCCTTCCAGTACAATCCTATTTCATTTATAGTTATGAAGAGTAGCTCCTACTTCACATTGCCCACAGCTTTTTTAAAATGTCAATATAGGCAACATAAGGCCACACATTTACATCCCTACTGCGATCAAACAGCATGTGCAAGCCCAAAATTATTTCTCTTCTTCCACTGCCTTCTATAAATCCAAATTGGTCTTCTGCAATATACTTTTCTACCTTTTGTTTTATTCTTCTGTTAACTAAATAAATGTGTATTCTGGAGACATGTGATAATATTGATAATATTCTATAATTGTTGCAGTCAAATGCCTTTTCTATTTTAGGTGTGGTAATGGTTCTGTATTGAGTGATGTTTTCTTGCATGCTTCCTCTTTCGCAGCTGACGTTCATTTATTTATTTATTTATTTATTTATTTATTGTTCCGTGGGACCACATTTAGGAGAAGTCTCCATGGTCATGGAACGAGTCAATACATGAAATTATAACACGATTGTAGAAACACATAAAATGAAACAAGTCGTTAGTTTAAATAAAGAAAATCAAGAATGTAACACTGGAATTTGCTTAATTTTTTATCTCTTCCAGGAGCTCCTCGACAGAATAGAAGGAGTGAGCCATGAGGAAACTCTTCAGTTTAGACTTAAAAGTGTTTGGGCTACTGCTAAGATTTTTGAGTTCTTGTGGTAGCTTATTGAAAATGGATGCAGCAGAATACTGCACTCCTTTCTGCACAAGAGTCAAGGAAGTGCATTCCACATGCAGATTTGATTTCTGCCTAGTATTAACTGAGTGAAAGCTGCTAACTCTTGGGAATAAGCTAATATTGCTAACAACAAACGACATTAAAGAAAAATACATACTGTGAGGGCAATGTCAAAATTCCCAGACTATTGAATAGGGGTCGACAAGAGGTTTTCGAACTTACACTATACATAGCTCGAACAGCCCGTTTTTGAGCCAAAAATACCCTTTTTGAATCAGAAGAATTACCCCAAAAAATAATACCATATGACATAAGCGTATGAAAATATGCGAAGTATACTACTTTTCGTGTTGAAATGTCACTTATTTCAGATACTGTTCTAATGGTAAATAAAGCGGCATTTAGTTTCTGAACAAGATCCTGAACATGGGCTTTCCACAACAGCTTACTATCTATCCGTACGCCTAGGAACTTGAACTGTTCCGTCTCGCTTATAACATGCCCATTCTGTCTGATTAAAATGTCAGTTCTTGTTGAATTGTGGGTTAGAAACTGTAAAAACTGAGTCTTACTGTGATTTAGCATCAAATTATTTTCCACAAGCCACGAACTTACTTCATGAACTACATTATTTGATAATGTTTCAATATTACACACAAGATCCTTCACTACCAAGGTGGTGTCATCAGCAAACAGAAATATTTTTGAATCACCTGTAATACTAGAAGGCATATCATTTACATAAATAAGGAACAGCAGTGGCCCCAGCACCGACCCTTGGGGAACGCCCCATTTAACAGTGCCCCATTGGGACTGAACATCATTACCACTCTCAATATTGCGGAGGATTACCTTCTGCTTTCTGTTCTTAATGTAGGAGGCGAACCAATTGTAAGCTACTCCCCTTACTCCATAATGTTCCAACTTCTGCAGTAATATTTTGTGGTCAACACAGTCAAAAGCCTTCGTTAGATCAAAGAAAACACCTAACGTTCTCAACCTTTTATTTAATCCGTCCAAAACCTCACAGAGAAAAGAGAATATAGCATTTTCAGTTGTTAAGCCATTTCTAAAACCAAACTGTACATCTGACAGCAAATTATGTGAATTTAAATGCTGCAGTAACCTTGTATATACAAGCCTCTCGATAACTTTAGCAAACACCGATGGCATAGAAATAGGTCTATAATTGTCAACATTATCCCTGTCTCCCTTTTTATAAAGTGGCTTCACTACCGAGTACTTTAATCGGTCAGGAAACCGACCACTGCTAAAGGAAAAGTTACAGATATGGCTAAGTACTGAGCTAATATACGTGGAACAATACTTCAGTATTCTGCTAGATACCCCGTCATATCCATGAGAGTTCTTGGTCTTTAGTGATTTAATTATTAACTCAATCTCCCTCTTGTCAGTATCATGGAGGAGCATTTCAGGTAACAGTCTCGGAACACTTTTTTCTAAGAGCGCTATATGATTCCCTGTTGGGACTAGGTTTCTATTTAGTTCACCTGCTATATTCAGAAAGTGATTATTAAGTACTGTACATATATGCGACTTATCAGCAACACGGACATCCCCACTACGCACTGATTCTATATCCTCGACCTGTCTCTGCAGACCAGCCACTTCCTTTACGACTGACCATATGGTTTTAATTTTATCCTGAGACTTAGCTATTCTATCTGCATACCACATACTTTTTGCCTTCCTAATAACTTTTTTAAGCACCTTACAATACTGTTTGTAATGGGCTGCTGCATTTAGATTTTGACTGTTTCTAACGTTTTGATATAATTGCCACTTTGTTCTACAAGATATTCTTATCCCTTTAGTCAGCCACCCAGGCTGCCTGTTTGTGCTAGTACCCTGTTTTAAACGTTCTAACGGAAAGCAACTTTCAAAGAGCACGAGAAAAGTCTTGAGGAAAGCATTATATTTATCGTCTACTGTATCAGCACTATAAACATCTTGCCAATCTTGTTCCTGGATAAGGTTTACACAAGTCTGTACAGCAACTGGATCAGCTTTCCTAAAAAGTTGGTAACTATATTTAACATGTGTTGAAGCACAAAAATCTTTTAGACTTAAAATTTGTGCATCATGATCTGAAAGGCCATTCACCTTTTTGCTAACAGAATGCCCTTCTAATAATGACGAATGAACAAAAATATTGTCTATGGTTGTTCTACTGTTCCCTTGCACTCTCGTTGGAAAGAATACGGTTTGCATAAGATTATATGAATTAAGGAGGTCTACCAGCATCCTTTTCCTTGCACAATCACTTATACAATTAATATTGAAGTCACCACATATAACTAACTTTTTGTATTTCCTATAAAGTGAACCAAGAACCTCCTCTAGCTTTAGCAAAAATGTTGTGAAATCGGAGTCTGGGGATCTATAAATAACAACAGTAAGAAGTTTAGCTCCACTAAATTTAACCACACCTGCACAACATTCAAACACCTTTTCAGTGCAGTACTTTGAAACATCAATTGACTCAAATGGGATACCGTTTCTCACATACATGGCTACTCCCCCACACCGCAAAGAGCTCCTAGAAAAGCTGCCAGCCAACCTGTATCCTGGTAAAGGAAGCCTCTGAATTATCTCCTTATTTAAGAAGTGTTCAGATATACCAATAATTTCAGAGTCAACATCTATAAGCAGTTCACTAACTTTATCTCGAATACCTTGTATATTTTGATGAAATATACTAATTCCCTCATTAATCGGATACCCAAGCTTTGTAGAAAGTGGTTTCTTTGTTAGAGAGACTTCCCTTAAGCAGGAATACCTATCAGCTGACTTCAATCTAAAAAAGGTACAGCTCTAACACCCACAACTACCGGAATTTTCCCATGAGTGATCCCACCACCCCCACCTATGCTGTCACCTATAAGTTTTGCCAGCCTCTAACTAATTGGTCTTTTCAGCAATTATGTCATGATTACCGACAGCTTTTCGTAATTTGAGACTCCGAAGAGCATGTTCAAATTCATGCCGAGGGAAACCTCACATTTCTCTTTCACGCTTATTGATATTTCAGTTAGATTATTTTCATTTTTTAAGTCCTTATCGTCGTCCTGTTCTTCTGTCTAGTCTTTCCAATTCCCTTAACATTCCCTCTGTACTTTTTATCACTTCAGGGTCCGTGGGAATCTATCAGATTCTAAATTGAATTTGCGGTTGAGTTAACCTCTCTTCAAACTATAACCTATCGTAGATCTCTCGAACAAAGAAACCAAGCGCAGTTCTTTGAAAAGAGCACAGGTAACATCCATCTAAAAGAAGAATAGTGGAAGTGATCCAGTTAACTACTATCCAATATCCTTGACATTGATTTGTTGTGCAGTCTTAGCACACATTCGGAGCTCAAACACAGTGAGGTATCTGTAACAGAATGACCTCCTTAATGCTGACCAGCATGGATTCCGAAAAAATGGATCACGTGAAACCCAACTCACATGACATACTGAAAGCCTTGGATCAAGGCGGTCAGGTAGATGCAGTATTTCTTGATTTCCGACAAGCATTTGATGCTTATTATCAAAAATACGATCACATGGGGTCAAGCGAAATTTGTGACTGGATTGAGGACTTTTTGGTAGGGAGGACGCAGCATGTTATCTTGGATGAAGAGTCATCGTCAGATGTAGAAGTAACTTCGGGTGTGCCCCAGGAAAGTGTGTTGGGGCCCTTGCTGTTCAGGTTGTATATTAATGACCTTGCAGGCAATATTAATAGTAACCTCAGACATTTTTCAGGTGATGCAGTTATCTATAGTGAAGTACTATCTGAAAGAAGCTGCATAAATATTCAGTCAGATCTTGATACGATTTCAAAATGGTGCAATGACTGGTAACTTGTTTGAAATGGTCAGAAACGTAAAATTTTGCACTTCACAAAATGAAAAAATGTAGTATCCTATGACCATAATCTCAATGAGTCACTACAATGAATCACTGTTGGAATCGGCCAACTCATACAAATATCTGAGTGTAACACTTCATAGGCATATGAAATGGAATGATCACATAGGCTCAGTTGTGAGTAAAGCAGGTGGTAGACTTTGGTTTTTTGGTAGAATACTTGAGAAGTGCAGTCAATCTACAAAGAAAATTGCTTACAAATCACTCCTGCGAACGGTTCTAGATTATTGCTCAAGTGTTTGAGACTCATACGAAAAAGACTAACATGGGATATTTAACGTATAAACAGGGGATATTTAACGTATACAGAGAAGGGCAGCACAGTTTGTTTGACCCATGGGAGACTGTCACAGATATTCTGAAGAAACTGAACTGGGAGACTCTTCAAGTTAGATGTAAACTTTCCCGAGGTAGTCTATCTAAGTTTCAAGAACTGGCTTTAAATGATGACTCTAGAAATATAATACAATCCCCTACGTACCTTTGTTCCATTAAAGTATAATCAAACTGAAATCGTCTTTTGTCTGGTGCCTCTCATGTGAACCTTCTTTTAAGAGGAACTTGACATAATGTGTTTGTAATAACCATATCATTGTTATTGCAGAAATATACCAAATTTTCACCTCTTTCATCTGTTTCTCCCAAGACAAATTTTATCTGTTGTCTTACTGCCTGTATGTGGGTCCCCTCTACTGTATTAAAGTCGTCCATAATAGCAACACGCAACCAAGTAAGACACACAGAAAAACACTACAAGAGCGCTCCATCTCTTGACATAATGCGTAGACTAAGCAGCATGCGATCAGGACGTGGATTCAGTCACACTTTTCAACCAAGTGGCCTCACAAGGGTTGAGTGTAGCCCGCTTACCAGGAGCTGTCGGCACATCCAGACGATCAACCATGCAAATGGTAGTCAACCCCGACAGCTCCTAACTTCGGTGGTCTAATGGGAACCGGTGTTAACACCGCGACAACCATTGGCGACTCCTACAACACTAGAGGGGAAAAAATTACCTTTATTACACATTATTAAAGCTGTCAGTGACTCATAAAGGAGTTAGATATAGAGTAACAGAAATTTTGATCACTTGCCCAATTACATAAAATATCTGACCGGTATCAAAGTAAGTTTTAAACCTGTCTAAAATCATTTCTCCTGAGAAACTTTCCTTCCAAGGACGAATTTTTATTTAAAAACTGGTAGCTTGTGAAAGAAAAGGATTTAGTTTTTAAGTGTAGTTGTAAGAGCGCATGAGTGGGTCTAAAAATACCATGATCATTATGTCAACATTTATCACGCAGACCTCATATACATAGGCTGAAAACTGATTCGTTCCACATCATTGCGATAAAATAATAGTTCAAATGATCTAGAAAAGATGTAACTGACTGACAATGACGGTGAAAATAACGCCAAGACAGAAACGAGTAGTGCTGAATGAAGACTTGAAAACGAAGAGTACATAGGGCGTTAATCTTGTCAACAGTACAGGGCCTGTTCGAGAACAGTTTTCCACACAAACTACTTGCAGGGTGGTTATAACTAAACTTTCGCTGCTTGAGCCAGTGTAGACGGAAGATTATTTACCGTGTGGGTATCCAGTTTTTAAGTAATTATGTTCAGACTATGTGCTGCTGGATTTGCGATATTAGGAGAGTCAGTGTAAGGATTTGCCGTTAGCCGCCGACACTGGTACGGCGACGTAGGGTTGAAACAAAGGCGTCAGTGAGCATTACAGTTGTAGACAGTCAACATGGGTCTGGATAGGTGGACAGGGCTTTATTCGCAGTTTTATCAAAACAACAATAGTGCCGCTGCACTTCGCGAACATCGACGCATTAAAGGCACACGGAGAGGTTCTCTATCCGGATCGCGATTGAAGAAGGTGATTCCAGTACTTCGAATTAAATGGCGATTGCGGATTACTCCTGAGAGAGGCCGACGGTCAACTGCGCCACAACTTGTAGAAGTCACTGTTGGCTGAGAATGAGACCCCCAACGTGCCATCTGAAGCAGTCCACGAGCTGTATCACAATGGCTGAACATTCCATGGTCCACCGTTCGAGACGTACTGCGATCAGTTGTCAAATGGTATCTTTAGTACGGTTCCAGGCTGTCGTGAATACAGACGGTCTTCACACTGGGCAAAGTCCGTAACCTGGAAAGTAACCTTGGTCCGCATTTAACAAATGTTACTCTCTCATGTGGAAATTAAATTGTGCTTCTTTCAATGGTTTGTTCGTTATTTTCTCTTCTTATGCTCTTATAAATGATTCCACATTGTTTCACTGACCTACAATCACGTGTTTTTCATGGTGGCCCTTAGAAGTGCCTGAAGTTTGATTATAACCATCCTGTGTAAGGCGCCCCGTCCCTTTTCCCTCTTACTCTTTCACCCGTGTGAGGTTTCGCTGCTGACTGCAATACGCAGTGCACTATACAAATCTTGCCCTTGGGTCCCCGCTGGCGCCCCTCTCATCTTGGAATCCCAAGAGGTCGCTACTAATTGTGGTACGTTCTCGTCGGAAATTTTACAGGTATGACGCCTCTGGTAGCCTTTTCAGCTTAACGCGCCAAGCGGCAGCTCATCTCTTAAACCGGCCCTGCAACAGCAAGTAGCGTGAATGAATGGAACAAACATCTTCCAAACAAGACACACAACGCATACCTGCGCCATTTGCACTGTTGTGCGTTTTGTATCCCGCCTGGATAGGCGACGCATGAATCAGCTCCTGTGAACTGCTTCTGCAAAATAGGTCGACAGTGAAGGATGCGAGTAGGAGCAGGAAAAGGTGAAGTACTTCGGTACTGCCTGTAGATTTTACAAGTACATAAATAGTTACTTAACTTTGCTGAGATGAGCACGTAGGTGCAAAGCCGTACACGTATCAAAGCTAACTGCTTCTAGAAGTTAACAAAGGCAAAATCTGTAGTGGCTCATCCACTATGAAATAGAAACACTGTTGCTTGGTCGTCTACTCGCGATCAAATGGGCTGAATCTGGAGCGACGCTCGTGGAGCAGCACAGTGCCGGCTAGAGGGCGCTGTCGTCGAAATAGGTGTCGTAGTGCCAACCTAAGAACTTGTACCTACGCCGTGGCATCGTAGCTATCGATACCACAGCGCGGATATGTCAGTGTAATACAGTTACAAAGATAAATGTGAGAAGAAATCAAACGAAATGCAATTACTGTACTGTGTAACGAGCGACATGTGCCACATATCAAAATACTCCGAAAATAATTCTGACCAACCTCCGAAATTTTGTGGGCGGATTACGGGTTCGCACTGTATAAAGCTTTAATGAAAACATACTCCAATCTGAGTTTTAATAAGAACAATTTTGTGTGAGAAATTTTGAAACTTTTTATTTGGGGAAGAGGGCTTTCCGTCCAATGTTTAGACATTTGCTGTCTACCGTATGGACACTAGTGATGGGAAAAATCGAATAAAACAATCGATTTAGTCGATTGTAGTGTTACATACCGACAGGATTATTATTCAGTCATTTCTTTTGAGTGAAACCGGTCTGTAGGAGCAACAGTGTCCGTTGTAGTTTTGCATATCATACCCACGGATATAAAACGTTACATTTTACAGCCTTTAAAAAGTGGCAGGTATAGCATTTCACCGGGTTGAAGAAGTACACTCCTGGAAATGGAAAAGAGAACACATTGACATCGGTGTGTCAGACCCACCATACTTGCTCCGGACACTGCGAGAGGGCTGTACAAGCAATGATCACACGCACGGCACAGCGGACACAACAGGAACCGCGGTGTTGGCTGTCGAACGGCGCTAGCTGCGCAGCATTTGTGCACCGCCGCCGTCAGTGTCAGCCAGTTTGCCGTGGCATACGGAGCTCCATCGCAGTCTTTAACACTGGTAGCATGCCGCGACAGCGTGGACGTGAACCGTATGTGCAGTTGACGGACTTTGAGCGAGAGCGTATAGTGGGCATGCGGGAGGCCGGGTGGACGTACCGCCGAATTGCTCAACACGTGGGGCGTGAGGTCTCCACAGTACATCGATGTTTTCGCCAGTGGTCGGCGGAAGGTGCACGTGCCCGTCGACCTGGGACCGGACCGCAGCGACGCACGGATGCACGCCAAGACCGTAGGATCCTACGCAGTACCGTAGGGGACCGCACCGCCCCTCCCCAGCAAATTAGGGACACTGATGCTCCTGGGGTATCGGCGAGGACCATTCGCAACCGTCTCCATGAAGCTGGGCTACGGTCCCGCACACCGTTAGGCCGTCTTCCGCTCACGCCCCAACATCGTGCAGCCCGCCTCCAGTGGTGTCGCGACAGGCGTGAATGGAGGGACGAATGGAGACGTGTCGTCTTCAGCGATGAGAGTCGCTTCTGCCTTGGTGCCAATGATGGTCGTATGCGTGTTTGGCTCCGTGCAGGTGAGCGCCACAATCAGGACTGCATACGACCGAGGCACACAGGGCCAACACCCGGCATCATGGTGTGGGGAGCGATCTCATACACTGGCCGTACACCACTGGTGATCGTCGAGGGGACACTGAATAGTGCACGGTACATCCAAACCGTCATCGAACCCATCGTTCTACCATTCCTAGACCGGCAAGGGAACTTGCTGTTCCAACAGGACAATGCACGTCCGCATGTATCCCGTGCCACCCAACGTGCTCTAGAAGGTGTAAGTCAACTACCCTGGCCAGCAAGATCTCCGGATCTGTCCCCCATTGAGCATGTTTGGGACTGGATGAAGCGTCGTCTCACGCGGTCTGCACGTCCAGCACGAACGTTGGTCCAACTGAGGCGCCAGGTGGAAATGGCATGGCAAGCCGTTCCACAGGACTACATCCAGCATCTCTACGATCGTCTCCATGGGAGAATAGCAGCCTGCATTGCTGCGAAAGGTGGATATACACTGTACTAGTGCCGACATTGTGCATGCTCTGTTGCCTGTGTCTATGTGCCTGTGGTTCTGTCAGTGTGATCATGTGATGTATCTGACCACAGGAATGTGTCAATAAAGTTTCCCCTTCCTGGGACAATGAATTCACGGTGTTCTTATTTCAATTTCCAGGAGTGTACTATTCACATTCACACACTGGTACTTCAGCTTCACAGTTACCCGGAACTATGTTCGGGCGCTTTCAGTTCTGAAGGGAAACATTCGACCGTTTTTTGGCATTGTTAAATCATTATTATTGACTGCACTCTGCTATCCCGTGCCTTTACCGTCATTGCCGTTTCGATGTTTCCCTCTTACTGCGTGCCAATAAATAGCTTTTAGTTCAATTTTTCATCCATGTTTATCTATACGCGTTTCCTTAACAGTGAACTTCGCATCTGGACCAGAATGGCGAAACACTCAGTGGAGTGTCAATAGAAGTAATCATATAACTGGAATAACTGTGAACCTCGAGACAAATTCAATGCGATTACAGTACTGCAGGGATGGTTCATATTATAAAGTATATTAGTCAAAGGAATATAAGGAAAAATAACGGATGATGACAAATATTTCTCCCATAAAAAAGAAATTATTCCGGCAAGTGACAGAAGACGCTTGAAAAGCAAGTGATTGTCACCACACAATTTTAAAAAATTGTGTCGTATGTATCCTGTTCACATCATCTCAGCATTTACCGAAAGAGAATTGCCAGTGGTGGGTGCAAAGCAGTGGGAAGAGAGAGGGAGAGACAGAACTTCAGTACATTTAAACAAACCAATAATTGTTCTTTTATTTAAATATAAATTTATAATGGAGCATTAGAGATTAGCCTTTCGAAATCAAGAAAAAAAACATATTTAATGACATAAATACGTAACATTTGTATTCAAATAAAGAAATACATAAATTTTTAAAATATATCATTATTTAAAATAGAGGTTTTTAGTCACCTCTCCTTAAGGGAGATACGTTATTTGTCTCTAAAAAAAGTTGGGAACCCACGTTATGGTTCATGTACAACCGAAAATCCTGGAAAGGTACGTAAATGAAACTACTTAAAACCCAGAGAGAGAGTGAGAAACATACAGCTGAAGTAGCCTCGGAGACTAATTTCACTGGGCGGTTTCATTCGACTGAGGAAAAAGACTGAACGAAAAACAATCGACTGGCCAACCGTTTGCTGAGCCTCACGCCTGATCGGGAACTTGCAGCTCTCTGAGCGTCCCTGGACAGCCGGCGGACAGACTGAGCGGAGCAGAGCGCGGCCTCGCTTGTCCAGCCCAGCACGCCCATCGCTTATCGATCGGACGTCCGCGGGCCGCACTTCGCTTTCTTCAAGCGTCCGCGGGCATAACGACTCGCGGATCTGCCCTCGCCGCGTCCGGAACCCGTCTGCAATCTTTTCGAGACGCTCCACTCTCAGATTCCGGCTTCCAAACTTAAGGATTCTGGCGGCAAATCGACCATACTGACTTCGGCCCACGTCCAGCCAAAAGCAGCTCGATGACACCAGTACCTCTGCTCGATTAGTTGCATCTCCCACACATTCGTTTTCCTGGAAGGAGGAGTTGCATTTCCACTGTCATAGAGAGCCTGACCCTGCCGACTTGTAAAATGTGCGTCAGAAATAGAACAGTCATTTTACTTCACACTGTAGTGTCGTCCGAAGAACGAGATGGAAAGGTTAAGTTGGTACCTCGCGACGGAACCACAAGTAAACAAAGTCGCTGCCAAAAGCAACGATGAATGAGCGACGGTGGCGTAGACATCCATACGCCACGTCATCAGCTCGCTTGCGTATTAGTCGACCACAATATTACTGCACTTTGTAAGGGATCCGTGATCCCACGAACATAGATATTAGTATCCGACAACCAGGTTGATAGCAGACAGGAATCGATTTTCGAGCGCTGCAGGAGGCAGTGAGACTAGAGTCGAGTGAGCGGTAGTGTTGGAGAGACGAGCAAGAATGGTGGTCGAGTGAGTAGTAAATGGTAAACTCACCGGAGGGTGACAAATGATCGCGTCCCCCTGAACGTCGTGGGGTTGGCCCTCATCGATACCGATTCGCGAGTGATATGATACCAAAGTGACAAGTGCCGAGTCTCGTGTTTCGCCTCAACTGCGTCGGCCAGCAACAACCATGGATTGTAGTGAGGATTATTGTGAATGTTAACCATCATCATTGCGTGTGACGAAGTACTTAAAATCAGCAACCAATAAAAGATATAACCGTAATTAAACGTGTAAGACGAAGGTAGCAACTAGCCTTGGAATTTGTGTGTTAGTAGAAAATACATATCAATTTGTACATCGCAACCTTTACGGTCTTTAATAATAGACACACTTTCAATCATTAACTATTCCGTCTCAGAACAGCCGCACTCGGTTGAAATACCCCCGAAACCACAGCAGGAAAACCGATAGCCTTTCATCCATTAACCACACGGTCATATAATTATAATAATTAATTGTTTGGCGGCTTCGGTAATCACGCAAAACGCAATGAAGGACATAACGGGGGTGTTTCAACTTGTGAGTGGGAGCGTTTAGGTTGGCTTATTGTGAGTCACCGCGTAATCGGAGTTGATAGTATACGCACAACTGATCTTAATTAATTTACAGTGCGATGCGTTTTTCTTATTCACGACTATACTTGTTTACTGTAACGTCACCGCGTGTTTCCGATAACAGCCAAGTGCAACAATGTCGTGGCTGAGTAGTTCGTCTGAGCGCAGTCCCGCTCGGTCCACTCAGCAATCTCGTGGAAGACAACATCGTCTCTCTACCGAGCCAACAGTGCGACTATTCTGTGAGAAGTGACTTTGTGTCATGTTCTGTATCAAGTCAGACGTTAATGTTCATTGACAGTAATGTTACTAATGACATTCCTGTGGACACGGATTGTAACAAAGTTAACTAGTTCATGTTATAATGAAGTGATTTAATATTTCGTCTGTTGTAATACCTTCAGCTCCCTCCAGGCGTAAAGCTAAGAACGCACCACTGTAGTGATGAGTGTTATTTCGTCCGGAACAACAAAAACGATCATGCTGCATTTCGTACTCTAGGGTTACCGATTCTATAATTACATTATATAAAAGCAAACTGTCATTTGGATAAAATTCATCAAAATCTCGTAAACTGTCTGGAAACTGTATAAAGTAACACACGAATGACTGCAAAAACTTTGCTTTCATAGCAAATAAACGAATCAGCTGGCGTGTGCAAGACTCAAAACAACGAAAAGGAACAAAACAACCATTATTGTATTTTTCGGTTTCGGGCGTATTTCTGCTTAAGAGTGTTGCACCAGACACATTTGGTTTTTACTGACAAAGCACCATCAGTGGTAGTTATGCAAAGTAGTATACGTAACACCATTCTACATTTTGATTCTTCTAGATTAAAAACGATTTGTTCTTGTGTATGTGACTGACTTACGACACTTAGTACTTCTTTTTACATGTTTTCACAACAGGTTAAGGAACAGATTATGAAATGTAGGTAATAGATATCAGATCTCTTCCTGTGTCATATCCTGTTATCCCCACACAGTTCCGTTTGTCCACGATAGCTTGACGATTTTACTGGTGCTGCCAGAAACGGAGGAAATCGGCATTATTTGAAAGGTATTCACAGTCTCCGAGCACTGCCAGCGTTAAGCTGCCCCAAGACATAGGTTTTACAGTGCGCGTTATTAAGGTAACGTTGCCAGGACTGTGGCAAGCAGCTGACGCTGCCTTTCCCTCACTGCTCCTGCCTCCTTGGCAGTCCTAATCCGAGGTCTAGGCACGTCTGCCATTCCCGACAGTCAACGCGCGAATCGTGAGCTTACAGTACTTTACTCTTCTTCCTCCAGGCGCCTCACCTACAACCACCACTGCTCTTCCACTCCAATTCAACCCTCTCCAATCACTCTCGACTTCCTCTGCTACTTCCGTTATTTCACTACATCACATGTTTACTGAACTCTTAAAACATCTCTTCTAATTTTCACACACACACACACACACACACACACACACACACACACATATATATATATATATATATATATATGCGAGCGCGCGAAAGTATTCTTAAAATCATTACATTCGCATTGATGATATTACTTGCAACACACACGATAAGCAAATGAACACAGAATACCACAATGCTGAATGTGAAACACGTGAGACCACAGTAAAATTTCTATAAGAGAATTTGTGAAGTTTTCTACAGTGCAGTGAAATGCAAACAACGAAAATGAAGAAAACGTGTCGTTGAAAGTCAAAAAATCATGATGGTTGTTGAAAGCGTAGCCGGCCGGAGTGGCCGAGCGGTTCTAGGCGCTTCAGTCTGGAACCGTGCGACCGCTACGGTCGCAGGTTCGAATCCTGCCTCGGGCATGGATGTGTGTGATGTCCTTAGGTTAGTTAGGTTTAAGTAGTTATAAGTTCTAGGGGACTGATGACCTCAGATGTTAAGTCCCATACTCCTCAGAGCCATTTGAACCATTTTGTTGAAAGCGTAACCAGACCAAATGTTTTCGACTGCAACGTCTCCTAGCAATGAGGGAAAACCTTTTGATGGAAAAGCAAGTAAAATTGAGCAATAAACGTCGTAAGTACACCAAATTCACAAAGAAAATTTTTTTATAATCTGAATGAATCACAGTTTACAAACGTATTATGCACCCTGTATTTACAGAAACACCATCGATAATGCTTCGACAATGAAAGCAAAATATGTTTGGTGTATCCGTGTTAAAGTGCTGTAGCCTTAAAACATAGATACACCTGATACGTAACAGCTTTTGCAGAACATGTCCATCCAAACATTTTATAGACAAAACATTGTTTTAACCCTTCTAACAGAACTGCAAACAAGAAGACAGCGCCAAAAACTAAAACATTCCGTCGTTTGCAGACGACAAGCAGTGTGTGAGGTAACAAGTATCAAATACCACTCCAAGGGCGTCAAAGATGGTAACGGAATTGCAAGTCTCCGTCAGACGCAGACGGTAGTCGCGGGGGATTTGGCGGACCCAATGGCGCACGCCCGCTGAGCCGCGACTGCGACAGCTCACAACTACGAGCGCCCTCTGCCGCTGGTACGTAACGCTGCGCAGGTGCCGACTAGTTGCGGCCCAGACTCCATCGATGGTGCATAGAGCCTCATCCTTGTTGCTACTGGGATAGCTGGACACCTTTAGAAGAAAATTTTTAGATGGCAGACTTCTCCCTAGTCCTGAATCGGTAGAAGTCGGTAAACGTCGGGAGGCTTCGGTAGGCACGCAGTTTCGACTGCTGCCAACATTACGTAGCTCACTGTGTTGTACAAGGTAGCCATTGTCGTCTGCTTCGTTATTGTTTTGCGTTGTACTGTTCTGCTTGTTTTTATTGTGCAGTTGTACTAAACATTACCAAAATGAGTGAAGAGGCAGTTGCTGGCCCATCTCGGGAGTCGCCAACAACCCCTACCGGTAGGCCTACGGTTAGAAGGAAACCAGTATTACGTAGCGATGCTCGCAAAATTATCGGATGAATGGTTTGTGAGTGCATAGTAGACAAACATACATACATTCATATATATATATATTTTAATGTACATGCCGATTTCAGTTTCGTTTACGAACAACATTTAAAGCGAGTTTTACTTCCAAGCCTTTCGTCTGCTTTCGTGTAAGCATGACGCGCAATTTGTAGTGCCAGCACTGCAACTGGTAGGCGTGGCTTGTCCCCCCCCCCCCCCCCCCCATCGGTTCCACTCCCCTCGCCAGCCAATGCTTGCTTCCTCCTCTCCCCGCACTCCCCTCACAACTCAGCCGTCTTACAGTTAACACACTTCTTGCTGCATTACTCGTAACGAGTCTTTGTACACTTGGAGAAATACAAGCTAATTAAATCTTCTGTTTACTATGTTAACATGTTCGCTAATCATTTCTGCTTCTGTCCATCTTTCCTACACCTCAAGTTGACACAGCACCTCTCCTTACTGTTGCTTACCAAGCTGTACTCAACAGTATGAAGCATATTTCATGTCACACTACCAACACAAAATGACTCCTATTGTAATGTAAGGCAGAATAATAATGAAGATCCAACCTCCCTCCCCCCCCCCCCTACACACACACACACACACACACACACACACACACACACACACACACACACACACACAAAGTGGCTACTAAAGAGATGATTCTGGACTGCACGACCCTCGAACGGAAACTTTTTGTTCGCTGCTCATAAAATGTAGCATTCTGTTCAAATCATATTAAAATTCGGATCGGGTAATACTCCAATGCGTAAGTTTTTCTACATGCGCCTGAGGTGTTATACAGAGCGGTAGTCATAAAGTTTCATTTATGACCCCGAAAAAATAGTTATCTAATTCTAGTTGGTAACATCCCCCAGGCTGGGGCTAAGCTATGTCTCCGCAATATCTTTTATTCCAGGAGAGCTAGTTCTGCAAGGTTTGCAGTCGAGCTTCTGTGAAGTTTAGAAGGTAGGAGACGAGGTACTGGCAGAATTAAAGCTGTAAGGATGGATCGTGAGTCGTGCATGGGTAAATCAGTCGGTAGAGCACTTGGCCTGCGATAGGCAAATGGCCAGAGTTTGAGTCTCGGTCCGGCACACAGTTTTGATCTGCCAGGGAGTTTCATATCAAAGCACACTTCAGCTGTAGGGTGAAAATTTCATTCTGGAGTTTTTATTTAGCAGCTTGATGTCTGCGGTCCTGGTATAGACTGGAATTATCGCGCTATAGTGCCGTAGTACGCCGCCAGACGACGTCAAGCAAAGTGATGCAGCCCAGCGATAAGGTGGAGATGGGTTGCGGAATTTTGTTTCGGATCATCTAGTAGCGTTCTGTGGCTCGGGAATTTCAGTCTATATCCGGGACTGCATACCTGTATCTGCTAACAAAGAAAAAATCATTTATTATTAATTTATTATTTTTCCTAAGGTGCAAATTAAAATTTTGACTATTAATTGCATAGTCTCGAGACGACAGCTTGTAACAAAATATTTGTTATCCAGTAATATGTAGTTTCCAAGACATGCTTCACTCGTTATGTAAATACAAACATTGGCATAAATGTGCATTTCTTGTATATATTGTGGATTTTAACAACTGACAAGCATCAAAGGCTTGATACTAATGTATACAAGAAAAGTTCAGCAAGCTGCACTTTGTGTGTATATTTTTACTTGTGACAAACCTGTTTGTAATTTTACTTTTGACAAACCTGTGTGGAATGTGCAGTATAATCTTCACTAAGATGTTAACATGACATGAGTAATTAACTCGCTATGGAACATGAAGTAAAAGTAAAACAGGTTTTGAAGATGATAGCGTTACCTGTCGAAAACGGCCAATAAAAAGTATTTTTGAACACGATGTTCGCTATGTAAAAAATAAATTTCCTAAATTTACTGGGCAAGTTACATGCCAAGATAAGCAATAATTAACACACGTCGCCGCGCGATTAGAGGCGCCATGTCACGGACTGAGCGGCCCCACCCGCCGGAGGTTCGAGTCCTCCCTCGGGCATGGGTGTGTGTGTTGTTCTTAGCATAAGTTAGATTGAGTTAGTTTAAGTAGTGTGTAACTCTAGGGACCGATGGATGACCTCAGCAGTTTGGTCCCTTAGGAAATCACACACATCTCAACATTTTTAACACACGTCACAGACTACTTATTCTCGTTATCTGTGTTACTACTTTGAAATGTAAGTCATAAAATTTATTGTTATTTAAACTGCTGATAAAGAACGTCCAAATTTCCATAATTTCGAAATCCATGATACCAACTTTGTTAAACATATTTATTTGGTAATAAATAGGTTCCTGAAATAGTAAAAATTATATAAAAATATTTCATGGTAACTCTAATGAACACTGTATTCTGTTAAGTATTAATAATCAAGGAAAATAAGGGCAAATTACCTGATTGTCACAAACAACTATTTTCTTTTACGTAATCTTGTTGTTATATCACACATGTAGTGTTTAATAATCAAAAATAAATTTTAATTTAAGTTTGCCGGCCGTGGTGGCCGTGCGGTTCTAGGCGCTGCAGTCTGGAACCGAGCGACCGCTACGGTCGCAGGTTCGAATCCTGCCTCGGGCATGGATGTGTGTGATGTCCTTAGATTAGCTAGGTTTAAGTAGTTTTAAGTTCTAGGGGACTGATGACCTCAGATGTAAAGTCCCATAGTGCTCAGAACCATTTGAACCATTTTTTATCTAAGTTTACTTCCTGCAAGAACGAACGAAATAGCCACACGTGAAACCAAATTATAAAGAACACATTAGATCACGACTCGATTCTTGTCCCGCATTCCGTCCCTGTTCCTGTCACTCCCGCTTCTTTCTCATATCTCTCGACTGTCCAGTCTTTCTATCGATCTATCGATAGTCACCAGCGAATCGTTTTAGTTCGTCTCCCGGTGCTGTCCACCAGCGACAAAAACGGAAATCGCCCCTACGGAGCTTCTTATTCCGATTCAAGGTGCGTAACCATTCTTTGTTTGTCCATGTAACTTATCCAAAATAATGAACGAAATTGCCTGCGCGACAGCTGTGTAAAGAGCAGTGTGGGCGTGGTGGACGGCAGCGGATCGTGAAGCCGGTGGTCTGCGCGCAGCCACACGGACACGGCCACGCGCCCTGCCTGCGAGCAGAGGGCCGCTAATGGCCGTAAATCAGCGCGGCGCGCTCGACTGCAGCTGCAGCTGCCGCCTCCGACTCCCGCCAGCCGGCCGGTGTGGCGCGAGCACGACGCGCCGGCACCGCAAGCCAGCTGACACCTGTCTGCTAGGTCTCAAATGCGTCACTCCTACAAAGTGCAGTGTTGCTCAATCTAAGTACGCATAACTGGCGACCACTCACTATAAAAATATTGATTTATTTCCGTTAATTAATTTACGGCCCTTTTTAGGCTCTTCTTCAGATGCGGCAGGCAGAAGTCTCGCACTTTTTAGCATGAGGCTGGGTACTGGTTCTGTGACAAGATAGAAAAAACTTTAATGTACACCCGAAATGTATTCGCAGTTGCGAATACGGACATCCATTAGCTGTACAATGGAATGATGACAATAAAAATTTACGCCGGACTGGGACTCGAACCAGGATTTTCCGCTTTACGCGAGCTATCGCCTTAACAGCATTGGCTATCCGTGCACAATTCAATCCATCCGGAAACTTATACTTTTCGTCGTTCGTGAGTCACAACCTGCTCTCGTACACATCATGTGATTCCCGTACCGGAGGGGGGGCAGTTTAATTGAAAGTCACTTGTCAAGAAGTACGATGCAATGTTCCTTTCGCCATGCATGCATGGCTGAAGGAACGCTGCATTGTTCTAGTAACACAGGCACACTACAATATCGTATCGCCTTTAATGTATGGCCATAGGTGACGGTTAAATGGCAAGTTGTGTCGAAAAAACGAACTCATTTTTGCCAGAACTATGGCCATAGATTAAAGTGTTTCCTGTCTTGTCATAGAGCCGGCATCCAGCCTCATCCTACAAAAACGAGAGGTTTCTGCAACCTCCATATGAGGATTAACCTGAAACGACCGGAAAATAGTTTACAGAAATAAATGAACATTGAAAAAGACACTGATCGCAGTTGTGTGTCTTGGTATTCAACCGATACACAGTCACGAGTTCTAGAATCACCACACGGATAAATTTTATACAGTTGTTGGTGTTGTTTTCAGTCCGAAGTCGACTTTGATCCAGTTCTCCAGGTTAGTCTATCCTGTGCAAGCCTCTTCATCTTTGCATAACTACAACATCCTGCATCCATTTGGCATGCTCACTGTACTTGAGTCTTGGTAGCACTCCACAATTTTTATGCACCATACGTCCCTCCATAATTAACCTGAGTGCGCCAAAATGCCATAGTCAGTGTCCTTTAACCCCAGAGATTCCAACGTATTTTCCATAATGCTTTTTCCCAAGCGGAGCGGATACTTTATGCCCAGCACAGAAAAATTAAAGAGGAAATAAATTTCATTACTTGTTGTTAACTTTTATTTCGTGATGCTTAAGTCGGGTCTAGAAAAAAATATCTAACCCGTGGGCCCCAAGTGGCCCAAAGCAAGTTTCAGTGAGGTCTAAAAACTGAGCATCTATCACACGATATATAAAAAGATACGTAAGTATATTATGAGAGGCTAAAAAATACTCGTCTTCTACAAATATGGTCCACGTAAACTAAAAGGTTGGACAGCCCCGGTCTAGAACCTGAAAATATCTTTTAGTTGAATTTGAGCAGTACCAACGGGTTTTTACAATGCGACACAGAGAGGAGGGGTACACAAAGACAAAATATAGATTTCGTTAACTGTTGCTGAGTTTTATTCACAACGTACTATTTAAAGATACATAGATGCGTAAGATTGCTCCAGAACTTGAAAATATGATTGACATTTGTTATGAAAAGTCACATTTGTTACAAAGACTTAAAAATTTTCAGCTATATGTTATTGAAATATTCAAAATAATTACAGAATGTTCTATAAGAAATGATTAAAACAATACATATTTTTTTCAAAATTTTAAAATATAGATTACATACTTAGATTACAATATTTTCAAAATGTTGGCGTAGAGATCCCCCCGCCATTTTGGAGTTGAGAGGGTTAAACCTATCCCATTTTTTACTCTAGTTGTGCCAAAGGTCTCTCGGCAGCCGTTGACCACATGTTCCCAATCGCTGAGAGATCTGGACAACGAGCTAAACATGGCAACCAGTTATCACTGTTTGTATCGAGGTAGGCCGCAGCAGCACGGGTAACATGCGGTCTTGTGTTACCTCGTTGAGCGATAAGGTCACGAATCGTCCAAGATAGGGCACAAACACTGGTCGTAACACGTCAGAAGTGTAGTGGTAGCTGGCCAGATTACCGCCAAATGGCACCCCATACCATTTCGCCAGGTACTGGGCCCATATGACGATGACGAATGCAATGTGTCTACGTTCCACCTTATCGGAGCCTCCACACACAGATGTGTCCATTGTGGGGTTGTATGCCGAATCAAGACGCGCAAAAAAAGTCGTGATGATACTCCTGGGTCCAGTGTTGTTGCTGGGCGCACCATTATCGGCGAGCGTGTCCCTGACGGCGCAACAATGGTCGTCGTGCAGACATTGGTCGGTGCTCCAGATGTCGTCGCATTCTCCTCCCGCTTCCTGACTCGTGTTGCGTCACGTGACTGTACGATACTTCACGGCCGAGAGGGCAACGTTTGTCGTCTCGGACGCTTGTCGAGTGGGGCCGCTGAAATCCTAAACATATCATCTCGATATCCGCGTAACAAGTCTTCCGACGTCGACCAATCCGAGCAGAAATATCATACAACGACAAACTGCAGCCTCCATTGATCACCATCCTGCCGCTGTCGAATTCAGACACCTGCAGCTAGTTCTTTCTCCTTACATGAGGCATAACACGTTCTTCTTGCGGATGACATTCAAATGCGACATCTGAATGAGGAAACTGCCGCCTCCACATTTCCTTTTATACACTTTCTGATATCGCGTCGGACCTCCTTTTGTCAGGCGTAGTGCAGCAACTCGACGTGGCATCGACTCAACAACTAGTTGGAAGTCCCCCGCAGAAATACTGAGCCACGCTGCCTCTATGGCCGTCCATCATTGCGGAAGCGTTGACGGTGCAAAATTCTGTGCATGAACTGACCTCTCGATTATGTCCCAAAAAAATGGTTCAAATGGCTCCTAGCACTATGGGACTTAACTTCTGAGGTCATCAGTCCCCTAGAACTTATAACTACTTAAACCTAACTAACCTAAGGACATCACACACATCCATGCCCGAGGCAGGATTCGAGCCCGCGACCGTAGCGGTCGCGCGGTTCCACACTGTAGCGCCTAGAACCGCTCGGCCACTCTGGCCGCCGATTATGTCCCATAAAGGTTCGATGAGATTCATGTCCAGTGATATGGGAGACCAAATCATTCACTCGAACTGTCCAGAGTGATTTTCAAACCAATTGCGAACAACTGTGGCCCGCTGACATGGCGCATTGTCTTCATAAAAATTCCATCGCAGTTTGGGAACAAAGCCCATGAATAGCAAATGGTCTCACTGTAGCCCAAAATAGCCATTTCCAGTCAATGATCAGTTCAGCTGCACCAGAGGACCCAGTCCATCCCATCTAAACACAGCCCACGCCATTATGGAGCCACCACAGGCTTGCACAGTGCCTCGTTGACAACTTGGCTCCATGGCATCATAGGCTCTGCACTACCAACAGCTCTTACCAACTACAACCAGGACTCATGTGACCAGACCATGGTTTTCCAGTTGTCTACTGTGCAGCCCACGTGGTCACAAGCCCAGAAGGGGCGCTGCAGACGATGTCGTGATGTTAACAAAGGCACTCGAGTCGGTCATCTACTGCCATAGCACATTAACGCCAGATTTCGCCCACTGTACTAACGGATATATTCATCGTATGTCTTATGTTGATTTCCGCGGTTATTTCACGCAGGGTTGCTTGTCTGTTAGCACTGAAAACTGTACGCAAATGCCCCTGCTCTCGGTCGTTAAGTGAAGGTCATCGACCACTGCGTTGTCTTTGATGAAGTCGTAATGCCTGATATTTGGTATTCCCGGCACACACTCGGCACTGTGGATATCGCAATACTGAATTCCGCAACGATTTCCGAAATGGAATGCCCCATGCATCTAGCTGCACTACCATTCCGCATTCAAAGTCTGTTAATTGCCGTCGAGGGGCTATAATCACGTCGAACACCTTTCCACATATACCATCTGAGTACAGATGACAGCTCCACCAGTGCATCGCCCTTTTATACCTTGTGTGCACGATATTACCGCCATCTGTACATTTGCATATCGCTATCCCACGACTTTTGTCACCTCAGTGCACAGAATTTACGTGGCGTGAATCGCTCCCAGTTTTTGCAATCGTGCTGATACGCTGCTGATCAGCAGAGTATAATGCCTAATGTGTTCCTTCTACAAGACCGCGGGTCACGGATTGGAGATTCGGTAGACAGCCCTTCATAAGGGTGTGTTCCCCAATCACGTCTGCGGTATAGTCCTTCCTTACTCCCCAACTTCGCCGTGCAACTCAACATAAAAAAGGGTATTGAAATCGCATAATTATTAGGTATTGCGATCGACAGGCAATTCCGTGCAAGAAACTATGTTATCTGAAACACTGATTTTTAGTAATGTCACAACAACCCTCGAATCAGAAAATCTACAAAACTTATGGAATAAATATGAACCCTTTAAAATATTGTAAACTGTCCATATAACTGCCTATTACCACAGAGAGCTTCAGTACCACACCAAGGACTGTCTGCAGGTGACGATGGCATATCTACGTATTGATTACTCAAAACCTTATTAGGTCCATCGTATAATATAAACAGAAGATCTCACGACATTAATCCACAACAAGTTATGTAATTGTACTGTTACGAGCTACCGAATGCTCTGTTATACTTGCATAATTTTGTTTCAGGGATGTAGCGCTTTGGTGCCACGATGTTTGCTCGACGATATGTATACCAGATGCCAATCAATAAATTGAAGGGAAAAGAACCTTCTCTGATATCAGCATTTTTTCACTAACGTAATTTTTTGTCTATCTCCAGGTAGAGCATAAAAACTATAGTTCTATCAGACTCCTTTTGGTAATTCATCATTTTGTGAACGTGCGTCACGGTAAGACAAGTTTTCTGCCTGAGCCGAGCATCACCCGCTGAGAGCGTCCCACGGCGGCCGTGACATTGCTTTGAACGACACACGGATTAAAAAATCTTTTAGTCTCAACATTGTAGATACATACACCTTTCATAAAATGCAATTACAAAAAAATCGAGTTTTCGACCATTTCGAATGAGAACCAGGCCTATAGGTAAATGTCGGAATGGCCGATTTCGTTCCTCACAATTCCTAAATACAAGCTTGTGGTCCGTGTGTAATGACCTTGTGTTCGAAAGGACGTTAAAATCTCTAATTCGCTTCTCTAGTCATTGTCGCACGCTACAATTTCGTGAAGCTACAAATTTATGAGTTTAACTGAATTTTCAGTCGGTTCTTGCTAGAACATAACAATAACATCAAGGTAATAATATTTTCTGATTTTCTGCAAGATATTATTTATTTGAACAAGACCCGACTTTCGGCATTTTTGGACCAGGGTCGGGTGGCAACTGAATGTCGCAACCACAGATAAAATGACGTGCGACTTAAGCCCATGATATATATAAAATGATAAAATACAGACTGTTTACAAAGAAAAGTGTCACGTTTATATGTTTTGGAATGCTTGCATTGGTATCATTGGAACCTAACACTATACTATTATCAGATCTGTTCAGTTCCCTACGCCAATGCTCTGTCAATACATAACCATCACTGTACTAACAAGGGAACATCCCCAATTGTAAATAAACGATCTTGATGAAACTTTGCGGGTGTGGCGGACTGCGAAATCGAGGATCTGTTTTTGAAGCCCAAAATGTCCTTGTGACAACATCGAAATATGGTATTTGTAAGATATTTTCTTTCCGAGTTAGGAAGAAAAATCTGTGTTGCAGTTAGATTCTTGGAGTGGTCAATGTGAAAGGATCGTTTAGAGCATCGCACAGGAGAACAAGGAACTTGTTCATCGGGTGATCCAAAAGGGCTCGATGGCACCGGTGTCGTGGGTCGTACACGATTTTCGATGTTGTAAGAACTTTCTGAGAAGAGTTTTCAGATCTTGTTCTGTTGAATTATTGTGATGTTAATCGCCACTTGAGAAACAACGTAATCAAGCTGCAGTCACTAGTAATTTCTCCCGGCGTATATGATGTTCAAATAACTTACGGGAATGCAGTTTTGACTTGAAAATGGCAGGATGTGCTCCTGTCGAAATATAGCGGTTGGCGACGACGACACCCGGCTGCATTCCCGTAAGTTATTTGAACATTGTCAGTTCTCTTCGCCATGGCTTACCGATGTACTGAAATATGCCTGATGCAAATCGGGATACTTAGGTCTCCCGCGACAATTTGAAATCCTGCTGAATTTTGTTTTACGTTGTTCTTTGTAGCATATATTATGTGAAGAAACTTCGTATATTTTATCTGCACGGCGAAACAAAAAGTTATGGTTTAAGCATTTCTTAACAGATTATCGCTACTGTTATGCTCTTGTATCATAATCGAAAATAAGTAACTCATTATTAACAAAATGCAAGTATGTGAAACGCAAAACTAAACACCAAAAATTTTATGTAAACATAATTTAAAACATAAGTAAATAATTGGAATAATAATGAAAATTTAGATCTTTTAATCAGGTATGTCGAAAACACTCCGGAAGCACATTCTCTACAGCTTATTTTCCAAACGTAGTATTTCGGATACAAGTTTTAATGCACGTGGATGAATCTGACTTGTAAGTGCCTAGACATGCTTACGGAGCATTGATGCACCCTTTTATTTGTTTACTTATTTATTTATTTGGGTTTAGGCGATATACACTTATTAACCAGCTACTTTGTTGATACATAAGGTAGTCTTTCTTCATTTAGAGGTTACGTATTCTGATATCATCTACAACAAAACCGAAATTTAACATTAATGTGGCAGACGTGTGTACAGAAACCATTCAAGACAAATGTAACTAAATATCTGTCTTTGTCTTTCAGATACTTTCCTATAATTTGAAAAATCCTTTTATCATTCGCGCTTGATAGGATATAGACGGATATCAGTAATGGTATCTTCAGTTAGTTCAACGTGCGATATAATTTAATTTGTTGTGTACGGTAGTTGGTACATGCTAATATTACATGATTTAAGTTGGCTGCTTCTTCACCGTCATAGCTGCACATTAGTCAATCTATAACTTTGATTTATTAAATTGCCTGGCATCTTCTATAGCCTAATCACATTCTTATTATGGAGCTCTGTGGTTCAACTGAGTCGGACTGAGTGAACGCTCCCAGTTTCCACAAGAGTTCCGGTTGAATACGGGCATAAAATTTTCCTTTGTTCCTTTGGGTAATTGTCTACTCCCTGCGCCTTTCTTCCTGTGCTTGGTGATGTATGTTCCGTATAAAGTCACTAGATAGGGTCAAATTCCCGGAATATGCCTTGAGTTATAGTTTCTTTGGCATGTCTATCGGCATCCCGTTTCCAGTGACGGCTGTTATGTCATTTTATCCACAAGAAGTTCACATCAATATCAACTTTTCTTGCAGTTTGCAATCAGAAGTGGTCGCGTTCCAATATCAACTTTTCTCTGGAGAGTAGTTTTAGAGTCTGTTAAGATCAAAACATTTTAAAATTCGTTCCTTATTCCTTAGGCAGCCGCTTCGCGAGTTGCCGATATTTCTGCAGTATGAATGGACATTTAATTAGGTATAGCATACCACTCGATAGTGTTTTGTTAACGGGCAATAGAACACGTAACCTGATCCTTCTGGTGACCCGGAATCACCCGTGTAAACTTGGACGTAATTTGACCACCTATTTTATATGACAGACAATGTCCTAGATATTGTTTTTCGATATGGGCAAACAAAATATCTTGTTAGCCAAGGAAGGTGACTTATCGACAGAAGGATTCCGATATACTGCCGTCTTGAAGGATAATAATACTACTACTACTAATAATAATACTCTGAGTTGATGATAGTTGGTCATATGAAGAGGAGTTCTATGATTTTTTTATTTTTGTGTCACGTACTTTGATATAGCTGCTATATTTTCTTGATCATCGCGTTATTAGTAAGTATTTTAGGGTACTCTACAAGAGTGTGTTGGTTATCTATGTCGATACAGCCTCCAAACATGCTCTCATTATTCTGTATTGTAGTTTGTCCAATTTCTGTAATACACATTTTCGCGCGTTCCCGTAGAAGACCGAACCGTAATCTAGCACAGAGCACGTTAACAACTAGTAGAAAACCAGAAGAGTCTGTGGGTCAGCTCCCCACGATGTGAGTATGGTGGATCCGGGAATGTTCTGTTTTTGATTACTTTTTAACGTCACGTAGTCGTCCCCTACGCTCCACGGAGTATGGAACCTCCTCCTCATCATCATCATCATCAGTCCGTGTGTCTTTAGCATGATATTCTGATGTCTAAATGCAGCCCTAAGAACCTGACTATTTATTAGGGAAGGTATACCGACCCAATAGTGTGCTACTGGCACCGGCGTCAGCTTTTTCCTTGTAAAATTAACTGTGGTTTACCTGCAGATAGTGCGAGCCTGTTTCTGATGAACATGATATTTATATTCAAGGGGTAAACTAACTACGTACTATATTCATTACAATAAATATTGAAGGGTGCGAACTGAGGTTCAATGAAGCGTTAGGCAGCAAAACACGGGTTTCAATCACTCACGGTAATTCAGTAGTTCTTAATATTGTTGTAGAAAGGACTAGCACACCACTACAATTCGAAAGCCTGGAACATTACAAAGTAATTTCATTTTGTACACATTGACATTAACATATTAATAGATCTTGTTAAATAAATGTAGTTTTGATAGAGTCATTAAACAATATTCAAATATATAGTTAATAGGTACATTTGACACATTTCAGATGAAATAAAATTTACAGCTACCTGTCTTATAAACACAATAAACCCAAGGTAAGACAAGTAACAAATAATTAAAATGCATTAGTTTATTTATACAGCAGAGCATTTTGAAGATTCTTTGCAGTTTTGAGAAATAATATGAAGAACTGCAATTACGCTAGCTGATTTTACGCTCGACATTCATCCGACACATGTAGGAGCGCCAGGTTTTCTAACTGAAAATAAGGGCCATTCTGAAAATTGCTAACGCGTTATGCGATGTAGGCTGTAACATTACACTATGGACATTTTCTATAGCACTTCTTATTTCGCTTTGATGAGTCCAAGGCAAATTTATTTCCACACACTTAAAATACATAACACACTTGCATGTACAGACCTGATTACAAACATTTGCAGTCTGGTTTGCTTTCAGAAGGAAAACTAACATCACCTTTCACATATATGAAAAGTATATGTATGAAAAGTATATATAAGACAAGTATATATATGACAAGTATATATATGAAAAGCTTATTTTAAATTTGTTACAATTTACAGTTCAGCTTTAATGAGTTGAGCAGAGCCTCTGTTTCTCACATCAATACACTTATTATTCATAAATGGAAACATTCTGTGTGAGCATTACGTCCTAATATATTCATAATAAAACACATGACTTTTTCAAATTTTTGACACTAATTTCTTCGTATTAGGAAGCACGAAACAAAGATATCTCATTTCACAAGAATTAACAGCAAGATTAACTTTATCATTTAAAATTTCCTTAACGGTACAGAACTCATCACACAGTTCACCTTTACATAAAATTCAAAATATGAACGTTTTGCAGCTCATTGAAATTAATTTCTTTGGTTAGGCAAAGAAGGTGTGTCGCACTTCCAAAAAAATTATCATTCTTTCTCTAGCAGCTTTTCTCACCAAGTTCCTTTACAGTAATGTAAGTTCCATAATAGTTAGATCTGCATTGTCTGTGTAGTTCTAGAACCTAATACCAACATAAACTTACATACATACACTTTTTAGTACATGCTTGTATAATTAGTAGTTGAATGTTGGAAATGACGTTAATGCGCTGCATATTAGGTTCATTACGGGTTCGGGATAAAGCTTTGATCCCAAACAGTTCGACCTATAGTTCAGAATATTTCGATAATCGATGTTGAACCGTCAAAAACCGAAAACTTCAACCACACAAAACTTAGTTCGTTTATGGAATACTAAAAACCGCAGGTTGTGTTCAAGTTCACAAGTAGTAGTTGTGGAACTGCGTACTCTCCGCCAGGCACCGTACGGTGGCTTATAGGAGTTTCTGTGTATATGAAGATGTAGAACCTTTGCGTCCATTCACTGATTACTACTGAAGTTTCACAGATGTATCAAATCAGAGAAAACTGGAACGTACAATGGTCATATATTTGATAAATTCACAGAAAATTGTCATGGAAGCGGCGAAAAACCCGAATTGGCATCTGATTTAAGGAAGAGTCTGCTTGCAAGAGTTCAGAATCCGATTTCCGTCGCTTGATCTATGACATTTCTGCAGCTCTTGTGCAGCCATCAATAGAACTATACTAATCAGAGACCTGCTAGGGGCATTAAGCAATGAATGGATGAGGAAGAGCCTCTGACTCGTGATAAGTGCGACCCAGAAAGGTGGAACTTTTAGAATACACAACGGTGGGCAACTGCAACTGGCTGCTTCACGGAGCAGGGAGAGAGCAAATATAACCGTGGAGCAGTGAAACGGCTAACACCACTGTTTCGCCATAAAAAAGTTTCGTAAAAAGAAAAGATAGCTTGGAAGTTGCGCAAAGGAAATTCCGACGTGTTTTCCATTTAGAGGGTCTTGGTCTGTTGCACTCTAAACACGACAAGAACGTGAGTTACAAACTTGGAAGAGACTGGCTCAACACTGAAAAACTAACCAAGAGGACGACTGGGAAGAGCACGTACTGTGCTTACATCGAATCTGTACTTTTTTCACTATTACGGAACCCACAGCGTTACCGTAAATAAGAGGTGTTCACAGAATTCTTCGTGTTTATTTAAACTCTTACGGATGAGTTGCAGCTTCAAGAAGAAGAACAACCATTAAATAATTAGATTTATGATAGCTGATTAAGAGGAATGTAAGCTAGTACAACGAATTTATATACGAGCAAAAGACGACAGATTAAGTCAAGGTTCACGCGAGCAAGGAAAAACATTGTTACGAGGCACATAACAAGCTTAATGCGCTTCGTTGTCAACATTTAAATAACTGTGAGGGCACAGTAAGACATGCAGCTACCTCACACAGAAATATCGTACCTCACTTTTTGGGAAAAATGGATGGCGGACCGCAGTGACTCACTTGGGATCAGTGCAGAGTTGCGCTGAAGTCTTTCGTTCCATCTAAATTGTACAATTTTCTGGAACTTCGTAAGGCCTGGCTCCTACAGGGCTGTGCAACGTTGCAAGGAGCAAGATGACCTGTGACAGTTGTTGCAACTAGAATGAAATTTTCACTCTACAGCGGAGTGTACGCTGATATGAAACTTCCTGGCAAATTAAAACTGTGTGTCGGACCGAGAAGCGAATGTGACCATTCTGTGAAGTTTGGAAGGTAGGAGACGAGGTACTGGTGGAATTAAAGCTGTGAGGACGGGGCGTGAGCCGTGCTTGGGTAGCTCAGTTGGTAGAGCACTTGCCCGCGAAAGGCAAAGGTCCCGAGTTCGAGTCTCGGTCCGGCACACAGTTTTAATCTGCCAGGAAGTTTCAGTTGTTGCAACTGTTCTGCGGGTTAAATAAATATTCGGCAGTCACATCATCTCAAAATGTGATGGTGTTCCGTAGCGTCTGAGTTCATCAAGTGATCCCCTTCGGTCCGCAGCTCGTGGTCGTGCGGTAGCGTTCTCGCTTCCCGCACCCGGGTTCGATTCCCGACGGGGTCAGGGATTTTCTCTGCCTCGTGATGACTGGGTGTTGTGTGATGTCCTTAGGTTAGTTAGGTTTAAGTAGTTCTAAGTTCTAGGGGACTGATGACCATAGATGTTAAGTCCCACAGTGCTCAGAGCCATTTTTTTGATCCACTTCCTAACTCCCACGGGAATCAATCATTTGCGAGTAGGGGGCTAATGGACGAGGAACACTGCACTGCAGCGTGTGACAAGCTGGAAATTTCAGTCGGTCACGGACTGTGTCCGGATGGCTGAAGCGGTTAACGCAACCGCTCATGAGGTAAATTGGGATTCCATTCCTGGTCCGGCACAAATTTTCAACTTCCGCTGTTGCATTTCTACAGTGCTCTGTGCAACTGGAAGTCACTAGATTTCCGCCCCCTCTCCTTCCTTTTTTTATATTAAAATTCACGCTTGATATTTTCCCTTAAAGAGTGCACGACTCCGCCAAAACATCCTGAATAAGTTTACATTAACTGCACCCTGACAGATCTCGGGCAGCGACTCTTTCTGAGTCTCAGAAGACAAACTGGGTGGAGTAAGCAATCCATAGATTGTAATATTCAAGCACTGATGATTTGAATTCGGCTCTTTCATTTTAAGTACTAACTGTTCAGTTACTTGCAATGGAACATTTTTACTGAATTTCTTCTACTTTGGTTGGGGGCTCTGTACGCATTTGCTCTACATCTGCGTGCGCATCTAGTCTCTGAAAACTAACTGCAGAGTGCATGGTAGAAGATACGTGTTACACTATATACACTTATGGCTATTAGAATTGTAGTAACATTAAGGCGGCAAGCAACGAACGTCGGTCATGACACGTACTGCAAACATGGATAAGCAAATGAAAAGCATTTCTGTGCTACCGCTAAAAGTAGGTAGCAGTTGCGACATATACTTACTGTATGCAAGGGATAATAACGCAGCGGGTTTCTCGTTCATAAACCGCATTTGGATTTTTTTTTTTTATCGTGTCGTACCTCTCTTAAGAAGGAGAAATGTCTGTCAGTGAATTCGACAGAGGCAGGATCGTGGCTTATTGAAACAGTGGTTGAATATTTCACGATATTGCCGCTCGCACTGGTTGAGATCACACAATTGTTGTGCGAATATGAATATATATGCCATATTCGGCGTCATGTAGGATCTCAACGGCACCACGCGACTAGTACCCGAAAGGAACACATTTTATTCGTTCCTCCGTGCAGGATTGTACTGCCACTTCAGGTACCTTGAGCCAGGGAATGAGCTTGTTTCCAGCAAGACAAGTATCTACACGGACAGTGCGACGACGTATGGAGTACCATGGTCGGCAGGGCGACCACTGTTGCGGCTTTTATTGACGATGCAAGAGAAGTACCACGTCATCTTTTCAGACTAGTTCCTATTCTGCATACAGCATCACGACGGACGCATCCGTGTATGGAGACCTCTAGGGAACTAACATTGCAAGACTGCGTTCGCCATTGTCGTATGGGCCTTGGAACCTGACGTAGTTAATGGTAACGGGTCCGACTGGGTACAAAATACGAGCACCCCTAGTTCATAAAACTGGTAATTTGGATAAGAGGTGTGGCATTCCTAACGTGTTAAGGCCAGCTGCTCTGCTGTATCTTCGGGACCTCTGTGACGTTATCTTTCAACATGATAACGGAAGACTACATATTGCCCATGCTGTTCTGACCTATCTCCATACAGATGGTGTTCAACTCGATTGTTGAACTCGGGCATAAAATTGAAGCAGCATGGAATGAGGTACCGTACTTGTCACCCAAGCTTAGACTCTATGCTGAACCAGGTCAGAGCCGTTGTTGCTGCAGGACGTAGTAGCTGGTGTACTAGTTTTCGCATCCAGTAAACCCGTTAACACTTACAGATTAAATCACGTATTCTTCCTACATACTGTTATGACAAAACGACGCTAGAATCTTCCGGCCACAGCTGTGAATTGTTTGATTGCTCTGGGATAGGGCTCATCGAACTACAACATATGAAATACTAGTTCACTTTATTACATGAATGATAAAAAGATTTACATAACTTGAATTAATACTGTGCCACAAGAGTGCCTGATAATTTACACCTGTCGTTGACTATTAAAGCATCACTTAATGCGCTAATTAACAGACTGTTCCGTTGAAGTACAATCTTCAAAATTTCGATCAGAGATTTTAATAATGCTGTAGTCCTACTCGATGATGTTGATTGCTTCAGCTGAGGTCACGAACTGGGCCGACCACTTATATGCTCAGCTTTATATTCACCTCCGTGCGACATAACTGCTGAGAGGGAGGACGTGATCTTCTCAGCTTCTGCCATTCGTCACTGCGGATTGCAGAAAGACCTCGCTAACATCTCTGATATCGATGTGCGTTGCAGACTTTGGCGTGGAACCGCGATCTTTGGACGATGTCTCACATATTGTGTATGAGAAATAAAATTTTGGTATCTCTCTTAGTGATGCAGTTTTAACGATCAGTAGTAACTGAAGCTATGATGCCACTACACTAGTCATATAATTTCACGATCGATTATCGATCCTAACCTGAATTATATTAGGTGAATACCATTGTTTCTTACACATAAAAGGTATTTATAATAATAGCAAATCATTGCTGGTTCCTTGCTGATACCGTAATCACTATAAAAATCTTATGAAACTGTATTTTAGGATTTTCGTAATAAACCCATATTTCGAATTCTGAAACAGTTTAATTTATCCCCCCCCCCCCCCATATTTTTTTGTCATCAATTGAGGATCCACAGCAACTAAAGACCATAATAGGATCGTAGGATTCATGGGGTGGGGGGGGGGGAGGTAAGACGGGCGGAAACCCACTCATTTGATTAATTCCTGAAGTGTGTCACAGGTGGAAACTGTTGTGCAACATTAAAATTCAATTAAACGACTGATTTGAAAGCTAACATTTATTCAGTGGATGCTGGAGAACAAAGGATCATGTTTTACACGTATAACTCCAACCGAAACCCATTAGTTGAATTAATATTACTAATACATACTAATACATAAATTATCCTCTCCAGGAGACACCACCTTACAGAAGCACTGTCCGTGTGGGCGGAGAGGTTTCTGTGTTCAGATAACTTTAAGAGCTATGCCGGCGGTAGCGTAGCTCCTGGCAGGGCCTCCCAAGCCGGACAGGTCTTAGTCGATGAAGCAGATGAAGTGTATCTCACGACGACCTATCTTTCCACTCCCAGTCCTTCATTCTTTCACATTTATAAGAAAACAGGAGATGAACCTCGACAGCTGAAGAGAAAGCAATTCATCTAGGGGAAGGTTACCTCAAAATCAAATACCTTGGTCCTCCAGGTTGGGGTTGGCAATGAATTACCACACCATCACGGAAAATTTGTTAATGGTAAACAGACTACAAGGAAGCCTCGGAATTTGGTAATACAAAATAGACGAAAAGAGCGAGAACAAGGTTTACGATTTGTTACATGGAATATTCGTAGTTATATAAAACAGGCACCGCAGTCAGTCTAGTCAAGGAGATTGAAAGATATAAGATGGATCTTGTCGCTTTGCAGGAAGTCCATTGGGAGGATACTGGTACCCTAGATATCGAGAAGTAAACAACCTTTTATGGAGGCTGAGAGACAGGACACAAACTGGGTACGGCATTTTGTGTGAGTAAGGCTCAGGCTGCTAATGTATATGGGTTTGAGGCTGTGAGCCATAGAATAGCAGTTTTAAAATTGGCGTAGAGAGATGTATATCGTTTGTGAATTGCCATGCACCCATAGAAGAAAGAACACTCGACAGCAAAAAAAGTGGGTCACCCCGAATTCCAATGTGTAGGCTGCACCTGAATGTATGCAACCAACATAGCATATCTGTGTTGCACATAGTCGCAACCCTCCACAGTACAGTCGTTGTAAGATATACAATGGGTACCGATAGAGACTACTAGAGAACACGAGTCTTTATGACAGTCCGTCCAGATGTAAAGTAACACCACGATAGTACAGAAGAGATCAGACAGTCCTTAACGTTTGTAAACTAAACTTAATTACAATAAGTGACATTTCAAATGTTATGGGACAACTAGTTTTGTCACATAAATCGTTCAGAAATCCTTAGGCACAATTAAATATTTGAGACAGTATATGGATTTATAAAGTTGTATGGCAATTGGAAACAAGTTCTTTGCTGTCTAAAAGGTTTACCCAACACATGCTGAACGTTGTTCAACGTTGCGTGGTTTCGTATCAACTTTATGTAATACTAAGCAGTTAAAAGAAAACGTGATTAACGGAGGCAACCAGTCTACGGAAATCCCAACATTAACAGCGCATCACAAGTAATATCATTGTTCACATTACTCATCAACAGTTACTTGTACACTTGTACTTTAAATGACATTACCAACGTCTTCGTTCTGGATACGGATGCAAACCCAGAACGTAAAGCCATTGTTAACCAAGCAAAGCTTTGTGCCTTATCGAGACTCGATCACTAGGCAGAAAGAGATATCAAATATTGACGTTTGCACCAGTATCAGTTATCAATTCTCAACTTGAACGTAAATGACGATAATGTTTGTACGAAAGCAGGGGACCCTAACATGACAATTACCTTCTTGGTAATTAACCTCGGAAGACGTTGTATAGTGTTCCATTGTCAAGGAATAAAGGATGCACATGTTTAAAACTGAAATGCCATCAAGTAATGCTGGGCACAAGGATGTGAACCCAGCACCTAATCGGATTGTTGAATAAGTACGTAAAATCAGAATGCAGATATCACAGTTTGTCACCAGTAGAGGGGTTGGAACCTTAAATGACGACTGAAGTTGTATTGCCTGACCGGGATTCGAACCCGGCACCTACCGCCGTCGTTGTCTAACCAGGAACAGACGAGAAATGTCCAATGTTGATCCACCATCAGCGAGATGTGCACACGTTTAACTAGAAATAAGGTGACGAAAACGTCTATGCTGACTGAGAGTCGAACGCCGCACACATGGTTATGAAGACACGTTAATAATCAACTTCATATTCAGTAGTAGCTAGGAGTAGCACGTTTAGTTGCAAACCTTAAGGCCTTACTCATCCCTAGTAACGTGTTGCCTAATATCTGCGATATCATGATATTAATTTACAAGTGGATTGACTGCCGTAAAGAGCAATGTTCTCTAGTAGTCGTGTATCATTGAGATGTAAATGAAGTGCCTCAGCAGAAATTAATTTCCGTCGAGCAGCACGTATTGTTTCAGAGACACTGAGTACATGTTATAAGTGCACAAAACGCGTATTATATACTAAGTATATACTATTATCTGGAGAAGCTGCCACCAAACCTGTTTACTTTTACATTCCGCTTAGTTGTCGTGGTTGAATACAGGTTTTCTTAAGGCTACATCTAATGCACAGCGCTTACAAGAAAGTATAGTTTCCTGCGTCATGCTATTGCTAACTAGGTGAAATATTTTGTGGTAGTTATGAATGTATTTTTGAAAGTATTGTTCGTCATATATTTGAATAAATCGTCAACTGTAGGTGTGCCTGCCCATGTTATAGCATAATAGCTGTAGCTGCGTTAGTTTGTACTACAGACTTGGGTAGGTTAGGTGTAACTTTTGATCCTTCAAGGGCCGGTCAAAGTGGCCAAGCGGTTCTAGGCGCTACAGTCTGGAACCGCGCGACCGCTCCGGTCGCAGGTTCGAATCCTGCCTCGGGCATGGGTGTGTGTGATGTCCTTAGGTTAGTTAGGTTTAAGTAGTTCTAAGTTCTAGGGGACTGGTGACCTCAGAAGTTAAGTCCCATAGTGCTCAGAGCCATTTGAACCATTTGATCGTTCAAGGGGTGATCGTGGCCATGCGGCCCGGGTCTGTACTAGCCGCGGCTCGCGAGCTACGGGCCAGCCAGGCTGGCCGAGGCGAGACGCAAGTGAGCGAGCTGGCGGTGGCGTTGGTGGGCCAACAGCCCGGGACGAGCCAGCATGGCTGCGCCGCATGCCTCTGCCCCTGCCGCTCCGTTTGACGTAAATATGTTTACCTCCTCTCCTAGAATCAGTATAAGAGCGGCAAGCAGAAATACACATCAGGCTGTCTGCCGTAATGGCTCACTGGGAGAGGTCTATTTGAGGTAGAGTCAAAAAATGGTTTAAATGGCTCTGAGCACTATGGGACTTAACATCTGAGATCATCAGTCCCCTAGAACTTAGAACTACTTAAACCTAACTAACCTAAGGACATCACACACATCCATGTCCGAGGCAGGATTCGAACCTGCTACCGTTGCGGTCGCGCAGTTTCAGACTGAAGCGCCTAGAACCGCTCGGCCACTCCGGCCGGCCGAGGTAGAGTCGTCGCTCTCATTGAGGAAGGAGGATGTTCCATCAGAGAAGCTGGCAGACGGTATGGCGTACCACATACCACTGCAACGAGATGGTGGAGGATCTGCCTTGAAAGAGGCACCACCAACAGGGCACCTGGCTCAGGTAGGAAGAGAGTGAGAGAGTGATCTCACAGCAGGAAGACAGGAACCTAGTGTCTAGGAGCAGAGGAAATCCCTTTCTGAACGCGAACCAGTTGCGGCGGGAGACCAACTTCCCCGGCTCCAGTGACACGATTCGCCGAAGGCTGAGGGACGCTGGACTGCATACACGACGATCCGCCGTGAAACAAGAGCTCAGCGAAGACAACGTTTTATGCCGGCTAGCATTTGCGGAGCTCCATCTGAGGGCGTCGTGGGACAACGTCATTTTCACTGATGGAGGGTGTTTTCCACCAATAACGACGGTCCACGAATCGTTTACAGGCCGCAAGGGACTAGCCATCGACGCGAATATGTAACCACGACGAGAAGAAGTGGCCGGCTATCTGTTACCTTCTGGGGTTGGAATTCTGCGAGAGGGGCGGGAATTCTTCACAGGATAGAAGGAACTCTGGACAGTGCGCAGTATGACCACATATTCGAAAATGTGATGCTTCCGTCAGTGCGAATGCTGTACGCAGAAGCGGACGTCACATTGGAAGAGGACCATTCTCCCATTCACAAGTCTGCATTTGTTCAGCAGCGGCTCTCCACGATTGGCGTCAACGTCATGGACTGTCCGCCACGGGCGGCAGATATGAACTCCATGGGAAACATGTGGGCTGAGGTCGCCAGAACATTAACAGAGAACTGGCCACGAAACCAACCAACTACTGCGGACGCTCTTTGGGACTGCGTCCTGGAAGCCTGGGAGGAAGTTGCTTCTTCAGGCTGTTACGTCCGACGGCTTATACATTCTATGCCAAGACGCGTGATAGAAGTACACAATAATGAAGGATTCTGGATAAAATATTAGAGTTCTTAAAATGTTTTGTTATGTCTTCTTTTTCGTCATTTTTCCTCAATTGGAGCTAGTGGAAGATCGCGTGGCAACAGAAAAGATACAATATGGGTTAGCTTTCCTTTCAGTTGCCTTTTTAATTCAAGTGGGTTTCTTTTGAATATACAGTTTGTTAAGTATTCTATTTTGATTTCATTTATACCCTGTCTACATACTTACAAACTAATCAGCGTAGATGGGCTCTGTCACAGTACTTTTTGATATTTCAAATTCGTCTCTCTCTTCACCTCCATCCATGAATACACCCTCCGTCCTCCACACAATATGCCAACGATTTCATGCTATGTTTAATCGCCGCGCGGGAGTAGCCGAGCGGTCTGAGGCTCTGCAGTCATGGACTGTGAGGCTGGTCCCGGCGGAGGTTCGAGACCTCCCTCGGGCATGGGTGTGTATGTTTGTCCTTAGGATAATTTAGGTTAAGTAATGTGTAAGATTAGGGACTGATGACCTAAGCAGTTAAGTCCCATAAGATATCACACACATTTGAACATCTATGTTTACTCGTTGTTAATACCTCTTCTATTGTCTCTCACACACTCTCTCTCTGACACTATCGCCGCAAGTGCCCTTCTATTACACTCCCCCAAAACTTTGTAAACAAATATAGCGGTTTCCAATGAAGCCACATTTTCTCTTTTAATTGCTGCTATCTTTACTCTCTATCATTCCTCTCACCACCTATGAAACCGTATTCTTTGATCTCCCCTTCCCTATAACCCATTCTTCGTCCTGAGAACAGTCCTTCCTTATCTCTCGGTCCTACGATAAAACGAACTGTGGCACACATCTAAGTAATCAATACTTTGCAAGCATTTCACGCTTATATTTTGCACTTCTGCACTTCTATCCATTCCCAGATCCCGCCCTCCTTCCTGTTACGCGTCCCTTGACATCTGCATCTTCATCTAAATGAATACTTGAAGTTCATAATTATGTGCTTGGCAGGGTGTTCTATGGTCTGGTGGATTAATCTTGTATTGATGTGTAAAACGTGTAGGTTCACATCTCACGTCAGGCGTAGATTTTTAGCACACACAAGTAGCTCTCCTTTACCCCTAGTAACGCCAAGTGCAGAACGCCAGAAAGCTCCGTAGTTCAATATCCGCAGTAAAGATAACATCCCTTCGCTGCCAACTGGGCATTCGTTTGAGCTGTGACAGATGGAGAAACCCCGTAAGTCAGAGACTCTGTCACCAGCAAGCCATCGTAAACTAGAAAACGTATTTCATTTAATGAACCAATGGCCATGTAAGTTCACAAGGCTCTTACTTTATTTGAAACAGACGTTGAAAATTGTGGTGCTGGACTGGGATTAGAATTCGATTTCACTGTGTTCCCGAAGATTGCAAACTCTTCTAGGCGACACCGAAAGGCACCTATCTGGTTTCGAATACTGATCAGCACAAAATATTCATTATTTCATTTCAAGCCCTAGCATGTGCACTCCGAACTACTGGTGAAAAATAATTGCATTTTCAACGTCTCTTCGTGCGTTGTCAGCTGTAACGTGTTCGTTTCAACTCACGGCCACATGATGAGCTTTTTATCACAACATTACAAGATCAAACGTTTCCGTTTGTTGAGAACTGCTTTCAATGATTATAGATGGTACAATCACCAACAATGCGACAATCTTCCAAAGAAGAAGGACCACTAGGCTTCACCCATAAGTGAATACTACAATCCGAATTTATCTTACAACGTCTACGACAAGACAAAGACAAACTTCCGTGCGGAAGAAGGTACGAACCCTCACTAGCAATAATAATCTCAGAAACAGGTATAGTACGGTAAGCCAAGATTTCACGAGTTTCAAAGGATTCCAAACCGGTTCTCCCTGCATTGTTACAAGCAACGAAAGCAACTGTTATCCATCCGTTACCCAAACTGGAAGAAGAAGAAACTTTCATTAGAGAAAAATTTAACTTCGCACCACAAAATAAAGTAGGTCCATGAATAAGAACAAATTGAGTAGTTTTACCTACTCCCCTTACTTCGTTCTTTTTACCCTTACCAGAAGATGTCGAAGCACCAAGAGTGCCGTCCACATTGACAAGTGATTTGTAAACCAGCATTCGCCGGCGACGACGAAAACAACGTTTTCAAGTTCAAACATTCCTCTCCATCCTACTGGTGAAAACGTATTTGGGTTCGACGTTGTGTTCGTTGTGATTACCAACGACGACATGTTGTAGATTCAACTTCTAGCCAGCAGAGTATTTTTCATCACATCATTGAAAGTACAAACATGCCATACCTAGCTATTATTGGAAAAGAATTTGATAGTTAAAGTTTCATGACCACGTGTGCGGAGTTTGAATTCCATTCAGTACAGAACTTTTCGTCGCCTGATGTCTAGCTAAACATGCGCCCATCTCGCTACTGGTGAACTAACAATAGCTATTTATCGTCTGTTCCTGGCTAGAAAACGACGGTGCTAGATGATGGGTTCGAATCCCAGTAAGGCAAAAACAATTCTATCGTCAATTAAGGCTCCAGCATTTCGCTATTGGTGAAAATATTTGATATTTAACTTCTGATTTTATGTACAGTCGTGCTCAAAAGTATCCGAACGACCTGAATTGCATTTCACCTGATTCCCATGCGACCTACATAACGCAGCTGTCTAGCAGGTCCTCTAATCGCTCCTTGGTACAGTCGTTTGACTATTGAAAATGGTTCCAACAAATCACCACTACAAAACACTGCTCTGTATCGCAATAACTCAAGATGTAAAGTAATACCACGATACTACAAATATCAGGGAACACCTCATCACAGATAAGACTGTCCGTAAGGCTTGTAAGCTCACATTTATTGCAATAACTGACATACCTGAAATGTTAGCACTCTCATTATTACGTCAGAAAGGTAATGCAACTAGTTGAGACTATGTATGAACTTCAAATGACACGACGAACCGCCTCATGCTGCATATGGATTCAAACCCAGGCCATGCAGGCTAGGCCGCGGTGGCCGTGCGGTTCTAGGCACTTCAGTCCGGAACCGCGTGACTGCTATGGCCGCAGGTTCGAATCCTGCCTCGAGCATGGATGTGTGTGATGTCATTAGGTTAGTTAGGTTTAAGTAGTTCTGGGTTCTAGGGGACTGATGACCTCAGATGTTGAATCCCATAGTGCTCAGAGCCATTTGAACCAATCATGGAGGCTACGATTTCGTGGCTGACGGAAATTAACAGTCATTCCTGACTAGGCATAAAGAGAGTGATATACCTCAGTTTTGGACAGTATCAGATAGCAAGTATCAATTTTAAATTACATAACGGAACATTTTTAACGGTCGCGAATTCCTACCCAGCGTCTATTGTCCATGTTAACGAACTACGAGAGATGTTAAATAATGCTACTTCACAAGTAACTTACTTGAAATGCAGCGAGGTAAAGCTTTGTGTTGGACAGGGATTCGAACCCAGAACCTAATCGGATTGTTATCGAAGCACAATCAACTTTGACGTATCGGATTTTCTCGGCAGTAGCTAGATGTATTAAATGAAATGACGAGACGAAACATTAATTTTTCCTTCCAAGGACTCCAACCCGGCACGTATCGCTATTACATTCTAAAGAAAAGGAACGTTAAGTATGGGTTTGTTACACCAGCAGCGACATGTGAGCATGTTTGAACTAGAAACAATATGACGAAGTGTTCAGTGCTGACTGAGAATCGAACACCAAACATATCGTTGTTGAATACACACAAAGGCACGTCCGCTAACGAATTTTTCTCCACATTCAGCTCGGATTAACATCCTTGAACTTACAGTGATCTCGCAAATAGTTCTGTGTCTCACTGGGAGTCAAATACGTCAGATATCGTTAGTGTTGACAACGAATGAAAATGCATTAAAAACAAAAATTATTATCCACCAGCAGATAGGTGTTCTCATGCTAGAGCTTGATAATATATAGTGAAAAGTTTAGTGCTGGGCCAGGATTCCAAGCCATTCATGCGCAATATGTGGAGATGTTGAGGAATCTGCAGTTTTGAACAAACAACAAGTTGTAGTCGAGCTGTATTGTCACGAGGGATCAAATTCCGCGTTAAGGGCGGTCTGATTTGCATTCCCAGTTCAGAACCAATTTTATCGACATACAGAAGCTCAAATAAAAGATGGAATAAGTGTCCTGTGACCATACACTGGGTCTGTTTCGTCACTAGAAATAAATAACTAGTATAAGAAAGGTTACTGGTGATAGAGTTTCTACATGTCGCCACTCCTTACTTTATTGTGGTTCCACCTAACGTCTACTTGGTAGAGAGGGAATATCACATTTAATGTGATTTTCAGACCACAATGCCGTTATACCTTCTTCACTTGGCGTAGCCAGAAGAGAATAGAATCTGCCTCTCCCTATCAAAAAACATCGGCAGAAGTTGGAATCGAACCGAGACCAACATCATATGAAACTATCATCAGTCCAACAGATCACCAAACCCTCTTCTCTACGACTCATTTCTCTATCATAACACCAATGCGGCACACAAGACGAGAATTCTGACACACAGGCTCTCTGTAGTGGTTTGCAGGATGTTAAGTACATTCATTTACTTGGTTGACCGAATCGCCATGAACTAGCTGCCTTGGCTCCCCTTTGCATACATTCGACTATTTTGTAATCAACGAAATAAAATAACGTAAATGCCACCTACACATAACTGCCAACAGTGTAGAATGCAGAAATTTAAATAGGAAGTGTTCCTTTCCATTTGATCGACTCTATTGTGCTATCTGTTTGTTGAAACCATCGCGCAGTGCAAAAGAAATGCTGTAACTGTCTGTCTCTCAGAAGTCTAGATCCGGCCATATGCATTATCTCACAGCACTGTGGAATGCCGAAGTTCTGGAGGAACTGTTGAACACTTCCAGAGGTGCTGTAGCTACGTCACAGATAGTAGCGTAACGGTAAGCGTCGGCCACTGTTGATAAGACGTCGCGTGTTCCATTACATTCGCTACTACATTTTTTTTAAAACGCAATTCTGCTGATAACATCACGTCTCTGATAACGTCAGAGAATTCGCATATATCGTTGATGATTAATTTCTCTCTCATGTTTAGTATTGTTTTAACAACACTAAAAGAAACCTTACGAAAACTGTGCACTGCATTGTAAGAAATGAAATAACACTACCCACGATAACCTTACGACGAAAGTTAAGTCTGTTTTAACAAAACTGAGTATCTGTACACAAGGGTGCCTCTGTCTGCACGAATTAGTAAAATACTACTCACTTACATTTCGATTGGGTCTGTGTTTAAATTGTATGCTGTGTCATACTGAACAGGTATGCAAATGTGGCACTTCATAAATAAAGTTACGTATTCCTAGAAACCCAAAATTTGCTTGTCAGCAGCGGAAAGACGCGTTGCCTGTTGTGCAGCATTGTAAGTTTTTCACCATTGCACTTTGAGCTGAAAGTATTTTCTTGCGATTTGCTAATCTATTTATTTCCTTCATACTTATCACCATGGCATGGGAGTCTTGAGTGAAGAACATTATTCAATTTCGTATCGTTGACATTCGATTCGAATTTCTTCAGAGAACCTTGTATTGTATAGCAGCTTGGCAGTCAGAAAGCCGAGATCTACGACCATTAACACAACTTACTGAGTCGAGCTGCCAAGAGGATTTGATGTGTAAACGTTTTCTTCTGTTTTTGTTACAGAATTTTTTTCTGGGAATTCGCAGCACCATGAAATAATACAAAAAAAAAAGCTCGCACGCGCTGCCCCTACCACGGTTAGAACTGACGATTTTCTTAACCGTTGGAACACGAGACGCGGGCGGTACCACGGGGCTACGGACACACTGCTGCCAGCACACCACTCTCGTCATCGTATTGGTCGCTCAGCCTCATAATGCATCGTGAAAGATATTAAAAGTTGTCGCTTATGTGAAGAATAGCATTTCTTTAGCCAAAAAATTGAAATTTCTGTCTCAGTGTCTTAGTCTACGTGAGGATCATATACCACGAGTCATTCAAGTAGAAAGGGAATATCAAGTGAATTTAGCGAGTCAGTTCAGTATCATACGCGGAAGTGATTGCACTGTCACAGTGTTGCCAAATGTTTGTGACGATGTTGCCAATTCTCAGCTGTGCTAGGAACAGCTCTGTAGCGTTATAGGAGGAGAATCCTGTGCTCGTGTCATAGGAGGATACGGTGAGGAGGCGCGGGGTTTGGTTAATATGCAGCGTTTTCTCCTACCAGCTGTGTCAAACATTCAGGTGTGTAATCTTCCATCACGATTACAGTTTCCCACAAAATATATACGAATAAAACACTTACCTTGTTACTTTGTTACAAAAGATTATTTCAGTACAATAAAAAGTCTTTGGAAATCAACTTTGCCAACCTGTCACGAAAAGTAAGTTAACAAACCCTATGCACCTCGAAATCGATTGCATCTACGTGCAGTCTTGTGATCATACAAGTAGACTTTCATGAATTGCGCGAGAATGTAGAAAAATGTTGGTGCGAATGGAAGCTGTAAGAAACACAGTCACCTAATTATTCTGTGCCACGTAATAATCAATTCATTTGATAATTCAGAAGAGAAGAAACTAAAAATTATGCCCATTAAGACAGAAACTAAAGTGCAGATGCGGGCACTGTGCAGATCTGCGCTTTTTCATCTTCAGGTCTATACAAATAATGTATACTAACCAGCGTATTCATTGCTTTCGTAATGTTTCCCTCTTGTTTAGTCTTGTTATGATGAACTGGATCCACACCCATGAGTCTCATTTTTTCTTTGTATCCTTCCATCTACTATCTTAGTGTGTTATTGCTCGGTGTTCAAAAAGCAAAATATTATGCCTGCTCCCACGAGGTATTAAAATGAGGTCGCAAAAAGGCTAACGAATTATAATCAAAATACAGTGAGACGCCAGACAGTGTCGTCATGGTGTTAAGTGGACAGAAATAGTTGGGTGTTATTGTCGTCTTTTCTTATTGAGATTTTCATATTACCCTGACACAAGACGCCGAGATAAATGTGTATATTCTCCGTGACGAAACATCCCACATTCCATTCATCCTGATCCATTCGTTACGTGCATCGGCGGCAATGAGTGATAGGAAAGCTGTTGTGGGGTGACGAATAACAATAACAACGGTAGTAATTACAAATCAATAATCAAGGATGTTTACTGCATTACAGATGATTAACAAAATAACCAAGAATGGCTGAGTGTTTAATTGGCGCACTGAGTAGGTGTTCTTACCACTTTGTTACTGAATTCTGTTCTAGTTGTTTGCAGAGAGAAAACAAGATACATATCGCTAGTACAACGAGATATTACCTATCAACTATCCTTGCTTTACATCACGAGACGAACATGGCGTCACTGAGCTGATATTTGAAATACATTTCTGTTTTCTCTCTCTGTCTCTGTCTCTCTCTCTCTCTCTTTTTATTTTTATTTTAATTTTTTGAGGAAAGCATCGAGTAGCGCGATAATAAGCAAGTAGGCATATAACCTGTTTACAGTTATTTACATCGGGATACATGATGCAAAAATACAACTTTTAAGTGTGTTATTGAGTAATTCCAGATATTGACAGTCTATTCGTGAGTTTGCTCGCATTCAGTGGGGTGAAACCTATCACAGAAGCAAGCAAAACACAAATATTTCTTGCACCATGCGCAACACATAAACGAAATCTCGCTGCACTGACGTGTTGTCCGATATATTGCACGGAAAACATATCTGATTCATGTTGCTAAATACAGCTCTATCAGACATCAATTTGGAAGCGTACCAAGTGTATAAATGTGTATCTTGAAATGCGCAGAAAGGCCCATAGTGGTATTCGACTGAAACATAGCCATGACCAAATTGGAACTGTGGTCGACAGCATCGTCGTCTACCACCTTGACAACTCGAACGGTGACAGTGCTCGGCCGGTTACTTACGTTTACTGGTATCAAAGCTACAGCATGAAAACACAAAAATGTTAATAAACCGAAGATCATTAGTTTTGGAACCCATAGAAAGTAAAGCAGACATCAGTCGTAAGAGTGGTTTGAACACCACAGTGCTTTAATCGGCACGGACTTGTTGGAGGTGGTAAGCTGTTGCTTTCATCCGATCTTTGAGTTGACTTACCTAGCCAGTTAATAGGGGAACCTACAGTTTTACGTGGCTTTCGGATCACAGTGCAACTCGGCATTTTTCACATCAACAAACACTGCCACAGGGGAAATATGTGTAAAACGGCACATAAAAATTGTGGGACTGGTGAGGGATCGAACCTGAGACCTTCGTATCCATAGTCTTGCTCTTTATCACCTTGCCACCATGCGGGCAACATTGTGCTTTCTGCTTGCCATTAAAATTAAGGATCTCTCGTTTGTGCCTGCGTTGGCACTTGCGTGTCCCTTAGGAGACCTTACCTTTGTGATTACCCTCGTATACGTGTGTGTAAACGCCTTCCAACGCCCACTCAAGGAAGACAAGGATACCTAGTCTACCTTCAATATTATAAATACGCCTCTGTTTCTGGATGAACGCAGACTTAGGTTGATAATCATTTTGAATATTTATCAGTACTGTACCCATTGGTGTGAAACTCGTTTTCTACCAATGATTCCCACAGCTACAGGAACACTACTTTAGTACCTCTTACACAAAATACTTACGCAGTGCTATCAGACGAAAAGATCAATCTGACACAAACTGTGGGAAGTTTGTTTTACAACCTTCGTACCTGGATAAAGAGCTTTTCCTATTTGAGATATCTGTGAACGGTGCTGCGTAAGACGATTTAAGAAGAAACTAAATTCCTTCAGCTACGCCAAAGTTTAAAGAAATCTTGTGTACGGCACTAAATCGTGGTTTGTAAATCGTTTACCAGCCGTGCCCTGCCGCATTTCGCTGGTTCGAAGGCAAAAAGCTTATTGACTAATTTCACAGAAGGAAAAGGGGGACGAAATGTCTCCCACTCGAAGATCATGTTGTTTTACTTAAATGATTACAAAATCGGGTAAAACGAACAATGAGGTTGTCAGTATAAGCACATTACTGTTGACACTATGATGTTGCACCGCCCAGGGCCTGTAATGATAAAGGGCCCGTTTAGGTTAGGTATATTGTACACAGAAGTGGAAGAGAGAGCACCACTAAATTCTACAATCCGTATGCATTGCATACACACAGAAATTACTGTTACAGTGTACTTATGGAGCCCAATGAGTGAATTGCATATTTTCCGGTGAGAAAGAGCACTGGCAAACAGTCTTCGCTACATTAGGTTACTTAAACTGGCGTCACTTTGAGCTAGAATTTATGGCCAGCGACTAAGTGTAAGGACAGTGAGTCGGATGCGGGTTTTGCATCTGTGAAATACTTTCCTTACATTATGGAAGCGAATATTAAATTTGAACTAATATTGCGAAAATTTTGGACTTGGATAGCTTAGAATGAAAATCTTTCTGTTTATTGCAAAGGAAAACAATTGATTTTCTAAAATATTCTGTGCCATACACAACATGAAACAGGTCACGTCGACCAAATCATATGGAAGAACCGACAGCGACGTACATTGGAAGGCAGTAAGATCCCTTGGCTTTTGGTTTGGCAGTATTCGACATCCATTTCTAGGCGCAAGTAAATGAAGAAAGGCAGTGCGTTTTCGTTATCAAGTAACGTCTTCATCAATTACTTTAGTTTTAATGTGATCTACGAGTAATTGCTGATGTTTGATATTAACATGAAAAGGATTCTGTAGACAGGGAAAGAACTTGTTCTTGGGCAACTACTTCTATAATGACCAAAAGGACTTAAATGATCTTCAAGCACATGTGTTCCAGCAGCGGTATGAAGAAAATGATAGTAATAATGACGGTGATAATCGAATTATCCGGTAACTTCACACTTCACAGTGGATTTTCTGGAACTAAGAAATTTCCTGAATTAGTGAAAATTTCAAAATGGCTTCAAATCGAGGCTATGACGCCTAGAAGAGTCTTTACATCCTGCTGACATGAGAATAGCATAATCTCCACGTCAGAAGCTTGCTTCTACTTAACCATTTAATAGACCCGCTTTTTTTTCCACCGTGACTAGTTTAGTAAGCTAAGCACATCATCCATTACAGCACACTCCTGAGGCTGGGAAATGTTGCCACAATGGTCTGGTGGAACGAACTATCACAAGTGCAATGCGTGGGTTCAGGCATTTACTTTTAAGAGGCACAAACAGATTTACTTTACCTCTGGTAACCTCAAGAGAAAGCTGTTATAATCCAGAATCCGCATTAAACATCACTTTCCTTCATTCCAAACTGGGCAGAGCCGGTTTACGTTGGAAAATGACATAGGTGGAGGTCAGGGTAAACAGAAATAATGTCACCAGTAAACTTACTCATATTAGAAAATTTTATTTTATTTGATGAACTGATAGCCGTCTAAAGGAACAGGGCTCTTATTTTACTTGTACTTGATTGAACTAGAGACGTTGAAAAATTTGGTGCCGGACTGTGATTCGAATTCGTATCTCCTCTTTCGAGGATCTGAATCTCTCGGAACAGTATAGTTCAATCATTTCATTCCTTTTCCCAAGACTGCAGTCTTCTCTAGGTCTCCTCCAAAGGTAAATATGTGGGTCTGAATCCAGATCCAGTACAAAAATATTCATAATTTCATTTCAAGCCCTATCACGTGCACACCGGCTTGCTAGTGAAAATTAACGTGCATTTTTTATGTCTGTTCATGTTGCCAACAATTTCTGGACAAACACGCACACATCTTACTGTTGGTGAGTAATCAATTGATACTTAAGAAATATTCGTGGACAATAAAGAAGAACGATAGGAGTGGGGTTCGATTGTCGCTCAGGCACAAAAATTTGTGTCCTTATTTTAGATTAAACACCTAGCAGCTGGCAAGAAAACCGATACGTAACATTTGATTTTACTTAGTTAACAATCCGATTACGTCTTGGGTTCGTATCTCCGCCGCAGAACTTCACATCATGCGCTTCATCTTTAAATTCATACACACTTCGTTACTTCTGAATTTAGGTATATCAGACATCTTTCATGGCTAGTTAACAGGGATGAAAGGGTCTTGATAGGAGTCATGGTTTATTACAAAAACTGTCGTCTTTTATTTTCAAGTTTAAATTTGGTTACTGATATAGGCGAAAATTTCGCTACTTCATGACTCTTCATGGATAGTCAGCAATATGATATGATTAGATTAGATTAATACTTCTTCCATAGATCATGAATACGACATTTCGTAATGATGTGAAACGAGTCATTTTAATGAAAGATTTCTTTACATACCAGTATTCAATTTCTTTACAACAATTTTTTACCCCCCCCCTCCCTCACACACACACACACACACACACACACACACACACACACACACACACACATTCTCTTTTTATTTTTATTTGTTTGTTGTGCTCGACTATCGGCGAGGCACGAAAACGTCCGTGAATGAGTTTCTTAGTTTTGAGTACAGTTACGAAAGAAATATAAAAACAACTATGAGAGTTACAGATTTATGATGCTTAGTAGCAGTCAGTTCTGAGTATTATTAGCAACTGAGCTCCTGTCCCTAAACCTAGTTAGAGAAATGCGAATCAGACGCATTACGTATTCCAGGCCGTAGCAGCCGCGTCTTTGAGGCGCCATCTATGGTCACTTCCCAGCCCGCTGTAGGATCACATCGGTTCGTCTTCTTCCTGCTGGTAATGTAACTGAGATTTGGCAACAACGCAAGGTATGTTTGGCTACTCTGTGATCGACGAAATACTTCCTGGTGTGCACGGAATTAAGCCTCAAAGTTCATTTGATTTTTCGTGTCATTTCCATTGAATAACCTGAGTTGTAATCGCTTGAGGTGTAACAGAAGATTGTAGATTTACGGTTTTCAGCCCAGCAAAGTCATTGAACGTGGAAATCGCAACTAATCTCTTCCTGTAAATAGCGGTTTACGAGTTCTAGCCACTACTGGCCTCATAAGAGGAAGGCACAAACAATATCTATCCGCTAGCTCTGTGCAGACGTGCTGACCTGTGGAAACGCGACTGTATGGTCCGCGTTTCCAGCCTCGCTGAATGTAACGTTTTTATCCTTTCTGTGTAAGAGCTGCAAGCAGTCAGATCAAACATCGATATGCATATCGTAAGAAAATACTTTCAGCTCATAGCGCAATGGTGAAAAACTTACAATGCTGTACAACAGGTAACGTCTCATTCCGCTGCTGACAAGCAAATTTTGGGTTTCTAGGAATAAGTAACTCTATTTATGAAATGCCACGTTTGCATACCTATTGAGTATGACACAGCATACCATTTAAACACAGATCCAATCGAAATCTAAGTGAATAGTGTTTTACTAATTCGTGCAGATAGAGGCACGGTTGTGTACAGATACTCAGTTTTGTTAAAACAGACTTTCGTCGAAAGGTTACCGTGGGTAGTTTTATTTCATTTCTTACAATACAGTGCACAGTTTTCGTAAGGTTTCTTTTAGCGTTGTTAAAAAAATACTAAACATGAGAGAGAAATTAATCATCAACGATATGTGCGAATTCTCTGATGTTATCTATAACAGTCTGACAATGCACATGCAGTTTATTGATTACATACATGTAGAAAACTTGTTCTGAGTTAAAGCTGTCAAACAAGGTCTGAAGAAGAATAAAATGCCACTACCAGACGACACCTAATGTAGAAAATACTTTTTGGCACGATGCGCTCTCTCCATACATAATACAAAAGCTTCGAGCGCATCTGCTGCCTGGCCGTCTATTAAACCTGAAAAGAACAAAATGACGCAGAAGTTAGACTTTTTCCACATGCGACTATTTTGGGTTCAGAAGTGAAGAGAATTATGTTCAAAGTTCCATTAAATTGATAACTTCGGCAGACAGCAGAATTGTGTTTTAAAAAAATGTAGTGGCGAATGTAATAGAACACGTGACGTCTTATCAACAGTGCGCGACGCTTACCATTACGCTACTAGCTGTGACGTAAGTACAGCACCTCTGGAAGTGAACAACAGTTCCTCCAGAACTTCGGCATTCCACAGTGCTGTGAAATAATGCATATGGCCGGATCTAGGCTTCTGAGAGACAGACAGTTACAGCATTTCTTTTGCACTGCACGATGGCTTCAACAAATAGCGCAATAGAGTAGCTCAAATGGAAAGGAACACTTCCTATTTAAATTTCTGCATCCTACACTGTTGGCAGTTATGTGTAGGTGGCATTTACGTTATTTTATTTCGGTGATTACAAAATAGAGTCGAATGTATGCACTGGGTAGCCAAGCCAGCTAGTTCATGGCATTTCGGTCAACCAAGTAAATGAATGTACTTAACATCCTGCAAACCACTACAGAGAGCCTGTGTGTCAGAATTCTCGTCTTGTGTGCCGCATCGGTGTTATGATAGAGAAATGAGTCGTAGAGAAGAGGGTTTGGTGATCTGTTGGACTGATGATAGTTTCATATGATGTTGGTCTCGGTTCGATTCCAACTTCTGACGATGTTTTTTGAAAGGGAGAGGCAGATTATACTCTCTTCTGGCTACGCCAAGTGAAGAAGGTATAATGGCATTGTGTTCTGAAAATCACATTAAACATGATATTCCTGCTCTAACAAGTAGACGTTAGGTGGAACCACAATAAAGTAAGGAGTGGCGTCATGTAGAAACTCTATCACCAGTAACCTTTCTTGTGCTAGTTATTTATTGCTAGTGACGAAACAAACCCAGTGTATGGTCACAGGACACTTATTCCATCTTTTATTTGAGCTTCTGTATGTCGATAAAATTAGTTCTGAACTGGGAATGCAACTCAGACCACCCTTAACGCGGAATTTGATCCCTCGTGACAATACAGCTCGACTACAACTTGTTCGTTCAAAACTGCAGATTCCTTAACATCTCCACATATTGCGCATGACTGGGTTGGAATCCTGGCCCAGCACTAAATTTTTCTCTATGTATTATCAAGCTCTAGCATGAGAACACCTATCTGCTGGTGGATAATAATTTTTGTTTTTAATGCATTTTCATTCGTTACCAACACTAACGATATCTGACGTTTTTGACGCCCAGTGAGACAGAGTACTATTTGCGAGATCGCAATAAGTTCAAGGATGTTAATCCGAGCTGAATGTGGAGAAAAATTCGTTAGCTGACGTGTCTTTGTGTGTAGTCAACAACGATATGTGTGGGGTTCGATTCCTAGTCAGCACTGAACTCTTTGTCATATTATTTCTAGTTCAAACATGCTCACATGTCGCTGCTGGTGTAACAAACCCATACTTAACGTTCCTTTTCTCTAGAATATAATAGCGATATGTGCCGGATTGGAGTCGTGGGAAGGAAAAAATTAATGTCTGATACTGTCCAAAACTGAGGTATATCACTCTCTTTATGCCTAGTCAGGAATGACTGTTAATTTCCGTCAGCCACGAAATCGTAGCCTCCATGATTGGTTCAAATGGCTCTGAGCACTATGGGATTCAACATCTGAGGTCATCAGTCCCCTAGAACCCAGAACTACTTAAACCTAACTAACCTAATGACATCACACACATCCATGCTCGAGGCAGGATTCGAACCTGCGGCCATAGCAGTCACGCGGTTCCGGACTGAAGTGCCTAGAACCGCACAGCCACCGCGGCCTAGCCTGCATGGCCTGGGTTTGAATCCATATGCAGCATGAGGCGGTTCGTCGTGTCATTTGAAGTTCATACATAGTCTCAACTAGTTGCATTACCTTTCTGACGTAATAATGAGAGTGCTAACATTTCAGGTATGTCAGTTATTGCAATAAATGTGAGCTTACAAGCCTTAAGGACAGTCTCATCTGTGATGAGGTGTTCCCTGATATTTTTAGTATCGTGGTATTACTTTACATCCTGAGTTATTGCGATACAGAGCAGTGTTTTCTAGTGGTGACTTGTTGGAACCATTTTCAATAGTCAAACGACTGTATCAAGGAGCGTTATGTGGGTTGCATGGAAATCAGGCGAAATGCAATCCAGGTCGTTCGGATACTTTTGAACATGACTGTACTTCGTTAACAATCCGATTAGGTGCTGGGTTCGCATCCCTGTCACAAGCTTTATATGATGGCATTTCAATTTTCAACATGAGCATACCTCGTTCCTTGTGAATGACACCATATTAATCGTCGTTGGGGGTTGTTCCCAGGACGATAACTGTTATGACAGGATTCCCAGTTCAGTACAAACATTTTCGTCATTTATTTACAGGATCTGAATTAATAACTGATACTGGTGCAAACGTCTATACGTCACGTCTCTTTTTGCCTAGTAATCAGGTCTCAATAAGGCACAAACAAAGCTTAGCTTAGTTAGCAATGGCTATAGGTGCTGGGTTTGAATCCAGGTCCAGTACGACGACGTTGGTCATGTCATTTAAAGTTCAAATTTGTGTACACGTCGCTGTTGATGTGTTACGAGAACAATGATATTACTGGTGATTCGCTGTTAATGTTGAGATTTCCTTAGAGTGCTTGTTGCCATTAATCGCGTTTTTCCACTGGTTCGTCCACTATCCAGTTTCCAGAGCCACTCGCCGTTGAGCGTCGTTCAGCACGTGGATGGAAAACCTTTTAGAGAGCGAAAAACTTTTTTCCAATTGCCGTACAGCTTTGTAACTCCATATATTGTCTCAAGTATTCAATTTTGACTAAGGATTACTGTACGATATATGCAAACTAATCCATTTCCTCAGAACTTTTGGAATGCCACTTGTTGTAATTAAGGTTAGTTTATGAGTGTTATGGGGTGTCTCGTCGCTAAGGAGGTGTTTTATAATATGTTTTGTATGACGATATTAGTTGACGCTTAGACTGACTGCCATAAAGACCTTTGGTCTCTTAGTAGTCTTTTGCGGTACCCATTGTGTGTGTAGTCAAACGACTGTACCCCATGGGGTTTTGGTGTTTAGAGGACCTGCAACACAGCTACGTTATGTTGGTTGTATTCGGCAGTGACACACTTTTTTTGCTGTCAAGTGTACATCCCAAGTGAAGGATGAATTCTACGTGGAACTGGAGGTAGTCATAGATGCAATTTCAAATAATAATTTCAAGGTCTTACTGGGAGCCGGCCGAAGTGGCCGAGCAGTTCTAGGCGCTACAGTCTTTAACCGCGTGACCACTACGGCCGCAGGTTCGAATCCTGCCTCGGGCATGGTGTGTGTGATGTCCTTAGGTTAGTTAGGTTTAAGTAGTTCTAAGTTCTATGGGACTGATGACCTCAGAAGTTTAGTCCCATAGTGCTCAGAGCCATTTTTCTTACTGGGAGACACGAATGCTTAAGTTGGAAGGGAGAACGTATTCCAGTCAACAAACGGAAGACACAGTCTTCATGAACCCAGCAATGACAATGACATCAGATTCATTACCTTTGCAACATCCAAAGGGATATTCATAATCAGCACAAATTTCCAACAGAAGGATAGACATAAAGGAACTTGGGTATCGCCAGATGGTAAAACAGTTCATCCGATAGACCACATTGCAGTAGATATCAAAGCGAATCACCTCGAGGGGAACGATCTATTGATACGTAATCAGCATGGTTTCAGGAAACATCGTTCTTGTGCAACGCAGCTAGCTCTTTATTCGCACGAAGTAATGGCCGCTATCGACAGGGGATCTCAAGTTGATTCCGTATTTCTAGATTTCCGGAAAGCTTTTGACACCGTTGCTCACAAGCGACTTCTAATCAAGCTGCGGGCCTATGGGGTATCGTCTCAGTTATGCGACTGGAGTCGTGATTTCCTGTCAGGAAGGTCGCAGTTCGTAGTAATAGACGGCAAATCATCGATTAAAACTGAAGTGATATCAGGTGTTCCCCAGGGAAGCGTCCTGGGACCTCTGCTGCTCCTGATCTATATAAATGACCTGGGTGACAATCTGTGCAGTTCTCTTAGGTTGTTCGCAGATGATGCTGTAATTTACCGTCTAGTAAGGTCATCCGAAGACCAGTATCAGTTGCAAAGCGATTTAGAAAAGATTGCTGTATGGTGTGGCAGGTGGCAGTTGACGCTAAATAACGAAAAGTGTGAGGTGATCCACATGAGCTCCAAAATAAATCCGTTGGAATTCGATTACTCGATAAATAGTACAATTCTCAAGGCTATCAATTCAACTAAGTACCTGGGTGTAAAAGTTACGAACAACTTCAGTTGGAAAGACCACATAGATAATATTGAGGGAAAGGCGAGCCAAAGGTTGCGTTTCATTGGCAGGACACTTAGAAGATGCAACAAGTCCACTAAAGAGACGGCTTACACTACACTCGTTCGTCCTCTGTTAGAATATTGCTGCGCGGTGTGGGATCCTTACCAGGTGGGATTGACCGAGGACATCGAAAGGGTGCAAAAAAGGGCAGCTCGTTTTGTATTATCACGTAATAGGAGACAGAGTGTGGCAGATATGATACGCGAGTTGGGATGGAAGTCATTAAAGCAAAGACGTTTTTCGTCGTGGCGAGATCTATTTACGAACTTTCTCCTCCGAATGCGAAAATATTTTGTTGAGCCCAACCTACATAGGTAGGAATGATCATCAACATAAAATAAGAGAAATCAGAACTCGAACAGAAAGGTTTAGGTGTTCGTTTTTCCCACGCGCTGTTCGGGAGTGGAATGGTACGGAGATAGTATGATTGTGGTTCGATGAACCTTCTGCCAAGCACTTAAATGTGAATTGCAGAGGAATCATGTAGATGTAGATGGGCGAGGGCTGTAAAGACAGCAAGGGGTGCAGAGTGTGGGAGTGATCATTTCCTCGTAAACAGCTGGCTAAAAGTACAACCCAAAACCAAAGTTAGAAAGAACTTTACAAAAGTTGTCCACTACCATATCGATGCGCTGAAAGACAACACAAAGAAAGAAGAATTTCAGCTCCAGCTCAACAACCGCTTTGAGTATCTGCAGGAAGAGGTTTCACAAGAGAACACAGATGAAATGTGGAAAGAAGTTAAGGATGCCGTAAATGAGGTGGCAAATGTAGTCATCAAGAAGCGGATCAGAGGGAAAAAGATTTGTTTTGGGGATGAATGTACTAAGGCATTAGCCAAGAGTAGAGAATCCAAGGAGAGCTGGTTACAAGGGGCTGATTTTGCACAAGGCAAAGCGCAGTTCGGAGAGGTTCGGAGAACTACCCAAGTAACCCTGAGAAGAGCCAAGAGAATGTTCTTTTAAGGACTGATAGATGAGGCTCAACAAGATTTCTTGGGGAAAGAGGCACGGAAGATGTACCAGAAAGTAAAATTCTTTAAGAAGGGGTATTAAAGCCCCCAAAAACTCATCTAAGACGGTAATGGCAGCATTCTCACCATTGAGCTTGACATTGCTGTAAGGTGGAAACAATACTTCAGGGAACTCCTCAACCGTGATGAACCTAAAGACCTGTTTGAATTTCAGTTTCCTGAGATTGTAAATTCAGACTTCCCCACCCACATTGGAGGAAATAAAGAAACAGATAATGACGCTAAAGAAGAACGAAAGCCCAGGAGAAGATGGAATCCAGGCAGAAATCATTCAAGCTGGAGAGGAAGGACTCCACAAGAAAATTCACTAATTAATAAAGAGGATCTGGATTTTGGAGGAGATCCCAGAAGATTGGAAGACAGCTGTCATATGCCCTATACACAACAAAGGTGACAAAATGAACTGCACGACCTACAGAGGAATCGCCCTACTGAATGTCTGCTACAAGATCTTGTCCAACTGTATACCGGATAGAATACAGCCATTTGCAGAAGCAGTGATTGGTGAAGATCAGGGGGGATTCAGAAAGAGCCGTTCCACTGTCGACATCTTTGTGCTGCGACGACTCACCGAAAAGTTGTGGGAGTATGGCGAAGAACTTCATGTGCTCTTCATAGATTTTAAGAAGGCGTATGACTGTGTCCACTGGAAGAGCCTAAGAAACTGCCTAACGGAGTTTGGAATACCTAAGAAACTCGTCAGCCTAGTTGGAATCTGTCTCACTGATTCAAAAGGCAAAGTGAAGCTCGGGAACAAACTCACGGAGAGCTTTAACATAAACATAGGGTTGAGACAAGGAGATGGTGAGTCACCGGCACTTTTAAACCTAACACTTGAAAAGGTAATGAGAGAAGTCTCTCGTAAAAGCTTCGAGGGTACAGAGAAATAGGGTGAGAAAATCACACATCTCGCGTTTGCTGATGATATAACCCTGTTGTCCAGACCTAAGGAGGAACTAATGCGGATGAGTGAAAACGTGGAGGCGGAAGCAAGCAAAGTTGGACTCCTTAGAATATCTGGTGATGAGCAGGACCCATGCTTATACAAGACACCCACTCCAGCCTTTGATAGTAGGAAACCGTTCATACAAAAGGGTTTGTGAATTTAAATATTGGGGGTAATCTTTACAGAAGACACAGCATTTTAAGCAGAAACCAAAGCGAGGATCTAAGCCGCCAACTGAGCATAGTTTGGTCTCGGTCAACTTCTTGCATCAGTGGGCTCTCGAGGAATTTCAATATCCAGCTATATGAAACAATGATTCAAACCCGTAGTACTGTATGGTTGTGAAACTTGGAGTGTCCGGAAAAAAGATTTGAACAATCTTCTTGTTTTTGAGAGGAAGGTCTTAAGGAAGATCTTTGGCCCGGTACAAGTTTACATCAGTGGAGAATGGAGGATCAGACATAATTGTGAACTAGACGAAATGTACAATAGACCAAACATTGTAGGACTGATGAGAACCAAGCGCCTAGTATGGGCAGGACATGTCAGTCGGATGGATAAATGCCGATGGCCTTTGAAAGCTATGGATTACGCTCCCTATGGAAGACGCCCACTAGGAAGACCAAAGAAGAGATGGAGGGATGGAATCCAGAAGGACTTGCTGCAGATTGGATTAGAGAATGATTGGCGCCAGGAGGCGCAAAACAGAACCCACTGGAGGAGGAAGCTTGTAGCAGCGCGCGGTCCTCTGGGCCTGATCGCGTAAAAGTGATTAATACATAAATTATAATAGTAAATTATTTATAACTTCGGAAATATTGCAGACTCCCAAAATCTAAGACCAGTTTTAGAATCAGCACGAAAATTCCTTCAAGCCGAAACATTTTACACGTCATTTTTCAGCCGTTTAAATTTCGTAAAAATTGCATTTATTTTAGTTTGCTAAGATAGCAGACAGTATTGAGGAAATAATAATCAACTGAAGTGTGGTGGCTATCACAGAAATCTACATTTAACGTGCAACAGATAAACTCCTTGAAGCTAATCTATGAAAATAAACATGGAAACCTTCGTTTGTTCAAAACTGTGCATTTCCAAAAGTTATTACCATTTTGCTTTGAAATTTTGATGTAATGTTGTTAGCTAACACAAAAGCTGTAATTATAACTTATTGGTTTATGATCAGAATATTACCACAGAATCGGAATTTGCAATAACAATAAACAAGGATCAAGGTGTGTGTGTGTGTGTGTGTGTGTGTGTGTGTGTGTGTGTGTGTGTGTGAGAGAGAGAGAGAGAGAGAGAGAGAGAGAGAGAGAGAGAGAGAGGAGAGGGAGAGGGAGAGGGAGAGGGAGGGGGAGAGGGAGGGGGGCAGGAGGAGATGGACAGAGAGGGCAAGGAGAAAAGAAAATGGACGGAGAAAGGGGGAAATGGTGATGGACAGAGAGAGGGAGACACAGAGGGCAGGAGGAGATGGAGAGAGGAGGGGAGAAGTAGATGCTCAGAGGAAGAGAAGGAGGAGGAGGTGGTGATGGACAGACGGAGGGGCAACAAGGAAGAGATGGATAAAGAAAGGGGGAGGGGAGATGGACAGAGGCAGGCCACAGAAGGAGATTAGGACATATATCAAATTCCCATACGTATTAGAAATGTGTGCTTTCCCTTTTCTTTCTTTTCCATTTGAGCAGACTGAGCCACAGCAAACCGTGACCGGGCGGAGCTAGTACTAACAGAAATTAAAATAGCGCTAGTCTTTGACACATTAATTCTATTTTTAAGTTCATATTTGTAGTTCATTTTTGTGACCTCACGTCCCCGAAACTGGTGGGAAGAGGGATGTCTAACCTCTTCGGACCCAAGCCAAATTTTTCTATTATTTCAAACATTTTATGATAATGGTGTGACATATGGACGTCACACATGAGCAATGTAATGATAGTTTTTAGTTACTACTCATACGGATAAAGATTTTCCGATGTTCAGCCGGCTGGACTTTATATTTTAGTCTTGGCTATAATTAAGGAGTAACAGTGTGTAATGGGACGCGAAATTAAAGCGTCACCCATCCACAAGGATCATCTCAGTTTGCAGGTAAATATAAGTGTAATTTAGTGGTTTGTTTATGTATTTGTAATATTTTGTTATGTTTGTAAAATATTTAAAGTTTTGTATTTTTGTTTTGTATGTTTCATGTTTGGAGAGAGCAGCGCAACTCGCGGAAACAGCACCTTCACTGCCGGAACCAGAAAGAAAATTGCTGGCGTCACGGGTCAACGGCCACAGAGCAGCAGAAGATCCTGTGACCGGGTTGTTGCGTCGAACCTCCAACATTCAAATAAGTAAAAATTTGTAATTTTCCATTGTAATGACGTCACAGAATGTTTAGTTCATGTTTTATTTTGTTCAGTTCTGTTTTGTCGAGTCTGATGTTCACATCTGTATGTAGCATATACGAAGACAATAAACAGTCTATGCTCTAAAGCTTAAATACGTGTTCGAGAATTATTTGTGAAGAGTTATATTGAGGAAGAATTATTACTGAATTTTTACAAGATATTAATTTTCAGAAGAGTTTGATTTCTATTTTTGAATCTTAAAGGTTTTACATTCTGATTTTAATATTGGAAAATATTACTGAATTTTTACAAGATATTAATTTTCAGAAGAGTTTGATTTCTATTTTTGAATCTTAAAGGTTTTGCATTCTGATTTTAATATGGGAAAAATAAGATAACTTACAAGAATATAATTTCCAAGGAGAAACAAACGACATCTAAATTTCAAAAGTTTGCGCAAACCAGTTGGACCGAGTGAGGAAATTTTGCACAAACGACTCAACTGAAGGTGTTTTAATTACAGTTTCGTTCAAGAATCTTTTATAGAGAACTTTAAAACAATTTAAATAATTTTTTGAAGTGTTTTGTAAACGACGTAGGTGACGAATTCTGCACATGGTCATATTTTAAACAAAAATCATTAAGTCATACGCATCGTTACACTACAAGTGTTTGGTTACTACACAGACTGTAACATAATTTCTTAATCTGTTTACAACAACAAAGACGATAATGCTGATTGTGACATTTGAAATTACGTTTCTTTCAGGAAGACATTACAGAAAGATCGCCAGCAGCGGCCGCCATGTCGCAGTAAGCGGAGCAAAAAAATTACGGAGACAGCTAAAATGTCCAGCGCACTGGACACATGCTTACAGCGTAGAAGAAACTGTAATTGCACTTAAAGCAAAATAGAGACGAAAAATCAGCCGGTTGGAGGTGGTGACTGAAGAGGCTATACATAGAGATACGCCAAAGGTGAGTTAAGAGTGAATTGATGTTGTGGTGTGTCTTGAAAACGTGCTATCATTCAAATGTAAGGATGACAACAGCACAAAAACATGTCCGATGCCAGTTATTACTATGAATTTCTTTTGAGAGTCACTTACATAACTATTGTCCTAGGAAGAAATGTTTTCACTTACCAACGTTTACATGGTACATAGAAAAACCTGACAGCACAAGTAAACTCTGTGGCCAGAACCTGGAATTTGATTGCAGCCATTGAAATTCATCACATGACACTGACGAAACATATAAGTTTAATTTGTAGCACTATTGAATAGGAGCTCAGATTTTATTTCTATCGACCCGAAGCACAGAAAACGTCACACGCTAACGGGTGGATCATGGAAAAAATGACTGATTATATTTATGACATGTCTCCTCCTCTGCAAATGCTTGAAACCTCCACATTGATCGATCTTATATACATCCCACACATGATGTGTTTTCCGATTAGGTCCCACAAATTTCTTATAAGTAATCTCGGCTATGGAATAACTGATGTTTTCGACTGTGTTAAATATAAATTGAAGCCTGCAATTTGATTTACCTACAACTACGACTATGTGGTCATGATTACTCTGCAGTTCACAATTAAGTGCCTAGCAGAGGTTCCATCGAACCACCTTGAAGCTATTTCTCTACTGTTGCACTCTTGAATAGCGTGCGAGGAAAACTAAAACTTAAATCTTTCCGGCTGAGCTCTGGTTTCTCTTATTTTACTATGATGGTGATCATTCTACGTAGGCGAGCGCCAACAAAATATTTTCGCACGCGGAGGAGAAATTTGATGAAAGAAATTTCATGAGAAGATCCTGCTGCAACGAAAAATGCTTTATTTTTATGACTGACAGCTCTCTTCGCATTTTATATTTGTAGCACTCTCCCCTATTTCGCGATAATACAAAACGAACTGACTTTCTCTGAACATTTGCAATGTCCTCCGTCAATACTATCTAGTAAGGATCGTATCTAGTAAGGATCGTATCTAGTAAGGATCCCACACCACACAGCAGTACTCTAGCAGAGGTCGGGCAAGCGTAGTGTAGGCAGTCCCTTTGGTAGACCTGTTGCATTTTCTAAGTGTTCTACCAATAAGTAGCAGCCTTTGGTTTGCCTTTCACACGACGTTATCTGTGTGGTCGTTCCGATATAAGTTATTCTTAACAGTAATCCGTAAATACTTAGTTGAATTCACATCCTTTAGATACGTGTGATTTCTCGTGTAACCAAAATTCAGCGGGATCTTTTTAAAACTCATGACTTCACACTTTTTATTATTTAGAGTCAATTGCCACTTTTCGCACCATGCACAATTTCTTGTCTAAATCGTTTTGCAATTGATTTTCATCCGCTGATGAGTTTACAAGACGGAAGATAACAGCGTCGTCAGCAAACAAGCTATGAGGGCTACCCAGATTGTCTCCCAAATCATTTATATAGATTAGAAACAGCAGAGGCCCTACAACATTTACATTGGGAACGCCAGATATTACTACTGTTTTAATCGATGAATTATCGTCAGTTACTATCAACTGTGACCGTTCTGACGCGAATCGTTCCACTTTATATTCTCACACAAGGTGACTTCCATTTATTTACACCGATCTACTGATATCTGTGACTCAACCTTGCAACATGGTGCTACCATATTTTAAAATTTCATGAATAAAAACAAAATAATAATAAAGCTCTAAACCCCAGTGTCAGTACCGGCTTGATATTTTGTCCAGATCTAACTAGATCAAATATTCTCAATTTAGATAAACGTGTCATCTGCAAAACGTCTAAATTTCAACTAATACTATCCGCTAAGTAATTACAAATTCTCATGAACATCAGATAAGATTATTTAATGGCAAGCAGTCTATGACTTCTTTATTTTCGCAACAATCCAATGAAAAAGCGCTTACAGCAAAATATTTAAATTGTCCAGTATCCAGTGTAATGCTTTAACTATAATTATATGACATTTCTGTACACTGCATTTGGATATTTACCTGTAGTTACTAAAAACTAATTGCCATAATTAACACGTATGTCGTTAAGCAACTATTTGCAGCTGCATGCAAGTGTAATTAATTAAATGCACCGCGACAGAGTTAAAAAATATCTGCAACTTATAAGCCTCATATTACGAAAAGTAATGGTCGCATCGCACTCGAATGGGGCAAACTTTAAATTACCTTGCCAGCGAAGGATCATCCATCATGGATAAGCATTGTATCTGTTAAGAAGTATTCATTTCAGTCATAAACCATGCTATTTATCGAGTACGGACGTAATGTCTAAGTTGGAGACGATTTGGTGCAGATTCTAAAGGTTTACTTAAATTTAGGAACAACGAAACTGCCTTGTTACCTCTGTCCGTAGGAATCTGGGCTCGCATTCGGAAGGACAACAGCTCAGATCCCCGTCCGGCCATGCCGATGTAGGTTTCCGTGGTTTCCCTAAATCACATAAAGAATGCCGAGATGATTCCCTTAGAGGGGCTCCATCCGTCCTGAATTCGTGATTGAGCTCCGTCTCTAATAATTGCGTTGTCGATGGGACGCGAAACTGATGTTTCTTCCTTCCTCCTATCCATAGCGTTTCACATGATCGGTGTTCTACGAATTCCTGCTGCAATAATTTTGTGCTGAGTAAATCACTGTCTGAACACAACATATAATCTGCAGTTCTGAGGCAAACACAGGTGAAAGGTATAGAAAGTTAAAGGTGCCGTCTTTCTTGGAATAGGTGTTACCTGTGTTCTTTTCGAATCTGAGTCTATAAGTAACAAAACACATGCTGTACGATGATATTAAAAAGGATTCGCAGAGTTTTCGCTTTGGTGCTTTAACTACATTGTGAAAAGAATAAAAAATCTGTTATCAGTCTACAAAACAATTGAACTCGAGTTCGAAGAAGATTGCTTTTCTTTAGAAATGGAAGAGAAGTATTTACTTACCGTTATCGAGAACTATTTCGCGGTAAACCAGTTTTGTGGAACTTTTGGTGCCTCTGAGCGGAGGCCATAAAGTGCGTAGAAAGCACCGGCACACGACACACTCCGCAAGCGACCGCCTGCCCCAAACCCCGCTATGGAGTGGGACGGGAAACTGACCTCAAGTTCCGGTTTCTGGCTCCAATTTCCCTCCCCTGTCGACACAACGTCCATTGAAAAAGCCGTCCCGCCTTCAGTTCTTACATACCGACTCAAGTTTCGCGGATGGAAACGTTGCATGCTTCCGGTGCCTTGCAGTGAATAAATAACCACAAGTGGGTTTCACCATGTCCTAAAATACTGATTAGTAGTTATACTCACGTACACGAAAGTAATGAAAGTAAATTATCACATAGTCAACGACAGTTATCATGGTTCATCATGTTAGCTGCGTAGGAATATCGTGATAGTATTTTATCAGTTCATTGGTTACATATTATTTGTTAAGCAATCACTAATGATATTAGGTCGGAGCAAAGCATAACCAACATTAGGGCAATACATAAAAATACGTTGCTTAGGGAAGGGGGATGGAGTTTTAGAGTTTCACGTTTCCTGATGTGGGTTTCAAGTCGTCTGCTTCCTGGTTTTCAGAAGGCCAGCCTTCGCTGATGGCAGCGAGATAGAGTTGCAGAGCAGTATAAATGGATATTTCTGTTGGATTTCTTTCAAGACTCGTAAATGGTCAATTGCGTTCTGTCCAGTTTCAAAACCAACTTGTTTTGCTGCCTAATTTTTAAAAAAAATCTCGTATTTTTTCCTCTCATTGACTCCATGGAATAAATACAAAGAATTTTTAATTAAAAAAGAAAAGAACGAGATAGCTTTAGCGTTAAGAGTAGATTTAGCACAATCGTCCTATCGCAGGGTGAGAAAGAAATTGCAGACTGGATTAAAACGACAGCATGCTGAAAAGTAATGCCTCCGAATTTTTATGTGAAAGCTCTTCGAGCCTTTTAAATGAAACAAAAGTTATTAACATTCCACATCTTCATTCTTCATGTCTACATAACTGCAGCCATCTGCCGCTAGAGAGCTCCGTATTGCAGCGCGTAACATGGCGATGCGTGAGAAACACAGTGCTGTTATCGAGTTTCGAATTCGAAGCGTTCGCCCATACACAGAACACAGTCTCCTTTGACATGAAAATGGCAGACCACACACGTGCTCTGTGACATTTGCAAGAATCCTACGCCTTGGGTTCACTACCGTCGATCATCGTCCATACAGTCCCGACTTGGCCCCATCCGATTTTCATCTGTTACCACAGTTTAAAGAAAACCTTCGAGGACTCCACTTTGATAATGATGAAGGTGAGAGGTGAGATTGTGGCTCCGTCGACACAGTCAGCCTTCTGCAGCGAGGGTATCAACAAACTGGTCTCTCATTGGGAGAAATTTGTTCGTCGCCAAGTAAGAAATAAATATGTAGACATGAAGAATAAAGATGTAGAATGTTAGTAACTTTTGTTTTATTTAAAAAGCCTTAAGACTTTCTACGTAAAAGATTCGGAAGCAATACTTTTCAGTGTGCCCTCTTAGATTTTTGAGTTAGGTTTGGATGCGTTCCAACGAAATGAGTAGTACCAACTCTCGAGAAACAGGGCACTGATTAACTCTGTGTTAGTACACTGAAAATATAAGCATCAATTCTAACGCTTCCATTAACCCTAAACATACCAAGCCCAAGTCGTCAATGTTGTTTGCAAAGCTGGGGTCTTCTGGGAACTCAATCTTTTGTCTTAATTTCTCAACACAGTGATGCAAACAGTTACTCACGTTTGATTCCTTGGGTGTCTAAAAGAATATATAAGTTAAATAAGCACTGTAGATGTGTTGCTTAATCGAGAAACCTGATAAACTGAACGATATAAGCGAATCGATTACGTACCACGGCGACAGTAAAAACCGCACGACTGTTATTTTAGTTCGTTATCCACATTTTATAAATTGATTCCTGTTGGCAGCGATGAGCTGCGGCAATCAGTAGCACACCGAGAAACGCTTGAGCAGAATCTACGTATGTCCTAATTCTCATTCTGTTCAGAACACCATTTGAATTGTAATGCTGAAGAACATGTGAAGCTTCAGCATTTTTGAAGGTGCAAATAGTATGTACACTTCGTTCATCAAAAAAACACGTTGAAAACTTCAGACATACTGGGTGCAAAGTCACTTGCATTCGTTGGCTCAGGAGATCATTTGGCAATGTTATATTGAAGACAGCGAGCCATTGGGGTACTGAACTTGCCCATATCATCCAGCATCTGAAGAATGTCATCGTCTGAGATTTGCTTGTGGACCATATCTGAAAATTTATGATGTTTAAATTACGAAACATTATTTAAAAAATCCATCAAAATATGTAACTTAGTGGCCCCCAGGGGTGTTTTTATTTTTTAAAGAACACATTATGGATCTAATTACATAACATGTATCTTTAACAGATGCAGGATGCACATAAAATATTAAGAATTTATTGGTTCTTACAGTTGCAGCAGTGTCACCAAAAATCACTCACTGAGTGACCCACTTGGTGTGTTCAGGATTAAGCTTCACTGAGGTATTGGGGAAGTCAGAATTTGAAGAGCACCCATACAAGGAGACTAAAGCTCACAAAAATAGTTCTCAGCATCCATAGAGGACGTTTCCAGACTCTCTAATCGGGAGGACAAAGAAGGCAACCATACTAATGGAATATATTTGAACCGCTTGTACTTTTCTTATGACTCTTACTGTTGGATGTCACAGCTACTTTTTCTTCACGTGCTTGCAAAGACAAACGTCCTACACAGAACTGCCGTGTAGAGTTGGCTTGATACGAGCCGGTACAGGGGCTCACATACATCTGCATGCGTAAGCAGTGATACGCTGTGCGACGGAGTGTACTTGTGGTAGCGCTACCTCTCACCCCCTTCCCTGTTCCACCGGCGGATGGCGGGAAGGATAGCGGGCGGCAGAGCTCAGTACGGGCTGGCTCTAATTTCACTGATTTTCTCGTAGTCAGGGTGAAAGGTGCGTGTGAGAAGAAGTAACATGTTTCCCAGTTTTCTTGAAATTCACGCTTTCGGAATTTTAACAGTAAACCTCTCCGTGTCCTCGGGAGAATGAGGACAGGCAAAAGTTAGTAGAGATTCGTGCTGCTGTAAAAAGAGCGATGCGCGAAGCATTCAACCACTAACACCGTCATACCTTAGCAAAAGAAAGAGCTTGCTGAAAACCCAAGGAAATTCTGGTCTTACGTAAAATCGGTAAGCGGGTCGAAGGCTTCCATCCAGTCACTCACTGATCAGTCTGGCCTGGCAACGGAAGACAGCAAAACGAAAGCTGAAATTTTAAATTTAGCATTTGAGAAATCTTTCACGCAGGAGGATCGTACAAACATACCACCGTTTGAGTCTCGTACAGATTCCCGTATAGAGGACATAGTGATAGACATACATCCCTGGGGTTGTGAAGCAGCTGAATGGGTTCAAAATAAATAAATCGCCAGGTCCTGATGGGATTCCAATTCGGTTTCACACAGTGTACTCTACTGCATTGGCTCCTTACTAAGCTTGCATTTATCGCGAATCTCTTGCCCAGCGCAAAGTCCTGAGCGACTGGAAAAAAGCGCAGGTGACGCCTGTATATAAGAAGGGTAGAAGGACGGATCCTCAAAATTACAGACCAATATCCTCAACATCGGTTTGTTGCAGGATTCTCGAACATATTCTCAGTTCGAATATTACGAATTTCCTTGAGACAGAGAAGTTGCTGTCCATGCATCAGCACGGCTTTAGAAAGCATCGCTCCTGCGAAACGCAACTCGCCCTTTTTTCACATGATATCTTGGGAACCATGGATGAAGGGTATCAGACGGATGCCAATTCCTTGACTTCCGGAAAGCGTTTAACTCGGTGCCCCACTGCAGACTCCTAACTAAGGTACGAGCATATGGGATTGGTTCCCAAGTATGTGAGTGGCTCGAAGACTTCTTAAGTAATAGAACCCAGTACGTTGTCCTCGATGGTGAGTGTTCATCGGAGGTGAGGGTATCATCTGGAGTGCCCCAGGGAAGTGTGGTAGGCCCGCTGTTGTTTTCTATCTACATAAATGATATTTTGGATAGGGTGGATAGCAATGTGCGGCCTTTTGCTGATGATGCTGTGGTGTACGGGAAGGTGTCGTCGTTGAGTGACTGTAGGAGGATACAAGTTGACTTGGACGGTATTTGTGACTGGTGTAAAGAATGGCAGCTAACTCTAAATATATATAAATGTAAATTAATGCAGATCAATAGGAAAAAGAATCCTGTAATGTTTGAATACTCCATTAGTAGTGTAGCGCTTGACACAGTCACGTCGATTAAATATTTGGACGTAACATTGCAGAGCGATATGAAGTGGGACAAGCACGTAATGGCAGTTGTGGGGAAGGCGGATAGTCGTCTTCGGTTCATCGGTAGAATTTTGGGAAGATGTGGTTAATCTGTAAAGGAGAACGCTTATAAAACACTAATACGACCTATTGTTGAGTACTGCTCGAGCGTTTGGGTTCCCTATCAGGTCGGATTCACGGAGAACATAGAAGCAATTCAGAGGCGGGCTGCTACATTTGTTACTGGTAGGTTTGATCATCACGCGAGTGTTACGGAAATGCTTCAGGAACTCGGGTGGGAGTCTCTAGAGCAAAGGAGGCGTTCTTTTCGTGAATCGCTACTGAGGAAATTTAGAGAACCAGCATTTGAGGCTGACTGCAGTAGAATTTTACTGCCGCCGACTTACATTTAGAGGAAAGACCACAAAGTTATGGTAAGAGAGATTAGGGCTCGTACAGAGGCATATAGGCAGTCATTTTTCCCTCGTTCTGTTTGGGAGTGGAACAGGGAGAGAAGATGCTAGTTGTGGTGCGAGGTACCGACCGCCACGCACCGTATGGTGGATTGCGGAGTATGTATGTAGATGTAGATATACAAAGCCACTTTTGTAACGGTTGTCACATCTGTTCGTTGAGAATCTGCGTAATGCTCCGGCGCCTGGGAACAGTCTCAAGAAGCTTCCCACTACATCACTGACATACACACATCAACAAAAGTTTTGCATCACCTCGGTTCCGAGAGTTCGGGAACCAGTAAAGAAAACTGGATTAAAGATCAACATAAACACCATTTCCGCACTTTTTATTGCTCATGAAAACCAAACATTGCACGTTGTATCACCATACAGGTAGATCTTCAGAGTAGTGGTCCAGACTGCTGTGCACACCAGTACCTCTAATACCCAGTAGCACGTCCTCTTGCACTGATATATGCCTGTATTCGTCGTGGCATACTATTCACAAGTTCATCAAGGCAATGTTGGTCCAGATTGTCCCACACCTCAACCGCGATTAGGCGTAGATCCCTCAGAGTGGTTGGTGGGTCACATCGTCCATAAACAGCCCTTTTCAAATTATCCAAGGCACGTTCGATAGAGTTCATGTATGGAGAACATGTCGGCCACTCTAGTCGAGCGATGTCGTTATCCTGAAGGAAGTCATTCACAAGATGTTCATGATGGGGTCGCAAATTGTCGCCAATTAAGACGATTGCCTCGCGAATATGCTGCCGAAATGGTTGCACGATCGGTCGGAGGACGACATTCACGTATCGTACAGGCGTTACAGCGCCTTCCCTGACCACCAGCGGCGTACGTCAGCCCCACATAATGCCACCCCAAAACAGCAGGGATCCTCCACTTTGCTGCACTCACTGAACGGTATGTCTAAGGTGTTCAGCCTGACCGGGTTGCCCCCAAAAACGTCTCCGACGATTGTCTGGTTGAAGGAATATGCGACACTCATCGGTGAAGAGAACGTGATGCCAATTCTGAGCGGTCCATTCGGCATATTGTTGGGCCCATATGTACCGCGCTGTATGGAGTCGGCGCTGCAAAGATGGACCTCGCCATTGACGTCGGGAGTGAAGTTGCGCATCATATAGCCTATTTTTGTGCACAGTTTGAATCGTAACACGACGGCCTGTAACTGCACGAAAAGCTTTATTCAACATGGTGGCGTTGCTGTCAGGGTTCCTCCGAGCCATAAACCGTAGGTAGCTGTCATCCACTGCAGTAGTAGCCCTTGGGCGGCCTGAGCGAGGCATGTCATCGACAGTTCCTGACACACTGTATCTCCTCCATGTTCGAACAACATCGCTTTGGTTCACTCCAAGACGCTTGGACATTTCCCTTGTTGAGAGCCTTTCCTGGCACAAAGTAACAATGTGGACGCTATCGAATCGCGGTATTCACCGTCTAGGAATGGTTGAACTATAGACAACACGAGCCGTGTACCTCCTTCCTGGTGGAATGACTGGAATTGATCGGCTGTCGGACCACCTCCGTCTACATAGGCGCTGCTAATGCATGATTGTTTACATCTTTGGGCGGGCTTAGTGGCATCTCTTAACAGTCATCTACAACTACATGGATACTCTGCAAATCACATTCAAGTGCCTGGCAGAGGGTTCATCGAACCACCTTCACAATTCTCTATTATTCCAATCTCGTACAGTGCGCGGAAAGAATGAACACGTATATCTTTCCGTACGAGCTCTGATTTCCCTTATTTTATCGTGGTTATCGTTCCGCAGCACTATGAAGGTCGGTGTTGGAGAGGGGGTTGTTTGGGGAAGGAGACCAGACAGCGAGGTCATCGGTCTCATTGGATTAGGGAAGGACGGGGAAGGAAGTCGGCCGTGCCCTTTGAAAGGAAGCATCCCGGAATTTGCCTGGAGCGATTTAGGGAAATCACGGAAAACCTAAATCAGGATGGCCGGACGCGGGATTGAACCGTCGTCCTCCCGAATGCGAGTCCAGTGTCTAACCACTGCCCCACCTCGCTCGGTTGTGTAGGTCTGTGTCAATGGGACAATATCCTCAGTCAACGCTTGTCTTCAGTAGTTCTGGGAACCAGGGTGATGCAAAACTTTTTTTGATGTGTATATATTGTAAACAGTAATGGCACACTAACACTCCGTTGGGCACTCCCGAAATTACTTTCACATCTGTTGATTTTGTACAGTTAAGAAGGAAGTCCCAAACCCGATCAACAGTCTTGTGCGAAGGAGGGAAAAAATATTAGTGTTTAACGTCCCGTCGGCAACGAGGTCATTAGAGTGACATTTGCCTGGAGCGACATAGGGAAATCACGAAAAACTTGAATATGGACGGTCGGACGCGGATTTGAGCCGTTGTCCTCCCGACGCCAATGTGATAAGCAATATGACACCTCGCTCGGTAATGTGGTCCGATCTTGCTCGCATTTTGTTCGCTAAACGACAGTGTGGAACGCTATCGAATGCCTGCCGGAAATCAAGTAAGAGTGCATGAACCTGTGCGCCGCTGCCTACACAATAGACTAAGCAGATTCTCGCAGTGTGTGTGTTTGCTAAATCCATGATGATGTTTATAAGAATGCTGATCATAAACACATTGACGTGATCTAAGTCGACCTATAATTACGTGCATCTTTCCGACGAATCGCATTTTTGTTTCGCTGAAGTTGCTCCAGTGACCTATGATAAACTGCTGCAAGATGGCGTGCAGGCTCTTTCGCGTACTTCAGAATTTCATCCGTATCTCGTCCGATCCAAATGCCTTTCTACTGTTGAACGATTTTGTTTTTCTGTTCTAGGATAACTTAATCTGACTATCCGCCATTTCGACGTCTGTTGGATAACTGAAACGCGTGATACGATCTTTCGCAGTCGAAGTATTTAAGAAGACCGAATTCAATGTTTCGTCTTCCGTTATCTTCTGTTTCGGTGAGCAACTGAATATACGATTTCGATCCGGCTACTGATTTTTCGTAATTCAGCCCAAACTTCATACACAAAGGGAACGAGACGACACCCAAATGTGTGACACTGTGAAAGGTACTTTTTTTTTTCAGGGATTTGGAAAACCTAGATGGAAAGAAAGCTAGCGATTGCCACTCAGTGTGAGAACTTACAAATGGCTATACTACACTCCGCTTCCTTTCATGGGGCAATGACAGCAAAGTAACGTTAAATGGATACTGGCATTGAATTAATGCAAGATGTAGGTGCAAAAACGTCGAAGAAGTGGTACGAAGTACGCGAGATGAACATGTCGTTAAAAAAAAAAGAAAAAAAGAAAAAAGAAATGTGTGTTAGAGTATTCAGTCAACACAATTGTGATGAAAATATGTTGGATCGGGACTTAAGCCCGGATCCTTCCCTTGCGCTCCTTACCCTAATTGCGCTGCCCGAAAATGCCTCGCAGACCGAATCAAAAGCTTCAGACCAGCCCTAGTTGCTCTCCTTACCTTCCAAATTCCACTAAGAATGAAATATAGCCCGTTCTTGCAACGCAGCGCTTCCGACAATGCAAAAAGCGCCCAAATCCCGACGCCCGAGCATGCGCCGGTATGGCATTGAGAGCGGGGGGCGGCGAAAGGGGTCCGGGGATGGGCCAACGAAAAACACCGCAGCGAGCAGCGAAAGTCGCGCCCAGTTCTGGGAATACAAACAGCCGCAGCCAACTGATACGGAACTGTTGCCGTCCACAGGCTACGCGTGTTACTGGAGCTACGATCGCTTGATTGTCCGATGCGACATGCCGACCCATTTCCTTTCTTTTTTTGAGTAACACTTCCATTAAATCGACATTGATTCAGGAATGACTGCACGCGGCAAATATAAATGCACATTAACCAAGATATTGGATGTTGAAAAAGAAACGCAGTCCATAAGGGAAATACTAGTAAATGTAAGTACACAGATTCAAAACACTCGACTATGTACCTCATAGGAAAACATGACACCGTCATATTTCGCAGTTTGTATTTTATCACCACCGTAGTTTTTGCAGTGTGCGAATATGTTGATTTGAAAGAAAAAAAATCTGTCAATCAGAGTGAAAGAAACTTTTATGGCGATCCAGTTATCGCATGACTGCTTTAAGCTCTTAGCTTCGGTAGTGGTTTTCACTTATACCAAGTAATACACTAGCGTAGAGTAACATTTTGCCACTTCTGTTGTCTCTGCTCTTAACCAGTTTGATCCATTTCAGACACTTCCCACTTATACTGGATCGAACACGTGCGTCTGTCTATAGCGGTATTCAACACCGGAGAAAGACTTTGTCATCTCCCTGTCTCCCTCCCCCTCCCCACCCCCTCTCTGTCTCTCTCTCTCCCCGGGGGATCACTCTCACGCTAGTACCGAGTAACAATCTCCTCTAACTTGGATTTTGAGTCATCAGTCTTCTGAGTGATCTGAGACGACTTCCTCTCTTGTGGCAACCTGTTTACTGCCTGAGTAGCATTTGCATCCTACGTCCTTGATTATTTGTTGTATGTACTCCAGTATCTGTCTTCCCTCACAGTTTTTACCCTCGCAGCTCCCTCTGTTACCATGAAAATTATTCCCTGATGTCTTAATACATATCCTATCAACATGTCCCTTCTTGAGAGCTTTTTCCGGATGTCCCTTTCTTCGCCAAAAGATGTTCCATTGGGTTCAGACCAGGAGTCTGTGCTGCTAGTCCATTTCAGGAATGTTATTGTTCGAAACAAGGCCCCGGGAGTAGACAACATTCCATTAGAACTACTGACGGCCTTGGGAGAGCCAGTTCTGACAAAACTCTACCATCTGGTGAGCAAGATGTATAAGACAGGCGAAATACCCTCAGACTTCAAGAAGAATATAATAATTCCAATCCCAAAGAAAGCAGGTGCTGACAGAAAGAATATAATAATTCCAATCCCAAAGAAAGCAGGTGCTGACAGATATGAAAATTACCGAACAATCAGTTTAATAAGTCACGGATGCAAAATACTAACGCGAATTTTTTACAGACGAATGGAAAAACTGGTAGAAGCCGACCTTGGGGAAGATCAGTTTGGATTCCGTAGAAATACTGGAACACGTGAGGCAATACTGACCCTACGACTTATCTTAGAAGCTAGATTAAGGAAAGGCAAACCTACGTTTCTAGCATTTGTAGACTTAGAGAAAGCGTTTGACAATGTTGACTGGAATACTCTCTTTCAAATTCTGAAGGTGGCAGGGGTAAAATACAGGGATCGAAAGGCTATTTACAATTTGCACAGAAACCAGATGGCAGTTATAAGAGTCGAGGGACACGAAAGGGAAGCAGTGGTTGGGAAGGGAGTGAGACAGGTTTGCAGCCTCTACCCGATGTTATTCAATCTGTATATTGAGCTAGCAGTGAAGGAAACAAAAGAAAAATTCGGAGTAGGTATTAAAATTCATGGAGAAGAAATAAAAACTTTGAGGTTCGCCGATGACATTGTAATTCTGTCAGAGACAGCAAAGGACTTGGAAGAGCAGTTGAACGGAATGGATAGTGTCTTGAAAGGAGGCTATAAGATGAACATCAACAAAAGCAAAACGAGGATAATGGAATGTAGTCGAATTAAGTCTGGTGATGCTGAGGGAATTAGATTAGGGAATGAGACACTTAAAGTAGTAAAGGAGTTTTGCTATTTGGGGAGCAAAATAACTGATGATTGTCGAAGTAGAGAGGATATAAAATGTAGACTGGCAATGGCAAGGAAAGTGTTTCTGAAGAAGAGAAATTTGTTAACATTGAGTATAGATTTAAGTGTCAGGAAGTCGTTTCTGAAAGTATTTGTATGGAGCGTAGCCATGTATGGAAGTGAAACATGGACGATAACAAGTTTAGACAAGAAGAGAATAGAAGCTTTCTAAATGTGGTGCTACAGAAGAATGCTGAAGATTAGATGGGTAGATCACATAACTAATGAGGAGGTACTGAATAGAATTGGGGCGAAGAGGGGTTTTTGTGGCACAACCTGACAAGAAGAAGGGATCAGTTGGTAGGACATGTTCTGAGGCATCAAGGGATCACCAATTTAGTATTTGAGGGAAGCGTGGAGGGTAAAAATCGTCGAGGGAGACCAAGAGATGAATACACTAAACAGATTCAGAAGGATGTAGGTTGCAGTAGGTACTGGGAGATGAAGAAGCTTGCACAGGATAGAGTAGCATGGAGAGCTGCATCAAACCAGTCTGAGGACTGAAGACCACAACTACAACAACATTGTTCTGAAACCAATGCTTCAAAGATGCTGCTTTATAATATGGTGCATTATTACGCTGATGCAGTCGTGGTTTCTGCAGTGTTCGTCAGTATACAATGCTATAAAATGTGTTCATATCTTTCCGGAATTAGTGTTATCTTGCGTGCACTAAGAGGACCACACCCTAACCACGAACCTCCGCCACACCGTATACCACCTCCTCCGCACTTCACTGTTGGCACTACACGCGACTGTAACATTCTCCACGTATTCGCCAAATCCAAGCTTGTTCATAGGACTGCCACAGGATAAAGCGTGATTCACCGCTCCAAATCACTCGTTTCCGGTCACTGTCCAGCTGCGTTGCTCTTTACATCACCTCAAGCGTCGTTTAGCATTAACTACAGAAATGTGTGTCTTATTACGATCTGCACGACAGTTATGCCCCATTCTTCTCAACTCCCTGTGCACAGTCACTGTTCTAGCTGGATTACTGGTAACACTTTGAAACTTACGAATGATTCTTCCCGCTGATTTCATGCGATTATTTTAACCAACCTCCGCTATGCTCGACGGTACCTGTCCGTCATGTGCACGAGGTCCGCCTGGTCTCGATTTAGCTGCTGTTGTTCGCGTTTATCCTTCGCAGTTACATCACAAACAATCGAATTGGACATCTTCATAACGGTTTCAGTATGCATGATGGATTTTGCTACTTACGAGAAATCCAAAAGCTGGTCCACGTTCGAAGTAGCTGAGCTCTGCTGGTCGACCCAATCTGCTGTTACTGCTTTTCTGCTGCCTCCTTTTATAAAGGCGCGTCTGCCTCTCGTGACGTTTAGCGGTCAGTTTGGTGTTGCGTAAAGATGTCTGCATACTTTTGCTCAGACAGTGTCGAGAGAGGTGTCGGAGTGGCACAGTCGTTATGGCCAATTTATCAGAATGTAATTTAGTTTTTTTAACACGTTGCAAGATGGGGATTTTGCCTGTGTTTTATTACACCTCATGAGGCACGCGTGTCTGTCGATTTTAGACGTCGCACACTGTTCTCCACGCAGCTCTCTCCAATAACGAATGTCTGTTGTAAATTTTCGTACAATATAATTAATATGTATGTATATATGTATTGAACTGTGGACCTAGAAACGACGGAGGCTTCGTCCCCGCCGTAGTCCTCAGTCGTACACAACCCCACAACAGGCTACAGCAGTCCACTCACCCCACCGCCGCCCCACACCGAACCCCAGGGTTATTGTGCGGTTCGGCCCCCAGGGACTGGGTGTTAAGTTGTCCTTATTATCATCATTTCATCCCTATCGACGCGCAAGTCTCCGAAGTGGCGTCAAATCGAAAGACTTGCACCCGGCGAACGGTCTACCCGATGGGAGGCCCTAGTCACACGACTTCATTTCTGTGGTCTGGCGCCACCTACCGGTGTTTTGTTACTTGTTAGACAGCTTAATCACCACAGTCAGTTGGCATTGGTTCTCTTCGAATGGACAACGGCACTGTCAAATATGCCTAAACGAGATGAGATCTGTTTTATGTTTAGTCTATGTGCTTATTTTCTTGAATTTTTCACTCAAGTCTGATTTAAATGTAAGTCTTCGACCATAGATACTAGTAGACAGGCCTTGCTGTGCAGAAGCTATAGGGCTGGTGTGGCTCCAACATAAGCCACGTGACTGTTGGCAAAACGTGGCGGCATTTCAAATCAGCGGTCTGCCATCCTATGTTTGTATCGTATTTTACCCACATTTCTCAATTGACTGCCAAACGCTTCTAACAAAAATTACTTTTTTATTTTCGAAAAATGTCAGAACTACATCTGACCTGGATTTGTTCACAGTACCATTTATAAAATCTAACAAATACATCGAACGCCCCTCTGGTGGGCAGCGGGACGAAATTACTATAAACTATCAATTAAAGTAAAATGTCGTTAAAATTCTTTTAAACAATAAGAGTGGGCTCGTTTCAAAACTTTAAATATTAGATTCACCGCAATTTGAGCTCTAGTCACTTATAAAAGAAAATGGGATATGGGAATTATGTCAACTATAGGTGCCAAAGTTGTCGACTTTAGGAGCAGGTCCATTTTAGAGTATCAATTGTAGGTGCACTTCAAAGGTGCAGTTCCTACTATTTTTACAAAAGTTTAAACTATCAGTTTAAAAAAAATGACATTTTAGATGAAAGGTGAGACTTTGAAGTTTCAGAAAATAATTTTGGAGCGTACATTTATTTAATAGTATTAGAAGGTAGAAAAAATTTTCTTCATGTGTCGACTATAGGTGCTCTTACCTTATTATAATCTCACTTGTATATACAAAAAGGCGCGTATGTGTAGATGGCTTAAAGTTTTTCCGTTTCAGGGCCTGTTTTCATCCTTAGGGAACCTATGAGTAGGAACGAGAAACAGTTATACTTACTTCTGTAACCGAATTATCACAGATACTTTCCAAAATGTAATATGAGTCTGACATTACAGGCACCACTTTCAACACTTTAATTTACGTGATACTCTATTTCAAGTGTAAAAAACATATAAAAGTCACTTCAGCAGATTTCAATAAACTCATCTGCACTATCATAGAAACACACGTGAAATGTAATGCCATTTCCCCCGACAAAACGCTGAGTACAGCCATAAGCGCAACACGAAACAACCATGTTTTGCCAACATTCACGTGACTTTAGCCCAGAGATGTTGGAGCCACGAAAATGACGTCAGGGCCAGTCTATTATATTTATAGCCGAAGATGTAAGTACAATATTAAATGATAATTCTGTATACGGGTCACTAAGATGCATAATTTTGTTGGTGTGTAAATATTTGTTATTGTTAATTTCTTTGTACACTATATTCCACGGCTTCAGTCTGATGATGAAATTTTGAAACACGTATCGCTAAATAAAGATCTGAGCTATCACGACCTTCCTGTATTTCAAAATTATGATTTCCTTTTTGTTTTGTGAGTGTGGCGCGTATTTGTTTGTGCCCTTTGTAAGTTAACTTTCGCAAGTTTAGATAGCTACAACTGTTGATGACGAATTTGTATTCAGCCATGGCTTATACTTATGCACTCTGATACAAGAGTAGTCCCTGCACTCCTCTGAATTCCGTTGACCCGGATTTAATTATGCGGTGTCTCTCGGTGCTGTCTTTCAGGAGGTTTCTTACAAACTGATGCCTGTGTTGAAACGCACATTCAAAGATAATATTTTAATCTTTCTCGTTTTGCCTTTGGTTACTTGCCGCTTATTAAGTTCTAAACGTTCACTAAGAAGCAGGGTCGTCCTCGAGCAAATACATCAATATGGCATTCAGCTCTGGTGCCCAGTCTGTCGGAATAGGCGGCAAAATGCAATTCAGCTGCAGCGATCTATACCATCAATAACAAGGTTCATAATATCCGTCCGAAATAATCTTCGTGAAGGTGGGTTGAACACGAAGACGTTGGGCGGAAGTACACTGAGGCCAGGCACACAACGAATAGGCCCTGTGTCTTGTTCTTTGGAGAGTCACGAATTAGTGTTGAGCTAGAGACGTTGACGTTTGTACTCCAGAGACGTACAATGCGAAACAATCCCACATTTAAGTATGAAAATATCAGATACTGTAATGCTTAACTTATGTCAGTGCCAAGACGAATAAATAACAAGAATTATTTTTTGACGATTAGTAAGGAGACTGCGCTTACGTCATAACCGATTTCATCCCAAATTTATGATATATGCAGGGCTTGGCGAGAAATGAAAGAGACAGAAGTGGTAGCTCCAGATGCCAAGGCGTTTGGGGAAAAAACGGCATTTCTGACGCGGGTCGGGTGATGCAATAGTCATTCATCTTATGCAGTTTCCAAGCAGAGGCTGGTGAAGCAGAGAGTACAGAGCAGTAATCAGAGGGTCGTATGTTCGCGACCCTCTGGTGGAAATAACTATTTTTAAATTTTTCTCTTGTACGTTACACACACCGCAAACAAACCGAAATAATGCTCAGATTTTTGTATTTATTAATATTTTCATAAAAGGCAAGAAAAGGAAAGGCAAACGAAAATTTAGTATTGCTAACAAATTTCGAAGAATGGACTGTGCTAACAGCGTCCACGAGCACTCTGCAAAGAACTTTCCCATAAGGGATTGTAATAAAAACGTCCGATCAGACAGCAGAGTCGAAGATTCCCATTCATCGACTTCAGTCTAAATACTCTTTTTAATGTCACTGTAATAAAATTTTTCAATTCGTTGCTCTATTTACAGGTTTTCAGTAACAATCGACTTATAACCGAATCCTGGACCATCAAGGGGCAAAAGCACATCTCGTGAAAAAACAGGATATCAACAAAGTAAACCACTAGTATACAGTAAAACGTGCTATAACGCTTTCTGGAAAATTATTGCTAATAGCCTACGTGCCTAGATGGGAGTATTGACTCTTTTGGAATGTGGGTTTAAGAAACGGTGGATGAGTATGCGCCAAAATGAAACTTACAACAGGCTTTTACAAAAAGTTTTTGACTAATGTGATGAAGCCCTACATGCAGGGGAACAAATTTCTTCCGTTAATTGAGTGACTGGGAGAGGAGAGACATCCGCAACTATGCGAAAACTTTTTTGTAAGATAAAGGAGGATTGTCTTGTGCAGTATTAAAGCCATTCCCCTAAATATTCCACTAATGGAACCCTGCAATGTCTATTTTTATTGTAACGTAAATAATTTGATCAAAATTTTCAAAACTGTTCTTGTTACATCGTGAGAGAAAACTAAATCACTTCCTGAAAAAACTGTATCAAAATAATTACGTTGTCGGCCACCAGCTATCCTCACCGATATGTCAGTGTGATGAGGGAGAGCATTTTATGAATGGAAACCAAGTTTGTTTTTTCTATAGAAAACGTACTTGTAAGAATGCGGAGTTTGTAACCTGGGCAAGATACCGAGGAAATAACGATTCCCCTGTTTTTACGATGAATTTCACCGCAGCATCATCAACTGTAAAATAATAAAAGTAATTTTATATCCGAAAATCTCTTTAACGCCTTATAATACCTTTCAGTAAATTTATTTGCAATATCACATTTTCCTTCGTCTTTCCTTGATCTACATTTATATCATAGTCCGCAACCCACCTAGTGGTGTGTGGCGGAGAGCACTTTTATACCACTGAGACCTCCAACCCTGTTTCTCTCGCGATTAGTGCGTGGGAAGAATGATTGTCGGCAAACCTCCGTATTGACTCTAATTTCTCGTTTGTTTTTTTTTCCCTCGCAGTTATTACACGAGATGTGTGTGGGGAGAAGTAATATGTTGTCCGACTCTTCCCGGAGAGTGCCCTCTCGAAACTGCAGGAGCACGTATCTCCCCGATGCACAACGGCTTTCTTATTACGTCTGCCAATGGAGTTTGTTGAGCATCTCGGTAATGCTCTCGCGCCTGCTAAACGAACCCGTGAAGAAACGTGCAGCTCTTCGTTGGATTTTCTCTATTTCTTCCATCGGCCCTACCTGGTAGAGATCCCTGCTAGATGGACAATATTCAAGAATCGGTCGAACAAGGTCAAGAATCGGTGGAACAAGGGCCTTATAAGCCACTTCTTTCGTGGATGAGTTACATTTCTTTAAGATTCTTCCTATGAATCTTAGTCAGGCGTCTGCTTTTCTATTTGTTTTACTTGGTCATTCCAGTTAAGGTCGTTCTGGATAGTTATGCCGAGATATTTTACGCTAGATACTGTTTCCACCGGTTTGTCATCAATAATGTAGCTGTACAATAGTGGGTTTCTTTTTCCTAAGTATGCGCTATACGCTACATTTACTTACGTTCAGTGTCTACTGCTAGAGCCTGCACCATTCATCAATTCTCTGGAGGTCATTCTGGAAATAGTAGCCGGCCGAAGTGGCCGTGCGGTTCTAGGCGCTGCAGTCTGGAACCGCGAGACCGCTACGGTCGCAGGTTCGAATCCTGCCTCGGGCATGGATGTGTGTGATGTCCTTAGGTTAGTTAGGTTTAACTAGTTCTAAGTTCTAGGGGACTAATGACCTCAGAAGTTGAGTCCCATAGTGCTGAGAGCCATTTTTTGGAAATAGTATCTTCTGGCGTTGCTACTTTGTTACAGACAACTGCATTATTTGCAAATAGTCGTAAAGAGCATCCGACACTTTCTACTAAATCATTTATATATATGTTGTGAGCAGTGAGGGCTCCATGACACTTTCTTCAGGTACTCCGGAAATTACCTTTACATTCGTCAGTTTTGTTCCGTTAAGAGCGACGTGCTGAGTTCTATCTCCAAGGAAGTCTTGAATCTAGTTGCAAATCTGCTCCGATACTCGATATGCTCGTATTTTTTTCACTAAACGGAAGTGTGGGACGGTGTCGAATGCCTTACTGAAACGTAATAACACGGCATCAACCTGAGCGCCGTTGTGTTCGGCGTTTTGGGTCTCATGAAGGAACAGAGAGAGCTGATCTGAGTTTCGCAGGGTCTTTGTTTGCGGAATCCATGCTGATTTTTATAGAGGAGTTTTTCATTCTCCAAAAATGCCATAGTTCTTCATCACAGAACTTATTCCATAATTCTACAACAGTTTGACGTCAACTACATAGGTCTATAATTGTGTGCAACTGTACTACGGCCGTTCTTAAAAACGGGAACGACCTGCGCTTTCTTCCAATCGCTAGGTACCCGTCGTTGCTCAAGCTAACTACGATAAATTACTGCTAGAAGGGGTGCAAGTTCTTTCGAATAATTTTTGTAGTCTTATAGATATCTCTTCTGGTCCTGACGCCTTTCCACTACTAAACGATTTTATTCCGCGATTTTATTCCGCCATTTCAACGTTCTTGCGACGATTGAAGGGAGATACTGTGTTCCGACCTCCCGCGGTGAAACAATTTCGGAAGACCGAATGCAGTATTTCGGCCTTCTATTACCTTCTGTCGGTGCCCGTATGGTCACTGATTGACTTCTGAAATATTTCAATAAACGCAATATATCGAGCAATATTTCGGCTAATTTGCAGTGTGAGTAATGCAAAAAAAATAAATAAATAAAATAAAATAAAATAAAAAATAAAAAACAAAATAAAAAATAAAAAGAAAAAGTCTGCCCACTATCCTCGGATTACAGTTTGTTTTTCCTTTCCGCTGCGCCAACAGCTTTCTAGAAACTATGCCACCATAAATGGATCATGCCTCGCCCGACCGCCGTTACAAATGCTATTTTTTCCTAAAAGTGTTGCCATTTGGACCTCTCACCTTTTCATTTCTGGCCAAGTCCTGTGTGTACCACAAATCTGGATGAAATAACGGGTAGGCGCGGTCCTGCCTGTAAGATTTTACGACAAAGCAAATGTAGCAACATATTGAAAGGTGAGGATATCGCTCTATTATCGTGGCCAACTTTTTCTTCTTTAACACAACATGTAGTCTTAACTACAACCTGAGCTTTATGTAGATATTTTCCTCATTTTTTTCATATCTACTTCTTAAATTGTGTTGTCATCGTTCTGAGTTACCATTTCTAAACGTTACTTACTACTTTTGTTGTTATAATTATGAAAATATCGACGAAAGGCTTACAATCCTTACTGCGTGAACTAAGGATATGTTGATAACTGCTAAGAAAAAAGAGCATCTTTGGAAACAGCTGAACTCGATTCGAGTAAGTGAAGAAGAGGCGACTGTATGCTGTGTGGTCTTTGAAAATTCATGATTTGCATCTAAAAGGGTTCGGCGTATTTTGATGACTAAGACCAGAAGAAGAAGCCATTATTTAGTGTTGTTTGTTTAAAAATTATCGATCGCAGATGAATAGATGAATCGTCGCTTAATGAGCTTGTGCAAGCAGCATTGCAGATATAGATCAGTTCTACCCGTAAGTGCTTCAAAGTTCTCCCTAAAAAAAAAAACACAAACAAATCTCTTCAGGTAACGATCAGCAATCGCAATAAATTAAAGTAACATCGTATTGTACTGTTGGTTGCCAGACTGAAGGTTAGGTGTAGCCGTCAGATGGGAAAGAAACAATTTTTACGCACACATTGGCATCTTAGTTTCGATAAGTGTAAATGTCTTGAGCATACCTATTTAGCGAGACTTAATATAGTGTTCAGTGTAGTATCGTGTTTTTGTTGATGAGAAAGACAGTGGTGAGGGTAAATCTGGTGCTGGCACAAGACGTATTCCTTCGGGAAGTAACGAGCATCTCACTGCGTTTAGGAACTGCTGGAGATGTTTGGCGTTTAAACCAAGGGCATCGATGCGCAGTTCTCCGGAAGCCACTGTACAGTGCTATACAAGCGAATCAATAATGTTATTGTGTTTATGCCACAGAGATGTGAAGCAGTGTTGATCGTCCGAGATTACAAACAGCGTATCGGGTGAGAATACTTATGCCTGTTACGCCTCTTTCGGAGATATTTAATTGAGGCAGTAATTATCCTCTAACGTCGAAGGATTTAATGCATGAAGATTTTGACGATGACATCAGTCGATTATCCTCTTACCTTCTGATTTATAAAGACTGAATTTATACGTAGCTTCCATTAGCAAATTCATGTATTTTGTACTGTTTCAGAAACTTTATCCTCTTGCGGATAATGTCATACTAAATTCAAAGAGCAAATTTGTGCAATGTTCGTTATTTCATCTGATGTTCACTGTTATATTCATCGATGTTAGCAATGTAACTGAATATTTGGCGTAACAGTGTCTTATATATCTTAGTGAATCTTTTAATTTTAAACATCATAATAGCACATTAAGGACATGAACATGCAATATCGGCGTTCTGTAATGACGTTGTGTTTTGCGAACTGAATACTACTTAATTCTATATGTTTGTTTACATTCTTCAAAAAAATGGCTCTGAGCACTATGGGACTTAACATCTGAGGTCAACAGTCCCCTAGACCTTAGAACTACTTAAACCTAACTAACCTAAGGACATCACACACATCCATGCCAGAGGCAGGATTCGAACCTGCGACCGTAGCTATCGCGCGGTTCCAGACTGTAGCGCCTAGAAACGCTCATTCTTCAATCGCTTCTTTGTCGTTGGTGCGAACTACTTCTGTCTGGGTGATATTTTGTGACCAGTCATTCACGACGTTATAATGACATAGGTTGCTGGTAAGTTGAGGTTCAGGTAGTGGTTTCGCACATAGCATGGCGATGCATGGGTGCCGGCCCTTGCCGTGGAGTTCGTACAGCCTAATGCACAGTAGTCGCTACTCGGAGTCACACACACTATCTCGAGACCAGACTAGCTGCTAAACGCTCCACTTATGAAATGTTAATCCGCCCCCACGGGCGAGGTGGCCAATCAGTTGTGGCACGGCGCCGCTAGATACGAAGACAATCGTTGCTGCCTCCTAAAACGATAATCACCATAAATGAGCGCATCCTTTGGAGTGAGACAGTTCGATGACAAAGCGCTGTACATTGATTAGTAACGAAGATTAACACGAGTGAGAGTATACGACGATAACAGAAGCAAAAATGTTGTAGTAAACAGTGGTCCATAAGCGAGCTGTATGCGAGGTTACTGCGAATATGTGGTTACGAGGCACTACTGACTTCAATATAAAATATTGTCATAGTTATAACATATTATTTAAAGTCTCAATTTTTTGATTAAGTCGCCATCTGATGGGGCTCAAATTTCACAAAATAATGCAGATAGTTGTATTACGTAAATCAAGTAGAAAAGACAGGAAGGAGATTTCTAGTCAAGTGGTTATGGGGAGGGGAGAAGGCGAATGAAGAGGATGGAAGGAACTGTTACTGATTTTGCATAATGTACGACCTTAAAAAGCTTGTCCATATTGTGACTTATCTGTGACAGTCATTGACTGCAGTAAATAAAATTCCAACTTTTTCTCTTAATAACAATGCTTCGAGTATCGTAGGACTAAAGCCCATCTTCAGGATTTTCAGCATGGCCAGCTACAAGAACGTGGCAAATGATAAGTTACCAACAAGTTTAGCGGTAAGACCCCTGGAAGCGAACAGCGCAACATGCTGTATCGCCTTCTGAAAACTAATCACATATGAATGTAACAGTAGATTACAGACGTAACCCGTAACTGTGTGAGCAAAACCTTCGATTATCGTCTGGTTAAATGACAGAAAAGAAAGCAAAGGCATTTCTATGTTCCGGGGGCTCAATTTATCCAACATTATAATCGTTGTGCCTGTTTAAAATACAACAAAATAAAAAAGCACGTTTCCCATATATTTTAAATGGTCAAATCTAAAATAATTAAGGGCAGAGGTAATTAATATGCACCTGCAAGTACACTCCTGGAAATGGAAAAAAGAACACATTGACACCGGTGTGTCAGACCCACCATACTTGCTCCGGACACTGCGAGAGGGCTGTACAAGCAATGATCACACGCACGGCACAGCGGACACACCAGGAACCGCGGTGTTGGCCGTCGAATGGCGCTAGCTGCGCAGCATTTGTGCACCGCCACCGTCAGTGTCAGTGTCAGCCAGTTTGCCGTGGCATACGGAGCTCCATCGCAGTCTTTAACACTGGTAGCATGCCGCGACAGCGTGGACGTGAACCGTATGTGTAGTTGACGGACTTTGAGCGAGGGCATATAGTGGGCATGCGGGAGGCTGGGTGGACGTACCGCCGAATTGCTCAACACGTGGGGCGTGAGGTCTCCACAGTACATCGATGTTGTCGCCAGTGGTCGGCGGAAGGTGCACGTGCCCGTCGACCTGGCACCGGACCGCAGCGACGCACGGATGCACGCCAAGACCGTAGGATCCTACGCAGTGCCGTAGGGGACCGCACCGCCACTTCCCAGCAAATTAGGGACACTGTTGCTCCTGGGGTATCGGCGAGGACCATTCGCAACCGTCTCCATGAAGCTGGGCTACGGTCCCGCACACCGTTAGGCCGTCTCCGCTCACGCCCCAACATCGTGCAGCCCGCCTCCAGTGGTGTCGCGACAGGCGCGAATGGAGGGACGAATGGAGACGTGTCGTCTTCAGCGATGAGAGTCGCTTCTGCCTTGGTGCCAATGATGGTCGTATGCGTGTTTGGCGCCGTGCAGGTGAGCGCCACAATCAGGACTGCATACGACCGAGGCACACAGGGCCAACACCCGGCATCATGGTGTGGGGAGCGATCTCCTACACTGGCCGTACACCACTGGTGATCGTCGAGGGGACACTGAATAGTGCACGGTACATCCAAACCGTCATCGAACCCATCCTTCTACCATTCCTAGACCGGCAAGGGAACTTGCTGTTCCAACAGGAGAATGCACGTCCGCATGTATCCCGTGCCACCCAACGTACTCTAGAAGGTGTAAGTTAACTACCCTGGCCAGCAAGATCTCCGGATCTGTCCCCCATTGAGCATGTTTGGGACTGGATGAAGCGTCGTCTCACGCGGTCTGCACGTCCAGCACGAACGCTGGTCCAACTGAGGCGCCAGGTGGAAATGGCATGGCAAGCCGTTCCACAGGACTACATCCAGCATCTCTACGATCGTCTCCATGGGAGAATAGCAGCCTGCATTGCTGCGAAAGGTGGATATACACTGTACTAGTGCCGACATTGTGCATGCTCTGTTGCCTGTGTCTATGTGCCTGTGGTTCTGTCAGTGTGATCATGTGATGTATCTGACCCCAGGAATGTGTCAATAAAGTTTCCCCTTCCTGGGACAATGAATTCACGGTGTTCTTATTTCAATTTCCAGGAGTGTATTTACGTAAACTCTGAAGTTTCCTTTAGCACTTCAACATGCCTTCAAAAGCCAACATTCCTAAACGTTTGTTAAGAATAATTATGTTCGTTACATGTAACGACAAAATTATTTAAAATGCGTCACGTAACACCCCGGCCAGCTCTTCCCATTGGCTCTGTGGTGTGCTTAGGACTCCTCAACAGCAAACAACCCCCAAAAACTGCTTACAGTAACGACATCATCGAATACGTGGGTATTAGTGATGAACCAAAGTTACTAGCCACAGTTAAACTGCGCCTCCTATCACACACCTCCTACGTACGTATAAGTGGGATTTGGAGACTCATAAAATTCTTAGTACGCGCAGCACGTCACCTTCGCTGCCGTAAACTTCAGAGATCCTGTAATTCTACTGGCGCGCACCTACTAACGACTGTCGGAAATTACGACTGATGGCATTTAATGTCCGCTCGGGGACGCCATTAAGCGCACTCGAGAAGCAGCATAACGGCGACGTTATCGAAGAAATGAAACAGTCAAACGAATCAAAGGCATCGATTGTGAAAGTCGATTTTCCATATGCGGCAACTATGTAGCAGCATTTCCCTGAGCAGTGGAAGTTCTCAATGTGGCACAGACAGCGGATTTAGTAAGATTCGATGGGCTCTGTAAATGAGCACCTGCACCGGAATATGCAACGACATTACGTTTCTGTTAGCAGATGATTCTTTTGGCTGTGACGCGACAACATTACAGTATGCATTAACTTCTCATAAAAACGTTGTACTAGTGGATACACATATAAGGTGGTCAGAAACAGTCGGAAAAGCTTTTAAGGGTGTAGTAGGTTAGGTTGTGGTGAGGAAAGCACAACAAGCTAAGAAAAAAAAGTCGGTACGTTACGCAGTTTCCGAATTTATTACCACTGAAGTTAGCCGATCAAGCCACTGGGCGCGCAGATATAATTAGTGTCAGTTGTTCTCATAGAGTAGGTGACAGCGCATGAGACTGCTCAGCCTTTGGCTTTGATTCCATCATCACTAACGTCCCATGTCCAATTTTTGCATAACTCACTTGTTCAGTTTTAGGAACTCAAACGAAGAACACATTTGACAACACTGTCTCCGGCGGGCCGCTTTAATTTGTGCGTACAACGTCCTGATTGGCTAATTTCAATGCTAATTGACTCTGAAACGGCGCAACATATCTAAATTTCTTCTTCACAATTATCTTTCTGCACAACCTACCCTCCAAAATCCTTACAAGCTTTTCTGACTACCTCTGACCACCCTGCATAAATGTAGTACTGGTATATTATACACATTATAAAATACAAAGTCCTGTCCACGGTTTGCGAAATCCAAAATATCAACAACTGTTACATTTAAACTAGGTTTGATAACTTACTTCCAATCGAAACAAGTCAAATTTTACTTACAGTGAATTTTATATAGCGTGACTCGCTCCTTTTTGAGTGTTATACATTTCCAGACACTAATATAGGATTTATTGATTACAGTTTTGGTGCAGTTATCTTGCTTTAATATGTCAAATTCTTATTTTTTAAAGCTGTGATCCAGACTATTATTTTGAGGTTTGTATAGAATACATAAACAGTAAACCTACACGTGGTATATAATATGTGAAGGCCGTCCCAGAAATTTTCGACAAACTTCGAGGGAGGGTGTCTTGAGGAACAAATCGAGGATAGGAACACGTTTCTGCAACATCATCCAACGACGCTAAAGAGCGTCGAAGTTATTAAAGGCGCCAGCGCTTGTCCCCTAGGTCACCTTTTCTACAGTAAACGTGACTTCGTGCGCTGACGGACCGTAGGCGGAACGTTTTGCAATGTCTTTTGTTATTCAGTGACCGCAACTGATTGCCGCGAATGACAGGCCTTCTCTCTTATTAATGTGACGCTTTCTTGGCTTGCTTGACGACTGTTTCGGATACGGGTTTCTGCCTACAGCCTATTTTTATCCTTTATACCCAAAAACGTTGGAAATTTTAGAGGGTTCCCTGAGGAAAAGAGATCGTGAATGGAAAGCCATGTCTGAAACTGTCATCCACCAAGGCAACAGAGCATCGCATTCATAGGACTCAAGGCCTTTTTACGCAGCATCTAGCTTCATCTTCTCCACGGGCGAACGTGGCAAACAGTCGCGATCTCTGAATAACAAACAGCGTTGCGAGGCATTCCGCCTACGGTCCCATGGCGTACAGGTCACGTTTGCTGCCGAAGGGATGGGGCTGGTGACAGTCACCGGCGCCAATAACTTCGATGCTTTGCAGCGTCGCTGGATGACGTTTCCAGACACGGGTCCTATCCTCCATTTGTTCCCCAAGACACCCTCTACAACCCCTTGAATTTTGTCGCAAGAGGTTGGGACACCCTGTCCATGATTTCTTTTGTAAATCATTATTGTATCTGTGCACTACCAAAGTCTTCTAACATTACAGAGAACCACACGAGTACATTCAATACGAGGTGCATTCAAGTTCTAAGGCCTCTGCTTTTTTTTCTCCAGACTGGAAAGAGATAGAAACATGCGCATTGTTTTAAAATGAGACCGCGTTCATTGTCAATACGTCCCAGAGATGGCAGCACCGTACGGCAGATGGAATTTTACCGCCAGCGGCGAGAATGAGAACTGTTTTAAATACTTAAAATGGCGACTTTTTCCTTACTTGAACAGCGTGCAATCATTCGTTTTCTGAATTTGCGTGGTGTGAAACCAATTGAAATTCATCGACAGTTGAAGGAGACATGTGGTGATGGAGTTATGGATGTGTCGAAAGTGCATTCGTGGGTGTGACAGTTTAATGAAGGCAGAACATCGTGTGACAACAAACCGAAACAACCTCGGGCTCGCACAAGCCGGTCTGACGACATGATCGAGAAAGTGGAGAGAATTGTTTTGGGGGATCGCTGAATGACTGTTGAACAGATCGTCTCCAGAGTTGGCATTTCTGTGGGTTCTGTGCACACAATCCTGCATGACGACCTCAAAATGCGAAAAGTGTCATCCAGGTGGGTGCCACGAATGCTGACGGACGACCACATGGCTGCCCGTGTGGCACGTTGCCAAGCAATGTTGACACGCAACGACAGCATGAATGGGACTTTCTTTTCGTCGGTTGTGACAATGGATGAGACGTGGATGCCACTTTTCAATCCAGAAACAAAGCGCCAGTCAGCTCAATGGAAGCACACAGATTCACTGCCACCAAAAAAATTTCGGGTAACCGCCAGTGCTAAAAAAATGATGGTGTCCATGTTCTGGGACAGCGAGGGCGTAATCCTTACCCATTGCATTCCAAAGGGCACTACGGTAACAGGTGCATCCTACGAAAATGTTTTGAAGAACAAATTCCCTCCTGCACTGCAACAAAAACGTCCGGGAAGGGCTGCATGTGTGCTGTTTCACCAAGACAACGCACCCGCACATCGAGCTAACGTTACGCAACAGTTTCTTCGTGACAACAACTTTGAAGTGATTCCTCATGCTCCCTACTCACCTGACCTGGCTCCTAGTGACTTTTGGCTTTTTCCAACAATGAAAGACACTCTCCGTGGCCGCACATTCACCAGCCGTGCTGCTATTGCCTCAGCGATTTTCCAGTGGTCAAAACAGACTCCTAAAGAAGCCTTCGCCGTTGCCATGGAATCATGGCGTCAGCGTTGTGAAAAATGTTTACGTCTGCAGGGCGATTACGTCGAGAAGCAACGCCAGTTTCATCGATTTCGGGTGAGTAGTTAATTAGAAAAAAAATCGGAGGCGTTAGAACTTGAATGCACCTCGTAGGTAATCCTATCGTATCTGCCAACAGTAAAGCAAATCACAGATCACTTTGGAAGTGCAAAAACTTAGCCGTTTTGGCAATATTAAACTACAAAAAACCTTTAGCATATCCCTGAACAATAATGCTCTCATTACAGTGTATTGGCTACTGATTATAAACGTGTCCATTTTGGGGATAGGGCTGGCAACTGTGTCAAAATGGTTCAAATGGCTCTGCGCACTATGGGACTTAACTTCTGAGGTCATCAGTCCCCTAGAACTTAGAACTACTTAAACCTAACTAACCTAAGAACATCACACACATCCATGCCCGAGGTAGGATTCGAACCTGCGACCGTAGCGGTCGCGCGGTTCCAGACTGTGGCGCCTAGAACTGCTCGGCCACCCTGGCCGGCTAGCCAACTCTGTCGTCGATAGGTAATTTCGTCTTGTTGGAACACTTGCCGCAAACTGTAAACAACATGCTGTGGTCCGTTCAGCTCTCAAGGGAGTGAGATGCCCGATAGATTAACTACAATTTACCTGAACCCGAAAGTTCGTTTAAACACAATAGAGCTTTAATCTCGGATCATTAAATTGCATTACCCATTATACGGCGCCTACAGTTTAAAATGGACTCCGAATTACGGTACAACACAGTATTTCTCACATACGGGTTGTGTAAGAAAAGTAATGAGACTGATTTTTTATGTATCAAAGTTTTTATATATCTCTAACAAGAGATCCCTTCAAAGAAATTCCCTTCGGCACCTATACGGCGGCGGATTCGTTGTTCCCGACGCTGAAAGGCTTTAACTGATAGGGCCTTTAACATGTCAGTCACAGTCTTTTCAGTGTTCTTCACGGTTCTAAAATATCATCCTTTTAAGATTTCTTCAAGTTTGAGAAAAGAAAAAATTCAGAATGACTCAAATCAGGAAAATAGGGGGGCTGTGGAACAAACAGGAAGGCCTTCTGAGGTCAAAAGTTCCGTGATGGAAGTAGCCGTGTGACATTGGGCGTTTTCATGATGCAGCATCCACTTGTCTGCAACGTCCAGTCTCAATCGGTCCATCCTTTTCCTGGGCCTATCAAGGACATCTTTGTGAAGCACTTGGAGGACAGTTTGTTCTGGAGGAACAAATTCTGTCTAATTTGAAAAGAGCACGCACACTTTCGACGTTTTCATCTGTTTTTGAAGGTGAAGTTATCCCTGAGCGAGGTTCATTTTCAATGTATTCTCGGCCTTCCAAAAATGATTAGTGCCATCGAAAAATTTGCTCTCTTGGTAAGGAATGTTCCCCATAGGCCTGTTGCAACTTTTCAAAGGTCACACTCGCTGATTCCCCAAGTTTAATACAAACCTTGATGACATAACGTTGCTTTAAATTCCGCTGCTCAACACAGCTTGTCTGCCCGCTCACGGTGTTGTCAGTCTCATTACTTTTCTCGTACCTCGTATAAAAATCGTCAGAGGTGAAAGAAGCAACGATGGATAAAAAGTACGAGATCACTGATTACTGAACTCCGAATATTTGGATTTGCAATCTGACACTCAGTTCTCCATGAAACCAGACCCCGAATGGTTACACGACCAAAATATCATCCACGTGGTTGCAAGTAACGCTTTACTGAGTACAAGGTATATCACAGGCACAAAAATAATGTCTCACATATAAGAAACAACTTGCGGCTCTATCTTTCGCTGGAAGTTCTCGAGATGCAGATACGCTATATAGAACACCTCTCAAGACTAAACACGAACTCATTGTGAAAGATAAAGCAGGGTCATTGATCCAATAACCACTTCAAGTTACTAGACTGGCACTGGCACACGTTGTGCTGATTAGCTTCATGCTGATGATAAATCTTGGATAAGTTATATCTTTAACTACACGAATAATCTCCCAGACCGTTTCTCTCACTTTCTTCTCCTGATCTCCCCTTTACGATATTAAACCACATAATCCATTACTTTATACAACTTGTCCAGCAAATGACTGTGTATTCCACTACAGTTACGACAAAGTCAGTCGATGCGAGAAGAGACAGATCATTATATAGATATATACACACACTGGTGTCCAAAATTAAAGCAATTTCCCCGTCCTGTGTTTCATTCGCGATATAACCATACGAAATGTCAACCAGATGTCCGTACGATGGTGCTCTGCGTGGAAGATGGCATTCTGGTCAACGGGCATCCTTACCAACGATGACTTCAGGGCACCTTTGAACGAAGTAGTGTTTGCCGGGTAGCCCCGAATCCACAATCGCTGGGTACACAGTCACAGACGGTGCAGTATGACGCAGAAAGATGCCTATCAGAGTCTCTGCGGTGGAGGGCCATGGAAAGAAAGAAGGAAAGGCAGGAAGCAGGATAGTCGCAGACTGATGTGGCTCGATGGCTTAATGTGAATCGTTACGTTGTTTCTCGGATGTGGCGACTGCTTGTAGAGATCGAAATTGCATCCGGAAGACCAGGGCAGAGTCGACCACGTATGACTGTATAAGGATCATTATTTGGCTGTAAGGACACGACACTACCATCCTAGTACTGCACGGCAAATGGCATGTGAGCTCGTAGCATCCGTTGGATGTGTTGTATCGAGGCAAATCTGTGCTGAAGGCTTCGGCAGAGTGGCCTTTATTGTCGGAGAACTGATGTATGCTACATCTGGCGTGTCTTCACTGAAGGGAACGTCTAGAGTGAGTCATCAACATGCCACCTGTGACGTCGGAGAGTGGGCCTGTATAGTCTTCAAATATGAGTCCCCATTTAGTCTGGAGAGGGATTCTCGACGAATTCGCATCTGGAGGGAAGGTGGAACACGATTTGTGGACCCAAACATTGTGGTAAGAGATAGATATCGAGGAGAACCCTTAATGGTGCGGGCAGAGATTACGTTTACCACTCTAACTCCTGTTCATGAAGTTGTACGGGTAAATCGACAAGGTTTAACTGCTGTCAGGATCTTGACACCTCATTTGCAGTTGTTGCGACGTACTGAGGGCCCAGACTTAGTATTGATGGACGATAACGCGCGACCTAATAGAGCACAGGTTGATTGACGTTTTCTTGGAAACGGAAGATATTGCACACATGGCGTGAGCTGCTATGGATTGTAGCACGACAGCATCCACCAACCACTCTCCAAGACTGCGAGCAGCTCTGCAGGAAGAATGGGAGTTATTGCCTCACCACCATGAGACTGGTCACATCATTCACAGCATGCCCCGTCATTGTATTGCTCCCAGAGGTGGTCACACCCCATACTGAGCACATTAACCACTTGCCGGAATGTGTGTGCGAATCCGTTACGCTGGAAAAAACGAAGAACATTTATGTCTATCGTTATGCATGTTGCGGTTGTTTACGTTCTGTATTTTTTACACTGTTTCTACTTTACACCACCTGTTTATACCGTTTTGTGGCAAAATAAACACAACCTTGCAAAATTTCCGTTTGTTGCTTTAATTTTGGACGCCAGTGTATACACAAGCGCACGCCAAAATCTAAGAGAGATCAATGTAAGAGTAGATGAGCGTACAAACATCAAGAATACATGCACTCACTGGGGGCATCGATCATAAGCGCAGTGTTCAATTATTAATGTAAACGACTAACGACAGAGAAAGAAATGTGTTTTCTTTTTCTTTTTTTTTTGCAGCTTTGTTCTTTAGGTACACATTAAATGGAAGGCTCTACAGCAGACTGAAAGCGACAGTGAAACGCTATATTAAATAACACATATGCTGAAAAGGCAGGTTGTTCAATAATATTCACCGCCTCGCTTAATTTAAAGTTCGTTGTGTTAAGTGCATTCGTAAAAACGACAGGGCGGTTGTCATTTTTGCTCACTTAGTTTTATAAAGATATAAGCTGAACCCACGTGTACACAGACTGACCATCTACATCAGTGGGGACTGCTGGTGTAAGCCGATGGTTCTCTCGTAACATCGTCACAGTTATGGTTTAGACCAGCTTACAGTATGTGTATGAAGACCAAGTTAAAGATTCCGAAAAATGCGAAAAAGATACTGCGGAAGGGAAGTTTTCAAAGTGTTAACAAAAACCGTGCTTCTAAAAGATGAAATATTATCTTTACCCATAAATAAGCCTTTCTTACTTAGCTGTTAAATGACCTAAATGTCATTGAACTTCTATGGTTATTACACGAATAAGCTATGCTATAAATTTACGTGACCGCAAGTTGCCTCTATTGGATTTTTCAGGATGAAATATATATTAACATGACGTACGAAATACGAATGACACACTCTTATTAAAAAATATACCTCTTTAGAAAGTAGTTTTTTTTACTGATTTTAACGCAGTCATCTATTAGTATTCTTCATCTGTGGACTGCACCCAACAATATCACCACTTCAGTTACCAGTGTTGAAACTATATTCTGGCAGAATATTTTCTGAAACTTCCTGGCAGATTAAAACTGTGTGCCGGACCGAGACTCGAACTCTGGACCTTTGACTTTCGCGGGCAAGTGCTCTACAATCTGAGCTCATTCTTGAAACATCCACCAGGCTGTGGCTAAGCCATGTCTCCGCAATATCCCTTCTTCCAGGAGTGCTAGTTCTGCAAGGTTCGCAGGAGAGCTTCTGTGAAGCTTGGAAAATAGGAGACGTGGTTCTGCCGGAAGTAAAGCTGTGAGGACGGCGCGTGAGTCGTGCTTGGGTAGCTTAGATGGTAGAGCATTTGCCCGCGAAAGGCAAAGGTCCAGAGTTCGAGTCTCGGTCCGGCACACAGTTTTAATCCCCAGGAAGTTTTATATCAGCGCACACTCCACTGCAGAGTGAAAATGTCATTCTGAGAATATTTTCTACTTGACATAAGAAATTTCTGACTTTTGCTGCATTGGAGCTTTAAATACGTCAATGGCGAGAGATGAAAATTTGTGCCGGACCGGGATTCGAACTCTGATTTCCCGCTTTAAGCGATCGGTCTCCTTAATCGCTTCGGCTATCCGAGCACGTCTCCCACCCGACCCAAATCTCCATATGTCACACACTCCAGAGTAATGTCCCCTACCCATTATTCCTTTTCGCTGGCGGCGCTACTGTATTCCCGCGAGAGGTCGGACATTATTGTGTGTCTGCTTTGAAAGATCGATATGCTATCAGGCGCATATACAGGCTGAGTCGGAAGGAACGCCCCTTTTGTATTGGTTACTGCGCCTGCGAGTGCACGCGCACGTAGTCGGTGCCACGCTAGCAGCATTGCAAGGGAGTGTGAAAATCAGTTACGATGGAAAAAAGGAGTGTGCAAGACCGTGTCCATGTGGCAACGCGGTTTGGGTCTGTGATTAAAAATTTTGACGTCCTTGCGCTACAACAGCATCCCCATTCAATTACGTGCAATCAACAGGACGGTGGAACTGCACACAGCGCCCACCTGTCAATGGCCATCAGCGTGAACCATTTCCTGGACGTCCCATCTCCCGATTTGGTGATATGGCTTGGCCGGCACGTCCACCCTATCTGACGGTTTCCAATTTCTTCCTCTTCACTCTTCCAAAGTGTTCGAAGATCGCCCGAACACTTGCAGGCGCCGGAGGCCGATATCCGTAGACAAGTCGCCGGTATTCGTTTTACCGTACTGGAGGACACATTGCGTAGCTGCTTCGATAAAAGCGTTGCTCATTTGAGTGATGTCATCTGTAAGAAGTGAGTGCTGTATTCTGCAATTCTGCATGAAACTCCAAAGACTAACAGGTCTGCATTTGCAAATCATGAAGACCTGTGTCAAAGTTCTTGTGATTGGTTGCAAAAAAAAAAGCACACGCAACCGTGAGCGCGGCGAAAGTCTGCGAGTGATCGGTGTAGATGAGAGTATAAACATTTCCGAAAGAATGGATACCATACCTATTTAAGAATATTTTTCTTTGCTTATTTTCTCATCTTTGATCAGACCGTGTATGTAGTCCGACAACAAACACTTCTTCATTTTTAAGCTAATGAACTACTTCACAGTATTACGAAACCCTACCAACATATATTCTGTATGTTGTTGTTGTTGTTGTTGTTGTTATGGTCTTCAGACCAGAGACTGGTTTGATGCAGGTCTCCATGCTGCTCTATCGTGTGCAAGCTTCTTCATCTCTGAGTAATTACTGCAACCTACATCCTTCTGTATCTGTTTTGTGTACTCATCCCTTGGTCTCCCTCTAGGGTTTTTACCCTCCACGCTTCCCTCCAACAATAAACTGGTTATTCCTTGATGCCTCAGAAGCTGTCGTACCAACCGATCCCTTCTCTTAGTCAAGTTGTGCCATAAATTCCTCTTCTCCCCAATTCTATTCAGTACGTCCTCATTAGTTAGGTGATCTACCCACCTAATCTTCAGCATTCTTCTGTAGCACCACATTTCAACAGCTTCTGTTCTGTTCTTGTCTAGACCATTTATCGTCCATGTTTTACTTCCATACATGGCTACACTCCATACAAATACTTTCGAAAGACTTCCTGACACTTAAATCTAAACTCGATGTTAACAAATTTCTCTTCTTCAGAAACGCTTTCCTTGACATTGCCAGTCCACATTTTGTATCCTCTCTACTTCGACCATCATCAGTTATTTCACTCCCCAAAAAGCGAAACTCATCCACTACTTTAAGTGTCTCATTTCCCAATCTAATTCCTTCAGCATCACCTGATTTAATGAGACTGCATTCCATTATCCTCGTTTTGATTTAGTTGTTCATCTTATATACTTCTTTTAAGACACTGTCCATTCCGTTCAACTGCTCTTCCATGTCCTTGGCTGTCTCTGACAGAATTACAATGTCATTCTGGAAACATCCTAAAAGTTTTGCCAGGACCAAAAGCAAGTGCTGAAATTACGGAAAAAGAAATTGATGCATTTTACCTACGTATTACTGATGGGATAATTATTTTTCCTTAGGTTAAAAATCTAAAACTAATTGCGGTGCAAAAGCCACAACGCGTCCACTTATGGAAGTATGAAAGCCGCGTCCACCGAAGGGTTTATCTAAAAAATGGTTCAAATGGCTCTGAGCACTATGGGACTCAACTGCTATGGTCATCAGTCCCCTAGAACTTAGAACTACTTAAACCTAACTAACCTAAGGACATCACTCACATCCATGCCCGAGGCAGGATTCGAACCTGCGACCGTAGCCGTTGTGCGGTTCCAGACTGTAGCGCGGCCGGCAAGGGTTAATCTATCTTCTAAGATAAGTCGCAGGGTCAGTACTGCCTTACGTGTTCCAACGTTTCGGCGGAATCCAAACTGATCTTCCCCAAGGTCGGCTTCTACCAGTTTTTTCCACTCGTCTGTACAGAATTCGTGTCAGTATTTTGCAGCCGTGACTTATTAAACTGACAGTTCGGTAATTTTCACATCTGTCAACACACGCTTTCTTTCGGATTGGAATTATTATATTCTTCTTGAAGTGATTCTGTATGCATAATAATGAAAATACGGACGAACGGCGAGCTCTAATTGAAGAAGGATTAGCAGGAAATCAATCTTGCCCTTTTCAAGTGAGTCATTTCAGCATTCACCTTAGTGAAATTAGGGAAATCCGGAAAACTAAATTGGTTGGTTGGTTTGTGGGGTTGAAGGGACCAGACTACAAAGGCCATCGGTCAAAACTAAATTTAGGTGGCTTGTTGTGATTTCGAACCTCATTCCTTCAAACACAAATCCAGTGCCTTAACCACCGTTAACCTTGCTTGGTGACCGCTGAAGACCAAAGTTGTAGCGAAAACTATAACATTTGGAACTGGAGTCGCCTTTCTCTCAGATTCAGTGAGAGTAAGGTCTACGCCAAAACCAATCAAATTTCTATGTGTAGATTATCGTAGAAGTCGTGTTATTCCATGTAAAACTAATTTTTAAAATAAACCGTTGTGTTTTTATGAACCTTAAGTGTAAACTGCAAACGTCTTACCGACCTTAATTCTTTTCAGATGTCTTCACACTTCGTAAATATGTAATCTATCTATTAAGAAGGGAAACATTTTCCACTTAAAGTTTCGAGGAAACCTGCATGCTGGACACCTGGTCACCTACAGTCCTCAAGGCGAGATACGTTCAAGGGCACTCAATTGTAACTCTTTTGTTAAGCTTATGTTTCACCTTTTCACTCTAAATGTTTCCTTTTTTTCTGAAGGCCACACTTCTCCGGGACAGTTTCTAAGGAAAACGAAGCTAAAAAAAAAGACCTATGGCACTGATTTGGCACAGCTTTTGTGGAAACGCCCGCTGCTTGAGCGTGGGTATTCAGCGCGACAATTGGTTGTCATGCAGCGAAGCCCGTAGCCACAGGCGGCGCTGAAAACTTTGGGTAAACTCAAATCAAAGGCTCTGCGCAGCAGTGACGGCGTCACGGTTAGCCAAGAGAGCGTTACAGACATGTTAGTTGGAGCATTTCTGGAAACCGCTGCGCAAAGTGTGTGACACACGCTAGCGAAGAGCCAAATACTGACTTCCTTGTGACCAAAACCTCCGTAATCCGATTTAAAGTAGTTGTCATTTTACAATTAACTGATTTAACTGCTCCCACCATCAATAAACCAATGGCAGCCAACCACTGTAGGCTCCCACTTCCACTGCACGAAGCATTCCGCATGCCAGTCCTCAACTTTTCCGAATGTAAAAATTTCACCTTTTTCAAGAAAAACCCTAACTCTGGCCCTATTTAAAATTAACAACTGATTTTTTTATATATTATGAAGCACTAAAGAAATACACCAAACGTGATTTTTTTAATATTTACAATAAATTTTTGTAGTAGATTGAAACGAAAGCAGTTTTCTATCATTGTTGATATGGGAGCGCTCTCTTGACTGCCTTCAGACAGTATCTGGTGCGGCACCTTCGCAATTTCAGATCCTAAATGTCAGATACCAACTAATTTAAATAAGACTACACGAGACATCCCTGTTACTCCATAACTAGTTGAAGGTACGAGCATCAGGTTTTGGGACAGAGAGAGAGCGCGGGTTGGTGGTTCAGTACTTTGATATAAGGTTAGTGTTCTTCATTTTATCCGCTGATATGAAATAGAGAATGGGAATAGAAAGGGATTGGACGGGTGGGAATACGTGACTTCCAGCCGCGCAGGGCATTGTGGCAATGCAACGGAGAAAGTTGAAAATGTGCTGGACTGGGGCTCGAACCAGGATTTACCGCGTCTCATGAGCGGCTGCCTTAACCGCTTCGGCCATCCGGACACGGTCCCTGACCGACACAAACTTCCAATTTATCGTAGGTTGCAATGCAGCGTCCCTCGTCCATTAACTTTTTACTCGGGAATTATTGATTGCAGTAGAATTTTGAATGTTATTAGTGCATCCGCGCTGAAGCAAAAGTCAAGAAGCGTCGCGCTCTTACAGAAATGTACAGTATGATGTACACTCCTGGAAATTGAAATAAGAACACCGTGAATTCATTGTCCCAGGAAGGGGAAACTTTATTGACACATTCCTGGGGTCATATACATCACATGATCACACTGACAGAACCACAGGCACATAGACACAGGCAACAGAGCATGCACAATGTCGGCACTAGTACAGTGTATATCCACCTTTCGCAGCAAAGCAGGCTGCTATTCTCCCATGGAGACGATCGTAGAGATGCTGGATGTAGTCCTGTGGAACGGCTTGCCATGCCATTTCCACCTGGCGCCTCAGTTGGACCAGCGTTCGTGATGGACGTGCAGACCGCGTGAGACGACGCTTCATCCAGTCCCAAACATGCTCAATGGGGGACAGATCCGGAGATCTTGCTGGCCAGGGTAGTTGACTTACACCTTCTAGAGCACGTTGGGTGGCACGTGATACATGCGGACGTGCATTGTCCTGTTGGAACAGCAAGTTCCCTTGCCGGTCTAGGAATGGTAGAACGATGGGTTCGATGACGGTTTGGATGTACCGTGCACTATTCAGTGTCCCCTCGACGATCACCAGTGGTGTACGGCCAGTGTAGGAGATCGCTCCCCACACCATGATGCCGGGTGTTGGCCCTGTGTGCCTCGGTCGTATGCAGTCCTGATTGTGGCGCTCACCTGCACGGCGCCAAACACGCATACGACCATCATTGGCACCAAGGCAGAAGCGACTCTCATCGCTGAAGACGACACGTCCCCATTCGTCCCTCCATTCACGCCTGTCGCGACACCACTGGAGGCGGGCTGCACGATGTTGGGGCGTGAGCGGAGACGGCCTAACGGTGTGCGGGACCGTAGCCCAGCTTCATGGAGACGGTTGCGAATGGTCCTCGCCGATACCCCAGGAGCAACAGTGTCCCTAATTTGCTGGGAAGTGGCGGTGCGGTCCCCTACGGCACTGCGTAGGATCCTACGGTCTTGGCGTGCATCCGTGCGTCGCTGCGGTCCGGTCCCAGGTCGACGGGCACGTGCACCTTCCGCCGACCACTGGCGACAACATCGATGTACTGTGGAGACCTCACGCCCCACGTGTTGAGCAATTCGGCGGTACGTCCACCCGGCCTCCCGCATGCCCACTATACGCCCTCGCTCAAAGTCCGTCAACTGCACATACGGTTCACGTCCACGCTGTCGCGGCATGCTACCAGTGTTAAAGACTGCGATGGAGCTTCGTATGCCACGGCAAACTGGCTGACACTGACGGCGGCGGTGCACAAATGCTGCGCAGCTAGCGCCATTCGACGGCCAACACCGCGGTTCCTGGTGTGTCCGCTGTGCCGTGCGTGTGATCATTGCTTGTACAGCCCTCTCGCAGTGTCCGGAGCAAGTATGGTGGGTCTGACACGCCGGTATCAATGTGTTCTTTTTTCCATTTCCAGGAGTGTATATACCTCTCAAATATATACAATTATATCCTGAACTAATGTGTCAATAGCGGAAGAGGTGCATTGTTGTTATTGTTGTTGTTGTGGTCTTCAGGCCAGAGACTTGTTTGATGTAGCTCTCCATGCTACTCTATCCTGTGCAAACTTCATCATCTCCCAGTACCTACTGCAACCTACATCCTTCTGAATCTGTTTAGTGTATTCATCTCTTTGTCTCCATTTAGGGTTTTTATCCTCCACGATGCCCTCCAATACTAAATTGGTGATCCCTTGATGCCTCAGAATATGTCCTACAAATCGATCCCTTCTTCTTGTCAAGTTGTGTCACAAACTCCTCTTCTACCCAATTCTATTCAATACCTCCTCATTAGTTATGTGATCTCCCATCTAATCTTCAGCATTCTTCTGTAGCACCACATTTCGAAAGCTTCTATTCTCTTCTTGTCCACACTATTTACCATTCATGTTTCACTTGCATATATGGCTACATTCCACATAAATAATTTCAGAAAAAACTTCCTGACACTGAAATCTATACTCGATGTTAATAAATTTCTCACCTTCAGAAACGCTTTCCTTGCCATTGCCTGTCTACATTTTATATCCTCTCTACTTCGACCATCGTGAGTTATTTTTCTCCCCAAACTCATTTACTACTTTAAGCGTCTCATTTCCTAATCTAATTCCCGCAGCATCACCCGATTTAATTCGACTACATTCCATTATTCTAGTTTTACTTTTCTTGATGTTCATCTTATATCCTCCTTTCAAGACACTGTCCATTCCGTTCAACTGCTCTTCTAGGTCCTTTGCTGTCTCTGACAGAATTACAACGTCATCGGCGAACCTCAAGGTTTTTATTTCTTCTCCATGGATTTTAATTCCTACTCCGAATTTTTCTTTTGTTTCCTTTACTGCTTGCTCAATATACAGATTGAATAACATCGGGGATAGGCTACATCCCTGTCTCACTCCCTTCCCGACCACTGCTTCCCTTTCATACCCCTCGCCTCTTATAACTGCCGTCTGGTTTCTGTACAAATAGTAAATAGCCTTTCGCTCCCTGTATTTTACCCCTGCCACCTTCAGAAATTTGAAAGAGAGTATCCCAGTTAACATTCTCAAAAGCTTTCTTTAAGTCTACAAATTCTAGAAACGTAGGCTTGCCTTTATAATCTATTCTCTATGATAAGTCGTAGGGTGGATAACCTTATTTAATTCTGCAGTAAAATTTTTTGCAGATGTGTGAATGTGACGAGCAAAGCTATCCGCACAGCGTGGTCTGCCCTACTTCACCACGTAAATATCCGGTAACGATGCTGCTGCAGTGCTTCAACTACTTTTCTTGTAAAAAGAGTCATCGGCAAGCAGTATCGTATTACTAACTCCTTTTCAACAGCTATAAAATGTCGTTAAAACATCTGGTTTCATTGAAGGATCCTACATGCCTCAATGCCTCACTAAGTAAAGTGCACGACAAACAAGCCCTCCCCTTTTTTAGAAAGCATTTTATTCAAAATCTTTATTTCTTAAATATTAGATATTCTAAACGACTTAAATTTATTCAGGGTACTCGAAACAGAATCTTTTCGTCTGTAACTTACAAACAGTTAGTGAAAGGAATATTTAGTTAGGTGAATTTAAGAAACTTTACACCGACAGTGTACAAATCAGCTCAAATCGAATTCCTATAAACGTTCAAACATTTTGTGGGCAATAATTTCTATACTGTGCTGTTTCTGGTGATACTTCAAGCAGCTCAATATAAAACTTTTTCTTTCTTAATGTGCATGTATTGAACCGCCGCGTGAAAATGGCAGCTCCAACTGGTACCAGTGTGGTGAATGTGCCAGAATATGCTTGATAGTGCTGCTGAAGGATAAGCACGTAGCGATAAGTGATATATTGGTTTGTGCCGTATCTGACACGCCGAGCGCTAAGGGACTGTTTTCATTACATGATGGGAGTGGTATTTTAAGGGATAATTTAATACCATCAAATAAGAATTTGTGATGAAGCATAAAAAGGAAATTTCAGGTGACTATAGTTTCCTCGTGAACTTGCAGGGATAACTGCGGTAATAACGTAATAGACATGTAGCATGTTGTTCTCAGCTCAATTAGAAGAGCTTATCCGCACCAGAAGTCGTTAGCTGTCAATGAACAAAGGATACGTTTTTTTACTCTTCACTCTCAAAGCGGCATTTGATACTATTATTAAGAAACTAAGGAGTGGGCAGTGTGTAACCTTCGTCTTTTGAGAGAGAATACTGAACTGATTTGGTACGGTATTGGAAAACTGTGTTGCACGTGATGATGGTCATCAGCCCTCTACAAGAAAAGTTTATGGAAAGTAAAATAATTGCCCAGCAATGCGATCAACCATCAGACGCGTCCACACAGTCGTTTTAGAGCTGTCGCCTACCATTGCCGATTGATTGTGCCCTGGCACACCGCACACGTGAAAAGTGGATTTGGTGGGAAATGACACGTTCTTCCAGACATCACAGTTCTTATTTCCATAGCAAATTCCGTTCCTTGTAGCCTCGTCAACGGATATCACTGACTGCAGCAGTTGCAATCGGTAATACTACTGCAAAACAGTTTCGAAGAAGTGTGTAGAGTCGTCCTAGAGATTTACAGCTCCCGTGAGGCCCTTTGAAGACATGTGTCGTGAAAGCTGTATCATCTTCACTTATCTTTGGTCGGCCAGATACATCATATATACACACTGTAAAAGAATTATTATTTGGGGTACACTGCAATATTTGACTACAGCCGACTGCTTCTGTCTTCAACAGACTCGTGGGGTCGCGATCTGCACACAGTGAGCACCAGATATTCTCTGGCAATGTAAGGGCGATGATAACCGCGCTGCCAGAGAACCAGTCGGTTAGGTCGACACCGATAGGGCTGTTGTGTGTATCGCTTGGATAGCCGTCTGTCTCTTCCCCTTCACTTTTTTACCTCAAATAACTCCATTTTCACCTAGATGAACAGTGAGCGGAGACATATGAAATACAGACGAACGGGTTTACGCCACTACTTTTACACGGATGTATAATCATTAACTTCGTTTCTTTAATAGAACGATGGTGGTTGTTTGCACCACATTAGCAGATTTGTATGGAACAAATTCAGAGATACAACCCTCTTGCACACATGATGAGAAACTGAGGAATAAAAAATAATTGAAAGTTGGTTAGCTTGTGCGGTTATTATGGTCTTTTAAATGGCACAGCCTCTGGCAGTGAAAGCCACAAATTTTATTATGCTTATAGCCTGTCCAAGCTATTGCAGTGCTGTCTATCTGTATAGATGACCAGAACCTGGTCGCCGACGTGTTGTAACTGATCTTTATTATGATTTGCTCACCGTATTTCCAATTTCGCGACACTCCCTGCATTTGCCATGGTTCAAATGATTCAAATGGCTCTGAGCACTATGGGACTTAACATCCGAGGTCATCAGTCCACTAGACTCAGAACTACTTAAACCTAACTAACCAAAGGACATCCACCGAGCGAGGTGGCGCAGTGGTTAGACACTGGACTCGCATTCGGGAGGACGACAGTTCAATCCCGCGTCCGGCCATCCTGATTGAGGTTTTCCGTGATTTCCCTAAATCACTCCAGGCAAATGCCGGGATGGTTCCTCTGAAAGGGCACGGCCGACTTCCTTCCCCATCCTTCCCTAATCCGATGAGACCGATGACATCGCTGTCTGGTCTCCTTCCCCAAACAACCCTCAACCCCAAAGGACATCACACACATATCCATGCCCGAGGCAGGATTCGAACCTGCGACCGTAGCGCTCGCGCGGTTCCAGACTGTTGCGCCTAGAACCGCTCGGCCACTCTGCCCTGCCATTTGCCAAGGCAAATTGCAGTTGTGAGGTCTGTTTGAATGATGGGCTCAATAATGATTTCCTTTTTACTGAAGTTTAAATGGAGGAGGAGGTTAGTAATTAACGTCCCGTCGATTACTAGGTCATCAGCGACGGAGCACAAGCTCGGGTTATGGAACGATGGGGAAGGAAAGCGGTCGTACCACTTACCAAGGAACTATCCAGGAATTTGCCTTAAGCGCTCTGGGAAGTCACGTAAAACTTAAATCAGGATGACCGGACGCGGGTTCGAACCGTCGTCCTCCCGGAAGCGAGTCCCGTGTGCTAACCACTGCGCTACCTCGCTCGGTCTGAAGTATAATGCACTGAAATTAAGCAGCAATCGTCAAAACTCCCATAGTAGTGGCGCACGAACGACTCAGTATGCCCCAATCACAATGCACGACCGCGTACTGGTTAAATTATTTAGGAATGTTGGACTAAAGCTGTGACAATTGTTCCATTCCAGTTGTACTCACCGGATTTAGCCTCTTTCCCGAGGTAAAAGTCAATTTGAAATGGCGAAGATTTCATGTAAGTGAGGAGATTCAAGCGGAATCGTTTAAGATATTAAATGCCCTAAACAAACAGAGCGTTCCAACATACGTTGGAGGAGAGACAGAAAGTCGGGATCAGTGTATTAACTCCCAAGGTGACTACTTAGAAGGTGGAGGTGCAAGTAAGACCTAACCAAGATGTAATAATTTTAATTAATGTGTTTTGGGAACTTATGGACTACACTAAGGTCGAGGAAATGATTGTCATTATTCGAGAGTACTTGTCGCATTAGAGGGGATGCGCACAGGTTACTAAGCTAACCACAAACAACACTCTCAAAGGCGTCAGTGTTCGCTGTACGGCCTAAGATACGCTGTACTTTCCGGTGTACACTCTGCAATTCGTTTATCGGCATAACGTCTTTTATCTTTGACATTCACACCCACAGCAGAACACTGTGGGTTAGCAACACTTGAGTGCTTCTAGAGAAAGAGCAGATGTTTATTGGAGGACGCACAATAGGCAACTGGGGGAGAATGTTTCACCGGCCACAATGTTGTGTTGTCACACAGGAGGTGTGTAGAGGGAGAGGGGCAGTGGCGCTATCTGCCTTCCGCCAGGCGGCTGGGATGACGCTGGCGAGCCAGCGAGACGTCGCCTTGTCCCATGGCGGTGACACCGGCCTGTCCCCCGTCCTCGGAGAGGCGGGAGGGAGGTGCCCACACACCAACATCAACTGCCTACCTCTGCACATACGAAGTCTTTCCCCGACACCAATGACGCCTATTTTTTGTGTTGACAGTCAGAGCCACATTATGTTGATGTATTACTTTAAAAAAAAAAATCTTGTCACTAATGTCCAACTGGTTTCGTTGTCCTGCGGCATTATGCAAAGGTAATAGCAAGAGAGCTTTACAAAGTGGTGTCAGACACTGAGACGCGTATAAAACCTATGTGTCACCGAATTCGTCATTGCTGAACAAACTGCGCCGATTGAAATCCATCAACGTATGCTAAAGTTGTATGGAGACGACACACAGTAGAAGCGGTTGAGAAGCAGTTTAGGGATGGCTGTTATCTTGGAAGCAACCGGTTTCCGGTTCCTTGAACGCCAGTTAACCCCGTGTTAAAACTGTTCAAAATAACCAGTTTCTGAAATAACCGATTTTCGATTTTGTTCTTCCTATTAGTTCCTGTAATAAACGTAGAAATCGAACAAAGATTGAAAAATTTTGACTCCCTCAGTTTCAAGATACAAAGAATCAAAATATTTAATTAAATAGGCAAATAAAAGACAACTAGTCAGTCCACCATTCGCTGTTTTTCTCAGAAAGTAAGAAGTGATTTCATATTTAAAAAAAGTATCCTACCGATTCTAATTTTTTGAAAATCTGCTTAGAAATCATGTGATCGAGGATCATACCACTACTTCGCCTTTACGAAGAGTCAGTGCTAAAGAGTGAAAACTGGGACTGATGAACTAAGTTTCTCATGTTAGTTTGTCCATTTTCAAAACTTACAAGCAGATAAAGGAGTATTATGTAGACATAGGCAGCATATCAGTTACTTTCTATATTTACTACAAAGTATGAACGCATTGTTATATTTCAAGTTTTCTCCTTATATGATGTCTCAAGTTTGTTGTTAATCCTCCCGTTCTTCATCTTTTAAAGCATATGGGGGATTGTACTTCACTGATACCGCACTTCGTAAAACATTTCCAGACTAGGGCTGGAGGCATTCTGTAATACAACGAATGTCCGACGACGACAGCGAGAAACTACAGTATAGATAGCATGGGGCAAGTCTCGTACACTGCGTATACACACCATCAAGTAGGCCACGCCACATGGTAGAGGTACATTATGCTCTCAGAAATACTGCACCAATTTTTATGCCATGTGTTTCTGTCGGCATTGTAATTAAAACACCACTGGTAGCTATTCTCATCTTCTATAATAAAACAATGTGTCGAAGCAATAGAAAAAATGAGCAGCTTCCATTTGTAATGTTTCTAATGTTTATTAAAAATACCAAAAGTTAGCACTGCTTTTATGGCTAATTAACATTTCGGTTTTTTACCTGTTTATTGGGAAAAAATAAAAACGCACTTGTTATAACCTCGACCAAACGAATGCCGAAAAATACCGGTTATGCAGAACTAAAATACCGGTATCGCTTTTAACCTAATGGTTCAAATGGCTCTGAGCACTATGAGACTTAACATCTGAGGTCATCAGTTCCCTAGAACTTAGAACTACTTAAACCTAACTAAGCTAAGGACATCACACACATCCATGCCCGAGGCAGGATTCGAATCTGCGACCGTAGCAGTCGCGCGGTTCCGGACTGAAGCGCCTAGAACCGCTTGGCCACCGCGGCCGGCCGCTTTTAACCGGTCGGTTTTTTCCATTCTTAGTTCGGTTCAGGTGGGAGAGGGGCACAGGTGATAATCCTCTTCTTCTCCTCCCCCCCCTCCCTCCTTTAGATACTTAGTATTACACATAAAGTCTTACTGAAGTCTAGTGTTATACACTATTCTTGCAATAAACGGGATGTTTTTCTAAGGGAAGACAATATGTTAGTAACATCACTTTGATTTTGGCTTGAGCGTCCGGCAAAACTTCCATTGCATAACCTTTTAAAATTAAGTATGGTCTAGAGTAGTGGTCGTCAGACTACTTTGCTCAAGGGCCAATAATGACACTGAGTGGAGACACCTCAGACCGCAAATGTACCAATCTTATTAACAATAACTGCTACTACCATAAACTACTATGTTACGAGCCTCCAAATGACTACCTACGGTAAGATTGCAATATTTTGGTCGACGGTCCCCATAGTTAAAAGCTGGCATCAATCAAAACACTTCAGATCAACTGTCCTCTGTTTCAGATTGCTGCCACACTCACAGACCCAAAACTGTGACATTGTAATTGCCTGAGAAAGCGTTGTATTGCTGTGTGAGCAGCTGCTTAACTGATTAATAACAGTAATGGACCTTATATGTAACATTTTCACGCCGGTGCTGATAAATGGTTTTTCTCCCCGTGGGGCGGCGCGCTTTTTCATACTTTACTTCGTCTGGCGGCGCTGCTTTTCGTGTTTCTCATCGTGGAGCGGCGACCGTATTCAAACGCTCGAGGCTTCTATTTTAATACACTGACCTTTGCTAAAATGGCTACAAATTATGCGATATCTCATTTGTTCAGAACGCTCTCTCGTTGAAGAGTCGCAGAAAATAATTTCATTCACAGCGGTTCGTTGCGCCTGGCTAATAAGTAATCATTATACGTTATTGTTTCGCTGGTAGCATAGCTGGGAGGTAATCAGGCCTGAGTGACGTGCTGCTCAATCTCATTTGCCGTTCGCGGAGAATCATGTTACGGCAGCACAATAGTTGATTACCAATTGACTTACACCACTCTCAAAATAAAGCGTACAATTTGAGTCTGTACTTCACTGGATAACGGTATTGGTGTTCATAACACTAATGTGAAGAATTGCCGCATATACTGAACGGACTTTATGACAAAACGTCAAATCCACGTGTATTTACTTTATGTGCAGTTACTTGTTTAATTATATGCATACCGGTTCATATGGAACCGGGCCGTCCGGTGTGGCCGTGCGGTTAAAGGCGCTTCAGTCTGGAACCGCGTGGCCGCTACGGTCGCAGGTTCGAATCCTGCCTCGGGCATGGATGTATGTGATGTCCTTAGGTTAGTTAGGTTTAATTAGTTCTAAGTTCTAGGCGACTGATGACCTCAGTAGTTAAGTTGCATAGTGCTCAGAGCCATTTGAACCATTCATATGGAACCGTCAAGTTACTTTCGTTTACGTCCACTAGGCTCCTCTTCAATAATCTATTTGCTGTTACAACTTCGTGTTGGAAACTATACAAAGCTCGTGAAGTTTGTGCATCCTGACGATCAATTGCACGAAATAATAAAATCCATGAATTAGTCAGTACCGCAGTATGTACAGGGTGTTTCAAAAATGACCGGTATATTTGAAACGGCAATAAAAACTAAACGAGCAGCGATAGAAATACACCGTTTGTTGCAATATGCTTGGGACAACAGTACATTTTCAGGCGGACAAACTTTCGAAATTACAGTAGTTACAATTTTCAACAACAGATGGCGCTGCAAGTGATGTGAAAGATATAGAAGACAACGCAGTCTGTGGGTGCGTCATTCTGTACGTCGTCTTTCTGCTGTAAGCGTGTGCTGTTCACAACGTGCAAGTGTGCTGTAGACAACATGGTTTATTCCTTAGAACAGAGGATTTTTCTGGAGTTGGAATTCCACCGCCTAGAACACAGTGTTGTTGCAACAAGACGAAGTTTTCAATGGAGGTTTAATGTAACCAAAGGACCGAAAAGCGATACAATAAAGGATCTGTTTGAAAAATTTCAACGGACTGGGAACGTGACGGATGAACGTGCTGGAAAGGTAGGGCGACCGCGTACGGCAACCACAGAGGGCAACGCGCAGCTAGTGCAGCAGGTGATCCAACAGCGGCCTCGGGTTTCCGTTCGCCGTGTTGCAGCTGCGGTCCAAATGACGCCAACGTCCACGTATCGTCTCATGCGCCAGAGTTTACACCTCTATCCATACAAAATTCAAACGCGGCAACCCCTCAGCGCCGCTACCATTGCTGCACGAGAGACATTCGCTAACAATATAGTGCACAGGATTGATGACGGCGATATGCATGTGGGCAGCATTTGGTTTACTGACGAAGCTTATTTTTACCTGGACGGCTTCGTCAATAAACAGAACTGGCGCATATGGGGAACCGAAAAGCCCCATGTTGCAGTCCCATCGTCCCTGCATCCTCAAAAAGTACTGGTCTGGGCCGCCATTTCTTCCAAAGGAATCATTGGCCCATTTTTCAGATCCGAAACGATTACTGCATCACGCTATGTGGACATTCTTCGTGAATTTGTGGCGGTACAAACTGCCTTAGACGACACTGCGAACACCTCGTGGTTTATGCAAGATGGTGCCCGGCCACATCGCACGGCCGACGTCTTTAATTTCCTGAATGAATATTTCGATGATCGTGTGATTGCTTTGGGCTATCCGAAACATACAGGAGGCGGCGTGGATTGGCCTCCCTATTCGCCAGACATGAACCCCTGTGACTTCTTTCTGTGGGGACACTTGAAAGACCAGGTGTACCGCCAGAATCCAGAAACAATTGAACAGCTGAAGCAGTACATCTCATCTGCATGTGAAGCCATTCCGCCAGACACGTTGTCAAAGGTTTCGGGTAATTTCATTCAGAGACTACGCCATATTATTGCTACGCATGGTGGATATGTGGAAAATATCGTACTATAGAGTTTCCCAGACCGCAGCGCCATATGTTGTTGAAAATTGTAACTACTGTAATTTCGAAAGTTTGTCTGCCTGAAAATGTACTGTTGTGCCAAGCATATTGCAACAAACGGTGTATTTCTATCGCTGCTCGTTTGGTTTTTATTGCCGTTTCAAATATACCGGTCATTTTTGAAACACCCTGTAGAATGCCTACGTAACGTTAATGCTGATTGTTTATATAAGATGAATCAGTGGACTGTTCGGCACATTTTTATGATTAACGGTGTAACTTATATTATTGTTTGACAACAGCGACGAATTCATGGATTTTATTGTTTGGCGCCATTCACTTTATATCCCCCAGGAAGATGTCAATGTTTTACGAGTGTTGATGGTCTTTGGACCGAAACAGGTTGTTCAATAAAGAATACTTAGCAGCAGCTCTTGGCGGTAAAACATCACACTTTTCAAAATGTGGCGAGTGTTGGATTCGTGTCTATTTTGGTTACAGTAATCCGTTCACTATAATCTTCATAGCAGCTCAGGCCCTGACTTTTTTGGGGGGGAAGGGTGAGGGAAACCGGAAACCGGGGTTATCTGCCCCGAGCGGCTATTTCGGGGGGGGGGGGGGGGGGGCAAATTCATATTCTTGAAGAAGAAAGCCTTGTTGCACTAGCACCCAGCGCACGTTGGTCTGTAGATTAGTCATATGATTTTGAAACTCATCCCAGTTGGTTTTTGAACTTTTTTGAACACATTCTAAGTTGATTTCTGAACGAATCATAAGTTGATTTTCTGAATACGTGCATACTATAATTGATATCTCTGCCGGAGGAATCCCCGTCGCGTCTACAAATAAAAAACTTTCCCGCACACAAAAGAAGGCGGAGCTATACGAGCAGAGCCGAGTAACCCCGAACGGGTGAATGCCAATCGCTGTTTTGTTTATGTGGTTGGTTGGGAGTGTGAATGATCAGCTTGGTTATAATTACTAGCGAAATTCATAGAATGAGACTACCCGAGTGGAAATAAACGACTAACAGGAATAACAAATAAGAAAGATTACGTATTAATTTTCTAGGCGTTTCCAAAAAATTAAGTTTTGCCAGATTGATACAGTGCTCAGGGCCAGTTGTGTAGTCCCCGGTTAACATCCACTTAAGTTCTATTCTCGGAATAGGCGCGGAAAATGTGTTGCACGAACACGTAATAACCCCTCACCGCAGAATAAACGCTGGATAACTAAACTGGTGATTTTGGCAGGATTAGTGAAGTTAACAGGAGAGTAATTGGCAGGAATAGTTACAGAATTAGTGATGACAAGATTGTTAGATCGAGGAAGGAGAAGAAACGGGGACATCACGCAAATTATGTGGAAGATTATGAAGATTTCAAATTTGTATAAAAATTCGTACTAGTACTTTTCGATCTCATGCATGAGAAACTGGAGCGTATGAATGAAATGTGAAACTATTTTCTAACGTAAACTTTCTGCTTGTTGTACGCCTTATAGGCATTTGATATTGGCACTTCGGGAATCATGTTCTGTCGAGTTATTTACATAAATGAAGTATATAAAAATGGCCATTTTTACCAAAACAGTCTTGCTTATTTGGCGTGTACTACAATTACTGCAGTATTAGGAAGGCCTATTTAGTTTTATCTAGCAGTGACAAAATAAACGTAATCAAATCGAGAAATCACACTAGTCTTTGACAGTATTCGTATTAACAGCTTTTTCAGTATTTGACAACGACATTTTGATTTTTCATGCAGCAAAACGTTTGACGAACTGTGATGAGGTAATAGTCTTTCGCATAAAGGAAAGCACGCCATCTAAGGCTGTACCAAGATAGAAAGAAAAAAATGCTGGGACCTAAGACTGAAGAAATGTGTACTGTCTTGCTTGTCTGTTGTCTTCACTGGTTTTATGTTTCCTATACTTAATTTTATGTCACACAGTAGTGACAGTTATTAGTTAATAGGCAATAAAGGGTGTAAATTTTTTGACGAGTTCCTATTCTCCCGGTCACAAATAATCCTACGCAGTATTAATTGCTCTTTTTTTTCTTTTTGGGGGAAGTAGGATGTCAAACCGGCCGAGTTTGAGTAGCAGAGGCACCATAGGACATTTTAATTTCCACTGTCCTGAACATAGGTTTGATGGCTTCCTTTACAAAATATATACGTTTGAATTCCACAGAGCGAAATACAGTGACGAGCGATAGAAGAATGGTGTGTGAAGAAGCGTGGCACTGCACTTTGGTACACTTAAGACCGAATAACATGCCTTACATTTCCTCGAACATACAAATTTTGTATGTCATACTCTTCAGAAAGATGCGCGCTATAAAATGAACATATTTTTGAAAAATCTATTTTAATTTTTTGACGTCCTATCTCAAACGCTCCATTTGGGGGGGGGGGGGGGGGAGGGGAAGGAGGGGTGCCACTAACAAGTTTTTTCCCCGGTTCGGAAATATCGTAGATTCGGGCCTGTAGTAGCCTAATCGCACTCCGACAACGGAGTCAGGTTTCGCCATCAACTGCAAAAAGTAAGTATTTCTTCTCTACTGGTAAATTTAAGTACAAAAATTACTTAACTACTGTGTCTTGTGATGTACTTTTTTGGCTTTCTCGTCCATATTTGCACCTTTTCAAATGTATACAGTCCATGTTGCGGCTCCTAAATGCGGAATACTTCACGATCAGACAGCATTCTCATAGTGCGATTAAAATTACTTTGTACCTGCCAACCGACGAAATGGACGCACTGCTTTGCCACCTGTACCGGCGCACCGACAGTTGTAAAGAGCTCTTATGGGGAAGATGGCAACGATGGAGAGTTCGTATGCTAGACTGCAAGATATGACTGGCCCAGTCAGATGTAGGCAACACGTGCTCTTAACCGTCAAGTGCAATGTAATATTAATCGCACTGTAGTTGAAATTAACATCTACAACACGTTAGGTAAACTGAGGCATTTACCGGGTGATAATTACATCGACAAAATTTTAAATAAAACCTAGGCCTCACATGCTCGGAAATTACAACTTCAATAACTATTACCCACTTTTAATATTGATGCTATTATTACACTACAGAAACGCGAGAAGTTGGCCGACAGCCCCAAAGTACTGATCGCTAGATTTCGGTACCATTCGGAACATTTCGTGTTAAATGTGGTCTGTTTCAGATTACTGCCAACCTGAGCAGTCGAACAACTGAGATGCTACAGGCGCGTGATGAAGTGGTGTTGGTTTCACCATGTGTGCAGATGACTTGAATTAATAATAGTATTTGCCGTATAAAGTTTATAAGTAAAATAACGTTTACTCTGATCACCACCTGGTAGTAATGAAAATAGCTTGATCGCTGGATGGATGAAGACAAAAAGGATTGAGGCAAGAAGGCATAAAGGTTTTAAGGTCTACCTGTTGCAGGATGAGAGCATAAACATCTATACCGAAACAGATTGAATCTTTGCCTAAACCAGCAGACACAAGTATTAGTTTAGAAACCGAATGGGGAAATATAAAGCAATGTATTGGACAGGCCGCAAATGAGTCACTAGGAAAAAATAATAAGTGAAGAAGTAAGAAGGGACATAGAGTATGGAATAAGGATACGACAAAAGCAGTTGAGGAAAATAAACGAGCGTATCAGATATATTTACAGGCGAAAACAGATTCAGTGAAATAAGAATATAGAGAAAAGAGATACAGCAAAATCCGATCTCAAGAAAACAAATGAAGAATCGCAGAATACCTCTGTAAGCAGAATTGAACATGACATCCATGGAGACAGGCCATACCTTACAAGATCATATAGCATTTCAAGAAAACTGTAAAAGATACAACAAACCTAAATATAATACCAGAATCTACACGTGTAACACATTACAAACATCTCTGATATAACGAAAACCACGCTTTAGAGAAAAGATCCCCTGCTGAAATGGGTGAACTATATGACGGTGATCTCATAATGACCCAAGAACTAAACGATGCCTTAAATAAAACAAAAAACGGGAAAGCAACAGTCCCGACGACATAAGCGACGAGATACTTAAATACGCAGGTTTATTTTTAAAACTTAGTAGACTTCTTCATTTATACAACATGTGTTGGCAAAGACACCAAATCCCGAAACCATGGCCCGTTGCAGATGTCATTTCAATCTGTGAAAAAGGTAAACGAAATGAATGCAATAATCATCGTGGTATAACATTAGCTGACACAGCTATGTGTACAGATTATCGTCTAAAATCTGTTATCTAAAGAACAAAATGGTTTCAGAAAAGCAAGATCCTGTACTGATAATGTTTTCATACAGTAAACAAATTATAGAAAAATAAAGAGTTGAACAGGGAAACACATATCGCAGAGTCAGAGAAAGCCTTCGACTATGTAGATAGGAAAATCTTATGGAACATATTACACAGGAATGGATATCCTCAGCAAATAATAAAAGTGATATAAGGGTACAAAAATAAATGACAAACTATGCTATATCAGAAGACATATCGGTAAACCAAGGGATTCTATAGGGATGTAGCTTATCACCCACACTTTTTGACATATACATTGACGATATGATTGAAACACGGAAAGAAATTGATCATGGCTAGAGATTATCACATGATGTTTCTTAATATGATGCTTTTCACAGATGACTTTGCAATTTTACGGAATGGTATGACTTCGCTACAAAGATCCATGTATAGACTGAATCAGATTTCTAAATAATATAATATAAAAATATCCACTCCAAAAACTAAAGTGTTGGCTTTCAAATGTACAAAACCACTGACAATTGAAATCATAGTAGGGAACAAACCCACTGAACAAGTTGGTCATTTCAGTTACCGTTGAAGGATTCTAAGCTGCCAGGGTGAACTCTACATTGACAACAAACTTCAAAAAATATCAAATGATGTGCGGAATAATCAATAGAACACTGAGAAAGAAAGTCAGAAAAGGCACAAAAGCCAAGTTCTATAAGATGATGGCTACCCTCACTTTGCTATTTGGAAGCGCAACCTGAACGACAACTAAAAAGCAAGAAAGTAGAATCCAAGTGGCAGAAATGATATTTCTAAGAGGAGTTAAGGGCTGTACAAGATTAGATAGACCAAGAAACGAAGAGATAAGAGCAGGTATTGAGATATATGCTACAAATGAGAAGATCGAGGCTAATCGTCAAAGCTGGCTAGAACATCTACAAAGGGTGCCAGAAACGAGACTACCAAAACGACCCTTAAATTTTAAACTTTTAGGTAGAATATCCGTTGGAAGACCAATAAAAAGATGGCTGGACAGTCAGAAGGTGGAACAGGCCTATTGCCTAGGCCGTGATGAAAGTAGTAGTAGTTTGATAAATGAAATACTATATTTCTTCTACCCACTGCATTTCATTACAACAGCTTAGTTATATGTTATTTGCTACAAGTAAGTATCACATTTGAAGAAGACCGGCTCTGTAATGCGCCTTCACGAATTCGAGATACGTCCGTTTCAAAATTTATGCAGTAGTACCTGGTCGCCACGAATCGAGCATGCCTGTGAGTTGTCAGTAGTGGAAGACGAACAGTACAACATTCCCCCTCTCACATCCCGTAACCCTGCAATGGCCGTACCAGTTATCCGTCTGCTCCTGAGGTAAGCGAATGCACCAGCGTCAATTAAAGTTTAGTACATGTTAAAATAGTACTCTCTCTGTATATATTATTATTTGTTACTGAGCAGGAAAACTACACACTTAAGAAGCTCTTAACGTCAGTTGAAGTTTTTTTTGGATTGGACTGTTAGCTGCTATATACACAGTGTTATAAAATACGGCTGAGAACCGCAGGCTGCACGAATATTTAATTCGGGCCATATGCCGTTCGTCCAGGATGTTTGCTCTAATAAAACTTGGTGTTAACATATTTTCCTGTTAGATCACTTTTCGTAAAGAAGATTTTCACATGACACAGAAAGATTTTCGTGTAGACTATGTTCTAATGTTTAATCAAAGACATGTTGCGCTGTATCTCGCTGTTACAAAGGCTTAGAAGAAGACACCGTCCTGAAATGAACAACTGAACTGATGGACTACAAGTGATTAACTGTAATTTTTGGCGCCAATTTCATAGTGTACCTGTATATAAATTACATTTAATTCTAGAAACACCCAGAACATTCGGTAAATCAAATTAAAAATTAGACTATTTTTACTTTTAAGAATTATGAGAGATTTGAATCCCACTATTCTTTTGGGAAGAAAAACTTTTAGAAATATAATATAAACAAAAGTTTTGATTTTGGTAACAAATTATTTTTTTCAAGGGATACACAAGCTTGGCTGCAAAACAGCCAAGACTATATCTTGAAAACAATTGATACTGGTTGTTGTATCATATCGTCATGAACTAGAAACAGCTCTACAAATAAACTATTTTTCCGAAATAAGCCACGTCACAAGCTACACATAATGTATATTTGTAAATTAACAAAATGTAACTGGCATCTGTTATGAATGATGTTACATCGATTTTATGGCAGAAATGAAAACAACGTTGTACTTTGTACTTCCTGTGACGTTTATACGAGGGTTATTTTTTCATAGCATAACCCAGAAGCATGTAAAATGACCAATATCTAATTGACCAACTTTCAATAACACAGAACTTCGTAGAGTGCTAATACCTTGTGTAATTACGGAAAAATCTGTATCAGATAGCATTTTTTGAAACATTTTACCATGTTTATTTTTGGAAAGTCAGCGGTTATTACAAATGTTAAATTTTATATTATAAAACGGTCCCAGCTGCATTAAAATGTTTGTTTCTTTTCTGGTGACAGTTTTCGACCACTGTTCTGGTCATCATCAGACCACTTACTCTTTGAAGAGAGTAACATGGATGTAGTTAGGGGAATGTAAACTACAAGCACGTACAGAAACATGTACATCAACAAATTCGTAAACTAAAGAAAGAATGGGAGTCTGCTGACGCTGACGAGGAGCTTGCACCACTCTAGAAGGCATACAACCACTGCTGCATCACATGCAATTTACATCACTTACATAGTGGATAGTGGAAGCTCCACCCACCGTCTCCAATATTACGTCATTGCCTGCCAATGGCCGTAAAACGTCAAAATACAATTATTTGTGTACAATATTTACTTCCGGACCATAGGCATATCGAAAATACAAATAAGCTTTATCAAACGATAACATAAAATATAAAATTGAGTAAAAGGAAAGAAAATAAGCTATTAACGAATAACAATATGGTAATAGGCAATAACAACTTAAACATAATGATTAGGAAAATGCGTCCTGGTACTCTGGTAACAACAAAAACATCATTGTATCCTCACTACACAGTAAACGCTGACCTGCTATTACATCTATGTTTTAAAAAAATGTTACACCATGATTTTTACAATGAAGAAATCATGGTGTAACATTTTTAACAGCGTTTACTGTATTGTGAGGTTACATTGATGTTTACTTATACCAGTATAACCACCGGCTTGCACAGTGCCTTGCTGATAACTTGGGTCTATGGCTTCGTGAGGTCTGCGCCTCACTCGAACCCTACCATCAGCTCTTACCAACTGAAATCGGGACTCATCTGACCAGGTCACGGTTTGTCAGTCCTCTCGGGTCCAACCAATATGGTCACAAGCCCAGAAGACGCTGTTAGCAAAGGCACTCTTATCAGTCGTCTGCTGCTATTGCCCACGGACGCCAAATTTCGCCATACTGTCTTAACAGATACGTTCGTCGTACGCCCCTCATTCATTTCTGCAGCTGTTTCACGAAGTTTTGCTTGTCTGTTAACACTGACAAGACGTCGCTGCTCTCGGTCGTTAAGTGAAGACCACCGGTCACTGCGTTGTCCGTAATTTGTTTGTTCGTTTTGTTTTAGGGAGCAAAAACAACTACGGTCATATGCGCCCCTGTCAGAACCGTAGAAGACGAAGATAAAAAGGAGTTGAAAACGACTAAACGTTAAGCCCAATCAACGGAAGAAATGACAGCTAAAAAGAAAGACTTTGAGAAAGGTCCATAAAACATGCCATAGGCAAACGGAGGTTCTGAACTAAAGATTAAATGTCCTTCGCCATATTGCTACGACGAATAAAAAGCAGAACGCGGTCGAAAGCCCGCGCGTAGTTCGCTAAAACAGCCGATAACTCAGACGGCAAAGATAAATGAGAACGTAAGTGGTTAAAAAAAGGTGCATTCCATAAGGAAATGGTGAACCGTCAAAGATTGAGAGAAATGAGCACAGAGTAGTGGAGGAGCACCAATTAACAAATGGAGATGGCTAAAAAGACAGTGCCCAATCTAGCTAGGGTCGAGAGGAGATCGTCCATGCCGCTGGGAGAGACTTACTTCCCCGAAGCTTGTCCCCACGAAGGGAGGACCAGTGGCGATGCCAAAGTGACACCACCTGCTGACAGGCAGCAACACAGAGATCATCGAGGGGAGTGGAAGAATTAGCGGGCCGAGGTGCGATGACTGCAGCCCAGGCAGCAGCGTCAGCGGCCTCGTTTCCCGTCAGGCCGACCTGACCAGGAACCCACATAAACATCGCAGTGGCCCCATCAAGAGTGAGCTAGTGACTGCTTTCCTGGACCCGTTGCACAAAGGGATGGACGGTTTACAGCACACAGAGGCTCTGAAGGACACAGAGAGAGTCGGTGTAGGTGACGCAATTGAAAAGCCTGTGGCGCCAGTTGTACTGCGTAGCCTGACAGGGCGAAGAGCTCTGCTGTAAATACTGGGGAGTGTTTCGGTAGCCGATACCGAAAATCGTCGGTGCCAATGACGAAGACACACCCGGCACCACGGCCACTCCGAGAGCCATTAGTGTACACAAAGAGACTACCGCGAAGTTTCGTGCAAAGGTCGTGAAACTAAAGGCGACAGAGCGAGTCTGGAGTAGTGACCTTAAAAAGCGAATGAAGTACAAAGTGAACACGAGCCGCCATACGAGTCCAAAGTGGTAAAGGGTTCACAGCCATCGGGAAAGTGCACGTAGCGTGAAGTTAAGCTGCGAGAGCAAGAGCCGAAAGTGAACTCCAAGAGATAACAGAGAAGAAGGACGCGCCCCATACTAGCGATCAAAGGAGTTATCGAAGGAGGAGGCTTAGGATGAGTGGCCAGGCATGGCAGACCAACGGCGTGCGTAACTGCTGAGGAGAAAGTCACGGCGGTATGTCAGCGGTAGTTCGGCAGCTTCTACACACAGACTCTCAACCGAGCTAGTGCAAAAGGTGCCATTGGCCAAACAGATGCCACGATGCCGGATAGTATTACAGCGTAAGATAGACGGACGTGCAGATGTATAAACCAAACATCCACACTGTAATTTCGAACGGACAAGGGACCGATACTAAGGTAGGAGGGTGGTCCGCTCCACTCCCCAGGAAGTATTTCCGAGGACACGTAGGACATTGAGGGACCGCATAAGTTGGGCAGCCAGGTAAGACACGTGGGAGGACCAAGAACGTTTTCTATCGAGCTTGAGCCCCAGGAATTTCGTAGTTTCAACGAACGGAAGAGCGACAGGCCCAAGATGTAAAGACGGCGAAAGAAACTAATTGCACCGCCAGAAATTCATACAAACAGTTTTGTCAGTGGAAAAGCTAAAGCCATTGTTGATGCTCCATGACGAAAGACGATTGAGACATCGCTGAAGACGCCGCTCAAGGAGACAAGTCCGTCGAGGACTGAAACAGATCGCAAAATCGTCAACGAAAAGCTAGTTGGAGATGCCTGGCGGGAGACGGGACATAATATGATTAATGGCGATAGCGAAGAGGACGACGTTCAAGATGGAACCCTGGGCATACAGTTTTCCTGGATAATGGCGTCCGACAAGGCAGAACTTACACGTACCTTGAAAATTCAGTCTTTTAAAAATTCCTGAAGGAAACGGGGCATGCGGCCACGGAAGCCTCACGTGTAGAGGGCACGGAGGATACTAGTCCTCCAGCAGGTGTCACAGGCTTTCTCCAAGTCAGTCAATTCAAAAACTCGGAGCGGGTTTTTATCCCACGCGGGGTGCCTACAAGAGCAGCCATATGATAGACTTTAATGTGTGAGAGGAGTGCAACCCTGGGGGGGGGGGGGGGGGGGGGGGGAGCGGGAATGAAGTATTTTTAATGTTTTGGAAGACTGATGGCGACTTTTATAAAAAATTTACAGTTCGGACCCTGTTAAAAACATGCGTGATACCGTGTTTTAAATAATTTTCTTGAAAGAAAAACACCTGACTGCACAGTAGTTTTTTTCTTTCCTTGGGAGTATGAGGCACCCGCCCACCTACCCGGCAGACAGACGGTCTTTGTTCACACCTGCGGCCTCACGGCAGTTAACGTGTCAACGTGTTTCTTTCAATCATTTAAGCCTAGGTTCAGGATTCCAGTCCTTCTAATCAGTTTTTTAGGATATTTGCTAAAGCCTTTTAAACAAGAAAAACGTTATTAACGTGTTGCATCGTCTTTTTTGACGTCTACATATTTATTTCTCACGAAATTCACCTTGGTGCCGAACGCATTTCTCCCAGCGACAGACCAGTTGGTTGATACCATCACTGTAGAATGTTTGACTTTTGACAGAGCCACAACCTCAGGTTTGCTTGCACCGCTTCATCACTATCAAAGTGCCACGATAGTGCTCTTTATGTTTTGGATTTGTGTCAGTCATGTGTCTTAAGGCTAAGCACCATATTGTATGACTAGTTACGGTTAATAACACAGTGTGTGGTTTGTGAATGGGCGTGTCAGCCCGAAATTGGTAACCATTGCAGCAAAAATTTTATATCGATGTAACTGAGACGGACGAAATAAAAAATTATCTGCTTTCCTCTGAATCAGGATTGTTGCTGGCAGCAGGTACGATCAGCACGTGAATGTGAATCTTTGTCTAGCTGGGAAGTTACCAGTCAGAATGAAAGCACACGGCGTGGGCAGGTCCTCACAGAAGCAAATGTATCCTGTGTTGAAAGTAGCTTGAAATACCTAAAATTCCTTGCGATTTCCAGTCTTCATTATTTTTAATTCTCGTCAAGGTCGTTCTGAAATATGGAAATTGCCGTATCGGAAAATATAAACGCTTCTAATAAATGTTTCTTGAGGAAGGTCGTGACCCCACTGAAAAAAAAATTGTCTCAACCCCTTCCGCTTTGATCCAGATCTGGGTACTGCGTTTCTGTAGCGGCGAAAAGAACGTGCACGACTAGCAATGCCCCAGTCGAACCTGGTCAGCTCGTAACCCTCGTAAGCAACACTGCCTCTATCAACCCATCCGTGATGCTCGGTGGATTAGACCAAACAGTCGCGTGCACAGCTGAATGGCTACGGTCGCAAGTTCGAATCCTGCCTCGGGCATGGACGTGTGTGATGTCCTTAGGTTAGTTAGATTTAAGTAGTTCTAAGTTCTAGGGGACTGATGACCTCAGAAGTTAAGTCCGATAGTGCTCAGAGCCATTTGAACTATTTGAACAGCTGAATGTTGGCTGTACTGCCTGAGATAAGATGTTGCGCAGCGTTTGTCATTCGCAAATGACTCGAGTGGATGCTCACACAAGGAACAAAAAAATCATCGAACAGAAATTAGTCGGAGCCTGCTCAACGAATAGGAGACTAATGGTTATAAGCTTCTGAACACATCAGTGGAGATGAGGTGCAGTGTCATCACTAAGAGCGGGAACCCAATAGACAGTCCGTAAAGAAGCGGTATGCGAAGGAATTTAGGACTACATTCTGGCACCAAAGTGATGTGCACACTTTTCTGTGATAGTCAGTGTGATTGTTCTTAATGTCTTAGAGACCGAACTATCAGTTCAGAACATAATGCGACACGCACCAGGCTGTAAGTCCGAATTTCCATAGTCGGGTAAGAGAACACGACAAGCTTGCGCTTACAACGCGATAACGCCAGGCCACAGACAGTTTTGCGAGAATGGAACTCACAGCTGGACTGTCTTTCCATATCCGCAGTACAGTCTTGATTTAGCACCAACAACTTCCGTCTAGAATTGGAAGGAAAATCAGCATTGGCAGTATTTTCTTGTTTTATTGTCAGCAAAATCAAATTTCGGTCACTTAGTGACCATCCTCAGTGCTGTAATATACAATTAAAATTGGTAAGCACTGGTATCAAGCTATAACCACAAGCTTAGACCGATCACATAAACGCGCTCTAAGCTTGTGGTTATAGCTTGATACCAGTGTTTACCAATTTTAATTGTATATTACAGCACTGAGGATGGTCACTAAGTGACCGAAATTCGATTTTGCTGACAATAAAACAACAAAATACGGCCAATGCTGATTTTACTTCCAATTCTATCCACTATTTGGTCGTGGTACACACAACACGCCATGGAGTCTCCAATCAGTAAGACTTCCGTCTCTTTGAGCCTGAAGGAGATCTACTACGTATCCAACATTTTCCTGACTTAGATGCTGTCGTCAGAGTGGTAGGACAGCGGCTAGCACCAGCTGATTCAGGTTGCTACGACTGCAGCATGCAGATTCTAGATCGTTGTTGGCTACACAAAATACACTCCTGGAAATTGAAATAAGAACACCGTGAATTCATTGTCCCAGGAAGGGGAAACTTTATTGACACATTCCTGGGGTCAGATACATCACATGATCACACTGACAGAACCACAGGCACATAGACACAGGCAACAGAGCATGCACAATGTCGGCACTAGTACAGTGTATATCCACCTTTCGCAACAATGCAGGCTGTTATTCTCCCATGGAGACGATCGTAGAGATGCTGGATGTGGAACGGCTTGCCATGCCATTTCCACCTGGCGCCTCAGTTGGACCAGCGTTCGTGCTGGACGTGCAGACCGCGTGAGACGACGCTTCATCCAGTCCCAAACATGCTCAGGGGGGGACAGATCCGGAGATCTTGCTGGCCAGGGTAGTTGACTTACACCTTCTAGTGCACGTTGGGTGGCACGGGATACATGCGGACGTGCACTGTCCTGTTGGAACAGCAAGTTCCCTAGCCGGTCTAGGAATGGTAGAAGGATGGGTTCGATGACGGTTTGGATGTACCGTGCACTATTCAGTGTCCCCTCGACGATCACCAGTGGTGTACGGCCAGTGTAGGAGATCGCTCCCCACCCCATGACGCCGGTTGTTGGCCCTGTGTGCCTCGGTCGTATGCAGTCCTGATTGTGGCGCTCACCTGCACGGCTCCAAACACGCATACGACCATCATTGGCTCCAAGGCAGAAGCGACTCTCATCGCTGAAGACGACACGTCTCCATTCGTCCCTCCATTCACGCCTGTCGCGACACCACTGGAGGCGGGCTGCACGATGTTGGGGCGTGAGCGGAAGACGGCCTAACGGTGTGCGGGACCGTAGCCCAACTTCATGGAGACGGTTGCGAATGGTCCTCGCCGATACCCCAGGAGCAACAGTGTCCCTAATTTGCTGGGAAGTGGCGGTGCGGTCCCCTACGGCACTGCGTAGGATCCTACGGTCTTGGCGTGCATCCGTGCGTCGCTGCGGTCCGGTCCCAGGCCGACGGGCACGTGCACCTTCCGCCGACCACTGGCGACAACATCGATGTACTGTGGAGACCTCACGCCCCACGTGTTGAGCAATTCGGCGGTACGTCCACCCGGCCTCCCGCATGCCCGCTATACGCCCTCGCTCAAAGTCCGTCAACTGCACATATGGTTCACGTCCACGCTGTCGCGGCATGCTACCAGTGTTAAAGACTGCGATGGAGCTCCGTATGCCACGGCAAACTGGCTGACACTGACGGCGGCGGTGCACAAATGCTGCGCAACTAGCGCCATTCGACGGCCAACACCGCGGTTCCTGGTGTGTCCGCTGTGCCGTGCGTGTGATCATTGCTTGTACAGCCCTCTCGCAGTGTCCGGAGCAAGTATGGTGGGTCTGACACACCGGTGTCAATGTGTTCTTTTTTCCATTTCCAGGAGTGTAATAACGAATGGCGGTGACTTTGTGGACAATGATAGTTTGTTGATTAAATCTCACTCTCATTAACTGTGTTATTGTGCCTTCTATATCTATAAATGGAAGGCGTTAGATTCACAACGACCCTCATAGTAGCACTATATGACACGAAGAGGTGGGGGGCGGGGATTACTTTCCAACATTGTTAGTCGCCTCTTTCTCGTTCATTTCCTGTTGAGAAATTTATCCCCTCGTATGCTTTTAAAACTCTTCATATTCATAAAGAAGGCAAAATAACTACTTTACAGTTTTCCTGGAATACTGATTCTCTAAACGTATACCACAGTTTTTAGCTACAATAGCTTCCATTTCTGTTTTCAAGTTGCCTCATCTTCAAAACTTTCAGTGCGATGAAACGACAGTTTTCGACCAAGCAGCACGTGTATCAGTTGCTCAGACCTCTCCCCTCAGCCTGATCTGATAAGGACACTGAAAACAGCAACGGAGCACAAGAACCGCTAGTCTTACGCTGCATTTTGTTTGAAACCATCCAGTACCTCTACAACCCCTACTACTTGTGCCTCCCAATTCATACCGTTTCCTGGATTAATACCATGCTATTGTTTATACTTGTAGTTACTCTTCCCCTGTTGCTACTTCAATTACGTTTATCGTGTAACTAAGAAAAAATATTATCTGCATCTTTCAGGTGAATATTTATTCTGTTTTAAGGCAAACTTGTTCACCTGTTAGTGTTAGACATCATCAGTGTCTGTAAAATAGATCACTGTTTAACTATACGTATCGTGTTATGAGACATGAAGCGTTTCCTGGCAACACATTTAGATTGTCTTACTATTTAAAAGTATGGGACTGTGACTTATCACTTAGGAAACAAAATTAAGTGCTAAATCACAAACTGTAAGTAGTAAAATGAGCTAAATGTGCTGCCAGGAAACGCGACATATAACATCATATGAATATATAAACAATGATTATTTTATTTTGTACGGCACTGATGGGTCTAAACATGTGTAACAAATTTGTTTCAAAACTAAATGAACATTCAGTTGCAAACTAAGGACACATTCAGTTGCAAACTAAGGACAATATTCTCAGTCTTATCTACATGATAACCAAAGTTATATGTGGATACTTTAGCCTTTTGATAGAGTCAAAACGTTCAGCAGTTATCTGAAATTTTGAACTTTTATCCTCTTACTTTTTTCCGTGTGCTTAAAATTCATGACTAAACACACACAAGGAACAGAGAATGATAGTACTGTAGAAAAAAAGTAGCACTCAAGACTCCAAATTAACAGTCCAAATGGTAGATATAGGTTTTCTTTGCACTCTCTCTGCTTGTTTCTCATTCCGTTTTCTTTCTTTTTTAATAAATATTTTTTACTGACAAGGGGATCACATGCAATCGTATTTTTTACGTTAATGGCACGTGAAGTTCAGAACTCAAATATCAATCATCATAAGCAGATCGATGAAACTCTCAGAAAGTTTCGATAAAATCGACTTCGAAGTTTTCCGACCGTCTTTAATGTGCTAAAACAAGGCCGATTTTTTTCTGGTCCTGTGGCTGTGTGGTAGAGTGTTAACCTACCACGTGTGTGGAGTAGGTTCTGTTTCCAACCCTGGCAACATTTTAAATAAACGTGCGCACCCTATGAACATTTCCGTGAAGTGTAAAATATGTAATGATGAAAAAGAATTTAATCTGTAGTTTTTAAATTTAAACAATCTTGTATAAATGATCAGTAATTAAAAATTTATATATACAATCAAAAACGGGTTTTTGTGCGCGATACGTAATTAGAAATAAGAAGGGATGCATTTTTCGAGACTCGAATCAACGATTACCTGTCTCGATGGCTACTGATTTTTTTTCTTTATGAATTATAAATTTCATGGAATTGCTAGTGGGACAGGAACCTTTGTTTAAAACTTGCATCGGCGGGGAATATAACGTAAAACCCCTACGTGCCAGGTACGCATTCTACCACACAGCCTGTCGAGAAAAATCGATCCTGCTTCAGCATATTAAGGACGGTCAGAAAACTTCGAAGTTGATTTCATCGAGAATTTTTGAGAGTCGCATCGAGCTATTTTGGGGAGTTAATATCTGAATTCTGAACTTGACGTACTCTAAATATAAAAAATTACAAAAATCAGACTTCCGTGTGGTCCGCTTGCGAGAACTGACAGTCTACCATCTCCTTCTTTACACTAAGTCTTTTCTTCTGCAGTTCCCAATGTTCTCGAAAACGGGCTTTACGTTTTCCAGATATTGTGTTTGTGCTATCTCGCACTCCCTCCCTCCACTCTCTCCGTCTACTGCTACACCCAGCCCATATTTTGTGTCTCGATGACCAAGGATATACCTCATTAACCGTGTTCTTATGATAGGGTTTTATATAAACTGATCTTTTTCCGCCATCGTTTCTTGTTCCTTCTTATTTCATACCTAATATGTCCACTTGACTCTTTAACATCCTGAAGTAAATATTTTAAATTACTGCTTATATATTTTAAATTACTGCTTCAGTTTCTTAATCGTCCACCCTTCACTTCCACAACATTTTGCGCTCCTGGAACACTGTTTCAGAAACATATTAATCAGTTCCGTATCAATAACGTTCCAGCAAACTTCACTTACGATCCACAACTTTCTTCGCTGGAATCAGTCTGCTGTTAATCTCTGCCTTACTTCAGTCCTCTTGAGCGATCCTATTTGGTTACTTCCCCCGCGTCCTTACCTAGTTCCTGTTTACATAAAAATTAGACCGCATTTCTCTACCTTTTATGCTCAATGCAAATTTTGTGGCATGTTGTTTATTCTCTGCAGAGTACAGCTGTTTCTAACTCTTCCTCACTTTCAATTGCGAAAGTATGCACCCATTTGTACTTTACTCCCATTCTCAATTTTTGCTCGCAACTTCGTTACATTTTCGACGCACAAGTCCGTCTGCGGCAATATGCTCAGTCCTGTATTGGCAATTCCAGCTCATGCGAAGGCTTACCAACACCCGTTCCTTCCACGCATCTTTCGCGATTGGGATTGCAAGGGGGAAAAGCGTTACCTCCCGTCACACAACTTGAGGTGGTTTCCATTAGAAGGTAGTAGGCTACTCAAAAGCAAAACTATCACATTTAAGAGACTATGAATAGATAGAAGACTCAAGACACTTCATCATGTTCGCCTTTAGAAGGTGAACTTACTCATATTTACCATTAAAATAGCTGAGACATACTACAACGGTTAATTTCATTTTCATCCCGTATGACACGGAGAGTGATTATTTATTCACTCCGAGGCTGTAGCTTAACAGGTCACAGAGGCTGGCAGCAGTCGACTCCCGTGACAAGTCTTTCCTGCCTCGTCCCCACTCCCGCTGATACAGAATGGGTCAAAGAAAAGTTTACTGTTATTAATAACAAACATGGAGGTTTGGTACACAACGTCTTCATTAAACAGAAACGACATCCTGCAATGCCACTTGTGCAACCCTCTTAACACATTCATGTATTATTTTGAATATTTTCCAAGCTAAATAAGAAACAGTACAACATCTGTCATTTTAATTAAAACCGACAGCTACGGTCGCTCGAACAGGGGCGTGGCTAATGGTGGCTCCGCGAGCTGGCCTCCATTTCCATAGAGGCAGCAGCTGCTAAGCTGAAACACCTGACGTCTGATCAGGGATCACCGCATATTGTCCACGGTCAGCACCTGTATGTGATTTTCTTTTCCTAAAGTCATATTATATAAACTTGTTATTGCATGGCCTTCTGTTCTGCTAAGTCATAAACCTCGTGAACACCATTTAATAAGCTACTTAATCTCAAAAGTAGTACACGTTTATATGCCAACTAGGCTCCGCAGACGACGAAGAGATTGAGAAATGTATGATGAGATAAAAGAAATTATTCAGATAGAGAAGGGTGACGAAAATTTAATAGACATGGGTGACTGGAATTCAATAGTAGGAAAAGGGAGAGAAGGAAACGTAGTAGGTGAATATGGAATAGGGGTAAGAATTGAAAGAGGAAGCCGCATGGTAGAATTTTGCACAGAGCATAACTTAATCATAGCTAACACTTGGTTCAAGAAACATGAAAGAAGGTTGTATACATGGAAAAGTCCTTGAGATTCTGGAAGGTTTCAGATAGATTATTTAATGGTAAGAAGGAGATTTAGGAACCAGGTTTTAAATTGTAAGATATTTCCAGGGGCAGGTGTGGACTCTGACCACAATCTGTTGGTTATGAACTGTATATTAAAACTGAAGAAATTGCAAAAAGGTAGGAATTTAAGGAGATGGGATCTGGATAGCCTGACTAAACCAGAGGTTGTACAGAGTTTCAGGGAGAGCATTGGGGAACGATTGACAGGACTGGGGGAAAGAAATACAGTAGAAGAAGAATGGGTAGCTTTGAGGTATGAAATAGTGAAGGCAGCAGAGGATCAAGTAGGTAGAAAGACGAGGGCTAGTAGAAATCCTTGGGTAACATAAGATATACTGAATTTAATTGAACAAAGGAGAAAATATAAAAAGGCAGTAAATGAAGCAGGCAAAAAGGAATACAAACGTCTCAAAAATGAGATCGACAGGAAGTGCAAAATGGCTAAGCAGGGATGGCTAGAGGACAAATGTAAGTATGTAGAGGCATATCTCACCAGGGGTAAGATAGATACTGCCTACAGGAAAATTAAAGAGACCTTTGGAGAAAAGAGAACCACTTGTACGCATATGAAGAGCTCAGATGGAAACCCAGTTCTAAGCAAAGAAGGGAAAGCAAAAAGGTGGAAGGAGTATACAAGGGCGATGTACTTGAGAAAAATATTATGGAAACGGAAGAGGATGTAGAAGAAGATGAAATGGGAGATATGATACTGAGTGAAGAGTTTGACAGAGCACTGAAAGACCTAAGTCGAAACAAGGCCCCGGGAGTAGACAACTTCCATTAGAATTACTAACAGCCTTGGAAGAGCCAGGCCTGACAAAACTCTACCATCTGGTGAGCAAGCTGTATGAGACAGGCGAATTACCCTCAGACTTCAAGAAGAATATAATAATTCCAATCCCAAAGAAAGCAGGTGTTGTCCGAACTATCAGTTTAATAAGCCACTTCTGCAAAATACTAACGCGAATTCTTTACAGACTAATGGAAAAACTGGTAGAAGTCGAACTCGGGGAAGAACAGTTTGGATTCCGTAGAAATACTGGAACACGTGAGTCATTACTGACCCTACGACTTATCTTGGAAGATAGATTAAGGAAAGGCCAACCTACGTTTCTAACATTTGTAGCCTTAGAGAAAACTTTTGACAATGTTGACTGGAATACTCTCTTTCGAATTATGAATGTGGCAGGGGTAAAATAAAGGGAGCGAAAGGATATTTACAATTTGTACTGAACCCAGATGGCAGTTGTAAGAGTCGAGGGGCATGAAAAGGAAGCAGTGGTTGGGAAGGGAGTGAGACAGGGTTGTAGCCTCTCCCGGATGTTATTCGATCTGTATATTGAGCAAGCAGTAAAGGGAACAAAAGAAAATTTCGGAGTAGGTATTAAAATCCATGGAGAAGAAATAAAAACTTTGAGGTTCGCCGATGACATTGTAATTCTGTCAGGACAGCAAAGGACCTGGAAGAGCAGTTGAACGGAATGGACAGTGTCTTGAAAGGGGGGTATAAGATGAAAATCAACAAAAGCAAAATGAGGATAATGGAATGTAGTCGAATTAGTAAATGAGTTTTGCTATTTGGGGAGCAAAATAATTGATGATGGTCGAAGAAGAGAGGATATAAAATGTAAACTGGCAATGGCAAGGAAATCGTTTCTGAAGAAGAGAAATTTGTTTAACATCGAATATAGATTTCAGTGTCAGGAAGTCGTTTCTGAAAGCATGTGTATGGAGTGTAGCCATGTATGGAAGTGAAACGTGGGTGATAAATAGTTTACACAAGAAGAGAATAGAAGCTTTCGAAATGTCGTGCTATAGAAGAATGCTGAGGATTAGATGGGTACATCACATAACTAATGGTGCTTAATAGAATTAGGAAGAAGAGAAATTTGTGGGACAATTTGACTAGAAGAAGGGATCGGTTGGTAGGACATGTTCTGAGGCACCAAGGGGGATCATCAATTTAGTATTGGAGGGAAGCACGGAGGGTAAAAATCATAGAGGGAGACCAAGAGATGAATACAATAAGCTGATTGAGAAGGATGTACGTTGCAGTAGGTACTGGGGGATGAAGAAGCTTGCACAGGATAGAGTAGCATGGAGAGCTGTATCAAACCCGTCTCTGAACTGAAGACCACAACAACAACAACAATCTCACAAAGCAGTATCCGTCCATCATCTCTTTTCAAATTTGTAGGTAAAATGATGCGTATACTTGAAAGTAACAGTTATTTTCGTCCAATGAATACGATTATTGTCCATCGTGCCGGAAAGTAACGTTACTTTTCGATAGGATTTTTACTGGTAGGGAAGAAATTTATGGTATACACATGACTATTGAGGCAGCTGCTGGCTTGGACGCTCCTGTAGCCGCAGAGATTGGAACAATTCGGCGATTCACATGAATACGATGTCACCAGGCACTGTACTGCGGTAATCCAACGCAGAGTCGAAAAATCTCCAAGTATGGGTGACTCTGATCGCACTCGGATCGTAGGTGACCTCTGTATGTGGTACTCCATCTCTGAATTTGTGAAACCGGGTCAAGGGTGTGCCTTAAGCACCTAGTTTCGGTGAAAAGGCAGCCGAAAGTAAACTGCTGTGGAGAACGACGCGTTCTCGACAAGTAATGGTGGATAGATGATCCACAGCTCATAAAATCACTTTCCAGTTCAAAGCTGGACGTCGACGACCACAAGGACAACTACAAGGGATCAGTAAGCATGTAATTCAGAAACATTCCACCTCTGTCGGATACAGGGCTAATCGCAGCACATGTCTGCCTCTGTCCAACGTGCGTAAAACGGCCAGAGGCTATTACCGCGGGCGGACACTGTGTCTGGATGTTCGAAGTACGGAAAGTGGGCTTTACGTCTGGTGACTCATGGTGGAATAGCTCTTCTCATTTTGATTTTCTAAGATTCTTCCAAATAATTCCAAGCGGATGTCATAGCGATTTCTAACAATCAGCTATACCCATAATTTTCTCAGTAATGGTAATCTGAAGTTAGAAATTTACGTATTCAATAAGATTACCAATTTTTGGATGATCTGTGTTGACTGTTTTGATGTGACCCGCCACGATTACATCACTTGTATCAATTTCATCTCAGTGTACCACATACACCATACATCCTCAACTATTTGTTGCAAAGGAACACAGATTAATATGGCTCATTAATTTGGCCCTCTACGGCTCCCTCTACTACCGTAAGTTATTTGTCGATATCTTAATACATGAGCTACCATCCTGTTCCTTCTTCTCGTTAGTGTTTTCCAAATATTTCACTCTGCGCCGATTCTGTGGAGAACTTCCTAACTCATGAGTCCATGTAATTTTGAGGACGCTTCTGTAACAGAATGCTTCAAAAGCGTCGATTCTCTTAACTCATTCCCCCCCCCCCCCCTTTCTTATACCGCTCCTAGACGTACAATCTCATTCTTTTTCAAATAAAACTCTGTGTTTTATACGTGTAGATTTATTTTGGAGATTAATGTTCCCTTTGTGTATGTTAATTTACTTCACATATCCTCCTTGCTTCATCCGTCACGCATTTATTGCTCCAAGGTACTATAATTCCTTCACTTCGTCTATTTCGTGTTCGCAAATTTAGATGGTGTATTTCTCTCTCTCATTTCTGCTATTCCTCATCATTTCATCTTTATATAGTTTTCTCTTAGTCCATATTCTGTATTCACTCGACCGATCAATCCGTTCAATAGGGCCTGTAGTCCTCCTACAATATAACAAAGGATAGCAAAGTCATCAGCGAATCTTATTATTGGTATCTTTTCACCCAGTATTTTAAACCTACTTTTTCTTTTGTTATCACTGAATTCTTTTTAAACTCTTAACGTAGGCCCACTTGCTTTAAAATTTATCAAGAGTCATTTCCACCTTTTGAATATGCTAAATCTGTCTTTCGACGACGATTCCTTCGCGATTTCTACACAATTTTCCCGCAGCCATTTCGCTTCAGCGTCCTTGCACTTTCTATTAACGGTATTCATCAGTGACGTATGAGATCGCGCCGAAAAGTAATGGCTAAGAATTTTTTTATTCTATTCTAAATATCGGTTGAGGTATCACATTATTTGCTTATTACTCGGTTGACTTTCCCACTTCGCTGACGCAAATGGCAATCCTCTGCCGCTAGAGGGCTTCGAATTGAATCGTGTAACATGACGGTGTGTAACGTAACTGTGCTGACTTGTGAGAAATAGCTCTGAAAATTGAAACCACGAATTCGAAGAGTTTGGCCACACATGGAGTACCCTCTCCTTTTGCAAGACAATGCCAGATCACACAGGAGAGCTGCGACATCTGCAGTCGTTCGATGCCTTGGGTTCACTGTCATCGATCAGCCGCCATCCATCTATTATCCGTCATCCGTCTGGCCCCATCCGATATTCAGCTGCTTCTAAAACTTAAAGAATACCTTAGAGGGCATCTGTTTGACAGAGCCGAAGAGTGCAAACAAAGGTGAGGTTGCGGCTCCATCAAGGTCAAACATTTTACAGCGACGGTATCAACAAACTGGTTCCTCGTTGAGAGAAATGTATTCGTCGCTAGGGTGACTATGTTGAGAAACAAATATGTAGACATGCAGAATAAAGATGTAGAAGGTTAATAAATTTTGTTTTATTCAAAAAGTATGAAAGATTTTCACATAAAAAATTTAGAAGCATTACTTTTTACGCATGTTCTCGTATATTGCTACGTTCCTTTTCTTTTCGTAAAAATGTATTCCCTTTTTTCTCGATCAATTTAAGTATTTTTCTGTTACTCACAACTACTTTCCCTGTTATTTTCTTGTACCTATACTTCCTGTCCAATTTGAGTGATAGACTTTTTAGAGTTTTACTAAAACGAATTACCTGATGTGTATTATTCATTATCGCAGTAACCGCAGCCTCGGAGAACTTCGAACGCATATCAGTGTACTTCAATAATTCAATGTGCCATCTTCTTGTGTGTCTATTGTTCCTGGCCATTTTTTAAAACTTCAGCCCCGAGTCCATTTCCAGTCTTAGCTGATTTCGGATTTTCCATCTCACAGCGATGTAATCCAGCTGGGATCTGCCGGTACCCCTTTCCCTTTCCAAAATACTTTATCCTCTTGCGATTTTTCAGCACTGTATTTACTAACTGATAATTATTGATGGTCCCAAGGGATCTTTTTCCTCTCTCACTCCCATTCCTGAGGCCATATTCTCCCGTACCTATGCTTTCTATTCGTTCCCCTGCTGCAGAACGAATATAAGTTGATTCTATGAAAGCTTGACATGACAAGTCGAGACATCGGTGACAACTATTATTTTATAAGTTTTTTATTTCAGTCAATAGCCCCGTTTATGTTGATAATGACTACTGGTTCGTTCCATTTTCGAACATCTTCAGATTTGTTAAAACAAAGACACGCTAAACCTTATTTTACATAAATAATGTGAAACTCTCATGTGACAAATATGAAAGTGAACACGATATCTACTGCAATCGCACAGCAACCTGTTAGTTAAGTTGTATGTGTTGCATTCAGCCTCGATGATTCACTAATTCACATATGATACATAGAAGGGAATTGTACTGGAGTGTGGGCGAGCGTGTTATGAGATGTCGTCCTCAATATGTGCTGCATCATGATGATGAAGCCCGGCGACGAGATCAGCCCAGCGCCGACCGGTGTGGCCGTGCGATTCTAGGCGCTTCAGTCTGGAACCGCGTGACCGCTATGGTCGCAGGTTCGAATCCTGCCTCGGGCATGGATGTGTGTGATGTCCTTAGCTTAGTTAGGTTTAAGTAGTTCTAAGTTCTAGGGGACTGATGACCACAGATGTTAAGTTCCATAGTGCTCAGAGCCATTTGAACCAATCAGCCCAGCATGGTAGCTGAACTGCAGGCTGTGAGAGTTCCTGAGCCAACAAAAACAAAATTCTCTGATGGAATACTCTAAGAGAAAGCACACTTGTATGCAAAACTGAAAAAAAAGTGCTCGACAAGTGATCTGCGAGATTCTCTCCCATTCTATTCGTAGTTCTAGTTTTATCCACCGACGGTAATTTTATTTTATTTTTTTATTTTTTTTTAACATACATCATCTTGATGTACAACATATAGAGATCGACAGTTCATAACATGTTCAGACACACTCTTGTTTTTAATTCCTGACTTTATAATGTATGTACTTCAGCGACTTAGTAGATTGAGAGCACCATGTGTATCTGACAGGTTGCTCTGCAGCTGCAGTAGGTATCGTATACACTTTTATATTTATCAGCTGTGTGTTTTAGATTAGTTATGTACGATAAATCTTAGTAAGTGTTATTTGCTGTAACATATCCGTACATATTCTAAGACGGAACGAAACCGGTAATCATTATAAACACAAATGCCTTTACAAACAAATAAAAAACCTTTCAAATAAGTTGGATCTTTTGTTGAAAGCAAAGGATATTGTGAGTTGCAAACTCATCTCTCCCAGATCCAGCTGTAGAAACACTATTCAGACGAATTTTGCGATAACGTGAAAGATGAAACACATTCTTCCTGCCTAGTGAAGAATTGGATGTTAAACTTACACCAGTGGATGTAGTGGAGATTCTCCTCTTACGCTTTAACAACGAGAAAACTGATGCTAGACTGCACGACAGAACAAAATTGCTCTGAAAAAAGTCAATGTTTTCTGCAATACATGTCTAGCGTCACTTTAATCAAGCTTGTTCAGGCTTTTCCTCCTTTGCAACAAACTACAATCAAATAAAACGGGAGACTGCTATCTCTATTGCCAGCTCGTAACTAACCAAGGACGCTCCACAGGCTCGGCTATTTATAAAGAGACCGGCTCCAGCGAGGCAGGGCGACACGGAATATTTCCACACTGTACGTTCGCACGGGGAAGGAAGGAGCGGGATGTTTATCGGCCACGATTCCACGCGCCCACACGGAAGCACGCAATGAACGATACACTCTGAATCAATCCGTAGACCGAAACTTTAATGAGTAGACGACAGTGCAGAAATGAGACTGTGGAGTCTGAACGATCCACTAAGTTTTTCCCCAGGCGCTTCCTGTCTGTTCATGTGGTGTGCTGCGCTAGCTTATAGCGTATTCATAGGCTGGCGAGCAGTTTTGTCTGCTGCGAGGGGCAGTCAGTGTACAAACCACAGCTTAGTGTAACTCCCGTACGGGCAGTGAAAACGTACGCTTGTGTCGGTAATAGAGCAAGGTCTGAGTCCACCCATCTTCTTTGACCCATTACGTCATATTTGGAGCACAGCCTACACGCGTTACTAAGACAACCACGACAACATTTAATAACAGGCTGCTTACATCCTTCGCAATTTAGAGTCATGACGTTACGAGTAAAAGATTATAGGTGTAATCGGACCACTCGCTTGACCCCTTGTGTTTGTAGACAAAATTCAGACTTAATTTCTCTTATCAGTTACAAATGTGACTTCTCGACAGTTATTTCATCAAATAAGTCTGATCCTCGATCGTCCTGTTTACGAGATTCGTTTCTTTATGGAGACATCATACATCACGTGACTCTTCGTACAGCAGCCAGACTATAGAGAAACGTAATTTTCTGATGGACTGCTCTCTCCCAATCCTTTCTCGTTGGGACTTAACATACTCCCTGTAAACCGCACATTTCGTGTTTACGTGCATGTACAAATAGGGTTTATTGCAAGAGCTTTTGAAACCCACGTGTGCGATTATTTCTCAAGGTTTTGACGCTACAAGATTTTAGATAGTGATATAAATAAACAGAAGAGAGGTTCATTATGAACAAATTGTGAAACCAGTACTGAAATGCATAAGTAAATATAAGGGATAACTCAAGGAATACATTGAATGAAAGAGAGCTAGCAGAATACCAGCCATAGATTGGAAAGATAAAGGCACAAGATAGGCACTGACGTTAGCGACAGATTTCTTGTAACCAGAAAGGAGATAATGGCTACATCACTGAAGATGAGGAGAAGGTGGAGGAGGAGGAGATGATATTTCAGTGTAAAGGTTTCAAATTATAGCAGCATATTATATTCAGTGCTTCTCCTGAACAGAAAAAAATATCACAATATTTATCTTTGTTTTTGTTCATGTTGAAGCACTCACTGACACCTAGTGAATAGAAGGAGATGTATCGACAAACAGCTTTTTGGGCGGCCCGACGGAACAGCGCTGTCCTGGGATGACAAACCGTAACTGGGAAGACCGTTTTGAAGATTTATGTGAATAAAATTGCATTTATCGATTGCTGTCAGATCTACGAGAGCTTTTTTTCACCCTACGAAAGGCCATAAATAAAAAGACACGTGTATATAAATGTATTGTATTGTATTGTATTGTATTGTATGGTAACCGGGAACCTAGAAATGACGGAGAGGCTCCGTCCCCCGCCGCAGCCGCAGTGATTCACAACCCCACGACGACTACCGCAGTCCATTTCACCCCTACGTCGCCACGCCACACCGAACCCTGGGCTATTGTGCGGTTCGGCCCCCGGTGGACCCCTCCAGGGAACGTCTCACACCAGACGAGTGTAACCCCTATGTTTGCGTGGTAGAGTAATGGTGGTGCACGCGTACGTGGAGAACTTGTTTGCGCAGCAATCGCCGACATAGTGTACCTGATGCGGAATAAGGGGACCAGCCCGCATTCGCCGAGGCAGATGGAAAACCGCCTAAAAACCATCCACAGACTGGCCGGTTCACCGGACCTCGACACAAATCCACCGGGCTGATTCGTGCCGGGGACCAGGCGCTCCTTCCCACCTGGAAAGCCGTGCGTTAGACCGCACGGCCAACCGGGCGGGCAGTATTTTATTACTGAAAGTTACGCGCACTTCTGGCTACTTTTCGACATAATCACCTTAAAGATTGTGGCATTAGTTGTACTTGTATAGAAGCTTTCCATAACCTTCTTCATAAAATGTTGCCGACAATCAATTACTACCGGAGATTAGACATGTTATTCGCTTCCTGCAAGCAGAAATTCATCTAAAAACGAGTGAGAGCCATTCAAAACAAAAGAAAAAGCATGCAGACTTCTGGAATTGTTCTGATCCGTGATACCACACATCCTCACAGTGCTGGTAAAACTCTGGGGCCTACTGAGCGGTTTCAGTGCGACGATTTCGAGCAACCGCCATACATTTACTTCCATCTTCCCCCAGGACATAAGAAGTGGCCACAAGAGCAGCGCTTCCAAACTAATGAGGAGCTGCAGGACAACGTTAAGACGCAGTTCAATTCATTAGTGGTAACACTTTATGAAGAGACTGTTGGCAAGCTTGTCCAGGGATACGATAACTTCCTAAATCTTGACTGTAACGAAAAGCAACCATAAGTGTATGCAACTTTTAATAATAAAGTAATTAGGGCTCCGTAGCTAAATCAGTAAAAATGGAATCCTAGTAGGATCACTCTCTCGTCTGTCCGTCTGACTTTTCAAAACCCCTTTTCACACGAACAGTTAGACTATTAAGTTTAAATTAGTGTCGTATACTAAGATCTGTGGTCCCTTTGCGGTATAATAAATATTAACTTCCAGGCCAACGCAATAAAACGGTACGGCCATTTATGTCGCATATTTTGATACTTGCAAATTTAAAACCTAGCGTACTTCCCCTTGAAGTAGAATCATGAAATTAAGCACGAAGAAAGGTTTCACTGTGCAAGTAAATGAAAAGAATCAAAAAATTTTTAATTGTTAATCATATTACACGAAAAAAATATTTCTCTTGTCATTTGTTGTCCAAGTCCTGGAATCCCTCGGGCCGATATCTTGCCAGCATCAACATCGATAACAGGCAAAAACCGTCGAGATCCTCGACTCCCGGAATGGATGAACTGTCTAGACACATAATTAGGTTTGTACGGAACTCTAATATAACTTGCCGTCAAATTCAATTTAACATTCCACAAAAACCTAGGATTTTAATAAACTGTTTCAATTGTTTTAACACAATAATAATAAAAATTATTATTTGTTTTGTGTACACTACATTGCTTATGATAGTCAAAGACAACTCCTATTTTACAAAATACAAAATCGAAGTGTGCACTCGCCCTATCAGTATTTCACTAAGCACTGCAACAGTGAACACGAGTCTGCCGAGCGAGTGTGTAAACGAAGGAAAGTCAGCCTTTTTTATTTTATTCTTAGTAGAGAGTCTTTCCCTTTTTGTCTTGCTGGGTTCAGCTTTGTGAAGTTTTCCGATTCTACCTGTGGGCTCACGAAATGCGTCAGATTCGTTGTTAGCAGCAGGTGCAGTAGGCTTGTGAATACAACGGCCACCTTTTTCTAGGCTAGAATATTCTGTACAGTGTCAAGCCGCAAGCACATCAGCGTGAGAAAAACTCAAAAGTACCCTGTGTTAAACACAGCTTGTAGTTTCTTGAATTCTTAACTATTTTCTAAACTGTTAGTTTTCAAGGTAATTTATTCTCCAAAACGTAGCTGTGAAATTTGAAAAATAATACACGCCTAACGTATACAGGGTGTTACAAAAAGATACGGCCAAACTTTCAGGAAACATTCCTCACACACAAAGAAAGAAAATATGTTATGTGGACATGTGTCCGGAAACGCTTACTTTCCATGTTAGAGCTCATTTTATTACTTCTCTTCAAATCACATTAATCATGGAATGGAAACACACAGCAACAGAACGTACCAGCGTGACTTCAAACACTTTGTTACAGGAAATGTTCAAAATGTCCTCCGTTAGCGAGGATACATGTATCCACCCTCCGTCGCATAGAATCCCTGATGCGCTGATGCAGCCCTGGAGAATGGCGTATTGTATCACAGCCGTCCACAATACGAGCACGAAGAGTCTCTACATTTGGTACCGGGGTTGTGTAGACAAGAGCTTTCAAATGCCCCCATAAATGAAAGTCAAGAGGGCTGAGGTCATGAGAGCGTGGAGGCTATGGAATTGATCCGCCTCTACCAATCCATCAGTCACCGAATCTGTTGTTGAGAAGCGTACGAACACTTCGACTGAAATGTGCAGGAGCTCCATCGTGCATGAACCACATGTTGTGTCGTACTTATAAAGGCACATGTTCTAGCAGCACAGGTAGAGTATCCCGTATGAAATTATGATAACGTGCACCATTGAGCGTAGGTGGAAGAACATGGGGCCCAATCAAGACATCACCAACAATGACTGCCCAAACGTTCACAGAAAATCTGTGTTGATGACGTGATTGCACAATTGCGTGCGGATTCTCGTCAGCCCACACATGTTGATTGTGAAAATTTACAATTTGATCACGTTGGAATGAAGCCTCATCCGTAAAGAGAACATTTGCACTGAAATGAGGATTGACACATTGTTGGTTGAACCATTCGCAGAAGTGTACCCGTGGAGGCCAATCAGCTGCTGACAGTGCCTGCACACGTTGTACATGGTACGGAAACAACTGGTTCTCCCGTAGCACTCTCCATACATTGACGTGGTCAACGTTACCTTGTACAGCAGCAACTTCTCTGACACTGACATCAGGATTATCGTCAACTGCAAGAAGAATTGCCTCGTCCATTGCAGGTGTCCTCGTCGTTCTAGGTCTTTCCCAGTCGCGAGTCATAGGCTAGAATGTTCCGTGCTCCCTAAGACGCCGATCAATTGCTTCGAACGTCTTCCTGCCGGGACACCTTCGTTCTGGAAATCTGTCTAGATACAAACGTACCGCGCCACGGCTATTGCCCCGTGCTAATCCATGCATCAAATGGGCATCTGCCAACTCCGCATTTGTAAACATCCCACTGACTGCAAAACCACGTTCGTGATGAACACTAACCTGTTGATGCTACGTACTGATGTGTTTGATCCTAGTACTGTAGAGCAATGAGTCGCATGTTAACACAAGCACCGAAGTCAAAATTACTTTCCTTCAATTGGGCCAACTGGCGGTGAATCGAGGAAGTACAGTACATACTGACGAAACTAAAATGAGCTCTAACATGGAAATTAAGCGTTTCCGGACACATGTCCACATAACGTCTTTTCTTTATTTGTGTGTGAGGAATGTTTCCTGAAAGTTTGGCCGTACCTTTTTGTAATACCCTGTAAATAAAACACTTAAAGTAAAATTGTCTTTGGATAAGGTGATGACCCCATGGGCTGCCCTCTTCTGTAACCCTCCTCCGCTTTTGGATCCGCGCCCGATAACAGCTCGTTCTGTTACACCTTCAATAAAGGTGTCTCGTGCGCGCCCAGTTAGCCGTGCGGTCTAACGCCTGGCGGATTAGAGTGTGGTGTCACCGCCAGACACCACACTTGCTAGGTGGTAGCCTTTAAATCGGCCGCGGTCCGTTAGTATACGTCGGACCCGCGTGTCGCCACTATCAGTTATTGCAGACCGAGCGCCGCCACACGGCAGGTCTAGAGAGACTTCCTAGCACTCGCCCCAGTGGTACAACCGACTTTGCTAGCGATGGTTCACTGACAAAATACGCTCTCATTTGCCGAGACGATAGTTAGCATAGCCTTCAGCTACGTCATTTGCTACGACCTAGAAAGGCGCCATTATCATTTACTATTGATACTGAATCATGTACCATCAAGAGCAACGTTCACCATTAATGGATTAAAGTTAAGTATTCCAGTGCCTTTCGGCTTCCTCTAGTAACCCAATGTTGGCTCTCCTGCCAACCACAACATTGACGACGAGGCACATCCGCGTTCTTAATTATACTGCCCTGATTTGCTTGTGTAATGGCTTCGCCACCATCTCCAGATGTACTGTCCGAATTTTATCACTTACAGAATCAGCAGACGCAGGCCTTACTGGATGCCCTTGGACAGCTCGTCCAGGGTCAACATGCAATGCAAAACGATGCGGCAGCCGCCGCTCCACTGCTAACACAGCCACAACACGCAGTTGCACCAACTTTTCGTCCTTTTGATGCTGCACTGGAAAGCTGGACGGAGTGGTCACACCAATTTGGATTCCATCTCGCCGCCTACAGAATTCAAGGTAACGAGCGGCAGCCTTTTTTGTTGTCCTCCGTAGGGGTGCACACATACCGTGTGACAGTCAAATTATTTCGCCGACGCGACGTAGCAACTCTGTCCTACGACGAAATTTTGTCTGCATTAGATGCATATTTCAAAGAATCAGTCAATGTAGTTGCCAAGCGGTATACCTTCTTTCGTACAAAACGTATGGCAGGTCAGACTAATTGGGAGTGGGTTGCAACCTTGCAAGGCCTTATTAGGGATTGTGCTTTTGAGTGTCAATGTGGACTCCCTTATTCAGTTACTATGGTATGTGATGCAATTGCACAGAATGTTTCTGATGTTAGTATACGGGAACAGATTTTGAAACTAGTCAATCCCTCCCTTCAACAAGTGATGGACATATTGGATCGGCAGGACACACTTGACTTTGCTCAGGAATCATTTGAAACTTCGCCACCCGTGTGTCAGGTTAACCGGCCCGCCGGGCGAGCTGCTCGGAACAGTAAACAGTCCTCGCGCCCGGCCGCACCGCTGCTGCCAGGCTCTCAGCCACGTGTACCGCGCCGGCAAGCAAATGCAGTGCTAAAAACATGCCCGCGGTGTGCTACTAGACATTCGCGTGAGAATTGCCCATCACGCCAAGCTATTTGCTTTTACTGTATAAAAAGGGACATGTTCAAAGTGTTTGCCAGAAAAAGCTCAGATCGGAAGCTCAAAACCATTCCAGGCCCTTTGCTTTGCGCCGGAATCGGAATCGAACCAAGGATACTCAGGCTCGCGACACTTTGCCCATGGAAATTCATATAGTTCATGCCACTCCGCCCAGTGCCACTCTCTCTAACAGTGACTGTGTTCATCCCACAAATAGTGTGCGTCGACATCGCCAGAACTCCCGTCAAGTCGCAAGTGATTTTGTACTAGTGTCAGTTCACGTTGCACGAGACAGTCGCTCTTGTCGTCAGCAGGACAATAAACTTTTTGTGGACTTGGACATTAACGGCAAGGTGATACCATTCCAGCTCGATACCGGGGCTGCAGTTTCACTGATCAATCAAGACACTTACAAACTGCTGGGCACACCTCCGTTGCGTGCTGCAACTGTTAATTTAACTACCTATTCAGCTCTCAAGATCCCTGTGTTATGACGGTGCAGCCTTCTTGCAACATACAAGGGACAAACAAAACTTGTGTCATTTTACGTCCTTCCTTCTTCTTCTGCAGTGAACTTGTTTGGTTTCGATTTATTTCAGTTGTTTAACTTGTCTATAGTAAATCAGGTCCTATCAGTGAACCAGACTGTGCCTTCTGACAGCGTTTCTCGTCTATGTGAAGAATTTGCAGACATTTTTGCACCGGGCCTCGGTTGCGCTAAGAACTATAATGCACATTTGGAACTGAAAGTCAACGCGCAACCGAAATTTTTCAGAGTGCGCAATGTTCCCCATGCATTGCGTGATGAGGCTGCAAAAACATTACACGATTTGGAATCACAAGGTGTAATTGAATGTGTGCAGGCTTCTCTCTGGGCATCACCCTTAGTAATTTTGACAAAACCTTCCGGAAAATTGTGACTTTGTGTGGACTTAAAGGCAACAGTGAATCCACAACTAGTGACTGCAACTTTTCCTTTACCCCGTCCGGAAGATCTTTTTGACAAACTGTGCCCGGGTAAATATTTTTCGAAGTTGGACCTAGCAGATGCGTATTTGCAAATACCGGTGGACGAAGGATCCCAGCACGTTTTGGTGGTTAACACGCATCTTGGTTTGTATCGATTCAAACGACTGCCATTCGGGTGTGCATCCGCCCCTGCATTGTTTCAGCAATATCTGCAAACTGTTTGTGCGTCGGTCCCTACTGCAGCAAACTATCTGGATGATATTGTGTTCTCCGGAAAGACGGAAGAAGAACATTTAGCCAATCTCAGAACATTATTTCAGGTCTTGCGCCAAAATGGTCTCCGCTTGCGGAAGGACAAATGTATGTTTTTTGCTCGTGACTTAGCCTACCTGGGACATGTACTCAATGCCCAAGGCATACATCCCAGTCCCGAGCATCTCCGTGCCATACAAGACTTGCCTTCGCCGCAGAATTTGAAGCAGCTAAAGAGTGTGCTGGGCAAAATTAACTATTATCATCGCTATGTTCCCCATGCCTCTTCCATTTCAGCTCCGTTTCATCGCTTACGCCGTAAAGGTGTTCCATTCGCCTGGACGACGGAATACGAACGCGCCTTTCGCCAGTTGAAATCGGCGATGCTTTCCAATACTTGCCTTACGCCATTCGATCCCCGGAAGCCCCTTTTGTTGATGGTGGATGCATCGGATTTCGGGATCGGTGCTGTGCTTGCGCACAAAGATGGTTCGCTCGATCGCCCTATTGCCTTTGCGTCCAAATTGCTCTCGTCTGCGCAAAGAAATTATTCACAGATCGAGAAAAAAGCATTGGCTCTCGTATTTGGTGTTACGAAGTTTCATGATTTCTTGTATGGTCGTCACTTTACCATCATCATAGACCACAAACCTTTGACATCGTTTTTTCATCCGACCAAGCCTGTACCTCCACGTACAGCACAGAAATTCATTCGCTGGTCTATTTTCCTCTCGCAGTACCGCTACGATATCTTGTATCGGTCCACTGCTAAGCACGGAAACGCCGATGTGTTGTCCCGTTTGCCTGTTGCTGAGGATAGAGCATTCGATTCCTCCGAACTTGCTTGCATGTTCATTGATTCGGAAACCGATGACGTGGTCGAATCGTTTCTGATTGATTTTCGTCGTGTAGCTACAGCCACAGCTACCGACCCTGTCCTTGCTACCGTTCTGCGTTTTGTTGCTACGCAATGGCCCTTGGCAAAGTCACGGATCGGGGATCCGTTGGTTCGCCGATTTTTTGCTCACCAGGAGAGACTTTTTGTACGACGCGGTGTTTTGCTGTTGCGTTCTGATAATGATCAGTCCATGGTCGTGGTCCCACGTTCGTTACAGTCCTCTGTCTTACAGCTTCTCCACCAAGGACATTTGGGGTATAGTGAGAACGAAACAACTTGCTCGTCAGCACTGTACTTGGTTCGGAATCGATGCCGCGATTACGAATGTGTGCTCTTCTTGCATAGCGTGTGCCGAACAAAAATCAGCACCACCGTGGAAATTCTTTGCATGGCCAAAAGCCACTTCCCCTTGGCAACGCTTACACATCGATTTTGCTGGTCCATTCTGGAATGCTCGATGGTTGGTTGTGGTAGATTCATTCAGTAATTTTCCTTTTGTTGTCCGGATGTCTTCCACGACGTCCTCTGCCACCATCCAAGCGTTATCTGCTATCTTTTGCATTGAAGGTCTTCCACAGACTATTGTTTCCGACAATGGCCCACAATTCATGTCCGCAGAATTTCAGTCATTCTGCAAGGCCAATGGTATTCAACATCTGACGTCCGCGCCGTTTTCGCCACAGTCAAACGGTGCCGCTGAACGATTGGTCAGGACTTTCAAGTCATATATGTTGCAGTTGAAAGAGTCGCATTCTCGGGAGGACGCGTTATTGCTCTTTTTGTCCTGGTATCGTTCTCAGCCACGAGATGGTCGCTCGCCGGCTGAGTTGCTCCACGGTCGCCCTCATCCAACCTTGATATCTTTGCTACATCCGCCGCATCAGGTTTCTGTGCAGCGTCAGACACCTGCTTTTGCTCCAGGCGACGTTGTCTACTATCGTCACTATCGAGGTTCACGGCATTGGATCGAAGGGCGCATTCTTCGCTGCCTCGGCCGCGCTATGTATCGGGTTTCGGGGGCCTCTGGTGAGGTGCGTCGGCATCTCAATCAGCTGCGCCTCTGTCGTCGCACGGGATCTGCCGCTCCCCGTCTGCTTTCAGCGACGGTGCCGTCCGGTCAGCGCCCTGGGGACCCATCTACTGGCTCGCCTCAGCCCCACGTGTTACCGACGCTGCTTTCCATTTTGCCCCATGGCGACGCGCCGCTGCCGCCGCCGCCGCCGCATGTTCTCCCGCCGGCGACGCCCGCAGTGGACGCGTCGCTGCAACCGCCGGGCGCCTCCCAGGGTCACGCGCCGCCGATCGCTTCCCGTGACCAGTTGTCCTCCGACATAGAACTCTTGCCCGCTCCGGACCGTATGTCGTCTTCGCCCGTCGGGTGCCCCGGTCCGATGGAGGCCGACCCTTCGGCCCCTCCTGTCTCTCTGCAGGCGCATACACCGCATGTTGGCGTGCACCCTGGAGTAGGTTTTCAGGCGTTTCCTAGCTCCCCGCGGTCCGAATGGCAGGGTGCGCGTGGCACAGCCTGTTGTTAGGCTCCCCATCTCGTCGCATACGTCAACATGGGGTCCTCCCCACGGCGGGCGGAAGCCTTATGCCACAACCGTACGCCGATTTGCGGGGGAGGAATGTGGTGTCACCGCCAGACACCACACTTGCTAGTTGGTAGCCTTAAAATCGGCCGCGGTCCGTTAGTATACGTCGGACCCGCGTGTCGCCACTATGAGTGATTGCAGACCGAGCGCCGCCACACGGCAGGTCTAGAGAGACTTCCTAGCACTCGCCCCAGTGGTACAACCGACTTTGCTAGCGACGGTTCACTGACAAAATACGCTCTCATTTGCCGAGACGATAGTTAGCATAGCCTTCAGCTACGTCATTTGCTACGACCTAGCAAGGCGCCATTACCAGTTACTATTGATACTGAATCATGTACCGTCAAGAGCGACGTTCACCATTAATGGATTAAAGTTAAGTATTCCACCAGCTACGTCCGTTTTTTCTAATATTCTAATTTCCTTGTCCTGTTCCAGATTTCACGCCAGCCTGCGTGAGCTAAAGCGCGTGCCTTTCGTCTTCTTCTAGTAACCCGGTGTTGGCTCTCCTGCCAACCCACAACACAGAGTCGGGGTTCGGTGTGCAGAAAGGCGGTTTTCTATCTGCCTCGGCGAATGTGGGCTGGTTCCCCTTATTCCGCCTCAGTTACACTATGTCGGCGATTGCTGCGCAAACACTTTCCCCACGTAAGCGTACACTATAATTACTCTACCACGCAAACATTGGGGTTGCACTCGTCTGGTGAGAGACGTTCCCGGGCGGGAGGGGGGTGGGGGGGGGGGGGTGGGGGTGGACTGCTGTAGCCTGTTGTGGGGTTGTGTACCACTGCGGGCTACGGCATGGACGAAGCCTCTCGTCGTTTCTAGGTCCCCAGTTATATACAATACAAGGTGTCTCGTACTGGGTGGATAATGGATTTTTGAGAAAATCGGTTGCGATGCAGTAAAAAATGTGTGAGGTAATGGACGAGAACCACGAGCAACGATAATAATCAGAAACGACGTCTGAAATCGACTGAGAGAACGCAAGAATCCCGGAAATTTAATCACGAGACCTCGAGAGAAGACTTTACGGGGAAATGTGAGGTGGTGAAAGACTTCACATGCTCTGGCGATTGTCTTATTGCCTTAGCGGTTATCAGTTAAAGGAAGGCCGCTCCAGTTGCTGGTATACACTATTTAAATCCACGACTGGTAACGTTCCTCACGTCCAGGCCATTTTCAAATGGATCTGAAAACAGTGCTGAAAACTGAAAATGGACTGGATGTGAAGGCCGACACCGCTCGTGAACTTCAAAGTATACCGTGTGTCTCTCTTATCGGTCGTCAGGAGATATTTGCAGTTTAGTTTATGCTATGTGCAACTGGACCTAGCCGAAACAATTACTGCGCGTCACTTTTTTCATGCGACGTCCAGCATCGGTTTGCTTCCAGTTACAAAGAAAACGATTTTTAAATCGGAATTTTATATGCCCTTTCGATAGAGCGGTCCCAAATAAGTCTAGTGCGATATTCTTTTTATAGCTATGCATTGACGGGGACAGTAAAACACGGACTCAAGCAGCACTGCTGCGTGGCGGTATCAGTCATTGTGGGCAAGAGCGGTGGCGTTGCTGCTGCAATATGAGTTATTCTTCGTGTTTTACTTTTCCTGTTAATATATGTCGATAAAACGAATCTCGCACTAGACAAATTTGGGACCTCTCTGTCGAATGTGCATGTAAAATTCCGATTTAAAAATCATTTTCTTCGAAACGGGAAACAAACCGACGCGTTCCGTCGACGCTGGGCGTTGTATGAGACACGTGACGAGCGGTATTTGTCTGAGCTGACTTCAGATACGTATCATATAGACGAAATTACCAATAATTGCCGAAACACTACAAAAAAAGCGACTGACGACTCTTAGAAGAGCTTCCCTATATATCAGGAACTGGAGCGACCTTTCATTAACTGCGTATACAGCTGCGGAACAGCAGTACTCTCCGAACATAGAGAAGCTAATAATTAATGCTTATTCCTGCCTTATCGAGCTGACATTGTTATGTCTGATTTGTTGCTATTTTCCTTGCGTATGCTTGAGAAATTCTGTCTGGAGACAAACGTGTTACGAATCACTTGCCGACTCGTCGGACACTCAGCCGGGTGCAACATCGCAGCTGGGTCCACGGCCGTCAACCCGCGATGTCCGTGAATATCGCTAGCTGTCGGTATTACTGTGCGTGTCGAGATAAGCGGATGATGGCTTTGTTCCCACGCTGAGGGCCACTACGAGGAGTTAACGACCTTGTGAGAAGGGTCAAGTGCTGCAAATCAAGCCGTCCCATATTAGCAAAACCTTTTGAAAACCTAGGCCAATGTATCTGTTAAAAGGATCCTTATTCCTGACAATATTTAATGTTTATTGCTTTTGTGTCATTCTTGTCTTGAAACTGAAGTTATATGAATTCCGGCTGTATTTGTATATAGACTGCTTCAAACTTTCTGTAACACCATTAAAAGGAGGAGGAGAAAGAATAGGGTTTAACATAATGTAGACGACGAGGTTATCAGAAGAAGGGCACAAGGTTGAACTAGGGAAGACTAAGGGAGGATACTGGCCATGTACTTCTCAATGGAACCATCCCGGCATTTGACTTAAGCGATTTAGGGGCGCAATGAAAATAAAAAATGTTTGTGGGTGGACCAATGGGGATATGAACCCTCCTCGTCCCGAACGGCAGACCAATGTCTTGGTATGCGCCACCTCGAATGTCCCCAACACACGTCTGTATTTTGGCTAGTGAACACTTCAGTCACAAATGAAACGTGAGATGACTTGTGTATGTCATTGGTGGTTGTCGAGAACAGTTCATGTCTGCATTCCCGTAATTTGTTTGAATAAACTCATGTTGATTGTCGCACATCGCACAGCAATTACAGAATTATTCCGCATTTTTCAGGAATAGTGTGACAGTTTAACGAAGCCCAGACAAAGATCACTAACGCACGGCTGTGCGGTGGCGCTAAACTCAGTGGAAACCTGTTCGAAATTTAGCGGTGGAAGAAATTTTGACCGCCAGTGTTTGAGTCTCTCCGCTGCACCTGTTACTGATCTCTCCATAGGATGGGGACGTTGAGGCTGGTGGTCTCCTTGATGCCATACGAGAGGAGTGGCTATGTTCTGCCTCCCGGTTTCATCTTCTCCCCTCTCTCATCATCACAAACACAAACATCACACCACACTATTCTCACACCTGTTAGTTAGCTACACTGAACACATACACTCAAGATAAAAATCTCACGCTCCACAAGAAATGAGGCCATTGTGCGTGGAGAAAAAGCCCTTTCTCAGTAGGTGCCTAAACCTTTCTAAGTATCTCCAACTACCAATGTCACACGCCTCCTTAAGTCAACTAAAATTTGCGTACGACTGATGTTGGACAGAGGGTGCGTCCTCGTAATTATTAATCACACTCCATGTGAACTTGTTGTTGTTGTTGTGGTCTTCAGTGCTGAGACTGGTTTGATGCAGCTCTCCATGCTACTCTATCCTGTGCAAGCTTCTTCATGTCCCAGTACCTACTGCAACCTACATCCTTCTGAATCTGCTTAGTGTATTCATCTCTTGGTCTCCATCTACGATTTTTACCCTCCACGCTGCCCTCCAATACTAAATTGGTGATCCCTTGATGCCTCAGAACATGTTCTACCAACCGATCCCTTCTTCTAGTCATTTTGTGCCACAAACTTCTCTTCTCCCCAATCCTATTCAGTACCACCTCATTAGTTATATAATCTACCCATCTAATCTTCAGCATTCTTCTGTAGCACCACATTTCGAAAGCTTCTATTCTCTTTTTGTCCAAACTATTTATCGTCCATGTTTCACTTCCATACATGGCTACGCTCCAAACAAATACTTTCAGAAACGACTTCCTGACACTGAAATCTATACTCGATGTTAACAAATTTCTCTTCTTCAGAAACGCTTTCCTTGCCATTGCCAGTCTACATTTTATATCGTCTCTACTTCGGCCATCATCAGTTATTTTGCTCCCCAAATAGCAAAACTCCTTTACTACTTTAAGTGTATAATTTCCTAACCTAATGCACTCAGCATCACCTGATTTAATTCGACTACATTCCATTATCCTCGTTTTTCTTTTGTTGATGTTCAACTCATACCCTCCTTTCAAGACACTGCCCATTCCATTCAACTGCTCTTCCAAGTCCTTCGCTGTCTCTGACAGAATTACAATGTCATCGGCGAACCTCAAAGTTTTTATTTCTTCTCCATGGATTTTAATACCTACCCCGAATTTTTCTTTTGTTTCCTTCACTGCTTGCTCAATATACAGATTGAATAACATCAGAGATAGGCTACAACCCTGTCTCACTCCCTTCCCAACCACTGCTTCCCTTTCGTGCCCCTCATCTCCTATAACTGCCATCTGGTTTGTGTACAAATTGTAAATAGCCTTTCGCTGCCTGTATTTTACCCCTGCCACCTTCAGAATTTGAAAGAGAGTATTCCAGTCCACATTCCCAAAAGCTTTCTCTAAGTCTACAAATGCTAGAAACGTAGGTTTGCCTTTCCTTAATCTAGCTTCTAAGGTAAGTCGTAGGGTCAGTATTGCCTCGCGTGTTCCAATATTTCTACGGAATCCAAACTGATCTTCCCCGAGGTCAGCTTCTACCAGTTTTTCCATTCGTCTGTAAAGAATTCGCGTTAGTATTTTGTATCCATGACTTATTAAACAGATTGTTCGGTAATTTTCGCATCTGTCAGCACCTGCTTTCTTGAAGTCTGAGGGTATTTCGTCTGTCTCATACATCTTGCACACCAGATGGTAGAGTTTTGTCAGAACTGGCTCTTCCAAGGCTGTCAGTAGTTCTAATGGAATGTTGTCCTCTCCCGGGGCCTTGGTTCGACTTAGGTCTTTCAGTGCTCTGTCAAACTCTTCACGCAGTATCATATCTTCCATTTCATCTTCATCTACATCCTCTTCCATTTCCATAATATTGTCCTCAAGTACATCACCCCCCGTGTGGAGTTTGCTGGTCTCCCATCGGGCGCCTCCCCAGGTGGCGGATAGGGGAATGCTCACCAGATATGGTGGGTATCGGGGAAATAAAATACCCGGGGTGGACCAAAACTAGCAACTGCTGCCTTGTAGTATGATATTGGCTTATCAAAGGCTAAAGGAAGAAAACCTTGAGTAAAAATTACCTGGTCCTCCAGGTTGGGGGTTGTGCAATGGGCCAGCTCCACACTCACATAAAAACATAAAAATGCTAAAATCCTAATAATATGCCTCGGAAAAATTGGAACTTTGGACGACGAACTGGCAATGAGAAACGGAAAATTATGTTTGGATGCTGGAATGTGCAAGGTATTTCCACTAAAATAAATTTACTCCCCGCAGAACTTGACATGTTCAACATGGATGTTGTCGTACTCTCTGAAACAAAGAAGAAAGGCCAAGGAGAAGAAGAACTGGATAATTATGTACATATCTGGAGTGGGGTATCAAAAGCAGTAAGAGCCAAAGCAGGAGTCTCCATTATGATAAAAAAATCATGGAAAGAAAGAATCACAAATTGGACATTCATCAATCAATGTATAATAACTGTTGAAATGACATTATTTGCTAGGGAAGTTGTGATTACTGGCGTATATGCACCCACGAACGACACAAAAGATAAAGAGAAAGATACATTTTGGGACACCCTCAGGGAGACTATTGAAAAAATCCCAAGAAGAAAGGAACTGATTATCATGGGAGATCTGAATGGAAGGGTAGGAATTAGAGAATCTTGTAGAATAGTAGGAAAACATGGAGAGGACGAATATAATGACAATGGAGAACGATTGATTGCAATTTGTGAACAATTTGATCTAAAAATTACCAACACATTTTTCAAACATAAGGACATTCATAAATATACTTGGCAACAGAACACCAGAGAACTTCGTTCTATAATAGATTATATTATCATTAGGCAAACAAGTAGTTTCAAGGCAGTAGACGTCAGATCTTATAGAGGAGCCCAGTGTGGATCAGACCACTATCTAGTTAAAATGAAGTCTTTCTGGCCATGGAAGAATGCAAGAAGTGATACAAGTAACATAAATAAAACGAACCAGACTGAGAAAGATGAAAATTTACCTTTTAATATTGACAGCCTACAAGACGAAAGTATCAGAACACTCTTTGCGGCCAGGATGGAAAGGAAACTGGTTGAATCATTTGAAGGAAGTACAGAGGAAATATATGACTATATAAAAGCTAATGTGAAAATCATAGCAACAGAGGTGTTGGGTAAAAAAGATAGCAACAACAACTGTGCAGCAGAGTGGTGGTCAGAGGAACTAGAGGTCCTCATTAGAGAAAAACGAAATGCGTTCCTTCAGTGGTTGAATGATAAATCAGAAGAAACAAGGTCAATATACAAGGAAAAGAAGAATGAAGTGACGAAAGAAATAAGGATGGCAAAAAATGAAGCATGGGAAAGAACATGTGCCAAGGTGAATAGCAAATTAGGATTTGGGAGAGCAAAAGAAGCATGGTCAGTATTGAAAGGGCTTCGACAGGATACAAAAAGCAAAACTAATCTCCAAATGATAACACAAAAGGAATGGGAAGAGTATTTCCAAAAATTATTAAATGAGGACAGAGAAGAATATCTAGAAGAAGGAACAGGGGAAGATAAAGGACATGAAGATGATGAGATCCATATTTTAGAAAGTGATGTACTTCAGGCGTTGAGAACAGGAAAGAATGGTAAATCACCGGGACCAGGCAATATCAATCTGGAGTGTCTGAAATATGGTGGTGACAAAATTGTGAAACTGATAACACAGCTCTTCAACAAAATGATACATGGAGATTCAATACCCAACGAAATGAAGCTAGGTTACATTAATACACTATTTAAGAAAGGGGATCGCAAAATTTTTTCAAACTATCGAGGAATTTGTGTTACAAACACATTAATGAGAATTTTTGCGAAAGTAATTAAAAACAAACTGGAAAAAAATTTTAGAACCCAAGAAGAACAATGTGGATTCACGGCTGGGAGATCATGTGTAGACCATATTTTCACATTACGACAGATTTTGGAGAAACATAGGGAAAAATCAAAAAGTATAGGATTAATTTTCATAGATCTAGAAAAAGCGTATGATACTGTTCCAAGAAAATTACTTTGGAGAGCACTACATATGGCAAACATAAACCCTTCCTTGATTAAAATAATACAACAGATGTATAAAGATAACATTTGCCAAGTGAAAGTTGGTAATAAACTTTCACAGAAATTTAGAACAAGCAAAGGCCTTTTACAGGGCTGTCCCATGTCACCATCATTATTTAAAATCTATATAGATATTAGCCTTAGAACATGGTCTCGTAAATGTAATAGTATGGGATTAGAAATAAGAGATGGAGTTTACCTACATCATTTATTATTTGCTGATGATCAAGTAGTCGTAGCACAAGATGGGGAGGATGCTAACTATATGTGCAATCAACTAGCAGTAGCATACAAAACTTGGGGTTTGAAGATTAATTACCAAAAAACAGAATACTTGACTAATGATTCAAATGAGCTATACATTGAAGGAAAGAAAATCAAAAAGATAAACACTTTCTGTTATTTGGGATCCATTTTAGAAATCGAGGGAAAATCAGAGTCAGAAATCAATAAAAGAATTAGTAGCGGACGGAGGGTCATTGGGATGCTTAACTCAGTCTTATGAAGCAGGAATGTAATGAGCAGAACTAAAAAATTAATATACAAATCCATATTAGAGAGTGTGGTTCTGTATGGAACGGAGACCTGGACAATTAACATGAAGCACATTAAAAAATTACAAGCTCTAGAGATGGACTTTTGGAGAAGATCGGCAAGAATCTCCAGGAAAGAAAAGATAAGGAACACCGAAGTAATAAGGAGAATGGAAATAAAAGAAAGAATATATGACGTAATGGATAGGAAGAAATTACAGTGGTACGGGCATGTACGACGAATGGAGGAAGCCAGAATACCAAAATTGATACTGGAGTGGGAACCGGAGGGGAGAAGAAGAAGAGGACGACCTGTGACCACCTGGCTCCAAAATGTACAGCACGCAATGAGGAGAATGGGCGCAGAGGAAGAGGACACGCAAGATCGAAACACATTGAGAAATATTTTGAGAGTATAGTTTAAGAATGTTTATTGTTTGTATTGTCATTTCCAGGTAAATTATTATGTTGGAGATAAGCCTCTGTAATGAGGAAAACCTCAAAATAATAATAAGTACATCACCCTTGTATAGACCCTCTGCATACTCCTTCCACCTTTCTGCTTTCACTTTTTTGCTTAGAACTGGGTTGCCATCTGAGCTCTTGATATTCATACAAGTGGTTCTCTTTTCTCCAAAGGTCTCTTTCATTTTCCTGTAGACAGTATCTATCTTACCCCTAGTGAGATAAGCCTCTACATCCTTACATTTGTCCTCTAGCCATCCCTGCTTAGCCATTTTGCACTTCCTGTCGATCTCATTTTTGAGACGTTTGTATTCCTTTTTGCCTGCTTCATTTACTGCCTTATTATATTTTCTCCTTTCATCAATTAAATTCAATATTTCTTCTGTTACCCAAGGATTTTTACTAGCCCTCGTCTTTTTACCTACTAGATCCTCTGCTGCCTTCACTACTTCGTCTCTCAAAGCTACCCATTCTTCTTCTACTGTATTTCTTTCCCCCATTCCTGTCAATTGTTCCCTTATGCTCTCCCTGAAACTCTGTACAACCTCTGGTTTAGTCAGGCTATCCAGATCCCATCTCCTTAAATTCCCACCTTTTTGCAGTTTCTTCAGTTTTAATCTACAGCTCATAACCAATACATTGTGGTCAGAGTCCACATCTGCCCCTGTAAATGTCTTACAATTTAAAACCTGGTTCCTAAATCTCTGTCTTACCATTATATAATCTATCTGAAACCTGTCAGTATCTCCAGGCTTCTTCCATGTATACAACCTTCTTTTATGATTCTTGAACCTGATCATTAGTAAATTACAATGCTTTAACAGTGTTGTTAGTGAATCTGGTAGCGCTCCGAATAATCGGAGCTGCGGTCCTGGAATTTACGGGCAAATACCAGACGCCGATTTTTCCAAGTGAGTACACGTGCAGCTTCACTGCTCACGCGACGGAGTAGCAGCGAGCTGTGAACTGTGCACGCTGAGGTGTAAATATAGCTGTGCTCTGGAAAGGCCAGCGCGATCATCAGGTGTTTGTACGTCATACCGTGCTCCACCGCCGACAGAGCGTGGCGCGCGTTATGAATGCTCTACAGAGAGCGGTGCGACTGACTGTGCGGCCTGGAGGCAGAGATGGGAAAAACCCATGAGTAAAAGCCGATACTGGTATTTTAGTTCTGAGAAACCGGTATTTTCGGTATTTGGTCCCGGTTATAACAGGATTCTATTATTTTTACTAAAAACGGAAATTTTAGTTAGCCGTAGCAGTGCTTACATTTTTCGTTGTTAACTAAACTTTTTTTTTTTTTTTTTTTTTTTTTTAAAGAAGTAAATTTTATTCGTAAAATATGCATTGGCTTGAAATATTACGTTATTACGTAAAATGGGAAAAGCGATCAGTGCTATTTTAATAGCAATGCCGAGAGAGGCGAGAAACAAACACATGGCATAAGAATCGTTACAGCATTGCTGGGACAAGAACGTCCCTGCTGCCGTGTGTCGTGGCTTAAGGTACTCGTTTTCGTGCAATGTGCGAGACTTGCCCGCACCTAGTCTGCACGGTAGTTTCTCGCTGCATAGTCTGGAAATAGTTCTACAAAATGTAGCAATAAAGTACAATGTTTCATTTTCTTAAAAGGTTAAAGATTTATCTGCCATTTCTATGAAAAAATAAAAGAAGGGAATTAGGTAACAGCAATAAATTAAAAACTTAACAATTCATTCGTAGTGTACAATAAAAAGAGTAAGCAGCTGATGTGTTGCCAGTGTCTAAATAATACGCCTTTATCTGCTTGTAGCCCTTTACATCGGATGAACTATCACGAAAAACAGTTTTCATCTTTTAGCACTGAGTATTCGTAATGCCCAAATAGTGGTATGATCCCCAGTTACAATGTTTTCGAGGAGAGTTTCAAAAAATTAGAATCTATGGAAGACTACTCATGATTTTTTTTAGTACTCAACCGCTTATTACTTTTCGAGAAAAGCAGCGACCGGTGGACGGACTAAGTATTTCTTTATTTGTCTCGTTAATTTAACATCCTGATTCTGTGTATCTTGAAACTGAGTCAAAATTTTTCGAAATTTTTTCGATTTCTATGTTTATTACAAAGATAGTAGAAATAAAAAAACGAAAATCTGTTATTTCAGAAACTAATTATTTTGAGCAGTTCTAAAAGTCAGATTAAATTGACGTGAAAAAAAAAGGAAACGAGATAATCTAAAACCGGTTGTTTTGGCGATAATCGTCGTCTCTACCTAAAGACCCTAAAAAGGACGCCAATATTGTAATGTCTTGAGTACTATCAATATTTCTTGAAGTTAATAGACTGACTGACAGCAGAAGTGAAATGTCCAGAAGACAGTCATATCGTTGGTGGGCAATAAAAATCTCTTGTCGGTGAAAAATCTAATTCCAGTAACTCCATAAACAAAAGAGATTTGAAAGTTCATTGTTTTCTCTAATCTGTCAATAACTAGGCTTCTACTGTACAGTTACACATGTAGCAACCTTCAGTATCCGTTTATATTATTTTATAAGAAACATTTTTTTGCATCACCTGCAAAATTGAATGGAATGGAGTTACGAGGTTTTCATTGCCTACCTTCGATATGTTAACGTAACATCTTACTCGTACACGGCATTAGCTCATATGTAAGTGATTAGAGTTGCAATAGTGTGTGGTAGATAGAACGGCCACCAGAGTGCATTAATGTTGATCGTGTTCAGTGTTGTTACCAGTCCTGGTAAGGCATACAAGGGGGCGTAAACAGCTTCTGTTTGTGAGTGATTACTGAAGGAGCCAGAGACACCGCTTACTCGTGTGAGAAGTGTTATCAGCACTTGGTAGGGTTTCAAACGGGTCATCGTATCTATCCATTAGGTTGGCTGCTCGAATCGTGCAATTATCACAACTGTGAAGCATTCGGATATAACAGTCACCCGACGTTGGAGTCTATGGAACGTGAGGACAGGCATACTGTAGACTAATTTTAGAAAGTGATAATTTTTATTATAGACAGTTTTTTTGAATGAGAAAATTTCGAGTTATGTAGATATGTGGACTGTATTATTACGTTCCACTCGTGAAATTACACTACAATGAAGAGCTGTGGCTACGCCTATGGTGCGCATCGTAAGGGGAAGAAAAAGTACAATTTCATCAACTTTACTCTTTACAGTAACAAATTCCCAAAATTTCTTTGCAGAGCAGGCCTGTTATAAAAGGGATTTATGACTTTCAGATTAATGGTTTTTATGACGTGCTGGTTGCCACCTGGGTGTATTTTTTTATCTTGTTTAGAATACAGACCATGTAAATGGCTTAGTTTCCGGCGTGTTGTAGTAAATCGGTTGACAAAATATGTTTGCATTAACTTTAAGCTGCTTTTTCACTTAGGGAATACTCTTAATACTCCAGCAACATATTTCCCTGTCGGTAAGAACAAAAGACATAGTCTGATCTAAAAAATCTGAAAGTGCTCTTGCACATCCTTTTTTTCAGAGAACCTTGTTAACATTTAAATAACGGCATATGCGAATGTACGTCTCTATGTCACTGTATTTCCGCTGAAGCAATCTTGCTGTGACGAAGAAAAAATAAATAAAAATTCAAATGAGAGTATACGAGAAATGTCTTATCCTTTCTTGCTCCCTATTTATTTGTTACACTACAATACTCACTGAACGCATTTTCGACTGAAGGATTCGAGAAATAGCTCAAATCACAAGGGATCAAGCCGGATTTGTGAAAAATTATGGCACAATCGATGAAATTCATGCTGGTTGAAAAAATACCTCTAAAAGAACGAGCCACTGCACCTTGTCTTTCTAGACTTCGAAAATGCTTTCGATCGGGTAATTCATGACCTAATCTAGTTAGCGCTTCGAGACCGTGGCTTTCTGGAGTACCTTGTTAACTGGGTACGGCTTCTGTACTTATAACGAAGGAGCTTTTCCGAAGCAGCTGCAGCAGCGTCTAATGACTTTCGCATCACAGGAGTCCACCTATGTTTGGCCTTACCATACACTGCTGTTTATTATTGTGATGGGCACCGTCTGCAGATGTCACTACCGTGGGCACTTCTCCGTTCCGATGATGTCATGTTGGCTGCGGAGAACAAATTTGATCTCCAGCACCAAACCATGAATGGAACGACCGACTCATGCGATGTGGCCTTCGGTTAAATAAAGAAAACTGAGTAGGTGAAGTCAGATCCGAAAGAGGTTGGGACCATCAACGTTGACGGAGAAGATCTAATAAGAGTAGGAGAATTTAAGTACCTCTGTTCTACAATTTCTAGCGATGGCCAACTTACAAAGAGGTCAACGCAAGGGACGCAGACAGCCTGGATGAAGTGACGAACGACTACAGGCGTCATCTGCGATCGACGGATTAAGCACCATCTGAAGTCAAAGATCTACAGGACTGTCATCCGCCCTGTTGCTCTCTTCAGCATAGTGTGTTGGCCAGCTGCAAAACAGGGAAAACGACGATTGGGCATCGTGGAGACTAAGATGCTTAGACGGATAGGTGGCATCACTCGACTGTATCACGTTTCGAATTACTACCAGGAAACGTTTAGGGGTCGCACCGATCCAAAGGAAAATGCGAGATGACCGTCTGCTATGGTTTGGGCATGTGCTGCGCGCAGACGAAGATACCACTGCAAAGGCAGCGTACACAGTGGAAATCATGGGAAAGAGACCCAAGGGACGACCTACACAGCGATGGGCAGACACTCTGCTCAACGACCTGCGGGTCGTGAGTCTTCATTCATACACGGTCAGCGACCGAACAAAATGGAGCCAGCGAATCCACTCAACGGACCCTGCCACAGGCGGGACAAACGCCAAAGAAAATGATGACTACAAGACTCGTCGTCAAGGTTCCGGTCGACCATTTTTCTGACCTCTGCAAAGTAGGACCGACGTACTGTGCTCCAAGCACATGGTAACACCTTCATATATGCACCTGCCATCCGAGAACAATTGATGGATTCCCTGCTACATCCTGTTATCCCGCACAACTGGTCGGAGACTCGCAGCAGCTGGAACTGAAAATTATTATCCTACGTGTAGGCTGATGATAAAAACGTAACACGAACCTCTGCGTTTGGAATGGTGCCCTTACCGGGAATGGCGTCGCATTGTGTTCAGCGACGAATCGCGTTTCTGCGCTTCCCCTGATGACCATAGACGGTGAGTTTGGCGGCAACCTAGGGAGAAGTACTATTCTGTCAATGTTTTGGTGAGCCACAGTGGTGTTACTCCTGGCGTCATGGTTTGGGGAGCCATCGTGTACCGGTCACTGGTGCTAGTGACTGAGGGAACTAACGGCACAAAGGTACGTTAGGAAGATCGTGCGTGTTTTATGTGTTAGCTCTCTTGCGACAGTACCGCTGTGCCAATATTCGACGGGACAGTGCTCGTCAACACGTGGCACGCGTCTCCACGAATTGTCTGCGTGAAAAGAGCACGTGAGGGACTAGCTCGCAGTAGTGGGCCAGCTTGCCTCAGAAGAGGATGCAATGGTTTTATGACAACGTTCCCAACCGAATCTGTGCACGCATTCAGACCAGAAAGGATGGAACGTCAGACTGATAAGTGGACTCATACAGCCAAGTTTTTTGTAAATTTGATTCGAATTTGTAGTCACTAAAATAACATTACACATCCTCTCAACCAGTGTACTTTCATTTAGTTTCCTCCTCCCCTTCTGGGAACTTCACCTTTTTGTCAAGTAATGTATTACGATATTTGAAGTTACTAATATTTGCGTGTGCATATTTAAAAATATGTTCCGCTGGACGGCGATATATGTGGTAATGCTACAACCGTCAAGTTGCCAATAGAAAGACTATCGCTGGGTCAATGATACTGCGTATCTTCCAGGAAAACAAATATCGACTTCTTGTACAACTATACCTAATGTGTCATGAAAGGAAAACAAGTAATAAAATAAAGATTAATAAGCCACAAAAGCGTAGAATTCATTGATGATGGTTAAGTGCAACGAGAGTAGTTTCAATCAAATGTTAGGAGAAGGTCATACATGACTACATTGTCCCGCCTGTATCAAAAATTTCTTTCAGAGAATCCATGACGCTTACTCTGTTTTATGCTGTTCCCTTCGGTTAGTTGATGTGAATACCTCCATTTGGAATACAGTGTGGAATGTTAGGAAGATGCAGTCCGTGAAGCGATTGACGCCGAGAGTGGCTCAAATACACAATACTACCATATTAAAAATCAGTGATTGTTCTAATCAGTGTCTTCATATTTGTAGATTTATTTGCGAAAAGAAGTAATCATAATTATTTTCAGCGCTCTGGTCGCCGAAGGAGGGACAATACAAGTAAATTACAGGTCTTTATTGAAAATATTTTTAGAGTAAGTTTTGTAAGAGGAAGAAGGAAGATTAGAGTTTAACGCCCCCTTGACAGTCCGATCATTAGAGCACAAGCTCGGATTACGAAAGGAAATCGGCCGTGCCCATCTGAAAGGAACCATTGCAGCATTTACCTGCAGCTATTTAGGGAAATCTCAATGGCGGGACGACGATTTGAATCGGCGTCGTCCCGAATGCGACTCCAAGTCCGCTAACCATCGCGCCACCTAGCTCGGTAGTTTCCTAGATACTTCGTTGTAATTTGCAGTCTTACCGAACTGATCCAAAACTGATTTTGCAGACAAATACGCATGAAGCTGACTAGTTAAGCGCCCGCTGCTTCACTCGCGGGGACTGTATGGTCTCCGCGCAGATTTTTTTCCTCTTTAATCCAATTTTTATGTTGTTCCCAAACAGCAACATCTACATTTTTCACACTAAATAAGACTACAGATTTTTTCACATGTGCTTCTGACAAAAAAGCGATTCTGATAGCCAGAGTCCAAGGTTTTTGTTAATCTTGTCTTTTGCGACCTTGTCGCGATATATCCATACAAACTTTCATCTCTTAACACACATTTCTTCATATCTAACCGAGAAGTGAAATACCACTATTCGTAAACTTAGCTTCGAAAATTTTTTAATTTAATGAAATATTTTCTTAAAACTTTTTATCCTCTATTTCTCCCCCTTAGGGGTTGAATTTCCTAAAGTAATGACACTTTTTTTTTTTTTACGTCTAACGAAAAAGTCATAGATGTAGCTATAAAGATGATTTAATAGTTCTTTAATAATGATTTATTTAAAAAAGAAACATTCGCCCACTGTTTTACCCCCTTAGTGGTTGAATTTCCAAAAATGCAAAACAAAAACCAATTTTCCTACTTCTGGCTTTATGCTTCGATAGCTATCGTACTCAATGAAAAAGCGTTATTGCAGCCAGAGTTATTTGTCTTATATCCTACGCCATTCATGAATATTGCACAGGAAGAAGTGACATACCTAATTCTACAACACCGGTTTTTGTGGAATATGCCTGAAGAGAGAAAAACGTAAGCTGAATTCTTTGATTACAGTTTATTTGCCCTCCATTTTAAGGTCGTACATAAGCGAAATCTTGAACGATGTGAATTAAGCTATCTCGAAACCCCCGCCGTCCATGACACACAAGGCGACGACGATGACCGCTACCACCACCACCACCACCACCAGAAACAACAACAACAACTCCATCACTACCACCACCACCAGGTTAACTGGAACTATCACCTACCTTCATCATAAAATCCTGAGCTAGAAGTCATCCCAAGGAGTTCATTTTACACGCACTGCATGACAGTGACCACATTTAGAGCTCACCAAAAGCGCGTATACAAAACACTAGTCCTACTTGTGCCACGATTCTAGAATAACTTTCAATTACTGTTGCGCCGTTAGCGCCCCATTTCTGGGCAAAGTCTTCCTCTAACTTCTTCCATCAGTCTCTTACGATCGCACTATCATTTCCAATAACAAGAATGTCATTATCTACATCTACTACATACTCCGCAAACCACCATGAGGTGCGTGGCGGAGGGTACCCTCGCACCGCTACTAGTCATTCCATTTCCTGTTCCACTCGCAAATTGAGCGACGGAAAAGAGACTGTCTATATGTCCTAATTTCTCTTAACTTGTGTTCGTGGTACTTATCGAAATGTACATTAGCGGCAGTAAAATAGTGCCGCAGTAAGGCGCAAATGTCTGTTCTCTAAAGTTTTTCAACGGAGTTTTGCGAAAAGAACATCGTCTTTCCTCCAGGTATTTCAATTCGAATTCACGGAGAATCTCCTTAATACTGGATTGTTGATCGAACCTAACGGTAACAAATCCAGCAGCGAGTCTCTTAATTGATTCAACGTCTTCCCTAAACCAACCTGGCGAGGATCTCAAACACTCGCGTGGTTCTCAAGAATGGATCGCACTAGTGTTCTATACGCCATCGATCTCCTTTAAAGACGAGCTACATTTTCCTAAAATTCTCCCAATATACCGGAGTCTGTCATTCGCCTTTCCTACGACAGACCTTACGTGCTCGTTCTATTTCATATCGCTTATATTCTTCTAATCTCACTTACAAGAGGAATGTTTTTCTTTGTGTCAACATACCAAACAAAATGCAGTAATTGATGTAGTGAACTCCTTTTAGACAGCGTTTTCCTTAAACACTACCAACGAACGAAGAGGCAGTTCGTTTGGTAGAGGCACAACTTTATTTTACAGGCTCTATCGAACTGTGCCAGTGCTTGGTGGCTATTGCCCTAGAAGTCAATGGGACGTTGAACTCCGACCCATACCTCACCTCGAGCGATTCCCCCGAGTCCAGTACAGAGTTCCGCCGGCAACAGATTGTCACTCTAATAACCTGTCTGGCGTCTGGTTTCGTCTTCCCCCAGCACGCACTGGGTCACGTTGCCCGTCCAACGCTGTTCTGCGGCGATCGCCACTGACTCCCAATCAAGCCAATATCTGAATGTGACGGGCCATCTGAAAGCAGATACTGGCGTGATACAACGCAGTCAGTGTCTAACGTATCCCGCTTCATCTGATCGAACTGCAAGGACGTTACGCATGCTCAGGGATACTCATTAAATATTTCCTTGGCTCACCATACAAATGTTTAGCTGCGATGTCCGACTTACTTTATGGAACCAGTCATGGACTAATATAGTGAATCGATTCCATTCTGTATCTACGTTCACTGAGGTCTGTTATGCTTTCGTAGCTCGTAGCGCCGGTTCTCCGAGTTTCTACGGTGTCTGCTCTCAGGCTTTCAGATATAGACTTCAATCACGTTTAAAGGTTGAAACACTAACGTGAGTGATATAGAAGACCTCATTCAGGTCGCAAGGGCCATGCGCTTCGGAAACAAGACGACAATTTTTATTTCAACTTGGCAGTTCAGTGCCAACCGCGTAGACTAAATGGCTCTGAGCGCTATGGGACTTACCTTCTCAGGTCATCAGTCCCCTAGAACTTAGAACTACTTAAACCTAACTAACCTAAGGACATCACACACATCCATGCCCGAGGCAGGATTCGAACCTGCGACGTAGCAGTCGCGCGGTTCCAGACTGAAGCGCCTAGAACCTCTCGGCCACCATGGGCCGGCCCGCGTAGACTGTTGCAGCTACTTAGAAATCTACTGAAGCGGAAGTGGATAGGAGACGGTGCAAGAAGCGGATCACCTTCCCCTGATTTTCACCGTAGAACTAACGAAAACTGTCCACTGTAAAAAATAGCTAAATGGTGTACAATCTAAGCAGAACAATCAGAGTTTTAATTAACTGTAAACAATGGCCTGCTGAATACTACAATCTTAGAATCACTCTAAGGTTACAACGATAGTATAACAAGAGCAATATAAATCAGCACCAGAGGACACGCCCTTCAAAAGTAAATAGGGCAGACAGGCCAAGGACTCGAAAGAACAGGATTTTACACATTAAAAGAAAAACACTGCGTTAAAGCGACGTATGTACAAACTGTGCAGACGAACCCAAAAATGACCAATACGAGACGGAATGTGAGAGGTTAAACACACCCATAACATAGGAATTGGCGGAATTCCAAGAGAAACTTGTACGACGCTAGACTACAGAAAATCCGGTCGATATTGGAAAATTTTGAAACAAATCTCTTGTCTCATGCACTTGTATGAGCAGTCCGCCATGGGCAATGAAAAATAGCTACATATGTTGAAAAAGCGGAAGTCTTCAGAAAAATGGCAGAGTATGTGAACAAAAGTTTCCTGAGGAGGCAAGGTTCGATAAAGAACGCGAAAAATTGGTAGTCTAAAAGCTCCTCCTCCCAGTGCCGAAGTAAACAGCGAAGAGAGTGCAGAGGTAATGAGTCAAGCACAGAGAGAATCACACAGCAATGACAACATTGTTCACTGGAGGACCCAGGCTACAAAAATACTAACCAAATGAGGAAAAAGCAAAGGAAAAACGCTGGAGCTCGGAAAGCTCCGCTATTATACGTCCTTCCCGTAATAGTAAAATGTCGAAAATGGGGTTGGACTGCTACAAGGCACAATACTACTGTCAATGAAAAATCGACAAATCCTCAGGCATTTTCTACACGGAAGCAGGCGGGTCATAAGCAGTAATTCTTTATCACCTGTGTATTTGCTCATAACGATATTCCTGGAGGAAGACATCTTACATAGCTTCATACTGCGGAAATAACTTAGAGGAAACATCATACTAAAAAGGAGACAAAACGCAATGGGATTTTTGTAATTTTTTTGTTAGTGGTTTTGGTACCCTAAGGTTGGTTAATTTTCGCCAGGTAGCATGGCTTTGCTGTAGAATGTTCGCCAGCAAATGGGCGGTTTGGGATTGATTCTTGGCCCTGCAAAATTTAACTCTGCAGGCACTTCCATGAAACGTAAAATGAGTGACATGGAAAAAATCGATAACGTTTGAGACTAGTAAAAACTCGATCACTAGTTCGCGCCTCGTTTCGGCCATTTTTTCGTTTTTTCCATTCAGTTCGAATATCTACATCATTTAAATATAAAACTCATCAAATATATTATAATTAACACGTATTTAGTGGTCAAGTTTAAGAAAAAGTGTACGTCTCAAATTCTAATTACGTATCTTACACAAAAATCCAGTTTTGATTGCAAACATAAATTTTTATTTCCGGAGCATTTACGACAGGTTATTAATATAGAGCGTTCGAATAAAAAAACATTACAAATTAATTTTTTCATTTTTACGTGCTTTACTCTCCACGTTAATGGTCGTAGAATATGCAACTTTGTTTAAAACACCAGGTCACTCACTTGAAACACAGGCATTCTACCACATTGCCACGCTGCCTGTCGAAAAGTCAACCCTACTTTAGAGTACTAAAGCAGTCTGAAACTTCAGCTGATCAGTGTTTAAATATTAAATTCCACAGTTATAAATCGGCTTACACACTATAGGGTACCGTACCACACCGAGGATAGACCGCCGCACACATTAACAAATGGGCTGCTGAAATAAGCACATTCTGTACAAGAAAACAATTACTCATAGAAAGTAAGGAGCCACACCCTGCAGGAATTTACTTTGAATACACTGCGGAATTACACCATTTCCTAGTTCACTTTTATCGAGACGTTACTGAAATGCAGCTGTTCAACAAAAAGGATAAAACAACGTATGCAAAAAATTAAAGAGCAATAACGCTAACCTCCGTCTGTTGCAGATTCCTATAACATATACTATTTCATGCGAAGCCACTATGAACTGCTGACATCCTGCAAATGCGATAACTTTCCGCCACAGTAATGAGTGCCCTAAGAATCTCATAGAGAACCAACCTGGCTTCTGGTTTAGACCCACCAAGTGGCATCAGATCAGATTCCCTATCACTACTCGAAATGATGATGCAAATCGACAGCAATGCTGAGATATCACGATTGATGCTAGCTGTCTTTATCATTTCCACATGTTCTCGGAAAGAACCAAAAATAGTCTCAGATTTACGATGACAGGCGTTGTCAGTGTGACAATCTGCAGTTGTCTGTAACCCGTTCCGTCGTTTCATCCTGGGGTACGCAACTAGACTGTATTCTTTTCACTCTATTCACTGGAACTGCCTACTATTGGCAACACCTTCTCAGCTTCGCTCTGCTCCTATTGGCTGCCCTGTCACGAGCGAAGGAAAGGTGTGCCACCTTAAACGTAACCTGTAACACGCACAGTTCCACCAACGGCGCATACCTTTGTTGTATACGTCCTTCCCCGATAACTGTAACTACGTTAACTTTGACATATGCCTCTATTGCAACATAATTTTTGAGAGCCAACGAAGTAGCTTAGCCTCAAAGAAATCTGCAGTGATCAGTGCCACGATGTACTCAAGATCTTGTGGCAGTTTTATTCAAGTTTTAGTTTCCCTATTATACTATTCTTCTATAACTCGACAATGCAGCATACCGGTAAAACTGTAATAGTCTTTAGGCATTGTAGAATGGGATGTCTATTAGGGATTAAGAAAGGGTTACTTCGTTTATAATAGTCTCATGACTCCAGCATAGGAGAGAGAGAGAGAGAGAGAGACAGAGAGAGAGAGAGAGAGAAGAGTGTTTCGTGTCTTGTTTTACGTTGTTGTTGACGCAGAGCAACAGAGGAGAACGAGTGCAATCCGATGTTGTCCCACAGCCACAACTCAAATCTACCACCAAGATGCTGCGGCCTTATCGCTCTCAGGAGTGTCATGTGCCCTCAACCCACAAGCAACAGCAAATTGACTATCTGGCTATCTCCGGTTCGAGTGTCATTTACCAACGTCGGTCGTAGATTCAGTTTATATTTTTGTGCTTCAATAAGAAAAAGATCACGATCACGCAGACATTATAGCAGTCCAGCCCAGAGCACAAGTTTGATTGTGTAGCAGTGTGTGTTGTGTGTGTGTGTGTGTGTGTGTGTGTGTAAGTGTGCCCGCGCGCCCGGGGGTAAGCATAATGGAGATACCTTTAATGAACTACCTCTCCCCTCCCCCATTCGCCATAAGTGCCAGAGAGACTGCGGAAAATCTCATTTGCGATTGACAGACGGGTATTCTGAACCTCATTCCCCAAAGCGCATGAGTAATTTTACATTTGAGCCTTGTCGGTAAAACAAGACATGATGTAAACAGCAAAAATGTTTACATTAAAAAAGCGATTCCAGGTGCAATAGAGAGAGCTGTGTAGTTCACTGCATAGCGTATCTATGTAATAATAATCACGAACACTACGAGGGCAAAACAAAAACGTTTTCACTGGGAACGGAAGAAAGGCCGAGAAGAAAACCAAGTAATGTTGATCGTAAACGGTGGAAACCGAAGTAGAAAGAACAAAATTGAGTGAGGCTGTAGTCTAGGAGTAACAGATGGCAAACGGGCTTTTACACAACGCCTGGCAAAGTTGAAATTTAAAATACTGGCGACTAAGATGACAATGCAGTTTCCGAAGTTCAAACTGAATTGTTCACGATCAGTTTTTCACTAGCGAGTATGCTGTTGTTCTGTGGTGGAAGACTAGTCTCCAAACAATAGTATTCCTCCCCCCCCCCCCCCCCCCCCGCCATATATATTGTTCTGGTTATTGTTCTCAATGCAACGTACGTCACATTTAGCAAAGGCAAGCATTTCGATTCGGATATTCAGAGAATAATGGAACCATTTTTTCCGTGCAAATGGAATGCAACTTATTTTTAAGCCAGATGCTCTTCACTTTAAAAAAATTCAGTAACTATTATTTTCCATACGCGGTGTAAATGTAGTTGGGATCATTGGCCCATAAGTGACAGACGACATCGGCAGAACGATCGGTTCTTGGAAAACTTCTCATTAGCACTGTTTGCGACAGCAGTGCTTAGTGCGCTGCTTTGAATACGTGACAGTTTTGAGAACAGGGTCACCCTGCGAGCTCTTTGAGTCCTCCTACGGTGCACCACTATTTTGACGCAGAGAGTGCACTCTTCGCTACTATTCGTGTTGTTCTCTGCTGACATGGTAACCACGTGCGTATATGAGACTACATCCCTTGTTCGAAGAAAGAAAGCGAGAATGTAACTGGTATCGTAAATTATTTGTTGTGAAGCGTCTTGATTTTGAATATCGCACGGAACATTTTAAAAATTATCAGTCGTGTAACTAATTAGAACTTCTAAGATCGATCCTCCGGGTGCGAATTATCCGGATTGCTTAATATCCGTGCGTAAGTCACCAGTTTTTGGAAAAATAGAAGAAACGTGTTCGTATAGAATTCAGTTATCTGGTCGCGAAGTCGTTGATGACAGAAACATCTGCGATGTCTGAACTGTGCTTTGAGCAGCTAACCGATGTAGTGAACAAAGTGTGATCGCTAGAGAAAGAGTCTGAGAACGAGGCGACTGAGACGATGACATGTGTCGACTTGTTATTACACTAGTCAGTACAAAATTCGTTTGACTATACTGATGTTTTGACTCTCAAGAATATAAGAATCGTCAAGAAGAAAAACAAGGAATGCTCGAGGGACATGTCCGAAGAACATACACGAAACAGGCACACTTTGCTTTTGGAGTAATATGTTGTTCAGAAATGTGTCATCAGAATGAACAGTTTCTTGCAACCCGCCATGAATTCATCTCCTGTGTCAACATCATCTCATATTAGCAGTTACACCTGACCAACTCCAATAATTGTTGGCTGTATTATCCCGTGCAGTTTGTACCATCTACATTTCCAACTAGACCACGAAAGTTGTTCTCTCATGTCCTAACATCCTGTTCTTTCTTATTGTCAGTGTTTTTCACATATTCCTTCCATCGCCGCTTTTGCTGAGGGCCTCCTCATTTCTTATCTTATCAGTCCATCTAATTTTCAAAGTCCTTCCATTGAACCACATCTCAAACGCTTCACTATTAAATAGTAATGTTTTGAACTGTACTTACAGGTTGCGTGGACAATTTCTTACATATTACGCTCCTGTTACATTTTTGGTGTAGTTCTTCTTATGAATGCCAATTTGTGGTTTTTTTCCCGCATTCCACAGCACTATGAACTGAACGCTTGTTTCAACGCAATGTTTTGGTTTCTGTTGACGACTGTCAAATGTTTTTGCCAAAGATCGAATGTTATTGCCAAACTTATTTTCTTGTGCTGTGTGTGTGTTTTTTTTTTTGGTGTGGTATATATATAATTTTTTGTGGTGTGTGTGTGTGTGTGTGTGTGTGTGTGTGTGTGTGTGTGTGTGTGTGTGTGTCGAGAAGGTGAAGGGGGAAGAGTTTTTTTGTTTTATCTTATCATTTTCTTTACTAAGTGTAGTAGGGAGCCTGTGCTGATGTGTATTTGTTCATTTATCACATGTTTGTTTTCTGCTACGGCTTTCTGGATATGGAAGTTTTCTTGTGTTTGTAGAAGATGTTTTTCATGGTTGCTTATTCTCATTATTTTCATTTCTTGTTCCATGTTTGTAGGATGATGGTTATGGTGTTTTAAATGTTCTGCAAATGTGGAATAGTTTGTTTCATACTTCCAACATCTGATATGTTCTTTGTATCGTGTTTCAAAATTCCTGCATGTCATGCCTATGTATACTGCATCACAACTTTGACATTCAAGTTTATATATTCCTGATTGTTGGAATTTGTCCCTTTTGGTAGCTGGCTGGCTTAGGTGTGACTGGAGGGTTTGCCCAGGCTTATATGCTATTTTGAAGCTCTGTCTTTTTAGAATGTTTGCAAGTCTGTGTGTTAGGGCGAAGACAGTTACTGTGTAAAGAATGCCTTCTAGCCAGAATTTTTGTAATAATAAGCAATAAGGCTAAGAACATAATGGACGTCAGGTGGAGTGACAGGAATGAAACGCGGCAAATATTCAGACCAGTAGGTGCGTGGGGCCAGGAGTGTGTGCCCTGGGCCTCTGCTTAAGGCGGTAGCCGTCCCACCCTCAATGTGTAAAGAGGGGAACAATTGTTAAACGTCGCAAACTAGTATATGATTCTGCTTGAGAAGTGTTCAGACGAAATGTTGCAGGGTCTAAAGTGAGGTAGACGGTATAGCAGTGGATGGTGAATTCTGCGTAGGGGTAGACAGTGTGTTTGAAGAAGTGGAAAAAGCCCATGCATGATAAGGAAAAGCCCGACGTGTCCTCCTCGGCTTCTTCCAGTTACTCATTCAGAAGTAACAGGAGTTCCTCTTACATTTGGCACAAACTTTCCGCGAATCAGGGAGCAAGAACTGAAAAAAAAAAAACATCAGTCAGCATCATCAGCTGATGATTCCCGGTGTCTCTTCATTTAAGTAAATGTTTATTTTCAGTTTCTGCTTGTATCGGGACCATACGAAAAACATAAACACAAGGCACCTCCGCACTCCACACAGCAGGCCAAAGGAGGCAGCAAGTGGCGCCTAGCTGCCAGCCTCATCGCGGACAGTCTTCAGCATGTCTCAAGGATTTTTTTTTTTTTCGAGAATGGGAAGAGGTACGGCTCCTTCCACCACCAAAAACAATTTCGATATGTTAGGAACATTTCGCATAATGCAGTGTGTAACGTAAAAAGCGCCAAAAGTAAACTGGTGAGCGACAACATTCTTCACTGCAAACTTATATCCGGTGGTTTATTTATTTGCGAAGTATAATAACTGTGGGCAATAGGGAAAAGAAAACCAGTTTATTTCCTAGCTGTGATATTTTTTTCCCGAATAGTTTCCTTAGAGTCGAATGAGAAAGACTGCATACCAAACAACGCATGCGGATCTGAAAACCGTAGTTTTCAATTTTTTTAGACAAAAATTTAAAAGCCTTGCCGGGAAACTGAGTGGAGAGACAGATCTAGCTTTGCTTCTTTTACAGTAAACAATTTTGTTTTTCCTCGCGCGGAGCAGCCGCGCGGTCTACGGCGTCTTGTCACGGTTCGCGCGGCTCCCCCTATCGGAGGTTCGAGTCCTCCCTCGGGCATGGGTATGTGTGTTGTCCTTAGCGTAAGTTAGTTTAAGCTAGATTAAGTAGTGTGTAAGCTTAGGGACCGATGACTCTAGCAGTTTGGTCCCATAAGAATTTTTTTTTTCTTTTTTGAGGCACTCGTGATAACACGAAATCGTATCGCACGACACAGCTGCATGGAGCAACCAGCACTCACCGATGAGCCGGGCGATACGACAGATATCCGTGTTGATACCGTACCGCTAGTGTCCCAATGTGAACCGGATAAATCCCTTCAACAACTTTGTATGTGCTTCACCAGTGCGGGATGTTTCCGAGTCGTATCGCGAATCGCGTTTTGTATCGAATCGCATGTCGTATCGTATTCGAGACGATTTATAGTCGAACAAAAACAAAAGGAAAGGGGTTGTACTGCAGAATACCGGGCACGTCCGGATATGGGGAAATGAGGCAACAGACAAACTACCAAAGGAAGGGCCGGCCGCGGTAGCCGAGCGGTTCTAGGCGCTTTAGTCCGGAACCGCTCGACTGCTACGGTCGCAGGTTCGAATCCTGCCTCGGGCACGGATGTGTGTTAGGTTAGTTATGTTTAAGTAGTTCTAAGTTCTAGGGGACTGATGACCTCAGATGTTAAGTCCCATAGTGCTCAGAGCCATTTGAACATAAGGAAGCGCGTGGAGGAGGCAATGCGACGTCGGGCGCCGCCATCTCTAATGTCTCATTGTCAAACAGTCTCTAATGTCTCATTGTCAAACAGGAGGATCATGTAGCAGTGGAAGGAATGACGCTCATGAAGTTAGGACTGATTTGATGGGGTTAAAGGGACCAAACTACGAGGTCATCAATCCCTCCATCCTATATGCATGAAGTCGGGAAGAGAACTCAAGTAGAAAGGGCACAGTAGACAAATACCGATAAACCTGTTTGTAGCCGAGAACCAATAAAAGGAAGGGATAGAGACACTAGGCGTGAGAGAGGGGTAAAAGTGTGAAGGTGGGTGAGTTGCTCCGCTCAGAAAACAACTGGAGGCCCCCAGGACATGTTATGCGATCGGACACAAACCCCTCAAGAAAAACTAGCAACACAGACAATTTGGTAAAATCTCAGGAAAGAGGTCAACGGCGACGAGACAGAAAACCAACGGCAGATGAAAGGAATAAGAATTTAAAAGGTGAGAATTTTAGGAACCAGGCCAAACTATCGAGCATGGGCAGGCATGAGCCATTTTACACGACCTCGTTCAAACTCAGTGAGGTGTTGATAATGGCGACTTTGTCCCTTAAAGGCATTCTTGACTAACATCAGCTCAACACACCCAATCTCAAATTTGAATAGTCATTATCTTTCAGAAGTATAAACACGGCTACCAAGTTTCGTTTATGTCGCTCAGCTCCTTGATATTGCGATTTCTTTCTCCGTCAGCGTGTAAAGTCTCCAGTATGAAAGAAAACATTAATTAACCTCACTTCGTGGAATCAATGAGCTGAATATTATAAACCTCATAGTACACTGTGTGATTTTTTCCCCAAAATAACTGGTGGATTTTAATAAGTGACAACATAACTGAGCAACTAATTTTGTCAGCGACGAACCACATATTTATGCTGACATAGCTCGAAATTTTGAAGAAAACTGCTTATATTTGTTCCTCAGGAATCGTCGCAGAATGTCGCTAGTGGAAACAGACGTCGTCAAAATCAAAGGATGTGTATGTTAGTATCCAGTAAGAACGCTCTCGACAATGCTGTTGAGCACCATAAATCCAATGACGTCGTTGTCGTCATTCTTTGGTGCATTTCTACATTTATTTCTATGTAGTTCTTCGTCTGTGGTTTTCCTAAGTTCCCTTACTTTTACTTTTAAGGGTTTCTCCACTCTTCAACAGTTGCCCTATATCACCTTTCATCAGCTCTCACGTCATGGCAGACTTCCTCTTTCAGATTTCTCTTCCTCATCATTGTAATTACTCCCATTCTCAATGTTAACCTTGGCCGTCCACGTTTCCGCCTTCCCGGTGGCCACCATTCCAGGATTGCTTTTGACCATCGTCCTTGCTCAATTCACCGTACATGGCCATATCACAGAAGAGTTCTAGTCTCAGTTCTTTGCTCAACTGGCTGCCCTCCATCCATCTCCACAGTCTGTACTCTGCTAATCTGTCGCTCCTCCAAAGTCCACCCTTCTGCGCCGTACATTGCTATACTTTCCTCTATTGCTTGCAGAATTCTCTTCTTTGTTTCTTTTGGTATTTCCCGGCTGACATAACTCTGTATAGGATTTTAATTGCTCGTCTTGCCTTCTGAATCCTGCGTCCTGATGTGTTTCACAGATTCCCTGCGAATGGATAATCGATCCTAAGTATTTAAACAGCTTTACAGCATTGATAGTTCCTTGGGGTAGGACTATATCCTTTGTATCTCCTCCCGCTACTACATGTACTGCTTTGCTCATACCTATTGTAAGCCCATTTTCTTCTTCCTTATCTTTCATGCCTCTGCCGATCTCCTATACGCAAGCGAGTGCTTCATTCCAGAATGCCTGCCCTTCCTGTACCGAATCCAACATTGGTGCCGTATCCAAGTTGGAAAATATTCATAAAGGCCTATGCTTGAAGGCTTGCATAAATCGGCAACGTCCCTGGTGGGCAGTCGTTGATCACTCTAATTACTTGTTATTGTATTCACGTTTGTGAGAATGTAATCAATACAGTTACGCAGTCATTCATCATCTTCTGGCTTAAATGATTTACTTTTATCACTTGAGAAGCTTCAAGCAGTTCACGACCAGACACTTCTCATTTTTAAAAAGCAAATCCCATTAATCATCGATGATAGCCGTGTTGAGACTGATCATCTTTTTGAATTCAAGTTATGACATTAGCAACATACATCGTAAAGATCAAGCCATCAGTTAATCTTCTTCTCTATAGTCTAATTGGGTTTTTGTGCATGTAACGCTACTTTTTCGCCTCCATGAGCTGGGGTTTCGGAAAGTCAGAAGTTAGACAGACCGTGGTACACGAGCTGAGATGCTTTGCTGTGTGTCTCTTTAGAGGCCAAGGTGACTTGAGTAGAACTCGCCGACCGAGACGATGCGGTGTTCACCCCAGCCTGATGTAGCAGATGCGCTGCCGGCCCATATAGTTTTGGTTCGGCGTCGATTTGGTGCTTGTAGAAAACTTTTTCCTCGTGATTCAGAAAACAGCAGAACGCTCAAGATGGTGACCTGTGGAAATTTTCACTCTACAGCGGAGTGTGCGCATATATGAAACTTCCTGGCAGATTAAAACTGTGTGCCCGACCGAGACTCGAACTCGGGACCTTTGCCTTTCGCGGGCAAGTGCTCTACCAATTAAGCTACCCAAGCACGACTCACGACCAGTCCTCACAGCTTTACTTCTGCCAGTACCTCGTCTCCTACCTTCCAAACTTTACAGAAGCTCTCCTGCGAACCTTGCAGAACTAGCACTCCTGAAAGAAAGGATATTGCGGAGACATGGCTTAGCCACAGCCTGGGGGATGTTTCTAGAATGAAATTTTCACTCTACAGCAGAGTGTGCGCTGATATGAAACTTCCTGGCAGATTAAAACTGTGTGCCGGACCGAGACTCGAACTCGGAACCTTTGCCTTTAGCGGGCAAATGCTCTACCAACTGAGCTACCGAAGCACGACTCACGACCTGTAGTCCTCACAGCTGCAATTTTGCCAGTACCTCCATTTCTCTTTCCCATTCCTCTTCCTTATACTTTTCTGTTAATTTCTTAGCTCTCTTTTTATATGCCTTGTACCCATTCCTATCCTCTCGGCAGATTTCCTAATATTTCCATTTGCTCCTGTGCCAAATTACTTTCATCTTCGTCCAGATTTCCTTAGTAGTCCTACTTCAAAGCAGATACCTTTACTGCCAGCACCGCTAGGGCAGCAGGAAAGTAGTGCTTCTGGAGAGCGGCATCCGTAGCATTCCCGTTGTTACGATAAATATTTCGGGGTCTGGTTGACCTACATCGGAGAGCTGATTAGAGTGCTGTAGACGCAGGCCTAATAGCTGTGGTGGCCGCTATCGGGCGGCCGGCTGGTTGGTTGGCGCGCACGCAGCCTCTGCTTCCCGGACCACTCGCGCGCAGGCGCACAGCCATTACTAGTCTAACGACGGCGCAGATGGGCCTAGTTGGCGGGTCCTTTACAGCTGCAATAGCCACTTTGTTACGCTGCGAGCTGCTGCTGCTTCTGCCGACTGCTTAGCTACGGATCGTTTTACCAGTGTGCGTTTCATGTCATAAAAACAGGTAAACTACATTAAGCCTACATAGTACTGCGCAAGCCACCGTATGGTGCATGGCACAGTGTAATCTGTACCTCTACTACGTAGTGTCAGGTTTTTTTATGTTCCACTCTCAAACAGAGCGAGGGAAAAAACGAGTGTCAATGTCCCCCCCCCCCCCCCCCTCTTTACGAGCCCTGATATCTCTTATCTTCATGGTATTGTATTGTATTGTATGTTAACTGGGTACCTAGAAACGACGGAGAGGCCCCGTTCCCGCCGCAGCCGCAGTGGTCCACAGCCCCACGACGACTACCGCAGTCCACTTCACCCCTCCGCCGCCGCCCCACACCGAGCCCACGGTTATTGTGCGGTTCGGCCCTCGGTGGATCCCCCACGGAACGTCTCACACCAGACGAGTGTACCCCCTATGTTTTGGTGGTAGAGTAATGGTGGTGTACGCGTACGTGGAGAACTTGTTTGCGCAACAGTCGCCGACGTAGTGTAGCTGAGGCAGAGTAAGGGGAACCAGCCCGCATTCGCCGAGGCAGATGGAAAACCGCCTAAAAACCATCCACAGACTGACCGGCTCACCGGACCTCGACCCAAGTCCCCCGGGCGGATTCGTGCCGGGGACCAGGCGCTCCTTCCCATTCCGGAAAGCCGTGCATTAGACCGCTCGGCTAAGCTGGCGGGCTATCTTCACGGTACTTACGTGAAATGTACGTTGGCGACGGCGGAACAATTCTGCAGTCAGCCTCCAATGCCGGTTCTCTAAATTTTCCCAATAGTGCTCCTTGAAAAGAACATAGACTTCTCTTCAGTGATTCCCATTTGAATTCCCGAAGCATCTCCGTAATACTTGCGTGTTTGTCGAACCTACCGATAACAAATCTAGCAGCCCGCCTCTAAATTACTTCGATGTCTTCCTTTAATCAGACCTGGTGCTGATAAACTCTCGAACAGTACTCAACAATGATTCGCATAGTGTCCTTCACAGATGAACCACCCTTTCCAAGAATTCCCCCAATAAACCTAAGTCGACCATTCGCCTTCCCTACTGCTGTCCTTACATGCTCATTCCATATCATACTGCTTTGCAACGATGCGCCTCGATGTTTAATCGACATGAGTGTGTCAAGCAGTACACTACTAATACTGTATTCGAACATTATCAGTTTCCAGAATGAGATTTTCACTCTGCAGCGGAGTGTGCGCTGATATTTTACTATTTATGTGTAGAATTCAAGTTCTTAAGCGGGGTATTTGGAAGTTATAATCTCTGAAACAGTGAAGGCATCACGGATGAAATACAGGGAGCGCGATGTTATCAACATCTTGTATAGAAATCAGACTTCAGTCAGAAGATCCGAAGAACGTGAATGGGAGATAGTAGTTGCGGGGGAGGCTGAGACGGGTTTGCATTTGCATAGCAAAATAACTGACGTTGGCAGAAACACAGAGGATATAAGAAGCAGGAATAGCGTTCCTGATCGAGAGAAATTTGTTAATATCAAATACGATCAGACATGAAATATTTGAGTGTTAGGACATCTAATCTAGAGACATTTATCTCGATTGCAGCCTTGTGCGGAAGTGAAACGTTGGACGATAAGCAGTACAGACACGAAGAGAATGGAAGATTTTGAAAAGCGGTCCTCAGTAGAATGCCGAACATTGGGTGAATAAATAGCATAACTAATGAGAGGTAATGAATAGAATTGGTAGAACAAAATTTTGGGTACATCTTGACTAAAACAAGGGCTCGGTTGACAGAACACATTCTGAGGTAGCAGGAAATGTTCAATGTGGTAATGGATGGAAGTTTTTGGGATGAATATTATAGAGCGAGATCAATGCTTGAAGCAGTAAGAAGGTTCAAGCGGATTTACGTCGCAGCAGTTATGCAAGAGATGACGAGGTTCGCACAAGATAGCCTAACGTGCAGAGCTGTATTAAAACAGTCTTCGGCTGTAAGGCCAGAACAATAAAGAACCTGAGAAATATGTTTTAACTCTTGGATGCATAAGCGGCTGGACTCGCGAAAACAAACGCAAAAGGTGGATATTAAAAGGTGTCAGTAGCACAGAACGAATAAGAAACTATTTATTATGATACTATGACCCTTATTTTACTATAATATGAAATACAATATTATAAATTACGATACAATTTTCCTGACACTGTATAGCGATCTCAGTCTAACCGACCCTCACCGTAAGAGTTGCCTATTTTTTTTAATGCTCTTATCAGTAGTTTCATTTTATTCTTTGGGCATATTTTTCATGCATTTGCAAGGTGTTTGATTCATTTTCTGCATAATCGATGCGGGTACATGTAGCATCTTCTTTTTGGTGATCTTCCAGTTCCCGCAATTTTCGTCTATTGGCGAGCCGCGCCATGACTTGCTGACCTTTCCACTCCTCATGAGAAAAATTCTCCTTTTGTCAGATCTGTACCCCATATGGGTGGCAAGCTGTTGACAAAATAACCATAAGACATTTATTGATACTATTTGTAATACTTCGGTCCATACGACAAAATAACTTTTTCTTGGCTGCCATTTTCAGGTATACCTAAGCGTCTTCTGGACAAGAGAAACCTTACCGTGATCCACACTGATTATAGAACAAAACTTCCTCTCATCTGTTTTTACGTCCTTACTTACAGTGTTCTGTTGCAGAGATTTAGTCTATGGAGCTCCATCATGACCGTTAAGGACATCAGCAATTCTGTAGTCTATATCATCTATTTCTTCACTGCTTGTTTCACTTGGGTCGGAAGTTCATAGTACTGGGGTCCATTAGTGTCTTGATCAAAGAGAGCTTCATCTTCAAGCCAACCAGTAATAGTCGACTGAAAATTTCCATCACTTTTGCTGACTTCAGATGTTCTTTTGTCTCTTACTAGTAGTATGATATGACTTAGTCTTACTTAATTAATGCCGGCCGGGGTGGCCGAGCGGTTCTAGGCGCTACAGTCTGGAACCGCGCGACCGATATGGTCGCAGGTTACAATCCTGCCTCGGGCATGGATGTGTGTGATGTCCTTAGGTTAGTTAGGTTTAAGTAGTTCTAAGTTCTAGGAGACTGATGACCTTAGAAGTTAAGTCCCATAGTTCTCAGAGCCATTTGAACCACTTGAACTCAATTATTGTGCTTACGAAACTAAACTTAGACACATCTCAAATTTTTGACATTAAGAAAATACACTTACCTTCATAAGCGTGCTCCACTGCAAGGTTACAACATTTTCGACCTCTCAACAAAGAATATAACTGTGCAGAACTGATAATTGTCATCAGTAAGTTACTACATTCATACGCCACTCAGATCAATCATAAATAACCTATAGGAAAGACAGCTAGTTTTTAAGGGGTCTTCTACACACATACGATTACAAAGTAGATAAAATAAAATAACTAATCTGACTTGCAATCAGTTATGTTCTTTCCAGAGAAAGTCAATTACATTTCCAAAGATTACATAGGATCTCAATCAAAATAAACTAATTAAAAGACGAGTCATAGAGAAAATGAAAAGTTACCGGGTGTACAAAGACACCTATTATGCATCTATGGATTAATTTCTCATAGTACGGAAAGTACATTGTGCCTCCAAATAAACTGGTATCTGCAGTGAGAGTTTCTGCGCCTGTGGCGCGCTCATCGCACAGCTGAGTGATTTTCACGACCTTTGACCCGCTATCGGGGACTATTACTACCACCATTGGGCGTCTGCCTTCCGGTAGGAATTTAGCTGTTGTAAACATGATGGGGACACATCTTTGCACTGAATAGGGTTACTACAGACAGGCTGCATTGTATTTCTGTCCTTCTGACAGTTACTGTGACTCATTTAGCACCGTCGCACTGAGCATTACTTTCAGATGTGCTATTTGCAACGACTGCATGATGGGTACGAAAGTAGTACTGTGAACATTGCTTTCTATGGTTTAACGCCACGCGACCATGTGTCAATACGAACTGCATGTAGAGATATTCTACCGGCCGCTGTGGCCGAGCGGTTCTAGGTGCTTTAGTCCGGAACCGCGCTGCTGCTACGGTCGCAGGTTCTAATCCTGCCTCCGGCATGGATGTGTGTGATGTCCTCAGGTTAGTTAGGTTTAAGTAGTTCTAAGCCTAGGGGACTGATGACCTCAGATGTTAAGTCCCATAGTGCTTGGATCCATTTGATTTTGTAGAGATTCTACATCAAGTCTAGTACTGACACATCATTAGAAAACAAAGCTTTTGTCAGGAGGAGAGAGATCATTATTTAGTGCGTTTGCCGATGCAGGGAATAAGCGCCTTAAGAAGGTCACGGCCGAGAGATCCACAACCTTCACCACACCGTACTCTTAAATGGCCTCGTAGCCGTTGGCATTGGAAACTCCAAATGGACAAAATTTGAAGCGTTGTTCTTGTGGATGGTGCCAATTGTATCACAACTATCTGATTACGATGCTTACCTACTGCCAGTTTTTTCCGCATTGCATTACCAACCGCGACATCCGATGAGACGAAATGTGTTACTCTTTTTTCAGGTCTATGTTTTCGGCAAGGAAATAAAGGTAGAGATGAACTGGGCTAATTAGAGCCAGCTGATGTATTGGAGGGAACACCTGTCTGCCGTCACAGAGAATGAAACAATTCGGCGCGTCATCTGACTGACTACGGGAACACGGCACGTGTGATAACCCGATTTCTCTGAAACTTTACTCAGTGGAAGAAGGATCACAGTAAGCGAACACGTGCCGCGGCTTATCCCTAGACAGCCGTTTCTGTAAAAACGACGGTCAAAGTTTTACAGGCATCTTCCAGGTATTTTATGTCCCTTTTACCGCGCGATAGCCGCAGACGAAATGGTGGCGCTGTGGTTAAGAGTCGCGGCTTATTAACTTTGTCCCCAGTGTTCGAAACACGATTATTACTTTTTTATCTTTCGTTTATATACCCTTGTTTGTAGAAAATTACTACACGAATGCTTTCCAGTGTATATCGATGTAACATTGTCCCTATTCGTCTATTAACTGTATGTCAGATGAATGAATAAAAAAAAAAATGAGAAAATTATTTGGAAGTGTTTTCAGAGAAATTCCTACAGTGAATTTTCATTCATAAACAATTGCAAGTGGCAGTTTGCGGAAAAGTGATACGTTGTGTATTGTTTGTTGCGAAATTATTGCCAACGAAAGCTTCACCAGTGTTAACGAGCTTTCTTTCCCGAGTGACATTCATATGAAGAAATGTCACTGTGCAAACCTGCCTTGGAACGATACTCTTTGTGTTTGGAATATGTGTTTCGAATGTTTCTACGACCGGTTTCAGTCATTGGAATCTCCTAAACGTTCCTGAAGAATAAACCTATGAATAAAGGACGAGAATTAATACAAGAACTGATATGAGGATGAAATATCGTAATATGAGTATTTACAAAGCTTGTAACTCTTCAACGTAACATAATACACACACATATCTTTATGTATATAATTCTGCTGTACGTGTGTATGTCACTGAACTCCTCTTAAGCGGCTGAACCGATTTGAATGAATTTTTTTGTATGCGTTTTGGCGGCGCCCTGGATGGTTTAGATTCACAAATCAACCCGGCAGATGGCGCTGCAGTCGGTATCTAGGTTATTTATCCATACCGCAACTAAACGGCTGGACAGACATGAATGAATTTTTGTGTATGCATTCAAGTGGGGGCCTGGAAAATTTACATTCTTAAATCAGCACGGTAGGTGGCGTTGCATTTTTGTGTGCAATATTGAGCGTATTATATTCAGATGTAAGTTACGTCCATAGGATTTCGTTTATTTTTCGACATTTTAATTTGAGTGCATTATATTATGTGTGTTTCGTTATTTTGACATTTTTTTTTTGTATGGTGTCTTTTGATATTTCAGGTGTCGCATTTCAGTGAATATTAAGTGTATTATATCTACATATAAGTTACGTACTTAAAACAATGCCACGTCTTCGTGGACGAGGAGGAAATATTGGTCGACCGACTCGGAATTCACAATTAGTCCATAACCATCGGTTAAACAGATCGGAAGAAGATGAATTGACGGACAATGAAAATTTAAGAAACCAGGCTGCAATCAGACGTGCTAATGAAAGTCAAGAGCAACGCAACGAACGCTATGAACAAACACTGTCATGCCTTCAAATAAAAAGGTGAATCGGCCGGTCCTGCTGCGCGTCTGGAAAAGTTGTATTGCCACCATTGAATTCGCCGCCAGAACCATTGAAAACACTGTTGGCTGGAGCTACATCTCAGTCTAAATTGTTTTTGCGTAAAATTTGTAAATTCAATTGGTGCTTTCAAGTGATATCATTTGGAGCAACAAAAATCGTTCAGAATTAGGATGGTCGTAATTTTCAATCAACGTTTAAGATTCAGGGTCAAGTGTAGCATCAAATTGGTTCTTTAATGCCGATGCCTGATACCGATTCAAAATTTCTGCAAATCTACTTCAGGGGTGATGAGGAGCAGCAAATAAACGCACGCTGCCAGTATTACAATATCGAGCAGATGGAGGAGCAAGAAATTGTGGGTATTTTAGAACCGTTTTTACAGAATCACAACCAGTTGGTCCAGTTGTTCAATACTGTTTCAAACAGACTGGAAAACGACAACTATACAGCAAAATACCATCTGGATAGCACGCAAGCCGATATAATGCACCGACCATTAATGAAGTTGCAGTTGTTATGTATGGCATTTGAACGTCGAGATATACGAATCCAACGTAGAGATAACACAGTGCATACGATTGAAGACAGTCGTCGCTCTTACGACGCTTTGCAATATCCATTGATATTTTGGGAAGGAGAAGATGGGTATCATTTAAATATCAAACAAAAAAATGCAGGACAACGTCTGTCGGGTCCGCTAGTATTATATACTTAACGTGTGACACTATCCGGACACCCCAAAAAACATATGTTTTTCATGTTAGGTGCATTGTGCTGCCACCTACTGCCAGGTACTCCATATCAGTGAGCTCAGTAGTCATTAGACATCGTGAGAGAGCAGAATGGGGCGCTCTGCGGAACTCACGGACTTCGAACGTGGTCAGGTGACTGGGTGTCACTTGTGTCATACGACTGTACGTGAGATTTCCACACTCCTGAACATCCCTAGGTCCACCGTTTCCGATGTCACAGTGAAGTGCAAACGTGAAGGGACACGTACAGCACAAAAGCGTATAGGCCGACCTCGGATGTTGACTGACAAAGTCCGCCGACAGTTGAAGAAGGTCGTAATGTGTAATAGGCAGACATCTACCCAGACTATCACACAGGAATTCCAAACTGCATCAGGATCCACTGCAAGTACTATGACCGTTAGGCGGGAGATGAGAAAACTTGGATTTCATGGTCGAACGGCTGCTCATAAGCCACACATCACGCCAGTAAATGCCGAACGACGCCTCGCTTGGTGTAAGTAGTGTAAACATTGGACGACTGAACAGTGGGAAAACGTTGTGTGGAGTGACGAATCACGGTACACAATGTGGCGATCCGATGGCAGGGTCGGAGTATGGCGAATGCCCGATGAACGTCATGTGCCAGCATGTGTAGTGCCAACAGCAAAATTCGGAGGCGGTGGTGGTTTTCATGAAAGGAGCTTGCACCCCTTGTAGTTTTGCGTGGCACTATCACAGCACAGGCCTACATTGATGTTTTAAGCATCTTCTTGCTTCCCACTGTTGAAGAGCAATTCGGGGATGGCGATTGTATCTTTGAACACGATCGAGCACCTGTCTATAATGCACGGCCTGTGGCGGAGTGGTTGCATGTCAATAACATTCCTGTAATGGACTGGCCCGCACAGAGTCCTCACCTGAATCCTATAAGAACACCTTTGGGATGTTTTGGAACGCCGACTTCGTGCCAGGTCTCACCGATCGACATCCATACCTCTCCTCAGCGCAGCACTGCGTGAAGAATGGGCTGCCATTCCTCAAGAAATGTTCCAGCACCTGACTGAACTTATGCCTGAGAGAGTGAAAGCTGTCATCAAGGGTAAGGATGAGCCAACACCATACTGATTTCCGGCATTACCGATGGAGGGCGCCACGACCTTGTAAGTGATTTTCAGCCAGACGTCCGGATACTTTTCATCACATAGTGTAGGTAGATAAATGAAAACAATAAAAATAAAATAAATAAGAATAACAATCAGGTTTCGGACATAGGGCACAAAATTAAGAAGCCACTACGCTAACCACTGAACCACTATTTCGTCTGAGGATATCACGCGGTAAAAGGCACATGAAGTACCTCAAAAATACCTCTAAAACTTTGATTTTCGTTTCTTCGGAAACAGGCGAGTATCCAAGGATAAACCGAGACACGTGTTTGCATACCTTGACTCCTCTTCCACTTAACGAAGTTACTGGGAAATAGGGTGTGACACTTGCCGTGTTGTCCTCGAGAGTTTTGTATTGGCCGTCGGCATGACAGTCGATCGCAGGAGAGAAAGACGCCCAACATCGCTGCACTTTATCCCGTACTGCGAGAGTGTGACAGATGGACATCCATCTCCGAGGAGGTGCAAGCACTCGGCTTCTAACGCGCAATTGTGTTAAGTGAGTAGATTAGGAGAAAACGCCGTCGTTAATTAACTGTTACGAGCAACGACATTGTCAGCTACTGCGCATTGTAACCGTGGACAGACTGGCAACCTTGCAGCAAATCTCGCTCCAATCCAAGCTGGACAACAAGACAGCTACCCAATGCAGAACCATTTCACGCTATGGGGTGCAGAACCACCCGCCCCATAAGTATTCGACTTCTTACTGAAATTCACACAGCACAGAGTTTATACTCCGATTACAATTACTTTGATAGACGGGAGTGGTGAGGAGCAGAGCTGCCGGCCCGTACACAACAAGCCACGTGCTCATCCGATCGATAGTTGCGCGCGCAGCCAAAAAGGAAAATGGCGTTTACTTACCGACTGTTGGGAGGCTAGTGGTGGGGGTCTCTGTTGGTGTAAGGACGGCTATTCCTGCGATACCGTAATCAGGCATCACTCAGCGGCCTACGCTATTTCAAAAAGTGTGTGAATTCCCAAGGGACCAAACTGTTGAGGCCATCGGTCTCTAGACTTACACACTACTTAAACTAACTTATGCTAAGGACAAAACACACACACACACACACACACACACACACACACACTCTCATGTCCGAGGGAGGACTCGAATCTCCGGTGAGAGGGACCGCGCAATTCGTGACATGGCGCCACTACCCGCACGACCGTACCCTATTTCCATCTCGCCGGTAAAGCCAACTATTCGTGAAACTGCAGCTTTATCTCTGTGGCCATTATAGTCTGCATCCAGCTGACTCTTAAACAAAATGTTACTTATCCCCGTTTTCCAAAATTACCGTAATCCACCAGCGTATTTGCTCTGAGAGTTTGGACTCTGTTACGTAGGTCATGTACTATATCGTCACAAATATGCAACATTAAATTCCTGTCAATGACATTTACCCGCTTCCCGAAGAATTAATGTCTAGGAAATCCGAAATTTTGATATTACTCTGAAGTAAAATGTATTTTTTTATATTAACAAGAGCTGCAGAACGATGCACAGGTTCCAATTCTATATTCTTTCAGCCGAGACATCTCCATGGCATTGTTACATTCAACAGCTAAAATTTTCCGTTTTTTACATTAGTGCATCTAGAAATAAAATAATAAAGCATTCGGTTTGTTGGCACAAGGGTTAATACTAACTAAAATCAGAGCCATTGTATTTATGACACCATTACTACGAGTACGTAGTTTTCTTGGAGAACCATAACAAAATAACTTATACTTCCACCGAGCAAGGTGGCACAGTGGTTACCACACTGGACTCGCATTCGGCAGGACGATGGTTCAAACAAGCGAACGGTCATCCAGATTTACGTTTTCCATGATTTCCATAAACTGCTGCCGCGCGGGATTAGCCGAGCGATCCAAGGCGCTGCAGTCATGGGCTGTGCGGCTGGTCCCGGCCGAGGTTCGAGTCCTCCCTCGGGCATGGGTGTGTGTGTGTTTGTCCTTAGGATAATTTAGGTTAAGTAGTGTTTAAGCTTAGGGACTGATGACCTTAGCAGGTAAGCCCCATAAGATTTCACACACATTTGAACATAAATTGCCCCAGGTAAATGCCAGGACGGTTCCTTTGAAAGAGCGGCCAATTTCCTTCCCCATCCTTGACACCGAGTTAGTGCTCCGTCCCTAATGACTTCGATGTTGACGAGACGTTAAACCCAATCTTCCTTCCTTCGTTACACTTTGACTGTGGTGCATAGTGATGTCCTGCGAATATGCAAATAATATTTACTCGACACTGTAATGAGGCAGTGCTTTCCTTCCACCCTTAAAAACAACTTTGTTATGCTGACTGCATTTCATGTGCAGTAACATACATTGAGGTGGCAAAAGTCATGGGATATCTCCTAATACCGTGTTGGACCTCCTTTTGCCCGACATAGTCCAGCAACTTGACGTGGCATGCCGGCCATGGTGGCCGAGCGGTTCTAGGCGCTACAGTCTGGAGCCACGCGACCGCTACGGTCTCAGGTTCGAATCCTGCCTCGGGCATGGATGTGTGTGATGTCCTTACGTTAGTTAGGTTTAAGTAGTTCTTAGTTCTAGGGGACTGAAGACCTCAGAAGTTAAGTCAGACCCATTTGAAACATTTTTTACGTGGCATGAACCCAACACGTGAGTGGAAGTTTGCTGCAGAAATACTGAACCATGCTGCCTCTATAGTTATCCATAATTGTAAAAGTGTTGCCGGTGTAGGATTTTGTGTACGAACTGACGCCTCGGTTATGTCTCATAAATGTTCAATGAGATTCGTGTCGAACGATCTGCCTGTCCAGAATGTTCTTCAAACCAGTCGTGAACAGTTGTGGCCCAGTAACATGGCACATTATCATTAATGAAAATTCCGTCGTTCTAGGGAAACATGGAGTCCATGAACGTCTGAAAATGGTGTACAAGTAACTGAACATATCCATTTCCAGTAAGTGAGCGGCTCAGTTGGACAAGAGGACAGTCCATTCCACGTAAACACAGCCCACATCCTTATGGAGTCACTACCACCTCGCACGTGCCTTGTCGACAACTTAGGCCCACGGCTTCGTGGGATCTGCGGCACACTCTAACCCTACCATCATCTCTTACCAACTGAAATGGATACTCGTCTGACCAGACCACGGTTCTGGAGTCGTCTAGGATCCAACCGATGTGGCCACGAGCCCAGGATAGGCGCTGCAGGCGATGTGCTGTTAGCAAAGGCACTCGCGTTGGTTGTCTGCTACCATAGCCCGTTAAGGCCAAATTTAGCCGCACTGTCCTCAAGCACACGTTCGTCGTACGTCTCACATTGATTTCTTTGATTATTTCATGAAGCGTTGCTTGTCGCACTGACAACTCTACGCAAAAAAGCCGCTACTCTCGATCGTTGAGTGAAGGCAGCCAGCCACTGCGTTGTCTATGATGAGAGGTAATGCGGCAAATTTGGTATTCTCGACACGCTCTTGTCACTGTGGATCTCGGAATGTTGAGTTCCCTAGCGATTTCCGAAACAGAATGTCCCATGCGTCTAGCTCCAACTGACGCTCCGTGTTGAAAGACTTAATTCCTGTCGTGCGGCCTTAATAACGTCGGAAACGCTTTCACATGAATCACCCGAGTATAAATGACAGCTCCGCCAATGCACTGTTCGTTTATATCTTGTGTATTCGATACTACCGCCATCTGTATATGCGCTTATCGCTATCCCGTAACTTTTGTAACGTCGGTGTAAAATATCAAGCGACCTCGTTTTTCACTGCATGCTTTCCGAATTAACTGCCTTAGGATTCTTTATTTAAAAACAAAATAATAATTATGAGCGCTAATGTCAAGTTACGATGTGAAGCTGTAGAATGGGAAAGTTTTTAACCAGTTTGTTTATGATTGCTTGACAAAGATTGTGAATCTGACGTTGTTCTTTTCAGTATTTCTGTGCAGTTTACCGAAGTACTAACTTGAGCAATAGATACAATTTTGCTTAGTTTATATATACACTACTGGCCATTAAAATTGCTACACCACGAAGATGACGTGCTACAGACGCGAAATTTAACCGACAGGAAGAAGATGCTGTGATATGCAAATGATGAGCTTTTCAGAGCTGTGGCGACACCTACAACGTGCTGACATGAGGAAAGTTTCCAACCGATTTCTCATACACAAACAGCAGTTGACCGGCGTTGACTGGTGAAACGTTGTTGTGATGCCTCGTGTGAGGAGGAGAAATGCGTACCATCACGTTTCCGACTTTGATAAAGGTCGGATTGTAGCCTATCGCGATTGCGGTTTATCGTATCGCGACATTGTTGCTCGCGTTGATCGAGATCCAATGACTGTTAGCAGAACATGGAATCGGTGGGTTCAGGAGGGTAATACGGAACCCCGTGCTGGATCCCAACGGCCTCGTATCACTAGAAGTCGAGATGACAGGCATATTATCCGCATGGCTGTAACGGATCGTGCAGCCACGTCTCGATCCCTGAGTCAACAGATGGGGACTTCTGTAAGACAACAGACATCTGCACGAACAGTTCGACGACGTTTGCAGCAGCACGGACTATCAGCTCGGAGACCATAGCCGCGGTTACCCTTGACGCTGCATCACATACAGGAGCGCCTGCGATGGTGTATTCAACGACGAACCTGGGTGTACGAATGGCAAAACGTCATTTTTTCGGATGAATCCAGATTTTGTTTACAGCATCATGATGGTCGGATCCGTGTTTGGCGACATCGCGGTGAACGCACATTGGAAGCGTGCATTCGTCATCGTAATACTGGCGTATCACCCGGCGTGGTGGTATGGGGTGCCATTGGTTACACGTCTCTGTCATCTCTTGTTCGCATTGACGGCACTTTGAACAGTGGACGTTACATTTCAGATGTGTTATGACCCGTGGCTCTACCCTCCATTCGATCCCTGCGAAACCCTACATTTCAGCAGGACAATGCACCACCGCATGTTGCAGGTACTGTACGGGCCTTTCTGGATACAGAAAATGTTCGACTGGTGCCCTGTCCAGCACATTCTCCAGATCTCTCACCAATTGAAAACGTCTGGTTAATGGTGGCCGAGCAACTGGCTCGTCACAATACGCCAGTCACCACTCTTGATGAACTGTGGTATCGTTTTGAAGCTGCATGGGCAGCAGTACCTGTACACGCCATCCAAGCTCTGTTTGACTCAATGCCCAGGCGTATCAAGGCCGTTATTACGGCCAGAGGTGGTTGTTCTAGGTACTGATTTCTCAGGATCTATGCACCCAAATTGGGTGAAAATGTAATCTCATGCCAGTTCTAGTATAATATATTTGTCCAATGAATACCCGTTTACTATCTGCATTTATTCTTGGTGTGGTAACCTCATTTCTCACTGTTTTAGGATTCTTTATTTAAAAGCAACATAATAATTATGAGCGCTAATGGCAAGTTACGATGTGAAGCTGTAGAATGGGAAAGTTTTTAACCTGTTTGTTTATGATTGCTTGACAAAGATTGTGAATCTGACGTTCTTTCCAGTACTTTTGTGCACATTACCAAAGCACTAACTTGAGCAATCGATACAATTTTGCTGCTATTGGTTGACGTCCGGCACTGCCACTCGCCTCAGTGAAATGTCAATCGCATAGTAATTTTAATAGGAGTACTAGAATGGGCGTAGGGATACCGCCACTGCATTCTCGATGCACGGAACAAAGACGCCTTGGCTGAAACATCGCTGTACACGTCGTTAAAGGCCAGTGCGAGACGTAGGAAACTATTAGACTGGTGTATAAGTTGGTTGCGTTTTTCTATAAATTTAATAAACGCAACAGTTGAACATAACAGAGACTTGTTTATTCAACTTCACTATTTACAACATTCTACCAACCCTGGGGTAACTTTACGTTTCCGCTACTAGAGAATTCACGTGGTTTTTAAACGAAGAACTCATCGAACCATGTTCGGAGCGGATTTTCACCCAATCTGGAGGGCGCAAGATGAGATGAATAAGATGGAATGCATTCCCAACCCAATACCTGTATAGTGATTTTGGCAGTCTAGCAGAATGTAGGCGGCCGTTATAGTGGAGTAGGACCACTTCACGCAGTCTTCCTGGTTGTTGTTCTCGGACTGCGTCTGCAAGACGTATCAGTTGTTCACAAAAAATGTAAGCAGCAGTGGTTACACATCGGGGAAGCAATTAGTAGTACACCACATCGTTGCTGTTCCACTAGATACACACAATTACTTTTTGTGGATGCGCTCGGGTCTTTGTTCGGGGAGTTGCTGCTTTGTTTGGGCTCAACCATTCCATTCCTTTCCTTTCCTTGTGTTAGCATGAAGACACCATTTCTCCTCACCAGAAACGATACGGGATAGGAATGGTTCGCGTTGTTCCGAGCCAATTTATGACAAGCAAACAGAGAACAACGTATGGACACTTGCTAATTTTTGTGATTTTCGCTTATGACATGCGGTACCCAACCTCAATTTTTTTAGTCTTCCCCACTGCATAGAAACGTCAGATGATGGTGGAATGATCACAGTGCATCACAGTTGCCAGTTCTCGAATACACTGACGTGGATCATTGCGTTTAAATAATGTTCATCAAAACCCGAACGTCAAAACGATCTTCGTTAAAACGAGAAAACCATTTTCTTGCCGTGCTCCGTCCAGTGGCATTATCCCCATCAGATTTCTCCACTCGGCAATTCATTTCCTAGAGTCTGCAGCTCCCCTCAGTCTCTTCAAATGACAATATGTAAGCTCAAATAGCAACAGTGAACTACAAATAAAAAATGACATTCGATAAATAAATCCATAGCAACGGGAATACCAATGTGCAAAAAAGAAACGCTACGAAGTAATCCACCAACCTATTTTTATAATACACTGCTGGCTATTAACATTGCAGCACCATGAAGACGACATGTGACGAAAGTAAAACTGGCACGAAATGTATTACAAGTCTGAATATGCAAAGTATTAGCATTTCAACACATGCGCACGAAGCAGGAGGGAGTCATGCCATAATGAACGATTACTTAACGGGTTTCGTAGTAAGAAATCGTACTTGTAGATCGTTGTTATGCCTCGTTTAAGAAGGAGAAACGTGTACCAACACGAGCCAGAATGGGTAGGCGACTGGTCTGTGGACTGTCAAACTGTGATACAATGTTCTGCGATATTACTTCTTGCCTTGGTCGGGATTCGACGGTTACCAGGAGAATACAGAATCGAAGGGTGCAGGATTGCAATGACCTTATGCGATTTTAGCCCGAGACAACAGTCATGTTGTTCCCTCGGTCGTGATTGATCGTACAGCTTTGCCACGTGCTTTGACTCAGGAAATTGATGTTTTGCTGAAAGATAAGTATTCACCTGGGCAATGGGATGACATCTGGTGCATCACAGACGATGGGCGATGCATTGGCGGAGCTGTCATTTATACTCAGGTGATTCATTTGAAAAAGCTTCCGGCGTGATTATGGCGCAGGACGAGAATTAAGCCGGCCGGGGTGAACGAGCGTTTCTAGGCGCTACAGTCTGGAACCGCGCGACCGCTACGGTCGCTGGTTCGAATCCTGCCTCTGGCATGGATGTGTGTGATGTCCTTAGGTTAGTTCGGTTTAAGTAGTTCAAAGTTCTAGGGGACTGATGATCTCAGAAGCTAAGTCCCATAGTGCTCAGAGCCATTGGAACCATTTTTGAACGAGAATTAACTGACTTTGAACGTGAATGATAGTTCGAGCTACATGCACGGGACGTTCCGTTTCGGAAATCGTTAGGTAATTCAATATTCCTAGATTCACGGGTCAAGAATGTGCCGAGAATACCAAATCTCAGGCATTACATTTTACCACAGACAACACACTGGCTAAAGGCCTTGACTTGCAGACAGAGTTGTCAGTGCTAATAGCCAAGCAGCATTGCATGAGATAACCACAAAAATCAATGTGGGGCGTTCGACGAACGTGTCTTTAAGGACAGTGTGGAAACTTGGCGTTAATGGGCTATGGAGTAGACAGCCGACGCGAGTGCCTTTGCTAACAGAACGACATCGCCTGCAGCGCCTCTCCTGGGCTCGTGGCCATGTCGGTTGGACCCTAGACGACTGGAAAACCGTGGCCTGGTCAGATGAGTCTCGATTTCAGTTGGTAAGAGCTGCTGGTAGGGTTCTAATGTGGATAAGACTGCACGAAGCAATGGAATCAATTGCTTCATAATGATGTGAGCTGTGTTTACACGGAATGGACAGGGTCCTCTTGTCCAACTGAACCAATCACTGACTGGAAATGGTTATGTTCGGTCACTTGGAGACCATTCATGGACTTCATGTTGCCAAACAACCATGGAATTTTTGTGGATGACAATGCGACATGTCACCGCATCGTAATTGTTCACTATTTTTTTTTTTTTTTTTTTTTGTCATCAGTCTACTGACTGGTTTGATGCGACCCGACACGAATTCCTTTCCTGTGCTAACCTCTTCATCTCAGAGTAGCACTTGCAGCCTACGTCCTCAATTATTTGCTTGACATATTCCAACTCTGTCTTCCTCTACACCCTTTTTGCCCTCTACAGCTCCCTCTAGTACCATGGAAGTCATTCCCTCATGTCTTAGCAGATTTCGTATCATCCTGTCCCTTCTCCTTATCAGTGTTTTCCACATATTCCTTTCCTCTCCGATTCTGCGTAGAACCTCCTCATTCCTTACCTTATCAGTCCACCTAATTTTCAACATTCGTCTATAGCACCACATCTCAAATGCTTCGATTCTCTTCTGTTCCGGTTTTCCCACAGTCCATGTTTCACTACCATACAATGCTGTACTCCAGACGTACATCCCCAGAAATTTCTTCCTCAAATTAAGGCCGGTATTTGATATTAGTAGACTTCTCTTGGCCAAAAATGCCTTTTTTGCCATAGCGAGTCTGCTTTTGATGTCCTCCTTGCTCCGTCCGTCATTGGTTATTTTACTGCCTAGGTAGCAGAATTCCTTAACTTCATTGACTTTGTGACCATCAATCCTGATGTTAAGTTTCTCGCTGTTCTCATTTCTACTACTTCTCATTACCTTCGTCTTTCTCCGATTTACTCTCAAACCATACTGTGTACTCATTAGACTGTTCATTCCGTTCAGCAGATCATTTAATTCTTCTTCACTTTCACTCAGGATAGCAATGTCATCAGCGAATCGTATCATTGATATCCTTTCACCTTGTATTTTAATTCCACTCCTGAACCTTTCTTTTATTTCCATCATTGCTTCCTCGATGTACAGATTGAAGAGTAGGGGCAAAAGGCTACAGCCTTGTCTTACACCCTTCTTAATACGAGCACTTCGTTCTTGATCGTCCACTCTTATTATTCCCTCTTGGTTGTTGTACATATTGTATATGACCCGTCTCTCCTTATAGCTTACCCCTACTTTTTTCAGAATCTCGAACAGCTTGCACCATTTTATATTGTCGAACGCTTTTTCCAGGTCGACAAATCCTATGAAAGTGTCTTGATTTTTCTTTAGCCTTGCTTCCATTATTAGCCGTAACGTCAGAATTGCCTCTCTCGTCCCTTTACTTTTCCTAAAGCCAAACTGATCGTCACCTAGCGCATTCTCAATTTTCTTTTCCATTCTTCTGTATATTATTCTTGTAAGCAGCTTCGATGCATGAGCTGTTAAGCTGATTGTGCGATAATTCTCGCACTTGTCAGCTCTTGCCGTCTTCGGAATTGTGTGGATGATGCTTTTCCGAAAGTCAGATGGTATATCGCCAGACTCATACTCGTATATTCTACACACCAACGTGAATGGTCGTTTTGTTGTCACTTCGACCCAATGATTTTAGAAATTCTGATGGAATGTTATCTATCCCTTCCGCCTTATTTGACCGTAAGTCCTCCAAAGCTCTTTTAAATTCCGATTCTAATACTGGATCCTCTATCTCTTCTAAATCGACTCCTGTTTCTTCTTCTACCACATCAGACAAATCTTCACCTTCATAGAGGCTTTCAATGTATTCTTTCCACCTATCTGCTCTCTCCTCTGCAATTGCTCATGAGTATCTAACTATTGGTTAGAAGAACATTCTGGGTAGCCAGATCGCCCGACATGAATCCCATCTAACATTTATGGGAGATAATCGAGGGTGAGTTCGTACACAAAATCCTGCACTGGCAATACTTTTACAATTATGGACGTTTATAGAGATAGCTTGGCACAATATTTCTGCAGGGGACTTTCAACAAATTCTTGAGTCCATGCCACGCAGAGTTGCTGCACTGCGCTGGGCTTGACGCTTTATTAGCGGGGTTTCCCATGACTTTTGACGCCTTAGTGTAGCGCACTATTGTCTGCCCCCGGTAGCTGACTGGTCAGCTTGACGGATTGTCAATCCTCTGGGCCCGGATTCGATTCCTGGCTGTGTCGGAGAATTTTCTCCGCCCAGGAACTGGGTGTTGTGTTGTCCTCATCATCATCCTATCATGCTCATCGACTGCAGGTCGCCGAAGTGGCGTCAAATTGAAAGACCGGCACCCGCCGAATGGCCTGTCCGACGGGGGGCCCTAGCCATACGATTAAATGAACAGTGCACTATACGTGAACACCGGACACAGGAGTGGCATCACGTCCTTCCTGGCGAATACTGGTTCAGGAAACAGCATCACAATGGATGTATTCGTACGCTGGAGCTCCAAGGATTGCATTAGTCATCTTCATGCGGGCTGGTCACCTGACAAGATGGTAAGGGGTATCGTTACGTACACAACACGGCCACTTCTTGTTTGCACGACCGGTAATGCGGACAGCAGCCTTAACATTTTCAAACTTTAACGTCGGTGGCTATTCCCTGCGTTCTCTAATTCTCCTTGACGTTGTCTTTCAACAAGATAATGCAAGACTGTTTTCCGTGCTGTTCTGACGTATCTCTGTCGAGAGGGTGTTTGACTTGTCCAGCATGTTCTACAGATACACCTGTTCTGGCGAGAGACTGGCAGGCTAGCACTCGCCAGTCGCTGGGATTGACTGAATATGGGACTGAGCTGAAGCAGCATGAAACGACTTACCGTATACCTGTATGTCATTCAAGTTGAGTTTTACTCGATGCCCAGCAGTATTAGTGCTACTGTTGCTGCCAGCAGGGGCAGTTCTGTTTACTAAATTTCGCAATCTGTATACCTCCACATCACTCACAAATTTGAACTACTTATTCTTTCAACTACATCGTATACACACAAAAAGAAATTTTCGTTATTTGTAGTCAATGCTGTTGACATTTTAATGTGCAGATGTATACAATAGTTGAATGCATCCCTGATGCCAACAATGGTCAAGTGGTGACTTTCCACAGTGATGAATGTTTACACAGGTTGAAACGAGGACTGACACGTCTGTCACCACATCTCACAGGCAAACGATACAGGAACCACTCCTCCACTATGAACATCTGTTCGGCTGAAGTGCTCCGCAAGCAGCCAATACTATGAGGTAATCATGCATCGCCATCTTCGCCCCCAGAATTGTTCGGAATGGTCTGAGGAACAGTTCACGTACACTGACATTGCTTGTGTGGATCCTCCTACGTCACCAGAACCTCTGAACGACTGCACGCGATGAAGCGCGATGTTCACGTCTCGGAACCAGTTTCAACCAATCTCCATTCGTAGCAGGCGCTGCTTGAGGTGTCAAATACCACGACTGCTCCCCGGCGCTTTTGGTCTCTCATGGAGAACGTGTAATGACGCGCCTTCGCCGCTGTACTGGAAAATGCAGGTAATATTCGCTATGCAATAAATGATTCAATTGCTCATGAGTATCTACATTTGTACGCTGGAAACTACTATAAAATGCTTGGCAAAAGAAACTTTCCGCTGTACTACGTTTTAGGGTTTCTACAAGTTCAGTTCACGAACGGAGCGCGAGGAGAATCATTGCCCCCGCCTCAGTGAAGCAGTCTTCCCCCTTGCTGAGTGGTGTGATTGTTGTCACACGATTCTGTGTGGTTACGTTTTGTGAAGTGTAATTTTTTTATATATGTCTCTAGACATTTGAAGCAAGTTGCAAACTTTACATCACTTTGAAGCGTTATCAACTTTTGACTTAACATTTGTGTAGCTTTTTGCAGACAGTACTTCATTACGAATAACTGAATCATACGCAAAAAGTCTGATGTTACTCTTAACATTGTAGTCAGGTCATTAACATACAGTATAAACAATAAGGGCCCCAGCACACTTCCCCGGGGCACGTCTAAAGTTACTTCTATATATGTGGAAGACTCTCCATCCAGATTAAAATGCTACGTGCTTCCTACCAAGAAATCCTCAATCCAGTCACAGATTTCGTTTGATACTCTCTGTGATCGCACTTTCGTTGATAGGAGTTGTGGCACTGAATTATGTTCTTTCCGGAAGCAAAGAAATACTACTTCACCTACCTGATTACGCTGACCCATGGATCTGAAGATGTCATGTGAGAAAAGCTAAAGTTGCATTTCGCATTACCAATGTTTTCGGAATCCACGCTGTCTGTCACGGAGAAGGTCATTCTGTTCGAAATACTTCACTGTATTTGAGCTCGTAAAATGTTCTAAGATTCTACAACAGATGCCAGTGATACTCGACGATAGTTCGTGGATCACTTCTGCTAACCTTCTTGTAGACGGGTGTAACCAGTGCTTTCTTCCTACTTCTGGGCACAGTTTTTTCGTGGTATCCGCGATACATCATTGTTAAAATATGGACTAACTCAGCTGCAAACACTACACAGAACCTGACAGAAATTTCACCAGGCCCTGGGATTGTGTTGTTTTAAAGTGGCATCCGCTCTTTCTTAATGCCGCTGACACTAGTATCTGTATGCATTATCTTTGCAGTGCTAGAGCTTTTCCTCTGCTAGTCTCAAATTCAGTTCCTGTGTCGGACATCGATTATTGTGTCACTGACTTCCTTGGCACTGTAAAGTTCTACTTTTCTCTGCGACATGCACAGCAATCGTAGGTTTCGTTTCACTGTAGGGACAAAGGAAAAGTTGTTTATCTACGATCAGTTGCTCTGAGAAAAAGTTTATCTAGTTAGAATCTTCTTATAAATAGTTATCAGGGACGAAAAGCTTTATAGGAGTAAGGACTGCGATGTACGATTAGAGTAGTATCTGGTATAGCGAAAAATAAGCAGTTATTATTTCCAGCTGCATTTGTTCATTTATTTACTTTGTAAGATAATGTTCTTGGATCTTAGCCTTCCAGCCGATTGTAATTCCTGTGCTGGATAATGGAAAACAGGCTTTCACCTTAAATCATACTTGGTCTAGGCGATTTCCGTACCTGCGGAAATGCAATACAGTGAGCCGGTGACGGTCCCGCAGCGATGCACACCAGCGCGATTCTTTTGTTTAGTGCGGTGTCCACTGGACCTTCAAAAACGCTTCATAACTGACACTCTCAACTGTTTTAGGCATGAGGCCCTCATTCTGCTCATCGGTGACCTGATTAAATTGTTTCTGTCAAATCTTCGGCGTTGATTCAGTGCAGTTTTAACATGAGGATATCATCCAGTGATACGCGTATGTTTTGCAGCTTAGAATCACATCAAAATCTTTATCAGAGATCCTGTTGGTGAAGTAGACACACAGACAATTCCTGGGGACCGGCTTCAGGCTGTTAACGTTTCAACAGAGGTTACTGAAACTAACATATGCATCTGTTTTTTTTCTGCTATTCCTGTATATCGAACGAGGTGGCGCAGTAGTTAGCACACGGGACTCGCATTCGGGAGGACGACGGTTCAAACCAGAGTTCGGCCATCCTGATTTAGGTTTCCCGTGATTTCCCTAAATAGCTTCAGGCAAATGCCGAGATGGTTCCTTTGTAAGGGCACGGCCGACTTCCTTCGCTATCCTTCCCTAATCCGATGGGATCGATGCCCTCATTGTTTGGTCGGTTCTTTGTTGCCAGCTATAAACTAATTCTCTCCACGCCTCTTAGCCCAAGAGACTGATGCGGGATCTGCCACTGAGAAGAAATGCGTTAATCATGGCTTTCAAACGCTGCTCTCTCATATTATTACAAATATTAATACAGTGCTGACGCTCCATTCGTGACTGGAAAAAGAAGAAACCCGAACACGCTGCAACAACTAGAACTGCTTAGCGCGTACCTTAGTGTGATTCTTGAAACCTGAATAGACATAGCAGATCCTTAAAAAACAACCTTCATGCTAAATGCACTTCTAGGTGCAGTTTTAGACCCTCCCGTCTCAAGGCCTTGAGCAAGGCCTCAAATCTGCCGGAGAGGAATATTTACCTCCTGTGAACGGACTGTCGAGAACGAGACGTGCCAGGCCAGTGACTTTCGCGGTGAAGGCAATGGGCAGGACCAATGGAGCGAGGTCACCGCGGCCCTCAGAAAAACGTCCTTTAGTTTCATTTTTTGTTTTTACGATCAGAACGGATTCTCGGTGGGTTGTCTGAGACGCCACTTGAAAGTACTTCTGCTGATAGCTGTTTCATGAGCACTTCGCAGACCACCCAGGAGTTGCTTCAGTGGCCTTTTTTTCGCCGTCTCATACGCATGGAGGTTTGTCACTGTTGCGATCGTTCGCTCGATTGAACACTTGCGAATAAAGTTTTCTTTTAATCTATTTGGTCTTCAGTGTCGGTACTCTAGTCAAATAGGCTTCAGCAACTACACCATTCAGCCATCAACAGTTAAAAGCAAACGGTTAAAAAGAAAATAACCTAAGTGTACATATTACCTAAAATTGCGAATGAAAGTTAACCCAACATTATCGTTGAAGGTTGCATCTAGCGATTATTGTCGCCTCCTTCAGACATAAGGCACACTCCTGTAAATTAGCAGTAATCTCTAGGATATTTTTCTGTATAAAAGATCGAGAGTTCACTTTCCTAATAGCCGCATACATTTATTTTTCGGTAAGGCCAATTTTCCCGTATCAAAGACAGTTTATTCGTTAACCTATTAACGGCACATTCACCATTTTCCAACTTAAAATTGAATATCTGTAAGTACATCTCTACTCCGCAAGCTACTGTAGATTGTAAGGCAGACGATACTCGTAACAATATTAACGTCTTCCTGTTGTATTTAGTTTGTGCAGTGAGTGAAGAAACAATTCCTCTAGGAGTATATAGTCTTTACTTTCTCTTACTTTTATCTCACTATCCATACGTGAGTTGCAGCATAACGGTGGCACAGTCCTCTTCAAATATTGATTTTCTAGATTTACCAAATAATTTCGAAAGCAAAACGTGTCTTTCTTACTAAAAAAAGTTTCGCAGAAGCTTGTTACAGAAACCAGTAGTTTCAAGTCACCCACAGCCAAGGTATTTTGAAACTGCACCATATGCGTCGTGTTGTAATATCTTCTTTCGAATCACGAGATAACTGTCTTCACTAAAAATTTTCCTGCTGCAGCAAACTTTCAATTTCAGTTCAGATCCACTACCAGCATGTACCCTCACAAGCTCGCTGTGAAGCTCGGGTGTAGTCGTCGAACACACTGCCTCTGAAATACGCTCCAGACGGTCTTTATTACTCTAGAGTTTATAAACTGACTGATAAATTCGGCAAGAGCATGCAGACGGTATGAGAACACGTTCTCGCTAGACGTTGCACAGAACAGTCAACATTCAGCGTGATAAAACACGTTCAGCACGGCTGCGATCAGACGTGAATGCCGCCGGGAATCACCTCAGGCGGCTCCTACACCACGGGTTCTGTTCAGCTGTCAGCAGTAAAGCGCCGCGTATGGATAAGCTCTCTGAATATGTGAAAGAATGAACGCTATATAATTTTTTCAAGCTACCACTGTTCTGCATTTTAGTGCGCTTTTCTAAAGACAACTGCAGGATGGTTACTGTCTGGCGCAGAATAACGCGTTTATTTCACCAAACATGTGCCAGAAATGGCATATCACTTCTCTGCTAACCATTATCCAAAGTTTTCCGCTATATCGTTGTCGTCCGAGGTTAATACTGCGCCGGGTGGAGGCAACTATTTTTAAATCCCGTTGTTTAGTAAACATTCGTAACCGAAATTAAGTTGACAAGGGCAGAATATGTGGCTGTACTCCATTCCAGATTTTCAAGTTGTGTGTCGGATCTTCACATTTAAAACGAAACTGTTTGTTGTGGTTTTCAGTCTGAAGACTGTTTCGATGTAGCTCTCCACACTTTCCTGTGCAAGACCGCATATCTACGCAACGTATAGTCATTAGAACCTGATTAGATCATTCAAGTGTTGGTCTCGCTGCACAATTTTTATCCTCCTCACGCGTCTCCATTTCCAAATTAGCTGTTCCTTGACGCATCAGGATGCGTCCTATCCAGAGATCCCTACTTTTAAGAAGGCTGTACCATAAATGTCTTTTCTTCCCAGTTCGACTCAGTACCTTCTGTAAAATCAAATTTCAAATCTTCGGTTATCGTGTTGTCTGAACTTCTTATCGTCATCGTTTCACTTCTGTATAAGGCTAAACTCCAAATAAACTTTCAGGAAAGACGGATGTAATAAAGACCAAAGACACACGGCAGATGAGAGATTGTGAGAAGACCATAGGTTATGTGACGCGATAAACTTCATACGTGATTTAACGAGGGTGTGCTGAAAAGTAATGCCGCCGAATTTTTTATGTGAAAACTCTTGCAGCTTTTTAAATAAAGCTAACACTATTAACATTCTACATCTTTATTCTTCTTGTCTCCACATTTACAGCCCTGTACCGCTAGATGGCTCCGAACTGTAGCGCGTAACATGGCAGTGTGTGACGTAACGACGCCCGCACGCGATGAACACCGCGCTGTAATCGAGTTTCGAATTCGGACAGAAAAGTCTCGACTTGGTCCCATCCGATTTTCATCTCTTAAAGAATGCCTTCGAGGACTTCACTTTGACAGTGATGCAGAGGTGCAAACAGAGGTGAGGCTGTGGCTCAATCATTCCGCAGTGGCGCCAAGAGAGCCCTACCATTGCCGGTGCATCACTACCCGGCAATAAGCATACTTTGGTGTACAAGTTCAGCAAAGAAGATGACAGCCTACTGAGCCTGGCAATACTTCTTACAAGAAAAGATGTACACAAATCTGTGGGGTACACCGACTTGCAACCCTACGTTAAAACGCGAGATGAGCACAGCAAATTCCACAGGAGTACTGTTTTAAAACTTATCCACGAAGGCTCCGAGAACAGGATCGGTCAAGGCATTTGTCGGATCACAACAACTATTGAAATGAAATGATCGGATGGCATTGCTGGCCGGTCGGCCCCTTTCGGGAGAGTTCGGCCGCAGTACAGCATGTCCTTTTTAGTTGCCACTCCGGCGACTTGCGAGTCAATGATGATGAAAATGATGATGACACACAACACCCGGTCCCCTGCCGGGAATCGAACCCGGGCCCCCTGCGTGATAGGCGGTAGCGCTACCGCTACGCTACGGAGGCGGACACAACGAATAGATTAGTACGGAACGATTTTGATTGCCACAAGGAAATGATAATCGACGCCTAGAGTAAGGCGTGAATTAAGTAACTGAAATGAAACGAGAGGGAAATGGAAGAAGGCTGTGTGCCATGTTATGAGGCAACAAGAAAGAGGATCTCATCAAAAAGGAACTCGTTATCTAGTATCAGTCGTTCCTTATTAAATATGCTACTCTAGAACAAAACCAGCGTGGAATTTTACAAACTTTGCTCAAAGACTGACAAGTACTTGTCTTAGGAGACAGGAAACGAAATGCAAGACTGGATAACTTTGACTGCACTGATAATATCTTTTATACCAAATGCTTATGCACGTTTCTTATACATCTCATTCGCCATTATAATCAGTCTACTGGACATTTGACGCTAATGCAGAACTTTCTGCCACTGAATTATAGCCGGTAGCAGGAATTTTGTTTTGAAGTCTCACTACGGCTAGTTACTTTTGTTGTGAGATTATCCAATTCAGAGGAACATTTGAGAGGCGTCCGACGCGAGCTACTTTAGGTTGTTTATCACTCATGCACCTGCCCTTTGACTGTTTGAGTTGGCGAGGCACCTTGGGAACATTAGTCTCCGTCAAGGAAATCACTTTCAGTCTTGTAGGGATGACTGTCCCGCTCACCAATGACTGCCTGTGAATTGCGAATTGTCTCGCACTACAGTACTTCGAATATACTTGACGATATCTAAACGCTGTCACACACGTCGCTTTAAACTATATACTTTACTGACATACGAGGGAAACGCAATAGAAACTGAATATTATACAAGGTATCTCAGATAGTACGCCACAACTTCAATATGTTGTAGCACCCAAAGTAATTGAGATTTTCACATCATGTTTTGCTTGTGTGGGAGATAAACTCACAATGCTTTCGTTGTATGTGTTCCAAGTCGTCGTGAGAGGAGCATAATGACTATGGTTCAAGAAAAGGCTCGGTGTGTGAAATGATTTATTCAGGCCGAATCGGACACTCAGGTTCAAAGGAACTTTCAAACTCGGTATGTGTAGGAATCAACGACCCTTGCACGTATGTCAAGGACAGCGTCTACCAAACGCCTATCAATCTCATGAGTGAATCAAAGAACCTAATAGTTGCTGCCATTGCCGCGAGGGATTAGCCGAGCGGTCTCGGGTGCTGCCGTCATGGACTGTGCGGCTGGTTCCGGCGGAGGTTCGAGTATTCCCTCGGGCATGGATGTGTTTGTGTTTGTCCTTAGCATAATTTAGGTTAAGTAAGATTTCACACACATTTGAACACTTTGTTGCTGCCATTGCCACAGTTGATGCGAATATGTTGCGTTGAGTGTGGATAGGGCTGCAATACAGAATGGATGTTGTTCTTGCCACCAAAGGAGCACGAAGTTGACCTGAATTGCATAAAAACTTTTTGACATAAGAGTCACATTAGCCAAAAGTGGTGACAATATCCTAATTAGTTTGGATGCTATTACACATTAAAGTTGTACCATATCTTTTGACACACCCTGTATTTTCAGCGATAATCTGTGGATACGTTTTTCGCCAATTTTTGCGTCAGTTTCGCTGGAGCAGTTTTAACGGAAGGCTTATAGACAGAGGCTGTGAGAGTTTGCTTCAGTCCGAGATGTGTGGAACGAACATTTTGTTTTCCTTCGGGCTACTCTCACACGGATCCACCACCATACAGAACACCTGAGAGCCACGAGTTCACCGAGAGGCTAAACAGCAGCCTCGGTGTAATCATTGGTACATTGTAGCTCTCACTGCAGGGGAGGTAAAGAACAAATGGACACGCATCCCCGCACAATGCGTCATAAATGCGACCCAGGGGTGATTTATCTTATTGTCTGGCAGCTAACGAACTGCTAGCTAGCGCAGCGTGTATCAGCGCAATTTATCGTACCAGTCCTGCCCTTCCTGTACACGTTCCAATTCGAGGGGTTGACATAGTGCTGGCGAGTTAACACCGAAGAGAAGCGAGCAATTAGATGCCTAATCTCGAAACGCGATTGTTAGAGTCTAGAAGAAAAATTTCGAAAGAAAAAGTAGTACTCCGGCAGACGAGTAACGCAGCAGAAAAATGTCTGACGCATAATTTTCTGGTCTAAAGGAAGAGCGCCGTGATTTGTATCGAAACAAGGCTCACAAGGCATACAACCTACGAGCCACCGATATTTCAGTTCTATCGGCGACTATAATACATACTTAGACGTAGAAAACGCTGCACCAGTACAATGTGCGTTTTCAGGAAATCGATGTTCAAAAATTTTACGAACCTATTTAATACCAACCGAGTGTGTCAGCAATCGGCTAAGGTGATAGCCTAGGAGTCTCTCCGAACTGCCTTCGACTCCCGTCGTACTTTTTTTCGTAACTTTTTCGAAACACTTGTATCGCTACAATGAATCACGTTCCTTGGGAAGAGTAACGACAACAACAATAATAATAATACGAGGAGGAGTCAAATGAAATATTTTTTAAATATTATTTATTGTGCACAAGTGGTACAAAGCTGTATTACTTTTCAACATAATCTCCCCCACGCTCAATGCAAGTCCTCTAGCGCTTAAAAAAGTGCATAAATTCCTTTAGAAAAAAATTCTTTTGGTACTCCGCGCAACCACTCATGCACCGTGTGGCGTACCTCTTCATCAGAACGGAACTTCTTTCTTCCCATCTTTGAGTGGTCCAAACATATGGAAATCACATGGGGGCAAGGTCTGGCGAGTATGGTGGATGAGGAAGACCCTCAAAGTGCAGGTTTGTGATTGTTGAAACTGTTGTACGGACAGTGTGGGGCCTTGAATTGTTATATTGCAAAAGGACACCTGCTGACAGCAATCCACGTCGCTTTGATTTGATTGCAGGCCGCAGATGATTTTTTAGGAGATCTGTGTATGATGCACTGGTGACAGTGGTCCCTCTAGGCATGTATTGCTCCAAAATGACGCCTTTTTCGTCCCAAAAAGAGTCAGCATAACCTTCCCTGCTGGTGGTTCTGTTCGAAACTTCTTTGGTTTTGGTGATGAGGAATGGCGCTTCAACTGCTGCAATGTTCTGTGGAGTCACAACTCGTTGTGCCTGACCTGGACGAGAAGCATCTTCGACTGAAGTCTCACCATTTGCGAACTTCCTAAACCATTCGTAGACTTGCTGCTGTGACAAACATGCATCACCGTACTGAACCTTTATTCGTCGATGAATTTCAATAGGTTTCACACCTTAACTACGCAAAAACCGAATAACAGAACGCTGTTCAAGTCGCAAGTGGGGCGGCCATCTTTATACTGATACTGCGACTGTATGTGTGCATCTGCACTATGCTGTCACCTACAGGCCATTCTGCACGCTGTTTGTAGCACGCTTACCAACTTTCAGGATAACAGCGCGAAATTTCGATTTGTTATTATAAATTTAATGTTTTCATTTGACTCACCCTCGTAATAATAATAATATTAATAATAATAATAACAGAGATTGTTCGTGTTGAGATTTAGTAAGTGGTATAATATGGATTTGTGATGAAGCGGCCATTTATTTATTTATTGATACATCCATGTGTACATTAAAAAGTTATCGCAGTGAAGTCATTATACTTATTATTCTTTGTCGTCATTAGTAGGCCGACAGCATCTGCAGTGAAAATGTTCAAATGTGTGTGAATTCCTAGGGGACCAAACTGCTGAGGTCATCGGTCCACAGACTTACACACTACTTAAACTAACTTACGCTAAGAACAACACACACGCCCATGCTCAAGGAAGGATTCGAACCTCTGGCGGGAGGGGCCGCGCAATCCATGACATGGCGCCCTAAACCGCACGGCCACCCCGCGCGGCATCTGCGGTGATATGTATAAGGGGCAATCTAAGGAAAACGAGACAGACAGAGAAAAAGAAAGTAAACTGTTTATAATTTCAAAAATAACTGCCATAACTTAACACATTTATCCCACCGTGACACAAGATAGTCAACGCCTCCATGGAAAAATGTTTGCAGTTGCTTACGGAACCATGATTGAACCCAGGCGTGTACCCCATCATACAAAGCAAATCGATGCCACGAAAGTCTTTCTTCATGACTCCAAAAATATGGAAGTCGTATGGGGAGAGAGCGGGACTGTATGGAGTATGTGTCTGGGCTTCCCAGCGCAACTTCTACGGTGTACCCCAGTGGTCCTGCCCACAGGTGGCCCTTACATATCCTCCGTGCAGTGCATATCTCTCCACATGCAGTTTCCATATTTTTGGAGCCCTGAAGAAAGACATTCGTGGAGTCGATTTACTTCGGATGACGAGGTGCACCCCTATGTACAGCCATGGTCCAGCAGCCAACCGCAAACCTTTTCCCAAAAAGGTACTGACCGTCTTGTCTCACAGTCGGACGTATGTCGGATGTATCAACAGTTATGGCAATATAACTTCTGAAATAATAAACATTTTGTCGCTTATTGTACTCACATGTGTCTCGTTTACATTTGACTGCCCTTTACGTCGTACAAGACTTCCGCCAAGCACAGCTACTGAATGCCACGACACATGCACAATTGATTTTTAATAACGATAGCGTATAACGCATCTCATTAACATTTAAGACGAATGACTCTTCAAAAATAATTTTTGACGCAACTATGCGTATTTCAACACATTTAAACACTGGAGCCGTCGACTGATGTAGTAGCAAAGAGTAGTGAATACTGCAGTGTACACGGAATGATTTGTCTCTCTGGCCCTGCAACACGGTAGGCGCATTCCAAAATCGTTTCAGAACTTTTTTTTTTTTACTTTGCTACAAAATTGTACATAACACGGCTGAGATTCCATATCATAACTCGCCAGGAATGTACTATTATGATTATTACTGATGATGGCGCGCTCTTGCATAAAGTATGCCGAAGGTGAAACAGTCTCCTATTCAGATTTCCGAGCGGGGCTACTGAAGAGGACGCCGTCATAAAAAAAAAAAAACTGGCGTTCTAAGGATCGGAGGGTGTGGAATGTTTGATCACTTAATCGGGTAAGTATATTAGACAATTTAAAAAGGGAAATGTATAGAATGAAGTTCGATATAATGGAAATTAGCGAACTGCAGTGCCAGGGAGAAGATATGTACACATCAAATGAGTAGAGGATTACAAACACGAAAAGAAATAAGAGTTATTCTGGAGTGCCTTCTAATAATGAATAAGAAAACAGGCACGCGGGTAAGCTACGAGTATTATGAACGGTATAATGAACGCGTTATCGTAGTAAAGATAGACAAGGCGCCAAGACCCACCACAATAGTACAAGTTTTTATGCCAACCAGCATCGCAAAATAAGAATAGATTGAATGTATGATGAGGTAAACTGAATTATTCAGATAGTCAAAGGAGAGAAAATTTACTTGTGATGGGTGACTGGAATTCGGTAGCGGGAAAAGGAACAGAAGGAAAAATAGTAAAGAACATGGACGCAAGGAAAGGAGTGAAAGAGGGACCCGTATGATACAAGTTTTTTACGGAGCATAATTTAATCTAAGTTAAAATTTGGTTTAAGAACCATGGAAGAAGGTTGTGTACGTGGAAGAGACACAGGGACACCAAAGGTTCAGACTGATTATATAATATACGACAGAGATTTCGGAGCCAGATTTAAACTGTAAGACATTTCCCTAGGCACATAAGGACTCTGACCACAATTTATTGATTATGAATTTTAGATTAAAACTGAAGAAATTGCACTGGGATCTGGAATAAGTTGAAATAGCCAGAGCTTTTTGAGAGTTTCAGACGGAGCATAGGACAACGATTCACCGAAACTGGGGAAACTAAAGCAGTGAAAGATGAATGTGTAGCTATGACTGCTGAAGTACTGAAGGCAGCAAACGGTGTAGTAGAAATCCTTGATAACAAAAGGATACAGAATGTAACTGACAAATAGAGAAAATACAAAAACGCTGCAAATAAAGTAGGCGAAAAGGAGTAAAGACGTATAAAAAGGCTTGTTAGGGAGGGCGAAATAGCTCAGCAGGAATGGCTCGAACGCAAATGCAAGGCTGTAGAAGCACGAATAACGAGAGGAGAGATAGACACCGCCTATAGGAAAATTAAAGAGACCTTTAGTGAAAAGAGAAGCATCTGTATGGATATCAAGGGCTCAGATGGCAAGCCCAGTACTAAGAAGAGGAGAGACAGCTGAAAGGTGGAAGTGATGACATCGAAAAAGTACACAGAAGGGCAGCTCGTTTTGTATTATCGCGAAATAGGGGAGATAGTGTCACAGACATGATACGTGAATTGCAGTGGCAATCATTAAAACAAAGACGTTTTTCGTTGCGACGGGATCTTCTCATGAAATTTCAATCACCAGTTTTCTCCGACGACTGCGAAAACATTTTGTTGGCACCCACCTACATAGGGAGAAATGACCATCACGATAAAATAAGAGAAATCAGGGCTCGCACAGAAAAATTCAAATGCTCGTTTTTCCCGCGTGCCGTTCGGGAGTGGAAAGGTAGAGAGACAGCTTGAAGGTGGTTCATTGAACCCTCTGCCAGGCATTTTATTGTGAATAGCAGAGTAATCACGTAGATGTAGATACAAAGAGCTATCCAAGAGAAATGAACATCAGGACGATGTTATAAAAAGAGAAGAGGAATCAGATGGAGATGGGATGGGAAACGATACTACGAACAGAATTGGACAGAACAGGGAAACACGTAAGTCATGCTAAGGCCCCTGTAGTAGAAACATTCCCTCAGATTTACTGAGGTTCTTGGAAGAATTACTGAGGAGCTTGGGTGAGCCAGACATTACAAAACTGTTCCACTTGATGTGCAAGCTTATGAGACAGGTGATATGCCCTCAAAGGGCAAGAAGAACGGAACAATTCCAGTTCCAAAAAAGTAAGATGCCAACACATGTGAATATTACCGAACTATCAGTCTAATAAGCCATAGCTGCAACACATTAATACGATTAGTTTACTGAAGAACGGAAAAACTGGTAGAAGGTGACATTTCAGAAGATCTGTTAAGAGTTCTGGAGAATTGTAGGAACACGTGAGGCGACACTGATCCTACGACTTACCTTTGAGGACAGACTGTAGAAAGGCTACGTTAGTAGTAGTTGTAAATTTTGAATAAACAAACGTGATAGGAGTTACGAACAACACTAGAAATGTTGATGGAAAATGTGAGGCCCTGAAAAATAATATTCTACGAGCAGCAAATGGAGTAGTCGGGAGACAAAATGCAAAGCATCAAGAAGAATAGCTTACAGAAAGCATAATAACAAAAATACATTTCAGATTTAAGCTCAAATAAGTTGCCGCACGGTCTAAGGCGTCTTGTTACGGGGTGCGCGCGGCATGCGGCATCCCCCCACCCCCCGAACCACCTTCCCGTCGGGGGTTCGAGCCCTTCCTCGGGCATGTGTATGTGTGTTGTATTTAGCGCAAGATAGTTTAAGTAGTGTGTAAGCTTAGGGACCGATGACCTCAGCGGTTTGGCCTCATAAGATCTTACCGCAAATTTCCAATTTTTGCCAAAACAACGTTGACCAACGACAATGGCAATATTGAGCGTTGAGCAACGAAATCAGCCGAGAGTCAAGAACATTTGTAGGATGAATACAAAGACGCGAACGAAATGATCAAGGGATGGAAACGGGACTGTGCCTATAAATCAGTTAAACAGTTCTGTGGAAACTTACGAATGAAATCAATGGAGCCTAAAAGAGGAATGGTATTATATAAGCAAAAGAAGTAGCAGAAAAATGGAAACTATTTGAAAAGAAATATGCAGGAAATAATGAAGATCAGGAATTGGGGAACGCTGAAAAAGTCGATCCGGAAGACTAGGGAACCATATCTTGCAGTCAGCCAGCTGAAATCTGAGAAAGCCACTCGAGTTGATGATATACCGGCAGAATTCATAGGCCTAATACCTACATGATGAACATCCAATAGACTTTAATGGCTGTGTTAAAACGCCAAGACCATCTACTTTTGTTCTCTTTATGATATACGAGTAATCTTCGTAATGGTCACATGGCTTATTTCGGATCTTGACTGACACTTTTAGCCGGCCGAAGTGGCCGTGCGGTTAAAGGCGCTGCAGTCTGGAACCGCAAGACCGCTACGGTCGCAGGTTCGAATCCTGCCTCGGGCATGGATGTTTGTGATGTCCTTAGGTTAGTTAGGTTTAACTAGTTCTAAGTTCTAGGGGACTAATGACCTCAGCTGTTGAGTCCCATAGTGCTCAGAGCCATTTGAACCATTTTTTTGACTGACACTTTCGTATCGAACCTATAGGCTCTAACACACTTGCGCACGAACTGAACACTATTGAAGTTTAAGAGTCGTACTAAAGATCATCTAATGAGGCTGACAAGGAGTTCTCGAGTGCAAATAGACGGTGGTTCGTAAGGAGCGTTTCCGGTGGTCGAGAATTCTCGGGGTGCGGGTAACCCGTGACTGATGAGCAGGTAGTTTACAAGATTACTGGCCGCAAATTATCACAGATTTTTTAAACACTCGCCTACTTTGAACAGGGTAAAGGTGACGTATAGAGAACAATAAGAACGTCCTAGGTGGGGAAAGGGACCAGCAGGTTTTTCTTGGCTGACAGATCTGCTGGACTATTACTTGTTACTCATATTCACAATCATAATGTAGGTATTTCGGGACACGTTAACTCTTCTGTTACGGAAGCAAGAAAAACATCCCAACCGCAACAATTATTCAAGGGGTATGTAGAATTTCATTGATAGAGACGTTATGTAGTTCCATTTTGGTCACAACAGAGTCTAGAGACAAGTACTACTTTTCAAACGCCATGACCAAATTACGATGATTACTTCGAGAACATGGGCAGTATTTTTGCAAATTTATTTTCCTGGCTGTCGTTTTGGTACACATTTTATATTGAATCCGTCAAAGGTGCGATTTTTCTTCTGTGATAATACAGATGCAAGCGACCACCCAGTCCACTGGGGCAACTATGGGTCAATTAGTTAACATGGCTTTTCTTACTTCTTGAACAAGAATACACAAAAAAGTTATATATGTATAATAATATCCATTACATAAATAATAAAATAACTAGAAAGAAACAGTTCAAATAATCGGAAATAACAGAAAGAAACACTTTTAAGAATAAAATAGTCACGAGAGGGGAAATAAGAACTGGGAAACTACATGGATACGATAAAGCAAGATACAACATGGAGAGAAAGTGAAGGAGTACTGCAAAAATAAGAGACAACAATGAAAGATGAGGAACTGAAGTTGTTACGTGATCTCAGTTGATCAATACAAAGGGTATAATTTGAATACAACGAATCTGTCTGAAGGAAGGGAGGAAATAAGGAAGATCAGAGTATGTCGTTTCATCGATGACGAGATTGTTAGAGACGGAACACGAAGCTCAGATTAGAAAGAATGTAGAAGGGAATTGGTGGCGTGTCTTTTTTTTCAAAGAAACCTTCCCGTCTTTTACTTTAAACCATTTAGGGAAACCACGGAAATAAATTTGGTATAAGACTCTATAAAATACTCCGTCATTCCCATACGGAAACAAAAAGCCCGAAGCTACCCTGAATACTGCAGTCTTCAAATAACAATGCAATTTTCTTTCATAAACTTCTGTCTTGCAGCAGAAAAACTAATCAGTCAAAACATTCGTTAAAGATATAATGAAATAATTGTACTACATTCCGACTCATGTTCCTGGTTATTCGCCATATAGGATGCTTACAAAAAGAGTTCAGGTACACAAGTTGGAGTCTTGCAGATATCACAGATGATACATATAATCCCAATATCTACATTAACAGTCCAACAGAATAGGATACGTTCAGGTCTATGCCAGAATAGATCCTTCAAGCCCTCGATTCACCATTCGGAAAAAGTTTGCAGGAAATAATTTACCGTTTTAGGCGTACCTATGTAAGCTGCGACAAGGTCATTGTCGGTAGAGAGAACCTATGGATACTGTAAGTTTGCCAAGTTAACCCAAAAATTTAAAGAAAAATGTAAAAATAATGAAGACATTTTACTTGTACTAAGAAAGTCCCGAATATTTACAACACAAGAAAAGTGTACGGTACATGTTACTTTAAGACGCTTAGGCCTGATTATCAAGAAGTTTGTATAAAGCACAGTTATACTTCTCATGGAAGAATTGCCGCTACTGCATATTAAATGAGGTTAATTGAATAATCAACATTCCAGTGTTGAGAAGAACGTCTTAACCACACTTGAGAATATATATGTAGAAGCATTTCTTATTAAGTTTGTTAAGACTCTTGCATACAAACATATACAAATAATTGTAATAGATCGTCTTAATGTAAAGTAGAGGTAGTTTCTTGCACGATCCATGTCTAGCTTTGAATACGATGTCATTAAATACGTGAAAATTGCTTTTCTTTGATATAAAACAATCGCCAGAGCGTACCGAAACCTCAGTAGAGTTTTTGACTCCTCGCACCAGCGTCCTGTTAGTGTTGGACCCGTCTTGAGACATGAAGCAACAGTGATACTCCAGTTTTTATCTCAGACCTGACGATGAGAAGAATACAAAAATCGCATAATAAATTTGCAAATCTAGTATTTTCATCTCTATTACATAATTTGTAGTCGAGACAGTTACCTGGGATTTATTAAAGCAGAATCTTTCATTTGCGTATCTCCATTTAACGCAGCCTTTCCTCATACAGTTTTATCATAGAATGTTGATGTAGTATTACACGCATTAACAATTTGTGGTCGTGCTCTTTTTTCAAAGACAACCTATTGTGATACACGGAATTTCGCCAGTGAACACGCAACAAAGGTTACGTTGTCTCACTGAGACCAACACAATGAGTGTCTCACAGAGAACAACACAATGAGTATGATCGTCATGGTTGCGACAGTAGAACGAAAGCCAAATAAAAACTCCAGCCTTGAGAAAATACGCAAAAACAGAGCCAATTGCTTCATGTTCGTAGCTGTGTCACGAGTGTTGTGTTTGTCTCTCTTTTTACTTCGTCAAAACTTACCGCATTTTTGCCCACGTCAACATCCCAAATGTTCCACACCAACTGCTAACACGCTCACTATGGAAGCCACTTAACTGCCGTTGCTCTTTTCCGAACTCACCTTCGGCTTCACTAAAATAATATCCTACGCACTGAAGGGGCGTACCTTGTGCGTAGCAAGAAAACACAGTACTCTGTTTACTGTTACGTTTTGCAGTTTTTTATAACAAGCAAACGAGCGCATCACATATCTAAAAATGAACATATCAATCAACGTGAAAGAACAAGTTCTATTTTCTTTCTCATGCACGAGACATGCTGTAGAATGACCTACTTTGGTATCAAAAGTCCCTTTTTTTTCCTGATGATACGACACGGGAAGGATTTGTATCATTACTCAGATCTGGATATGTAAGCGTTGCTCCCTCTTATCGAGTGTGACAGAACCTTTTGCCGCTGATAAACTAACCAGCTTGAATGTGTTTTTAAGAGATTTGCCGTACTAAGTTTGCATAAACAAATACCACTCCCAAGCATTCTTTCATTAAAAGATAGCGTACTCGGTACACAGCCATGATGATCTGAACGGTGACAGGATTTGTATCAGGCTCTTCCACTTCAAGCTTAGTCATTTTATCATGTTACTGTTGTGGTCTTCGGTTCAAAAACTAGTTTGATGCAATTCTCCACGCTAGCCTCTTCATCCTTGCATAAATTCTGCAGGTCATACGGATTGACCCCGCTTACTGTAATCAACCCTTGGTTCCCTCTACCATTTTCAACCCCTCCCCCCTCCATACACACACACACACACACACACACACACACACACACACACACACACACGTCAAACTGTATCATAAATTTCTCTATAATTTGATTTATCATCTTCCCGCTACTGTCAGTCTGTATTTTATATCCTTCGGATATTACCACCTTTTTTCCAAAACAGCAACACATCCACTACATTTAGTATCTTTTTTCCTAATTTTATTCTCTCAGCATCGTTTGATTTAATTAGACCACATTCCCCTTCTTTCACTTGTGTCGATTTTCATATTATAAATTATATTCAAGGAGCCATCCTTTCCGTTCAACTGATCTTTGTCGTCTCTGACAATGTTTTCGTAAAATCTCAAAATTTTAGTTTCTTCTCCCTGAATTTTGATTCTCTTTCCAAATTTCTCCTCGATTTCCTCTACTGCTTACTCAGTGCACACACTGATAACATAGGGGATTTGTTACAACCCTGTCTCACTTTGCTGTAAACCACTTGTTTCCGTTTATACCTTTCGACTCTCATAAATGTTGTTTGATTTCTATACAAGTTGTAGGTAACTATTTCCTGCCTATATTTTATCCCAATTACCTTCAGAATTGCAAGGAGTGTATTCTGGTCAGCAAAGCCTCTAAGTCTACGAGCGCTATAAGCTTTCTCCAGTCTATCTTGAAGATAAGTCCTGTTCTTACTTTGCTAGGGAACCCAAATCTTCCCTGAGGGTGTCTCCTTTTTCGCTGTTCTGTAAATAATTCACGACAGTATCTTGATCAAATGACTTATCTGTCTGATGGTTCGGTAGAATTTACACTTGCCAGCTTTCTTTGGTGCTGGAAGTATTACATTCGTCTTGTAGTCTGAGGATATTTCGCCTTTCTCGTGAATCTTTCATACCAGGTGGAATAGTTCTGTCATGGTTCGTTTACCCAATGATCCCAGTAATTCTGAGCTTCGTTTTTTTTCAGCTACTCTTCCTGTTACTAGCCCACACTGAGTCTCACCTCCTCTTTTTTCTTTCTTTCCTTTTAATTCAGTAACTGTCAGTTTCGTATTTAGGTGAATATTTATGAACCTCTATTACATTTTCGAACGAAAAATTTGGCACCACTGTTTCATTGCAGTCGCATACAGTTTTCTACAGTGTTGAACTCTGAAAAGATGTTTCATTTTATTTATTGATCCTTTTATCAACGATGATCAGTGCCATTTGACTACGATCATGGGAGCCATGTCGTGGAAGCGGATGCAAGTTTTACTTTAATTTCATTTTGGTATCCTGTTTGACTGATAACGATATTTTTCAGAGCTTGCTGTTTTACTGGAATTCTCTTCTGGAAAAGTACTTAGTAATTCTTACTACGCACAGCGGACAATTCGCAATATACTGAGTGACTGGCCCTCTGCCCGCTTTCTGGAGAGGTCAGCAGTAAGCACTGTAAACGGCAATGTTTTGTCACCTATTTCTCCTTAGGCTCTTTCATACTCCGGCCATCTTCCGTGTTTACCTTCAGTAGAAACTCGCACTTAACTGATCACGTCTTTCTTGTAGTTTTTGCTTACGTATAACTTGTTTATTGTTACTTTAACCAGTTGATGCACAGACCTTCGTCAATATCAGCATTATTTTCTTATTTTAATCTTTTTATCTGTCACAACACCTTACTTTATACAGAAACCGGAAGTTCTCCTTCTCTAAAATACCCATTTTTGATTCAGTATTTTGATGGCTGCTTGACTTGACATAAACCGATTACAGATTGCGATGTTCTTTGAATTAAGTTGGCTTTCTCAGTACTTGTTCGGAGAAAGAAAAAGCTTGCTATGATAAGGCAAGGAAAAGAGTAGAGAGCAATGAAGTTCCACGATCGTTGTTCAGAATTCTGGAAAGAATCACAGTCTCACCGAACAGAGAGCTGCAGCTAGGTCTGTAAAGCATGTGGCAGATATGAAGGGGAGAAGTAGTTCTAGAGATCACGATAATCTTACAACCATAATGACGATTATTGTCGGTTCTTGTTTACTCAGGTGTTTTTCGTTAATACTTAGCGTCTACGAATGGCGTTTATCTGACCATTTGGCACAAGTTTTTCTTTCTTCCTCTCCGAAAGACCCAAATAAACCTTTTCTCAATGATGTTCCGGTTTAGTGTGTCTTTAGATGATTTGACTGATTTCCACTGTCCGTTTTTGACGTTTGTATGCGACACTATTCTTGTTTTCGGTTTCAAGCTAAAAATGTAGAAAATACGTTTGATCTATTTAAAGCCATTAATTCTTCTTATATGACAACAAAATCGAACTCTGCGCTTGCACATTGTGTCCGTAATTTTTTGTGTTTTGGTATATATTTCATACTTAGATATTTTCTTGTAGATCTAGTTTTCATAATTTGAACATATTATATTGTTTTAGCTCTCTATCTCTCTCTGTCCCTTTCTATCTATCTGCCTATCTTTCCTTTCTAATTCGCTCACAGACCACAAGACACCCACATGCATACACACACATTAGTTTTACGACAGTTTCAATGATGTATTTATATTTTTATGGAAGAGCAGTTTTTGCTGTAAACGTTTCTTGTGGTTTGGGAACCTTTTTCCATTTTTTTTATTTCAAGACTTCTTTATTCATCCTACTATCTGTAACCTATTCGCCCACATAAAGTGTGTCCGGGAAGTAAGGACGGATTTGAATTTCGCGCCATTTTGTCATTATATGACGGTTAGCAGCCGTGTTTTTTTTTTCGTATTTGTTATTTGCAAACCTTCCCATTAGTAGCCCCATAGCTTTTGTGTGGTTAGCACTGTTGTTTGATGTTTATTTTCGTCATGGAGCAGATGACAACTGTTCAACGTATCATAGTGGTAAAAGTTATTACAAAAACAGTGAAGGATCCACGGCAACCGTATTTGTATTGCTATGACACTCGGACGTAATGCTGCTCAAATCGACCGCTACGGTCGCAGGTTCGAATCCTGCTACGGGCATGGATGTGTGTGATGTCCTTAGGTTAGTTAGGTTTAAGTAGTTCTAAGTTCTAGGGGACTAAGCCGGCCGAAGTGGCCGTGCGGTTAAAGGCGCTGCTTTCTGGAACCGCAGGACCGCTACGGTCGCAGGTTCGAATCCTGCCTCGGGCATGGATGTTTGTGATGTCCTTAGGTTAGTTAGGTTTAACGAGTTCTAAGTTCTAGGGGACTAATGACCTCAGCAGTTGAGTCCCATAGTGCTCAGAGCCATTTGAACCATTTTTCTAGGGGACTGATGACCTCAGAAGTTAAGTCCCATAGTGCTCAGATCCATTTGAACCATTTTGCTCAAATCGAATCATCAGTTCGGAAGTTGATTCGGAAGTTTGAGACCACAAGTTTGTTTCAAACGTCGGAAATGGAAATGCCGTATGGCTAGGGCCTCCCTTCGAGTAGACCGTTCGCCTGGTGCAAGTCTTCGGAGTTGACGCGACTTCGGTGACTTGCGTGTCGATGGGGATGAAATGATGATGATAAGGACAACACAACACCCAGTCCCTGAGAGGAGAAAACCTCCAACCCGGCCGCGAATCGAACTCGAGCCGTTAGATATGATTTTCCTTCGCGCGGACCACTCAGCTACCAGGGGCAGACTTCCAAACATTAAGAAAACAGGACGACCGCCTTCTGTTCGAAATCATTGCTGTCGTGCCTGACAGTGTGACAGGAAATCGGTTCGCCGACGAGCTCAACAATCGAATTTATCACCAAATTCTCTGCTTGAAATCCTTTGAAAAGATCTGAAAATGCATGCTTACAAGATCTAACGTACACAAGAGTTGAAGACAGCAGATCATGGAAAGAGACATCGGTTTGCTTACAAGCTGTGATCGAGAACTTCAAAAAAGAATAATTTTCGCAGATGAGGCGCACTTCACCTCATCTGGTACATCAATAAGCAGAACTACAGTCCCTAGGGTAACGAAAATCCGCGAGTGACTGTGGAAGGTGAGAAGCATCCACAATGGACGATTGGGCAGTAGGAGTGCTTCAAAAATGGCTCTGAGCACTATGCGACTTAGTTTCTGAGGTCATCAGTCGCCTAGAACTTAGAACTACTTAAACCTAACTAACCTAAGGACATCACACACATCCATGCCCGAGGCAGGATTCGAACCTGCGACCGTAGCGGTCGCTCGGCTCCAGACTAGCGCCTAGAACCACACGGCCCAGTAGGAGTTATCGGCCCGCACTTTTTTGAAAATGATGAGAGAGCTACCATTACCGAATCATGCAGTCTGTTTTTTTCCTCTCTTATTGGCGAAAATGACGATTTTCGGCTGCAACAAGATGGTGCGACATGTCGCACATCCCGTGGAATGACTGCTCTGCTGAATGAAACGTTTCCTCAAAAAATCATCTCTTTGCATGACAACCAGGAAAGGCCTGCCAGATCATGCGATCTTACACCCTGTGACTTTTTTTTGTGGGGTTTTGTGAGATCAGAAGTGTACGTGTACAAACCACAAACAATAGATCACTTGAAGGATGAAATTAAAAGGGTTATTAACGGCATCCTACCAGATGTTTGTGAACGCTTCATCGAGAACTTCAATGAAAGCATTGCTCATTGCAGCGCAGCCTTTGGTTGTCTTTTAGAGGATATTATTTTTCATAGCTTAGTGGGAGAAGTTACTCAATGTCTGTCAAAAAAATTAAGTTTTCAATAAATTTTGTATGTTCTATAGCACTTTAATATTCGTCCCTACTTCCCGGATACCCTCTATTTAAAGCAACTTACGTTCATTACTGACTTCCGCATTCGTCGCTTGCTACTTTAACGATGGTCACTACCTCTCTTTGTTCATGCCATTGCTTTTATTATCTTTCTTCTGTGTTATAGGTAAAAGATACGATGATACTCGATCAACAAATCTAGGAAGAACTGTAAATAGAGATTTAACAATCCCATTGTGTACCAAACGGCAAAGAATGGTGGGAACTGGAAGAGGTGGAAAGCAGGTTGAATTTTTCAGAATATGTTAGTAATGTAGCTCTATATTGTGACAATATAGTTTATTCGTCCTACGATTAAAACACTACCTAGCCGGCAGCATACCATACCCACCTACGACGCTTGTCAAAAACTTAATGAATAACAGTACGTAGCACACTGCCTGGAAAGATGTAACCATCAACTGATGAAGTAGTCAAAGAGATTCTATGATCATTCTTGAGAGATGCTATTGCTTTGAAGCCCTCCTCCTTTTAAAATCATTAAATTAAGAAAATATAGACTAGAAACATGTAAAGCGACGTCTCTGGGTAAAGTAGCATTACGTCTTCTTCATTTTAATAAACACCATACAATGAGAATGATGTCTAGTAAGACGAGTGAGGGCAACACAGTTGACTTGGTGGTCAATCTCTGACGACGAGGAGTAAGTTCCTTCAGATTCTTTCCAATCAATGATTGTTTCCCTCCTTTTGTTTTCTGTTTGCAACACTTTCAGTATTTGTATTTCTGCACATGAGTGTACTGTTTGTTGCTTCGTTTAATGTAGAGCTCTGACGCCACTATTCGTTCTGATCAGTTTCTCCATCAGTGTCTGCTCGCCTTCCCCGCCATACTTCTGGTACATCATGCTAACGTGCTCCTCTGTCCTGGTCCTCTTTTTATTGTACACTTTCTAACCGTGAAGCGTTGTAGTCAAAGACAATTTGTCAATCAAAGACGTACTGCAGGTACGTGAGAGTACCAACATGAAATTCAACATCCAGAGGGCGCACCGCCGTAATTCACAGCGATACTGAATATTGAGACCCTGAACGCTACGCGGCTGTTGCACATCACACTTGCTCTAATAGATGAGTATACTGAACACATGTCGCTTTTTTTTTTACTCAGCAAGATCTGTATCCATTAACAGTGCATTTCTTGTTTCAAACAGTGCCAAAATATCTTATTGATACTTCATTTCATAGCTTTACCCAAAGACAACGGTTTTAGATATTAAAGAAACTTTTATTCGCCACGAATTAAGTATCGTATATTATAATCAGTAGCGCCCATCGCTTTAAAAACATTTCATTGATTTGCTCGTCTCGAGATACAGCCGTTTACATTGTATTTCAAAATGCTGTCTTCTTCCAAGGACTTGTAGCAGCTGAATTCTGTGCGTATCTATTACACTGCCGGTTTGTATTCTTGCTATACTGCAATTTTTCAGTTTCATCTTTTTTAAAGCTACCACTTTCTCAATTTTACCCCAACTATTTTATTTTATATAGCTCACTGAGATATTATTTCTGCCTTACTCATTCCATTATACGACCATCTAGAGATCACGACAATCTTATGACCAATTTTTATCAGTTGTTGTCAGTTTTTGTTTACTCATATCTTTCATGAACACACTGTACCTAAGAACGGCATCCACCTGACCATTTGCCACCAGTCGTTCATTCCTCATCTCTGAAAGACCCAAATATTACTACAGCTTTTCTGAAGATGTTTCGGCTTAGCGTGTCTTCTGATATTTTTTACCAATTTCCTCCGCCTTTTTTTGGCGTTTGTATGCGACGCTATTCTTTTTTCGGTTTCGAGTAAAAATGTCGGAAATACCTTTCATCCATTTAAAGTCATTAATTCTTTTATGTGGCCATGAAATCGAAATCTGCGCTTGCGCATTGTGTCCGTATTTTTTTCTATTTAGACTATATTTCTTGTTTGGGTTTCTTTGATGTAGATCCACTTTTTTATAATCTGAACAAAGGAGATTGTTTTAGTTTTCTCTCTCTCTCTCTCTCTCTCTCTCTCTATCTCGCTTGCTCGCTTTCTTTCCTTTCACGTGCGCTCCTCAGAGACGATAAGATATTCTGATATTCTTATGCAAAGAAACACTGGTTTTACGACAGTTGTAATGTCTTATTTTGATTTTTATTGAAAGGCACTTTTTGTTGGAAACGTTTCGTGTGGCTTGGAATGGTACTTCCATTTTTTGTTTCTTATTTCCCGCCTTCATTCATCCAATTGTCTTCGCCTATTTGCCCATATATTTAAAGCTATTCACGCTCATTATTGACTTCCGCATTCGTCGCCTGCTACTTAAACGATGGTCACTTTCCTTCTTGTCCACGCTGTTGCTTTTATTATGACTAACCTATTATCTCATTTTAGGTCAACTAGATATGTCCAGAATGGCAATGGTAATGCAGCCATCTGCCTATTCCTCTACAGCACACAACTGGGATGGAGTGAGTTTCTTCAGATCTGTTTGTTTATTTATTTATTTTTCAGATCGAGATTATAAATTGTTCACCAGTCCCTCATTCCTAAACATCCTTTTACATCAACTTCTGGCTGCTAATTAACGAACCACTGCATAACGCAAACTGTCTGTTCAGTGTCTGCATGCACACACTTTTCACAGTTTTCCTTCTTGTCAGGCAACCTATTCACCTAAGTACTAGCAGGTACAATACTGTCGACGTAGCCCCCTATTAACTTTTCCAGTCCTGTCTTCAGATCTCAAGATGTGATCATTTCTGCGTTTCATAATCATAGATTCTACAACATCACAGAAATATCTAGCGGATAAATTCTGCATTTTAACAGCAAAAAACGTGAATTTCGCTGAGTCAACTTGGAGAACAAAATTAATTACATAATACTTGACACAAAACACGTTTTCATATATTATTTTGGATTGCAGGCAACAGTAACCAAACGTCCACATTTTTATAAGAAGGTATAAAACACTTCTCTAGTTATAGGAAGTTTTTTATTAAAACCACGACCGGTTTCACTTTAATTTAGACGCATACGCAGGTGTTGCAAACAGGGATTACAAATTAAGTATTTTAATTTTTTTGCCTTTTTACGTTGGCACTGGGATATAGTACGAAGGCTAAATATGAGTCGCAACGTGGCACAGTTTCCATCCCAATCAAATACCTTATCTCAACAGACAACACAGGTTCCACTAGGAAAAAGTACCGCAGTATCCCTTTCTTAGGAGATATTTTCTGATAGAATAGGCAAATGCCAGGTTTCGAAAAACATAGTCCAGGCTTATTATATTCTTAAGAACAACGGGCACAAATTTGACAAGCAAAGTATGCTTCATGATAGGTTTAGGTTCCGGGTGTCTAATGCATCTCATTTCAGCAACGTGACGCTAAATATATAAGCCAAACTGGCAGAAGTTTTTCCAACTCTGCTTAAATAGCATATCAACTGCAAGAGTTCAGGATCTGGACTAATTGCCCATTTACGCGACTCAGGACATCAGATCATGGACATACACGAGGGAACGCAAATCATATTTTTGGATAATACAAGTTACAACCTTAATATTTGAGAAGAGACTGCAATTTTGCGAGCCTTACAAAAATCTCCTGGGCTCACGTTAAACTATTTTTAGGAAATTTTAACTACCTAACAAGGTAGTCCATTGTTCCTGCTGTCCGACAACATATTCCGATGCATGTAAAAAATATTGTTTATAAATTCTCAATAGGTATTAAAATTGTGTGAAATAATATACATTACAAATAGTAGTGGTCTGCATCATACGGGAATTAGAGCATTAGTTTTCTGTACACGCATATTCTATGTTTTCTATCACTTGCTGATTTAAATTATAATTTATTTTGATGTACAGCACTCCCCCCCCCCCCCCCACCTCTCTTTCACGCTTAACCGTTCAGTGCTCCAGCCCCACTTTCTGTAGCCGTCTAGCGCCATCTTGCTGGGTTTCCGGATACCACGGCCAATAGCCGGGGGTCAGACAGCCGATCAGTTCCAGTCATTCCACCAGGAAGAGGGTACACAGCTCATATTGTCTGTGTTCAACCATGTCTAGACGGTCAATTCCGCGGTTCGATCGCGTCTGCATTGTTACTTTGTGCCAGGAAGGGTTCTCAACAAGGGAAGTGTCCAGGCGTCTCGGAGTGAACCAAAACGATGTTGTTCGGACATGGAGATACAGAGAGACAGGAACTGTCGATGAAATGCCCCGCACAGGCTGCCCAAGGGCTACTACTGCAGTGGATGACCGCTACCTACAGATTATGGCTCGGAGGAACCCTGACAGCAACGCCAACATGTTCAATAATGCTTTTCGTGCAGTCACAGGACGTTGTGTTCCGACACAATCTGAGCGCAATAGGCTGCATGATGCGCAACTTCAGTCCTGACGTCCATGGCGAGGTCCATCTTTCCAATCACGGTACAGATGGGCCCAACAACATGCCGAATGGACTGCTCAGGATTGGCATCACGTTCTCTTCACTGATAAGTGTCGCATATGCCTTCAACCGGACAATCGTCGGAGACGTGTTTGGAGGCAACCCGGTCAGGCTGAACGCCTTACACACACTGTCGAGCGAGTGCAGCAAGGTGGAGGTTCTCTGCTGTTTTGGGTTGGCAGTATGTGGGGCCGACGTACGCAGCTGGTGGTCATGGGAGACGCCGTAACGGCTCTACGATACGTGAATGCCATCCTCCGACCGCTAGTGCAACCATATCGACAGCATGTTGGCGGGGCATTCGTCTTCATGGACGACAATTCGCGCTCTCCGTCGTGCACATCTTGTGAATGACCTCCATTAGGATAACGACATCGCTCGACTAGAGTGGCCAGCATGTTCTCCTATCTAACATGCCTGGGTTAGATTGAAAAAGGCTGTTTATGGAGGACGTGACCCACCAACCACTCTGGGGGATCTACGCCGAATCGCCGTTGAGGAGTGGGACAATCTGGACCAACAGGGTCTTGATAAACTTGTGGATAGGATGCCACGACGAATACAGGGCTGCATCAATGCAAGAGGACATGCTGCTAGGTATTAGAGGTACTGGTGTGAACAGCAATCTGGACCACCACCTCTGAAAGTCTCGCTGTACAATATGCAATGTGTGGTTTTCATGAGCAATAAAAAGGGCAGAGATGTTGTTTATGTTGATCTCTATTCCAATTTTCGGTACAGGTTCCGGAACTCTCGGAACCGATGTGATGTAAAACTTTTTTTGATGTGTGTGCATGTTCGCACACTTTGCAGGACTTATTTTATTCTTGTTGTACCAAATACTCGTATTATTTTATTTTAGGGACGCCTTTTAATCAATTTGACAAATTTTTCTGGCGGGTTTTGATTTATCAATGACGTGAAGGACGGGGTGAGGCTTCAGGACAGCGTAAAACAATGTTCCAAACATAATTTGTGAAAATACATGATCTACAGGAGTTTTATACTCCATATTATATTTACTAAGCCAGTGTAAAAAGAAAGTAAAATACTGAGGGTGCACTGAAATTAGCGTGAAGCTGATCGTGATTTTAATAGGAAAGACTTTCTACACCCAAAGCGGTGTTTTCTGCCTTCTTATAAGAGAGATTTTCGTATATGTGATTCATAAGCAGAAATGTGTAATCATTTGAGAAACAATATGGGGAATTCAGATTTTGAGTTGAAGTTTGATTGGAGATTAAATTCTGCTGTGAAATTAAATCAAAGGAAAATATTTCTGTAGTAACTAAATCTTAGGAATCCACCTCTGCACTGTAATCTGCTTTAGTTTTAATTTAGAGGAATATCTATCTTTTCAGTCAATAATTAAGTGTGGCCAGTATTCTGGTCACGATACATTGCAGAGAAGACGATAGATTACTGACAGAATTCATAGCCCAAGACATACATTTTACTTCACAATACGTGAATAATTTTCTGGTGCTACTCAACAAGAGAACTAGCGCAAGATTTAATTTGTCGAAATGCATACGATACAAGCGCTGTTTCGACAATTCGTCTTAGCAAATTGTTCGTTACTTATTTGTGATAAAAGTTGAGAATCCAAAGAATAAAGGAAACTTTTTTCTTTCATATGATGCACCTTGAAATTCACAAACGTGTATCCACTTTGACAAATGAGAGAAAACCATAGATCACGGAAACAAAGATGAGATATAGTCTGGATCGTGTTCCACAGCGACGATAGGAAAAGTCTTCGTTAAGGAGGTACATAGCCAAGGCGGGTGTCGCGATGGTTTTGTGTCCGTGAGAAACTGCAGAAAGTGATCCACTTAGCAGTCTCTCAACCAGTATTAACTTCTTCCTTCCGCCTGGGTCCTCCCTGCACTGTGCTGGGGTGTGCGTTGAGAGTTGTTTGGCCGGAAATATCAGAAAGAAGCGCACTGAGGGTAGCAGGATGCGTTCTGGAGATGGTGAGCCGACCGGTTTAGCCAACTCCAATCAAACTGTCACCTCATTGCCGCTGCAAGCCGCCGTTCATCAGCCCGTAAAGATCCACACAAGGTCTGCATTTCGTTCATGGGAAAGATATAACTCAAATAAAACAAGAGGTTCACAACATCAGTGTTATGAGCATAACGTCACCAATACCACTAATTTTCCGCCATTCTATGCTTTAATCAAACGCCCTCGTTTTACTGCATCACACCAGAGCTGTATATCAGGATCTATGAATCTTCTGCAGACAGCAGCGACAAACGTTCGATAAAGTCAGTGTTTCGTCTTTAACGATAGCCGCACACTTAGCTCTCAAAACAAGCTACGGAAATTTGTAACAGTTAGTATATTGTTTCCATAGTGCGACACACATAAACAATATCCTCAAATCAATTGTTTTTGTCACATATTTTCCGAGGTCTGGATGCACCTCCAATTGGCGTCATACAGCTATTGTATGAAATACATGATCTCCCTTTTACATCTAAATCACCATTTCACTAAACCATCACGAGACGTAGCATAAATTCGAAGATAACGTGTCACTCCAGGAAAAGACTGTTCATAGAAATATGCAATATCTTGTAATTTGTACAATACTGCTGACAAGTGGCTCAGGCTTATGACTAGGGACAGATCGTTTTCCACTGTTTTCCATCGTCACATTTCAAAGAGTCTAAATGTTATAGTGATTATGCATAAAAATTCTTCTCGTCTGTTATAATATTTCCTTGATTTTTAACACTGACTCTAGATATTTTTAATAACGATGTTCAGGTAGTTAAGAAGTGCAGAATTTACTTTTGACGATAACTCAACATATTGCACCTGGTTTCTCCGATACCAGTTAATCAGTGTAATTAGGGTGTGTCAATTTGCGTAGCAGCTTCGGTCTCCCCTGTTTGTGGTACTTATTTCCATCACCCATAGAAGTAAGTTATGATTAACTGACACGCGCCGAAGACAAAACCGTATTGAATTATTCCTTTCCTCACGGCTCTCCAACACCATCATGTAACGAGGGAAACGAAGGAATTTACCGACCGCAGCAATCTGGCAGACATCTAAATTGCTATTACTGTAACAGATACTATGATCGGCACGGTTGTTGGTCTCTTATACATCTTCTCAAAGTGAAAATAAGTTTTCGTGAGTGTTATACGGAGTTTTTTCCTTTTATACAAGTTGTTTACAGCTCTATAGGCCGTTTCCTTCAGCTTCGTATCCAAGTCTTTCGAGCCTTGTACAAATATTCTTTCAAATTTCTTCATTGCATATCCTCCTTTACTTTACTCTTCCATTCGGCACAGTGTCAACTTCTCCTCTTGCATGGGGATTACCAACATAGTACTTTCTATGTATTAAATGCATATTTGAACTATCAGCTGTTTTTATTGCAAACACAAATATTTGGGATCAAATATTCATTTTATACATTACTTATCGGCTGTTGACAGTCACCATCCAAAAATGCTTATAGTAATTTGTTTTGACTTAGGTAAACCCATAATCTGATCATATGTCCGTACCATTTTAAACGCCATTTTTCCACATCTTCCATGATGTATGAAGGGTTTTCATTCGCTTCCTGTTTTCTGTATATGGGATTTTCTCTCGCCTTGAAACTCTATGACTCCTTGCTCCAAAAAATACATTTGCACGGCTTCAAGTCTGCTTCTATCTCGTTCGATCATTTCCCAGGATTCCGCTCATAAAAACAATTTCTTTGTACTACTGACTAAGATAACTATTTTTTGTCTTTTATCTGACCCAAGTATGCAATTCAGCGAATGGATTGTTTGGCTTGTGTTGTCCTCTGCCTTGTTTCTTGTTTATGTAGCGACGAAAATAATTCTTATAGCGCGAAAGAGATTTATCATTCATCTTTACATAATCCAGTTTGTGAACAATCTGGTGAAAGCTAAACACATCATGTAATTGGTAGAGGTACTCCAATAAAACACATACATAATTACAGTCCTCCAAACGCGGAAATGTATAGCAACTTCAAACGCACATAATTTTTACAGCAGGAATAATAGACTTATAGTAAATGAAGAATAGTGTCTCATTAGACATACACTATGGAGTGCTATGAGTCTTACGAATTAGCTGCTAATAGTTTTATTATATTTTGTACAATAGGCCTATTTCGGCAGTACCGCAATTCTCAAGCACTACTGCGTTTGATGCTGCGAACCCAACAATACAAAATACTGACGAGTGCACTGCTTAACTTTCTCACCACACAACTCTTGATACGTTTTGATAAATCAATACACAGGTTTCTCAACCTCTCATTCTGAGTTTTGCTACTGTGTAACAGATAAATCAGCACTGCGTGTACGGGATGCATCACTGCATTTGTTTGGGAATAAAGTTTCGAATTGGAATTATTGAAATCTGGTTAAACACTACCACTGTTGTGCAAATGTTGCTGTTTGGCACTATGCTTCACAGTTAACAAAACAAATACTGTCAAGTCAACAAATCCCCAATTTTAGTGTTCTCAATTTCATTCGAAATTACGGTGCCTTCGTTTTTGATAAATGATTAGTTACAAATAGAGCCTTAAATGTTGGTGAGCGACTAGTAGCGATGTCATCGTCTCGACGTGGTGAGATCAGAGATAGCGTCGAGCAGTGGGGGCGCCGCTGTACGCTATCACTCTATGGACAGCCGGCAGTCCGCAGCAATGCCGGGGCCGCCATTAGCCGTGGCCTCGGTGGCAGCCAAAACATCTCCAGCGACAATCAGCTGACAACAGATATTCATATGCCAAACCTGGTTTTCCATGGGCGTAAATTATAAAATGCTATTCGTTTTACATGCAGGAGAGCGTGAATCCACTGTCTCAGTGTTTTAACACAAGAAAACAAACAAGGTAATAGCTACCAATGGATATAAAACATTTCAGGCGTTTTGTCATGTACGTGCCAACGATGTATATTTTTCTCAGTTCTATTTCACTGTTTTTACAGTTCTAGCTCTCTATATTTACATTAAATTAGTTATAGCTTTCGTCTTGGGTTTTCACGCTGTTCGGGACATTGCCCTGACATAGATTTTTCACTAAAACAATAAAATAAATCCCGTTACCGTGCTTATTTTTCCACTGTCTCGGTAATAAAGAAGCTGTTTTGTAAAGCATAAACCTAACAATTCTAAAAAATTTTAGTGTGTCCGGAGATACAACGCAACATTAGATCTGCAGGGTAAACAAACATAGAACGCACTTCTGGGTAAATCGGTAACACTATTTTTGGTGAAAAGATTCCTTGTTCAGTTGACGCAGGAATCAAAACTGGTGTGTACAAGTTATTGTTATGCGCAAAGTGATATGATTTAAACCATAGAATATAGTTGTCCAATTCTCCTAAAGTCGTTTTGTAACAGAGCTCTTGGAGAATGCTAGAAGCAGCAACAATGTATAGGAATTGATTATAGCAAGCAAGTGATATTACGTGTGTACACGCATAACATACTAAATTAACAGCTAAATTAAAAATAAAAAAATTGTTTATTTCCAACGACTTTCATTCACTGAAACCGAATATATTGGAATTCACACTGAATAACAACCAGCTAGTATGATTATCTCCTTAGTTCAATTCGGTCGTCATCAGATGATAATTTTTATTATCAGTGCAGGCGTATACTTTTCCATTTGTCATCCAACATCGGCACGTTCTCCTTTTAACTTAGCTCACGACGTGCCACACACAAACACTTTAAATATCCAACAGAAAGCACAATTACCGACATCACAATCTTTAGTACGCAGTCAATATAAGAGCGCTGCAATTACACTGAAAGCAGTTCACGACATAGTAATTAGTGGGAAATCAAAGCGCGCGCCGGAGGCGAGGGTTGCTACCCCCACCCCGCAGTGTGCCGGCTGCGCCCTAAACTCACCTCGTAGGTTATGACTCCACTGTTTCCATACTTGTGGAAGATCTCCCTGAGGAAGAAGTCTGTCCTGTCAGCGGCGGCGGCCGCTATTAACAGCGTCACGACTACACAGCAAGCTCCGGTCGTCATCGCAGTTGCATGGCCGTGCACCACCCCCTTAGTCAGGCGCGTCCCTCTGAAATCTCGTCCGCTTCCAATTCTGCTACCACTCCCACCGTCAGCCCGCTGTAAACTGAAGCTGCGGCCGGATTCGTCCGAGACATAGCTGCTGTAAGTTTCATAAACTGCCGCTGGTGGCAGCACTAGCGGCGAAAGTAGCCGGCATAGCTTAGGAGTCCCGCCGCTAGGTGGCATTTCGCCTTGCAGCCTCGAGTTCTTCGGGTGTCCTCGCAGTATACATTTTTTGGGCATTATACGCCTGAATCATGACTTTGGAATCCTTAGTTTCTTAAAATATTGAAGTCATTTCATTAGATGAGCATTCAACTGAAACGGTTGTATAATCCCTTTTCAGATGCAAATCTCATCGCATCGACGACACCGGCACAACGCCATTCCAGATAATGGTTCGTGTAAACGTCGTTGCGGTTAACTACGAACATGTTTTTGTCCATCTTGCCTATAAAAACTTTCCGAGAAGTTGAAGCCGTCTGTCACGCCAGGACTCGAGCCCAACACAATGTACTTAACAGCCAGTGCTCTGCTCCTAAAAAACTGAATCGTCATTATCCACTTACGTGAGTTTCTTCTATAGCAGGGCGAGGGAATGGTACGAGACTTCATCATCCTATGGGTGGTCGAAATACTTGTAGTTCAAGCAGCAAACGATCATTAATAATGATTAAATTAGCGTAATTGGTTTGCAAAAGACAAGGAAAAGTTGCTGCAATGAACACCTCGGCTTAAAATTAACCAATGATGGTCGGAGCAAGGAGGACATTAAAAGCTGACTAGCTCTGGCAAAAATGGCATTCCTGGCTAAGAGAAGTCTACTAGTATCATACATAGGCCTTACTCTGAGGAAGAAACTCCTGTGAATGCGCGTTTGGAGCACAGAATTGTATGGTAGTGAAACACGGACTTTGGGGAAAGCTGGACCAGAAGAGAATCGAAGCATTTGGGATGGGGTGCTACAGACGAATGCTGAAAATCAGATGGACTGATAAGGTAAGGAATAAGGAGGTTCTGCTCAGAATCAGAGAGGAAAGGAATATGCGGGAAACACTGTCAAGAAGAAGAGACAGGATAATACGAAAACTGTTAAAACATCAGGGAATAACTTCCGTGGTACTAGAGGGAGCTGTAGGGGGTAAAAACGGTAGAGGAAGACAGAGGTTGGAATACATCGAGAAAATAATTGTGGACGTAGATTGCAAGTAGTTACTCTGAGATGAAAAGTTTGGCACAGGAGAGGAATTCATGGCGGGCTGGTGACTCAAAAAATACAAACTTTGAAGTAATAACAGAGTAATGTACATAATATACCAAATTAGAAACGAACTTCTGGGATATTTATGTAATCTATCAATTCTGAGGTCGTAGACGGGGTTTTTCTGGTCTACCATCGTATTCTTCTGTGATGCCAGTTTTGCTTTGTGGTTCTCCACTCCAATCTCGAGTCCATCTGTTGGCAAGATTCAATGCGGTCTTCTACAGCGATCCTTGTTGTCTTTGTTACTGGTCGTCTAGAGGAGGGATTTCCAAACTTTCCTCTAACGGAAGGCTTCGAGAATCAGAGTGCTTTGATGGAACACCTTTTTTATTTTTAACGTTATAATTTTTTAAAGAACTAGGAAAACTTGTTTTTTTTTCAGTGGTTACTTCAGTTACAAATCATAACTGTCAACTCAGAAATCATAATAAAATTGAAAAAAATTGACGTCATCAAAAAGTCGAAAAAGGAACTGCCAAGTTATTAATAGTTCTTTGCGGAGCATTTATTCGCTTTACAATTTGTGTAACCCTGTTCTAGAGTGGATCCGGTTATGATATTACGCTTGGAAAGACAAGAACCAGGTCATAAGAACGCAAGGTGGATTCCCAAGTTTCACAAGTTGTCCCATATAGCATTTAGATGACACTATTTTAAATTTTTTGGCTGTTTTTGTTAGGTGCTGTCTGGAAGACTGTTCTATCAGTTTTTAGTGTTACATTGTAGCTGTAGTGTTTTGAAACTGTATGTTGAGTTTTCTTCCAGAGAGTTTACTCAGATGGAAGCGGGGAATCTCAGTTTTGGTGGTGTTTGTTGGAGTCTCCACTTGCGAAAGTACTTTCTCATTACTTATATGCCCACTGCTAGGATTTCTTCTCATTTCAATTAAGCTAAATTTTGTTGCAAGTATCGAGTCGTCAGCATAACCGAACTTCCTCAGCAATGCTTTTTGTACTTCTGTGAGAAGTGGGGCAAAATGTGATACCCGTAGTAGACTGTTCCTTAGTTTTCTTGGGGAGCCGATCACGAACTGCATAACTTGGAACACCGAGTTATTTAGTATACTGTCGATTAGTGGAGCGAATGCCTTGCAAGATTACACGAAGACATTTGTATGTCATGCCTTCTCTAGTCACTCTGACGCAGGCCTGACATTAGTCAATGAATGTAGCTGCGATTTTATGTTTTCTTTGAAATCCTGCCCCGAGGTGTGCGGGGAGTGACAGCTTCGTTTTGGCCACAAGTTCGTCTTGTCCGATTGGGACTGTTTCAAATATTCAAGTACTGATTTTGTTATGAATAAGCCGTTCTGGTAGCTTGTTGGTCATAGATAGCATTGTTATTGGTATGCAGGGCTATCAGCTTGACTGCGAGAATCTGATACAGGGATTACCTTCGAGTGTTGAAATTATTGTGATATACTGGCGGTTTGCGTAATGTCTGTGCAGAAATGAGTCACCCATACTTTTGCATATTTTATGCACATTATTAGGAATTAAGAGTGGCTATTGTCAAACGCTGGCGCTTTTCGTGGCTTAAATGGTGTTGAGACTTGTTTGCAAGTGAAGGGTCAGGATTGTTCCTTTCCTGTGGCTTCGGCTTTTATGGTTATGAGTTCTCGATTCATCTTGATCGTGAGCGCTTTGTCTTTTGTATATCCTGGATATTGCTACTAGACATACAACAACGGAATTTAGAGTTGTGACGTTTGCAATTTTCGGCAACATTACGGGTCCATCGTCGGCAAATTTGGAAGCGACAGATGCGCTTTCAGTAACTTTTTTAACGTACTCCTACATCATGTGATCGATGACATGTAACACCTAGTAGTTCTTAGTTTGAAATTCTCCCCTCCACCACCCTTTTTGTTGCTGGTGTTTTCGTTTTGCAATGAGTTTCCTGTATGGCGACTACTAACAAAGTTGTTATATATGGTACCTTAATATGTAGATACATCAGTGTGTTTGTTGTTTTTTCTCTGCGTTGAAAAGTTTTCTCGCAAAAACGTAAGATGATTTAGTACCTGATGTTTTCTGCATGGTCGCAATTGCATCAGTAAGTGAAATACGCCAGTAGTATAACTACCTGTTATGCATCCATTTGTCCATATGCTGCCCAGGGGAAAATTAGCATTAACAGATTGTTCTTGCCATATGTATTTGGAGGTAGTAAACAAACTAAAAATATACTACTCCTAATAGCTATAATTATTGGTCTACAAATAAAGTAAACACTTACACTGTCATCAGTCGCCAATAAAAATATCTGCACTTGTACCTGTTACACCCTGCATTTTGGGGAAGAGCGAGGGGACGAGAAAGTGAGAAAGAGCTGCGGCCTCCTCCCATAACTCAACCTTGGATCCTTGCCTGAAGACAAACAGAAGAATCCAGAAAAAACTGAGGCAGTCTTGGATTTTATGGAAACCGAACTATCTGAACTCTCAGAACAAAATGTTATAAAACTATTAGATCATTTCAGTGCAAAACAGGAAAGGAAGAAAGCTTCCAAAAAAAGATAAAACACTGCAGTCATCAAATCCAAGACTAGGAACAATCCATTTGAATGCATGGTCATTTCTAAGAGAAATTCTAAAGAAATAATGAATGTTACACCGGTCATAAATGATGAATTTGATTTTGATCATAATATTTTAAACATACTACGATCAAAATCAAATTCTTCATTTATGACTTTTTCCTTTATAAAAACACAAAAAAGGCAACAGAAATTAATAAATTAACACACTTTGAGGCACTTAGAAGAAATTAAAAAATTCCAAGATGAAATAACAATTACTTAACATGTTTAATCGCGAGAGCTATCTAGGCAAATCAATACTGCAGAAAACAGAACAACTGCGTCATCTAGATATACTTGCATAGCGGAATGAAGAGTATGAACTAGCAGAACAGCAAGATCATAAAAATGGAGAAAATGAAAAAGCTCTGGAATCATCGAAAACTATGAAAAACATGAACAATAAAGAAAAGAGACCTAGGGAAACACAGAGAATCGGAAGAGTATTGGAAAAATCACAACTTTTGGAATGCAAGAAAACTTCGAAAAAATGTCAAATATGTGATCTTGTTGCCTTTCTTAGTGAGCCGAATTGATATAAACCTTCTCGGATTTCCAGCTATTGAGTTCATCGAAATGGTGCAACGTTTCGATGTTGACGAAGATGATTGCAGTTACACTTACTTAGCCGGAAACCAGAGATCTTTATTTCAGTTCCAGAGATTTTTATCAGATCTTAAAGAATAAATTGAAGCGCTACCAAGCACCAAGTGTTTGTTTCAAGACTGAAATACTTAGAATTGACTTAAATGATACTGGAAATAGAAAAATATTATGATAAACTGTTAAATTGCCCAGAACCAGATCATAAATTACTGTCCTCTGACTTCTGTGAGAATCTAGATTAAGATGCGCCAATCTAATTTCTTTTCAGAGGTTGATTTATGCCTTACATCAACCACTTTGCCGGCCGAGCGGTTCTAGGCGCTTCAGTCTGGAACCGCACGACCGCTACGGTCGCAGGTTCGGATCCTGCCTCGGGCATGGATGTGTGTGATGTCCTTAGGTTTGTTAGGTTTAAGTAGTTCTAAGTTCTAGGGGACTGATGACCTCAGATGTTAAGTCGCATAGTGCTCAGAGCCATTTGAACCATTCAACCACTTTCTATTTTAATTTGCGAAGTTACTAATATCATTGTACCCCAAACTGTTTACAAAATACTGCGAATGTTCAGGTGACGTGGGCACCTCTTGTTCTAAAACTGCAAAGATCTGTTAGTGCAACGTGCCACTTTTTTCGTCTGTGAGTCACCTTGTTGCGGACACAGAGTCCTACGTGTGTGGGTGAACGTCGCTTCTTATCAACAGAGTCGCAGATCTGCTCGTTTCCTTGCTTTTTAGATGTTTCCCATTTATTTTTACTCACGACTTGCTTCTCCTTGAAACATTCCTATTGCATGAGCGGTCAGTTCACGATTGTGTTCGCACCATTGTTATAACGCCTGTGTTACCTGTTGTCAGCTACTTCCTAGTTTTCATTTCGACCCTGTGGCTCCCTCCGGTAAAAAGCCGTCCGCAGAGAGTATGCGGCGCTTTGTTTTGCTCGTTTGTCCTAGTTTCCTAGTTTCTGCTCCTGCCCGCGGCCCAGAGGGTAGGCCGCAAATCGTGCCTCGTGGACATCCTTCTGTTCGCGCTTTTGTGCCTGTCGGCGCATGCAAGGTCATAGTACTAAAACCTGACTATTGTAGAAGACTGGCAGTCGTAGCCGTGGTAACAAGGCCCTGTATTACAGCTAATTAAAAACCCAGCCATGACACCTTTCTGTTGAGCAGCCGACAACGCACAAAGTATCTTCTGTAGGGTCCCTATTATGCTACGCTCTCTAGGGCCGACGAACTATTACGATGACATGAGGACGCTATCACAGATATTTGAATATAAAGTATTCAATATTATGTGTAAATAATGCTTGTTGCGATGGCGGATGTCGACGAGGCACAATTTGCGGCTTTCGTGCGTAGTCTGAACGGCCCTTCCCACACAGATACACTGAGGGCGCCAGAGGAGCGACCCTGACCGTCAGAGGAAGGCAGTGCTGGCTCACCCTACTTAACTTTGTAGCCTATCGAAAATTGTGCAGATGAGCACTGTTAGGTTGGCTATGAAAAACAGAGCCTTCTGCGCAATCGGCAGTTTTCTACAAAACCCGAGGTGTTAAATAGCTCCCTCAACTAGAGTTCTGCCACATCCGGACCCGATTTCCTCTTCAGTCAAGACGCGGCTCCATGGCTCGTACAGTCTCTGGACCACATGGCGTCACTGTTTGGTTGCTGGATGGAAAAAGTTAACTGTGTGCTACAAGCACACTGCCCAGAAATCTGATTTAAAATCCAAAGAGCTTCTGATAGCATGTAAAATACACAAGCGGCAAGACCCAATCAATACCTTCGCTGCACGATAGCAATGGTAATGTTACCAATGACAGCACCACTACGGCGGAGATACTAAACACGGTTTTCCGAAATTCCTTCACCAAAGAGGACGAATTAAATGTTCCAGAACTCAAATCAAGAACACCAGTAAACATGAGTATCTTAGGAGTAGATATCCTCGACGTAGGGAAGCAGCTTAAATCACTTAATTAAGGCAAATTCTTCGGTCCAGGTTGTGTAACAAATTGGTTTCTTTCTGAGTATGCTGATACAATAGCTCAGTACTTCGAAATCATACACAATCGCTCGCTCGGCGAAAGATCTGCAGCTAAGGATTCGGAACTTACACTCCTGGAAATGAAAAAAAGAACACATTGACACCGGTGTGTCAGACCCACCATACTTGCTCCGGACACTGCGAGAGGGCTGTACAAGCAATGATCACACGCACGGCACAGCGGACACACCAGGAACCACGGTGTTGGCCGTCGAATGGCGCTAGCTGCGCAGCATTTGTGCACCGCCGCCGTCAGTGTCAGCCAGTTTGCCGTGGCATACGGAGCTCCATCGCAGTCTTTAACACTGGTAGCATGCCGCGACAGCGTGGACGTGAACCGTATGTGCAGTTGAGGGACTTTGAGCGAGGGCGTATAGTGGGCATGCGGGAGGCCGGGTGGACGTACCGCTGAATTGCTCAACACGTGGGGCGTGAGGTCTCCACAGTACATCGATGTTGTCGCCAGTGGTCGGCGGAAGGTGCACGTGCCCGTCGACCTGGGACCGGACCGCAGCGACGCACGGATGCACGCCAAGACCGTAGGATCCTACGCAGTGCCGTAGGGGACCGCACCGCCACTTCCCAGCAAATTAGGGACACTGTTGCTCCTGGGGTATCGGCGAGGACCATTCGCAACCGTCTCCATGAAGCTGGGCTACGGTCCCGCACACCGTTAGGCCGTCTCCCGCTCACGCCCCAACATCGTGCAGCCCGCCTCCAGTGGTGTCGCGACAGGCGTGAATGGAGGGACGAATGGAGACGTGTCGTCTTCAGCGATGAGAGTCGCTTCTGCCTTGGTGCCAATGATGGTCGTATGCGTGTTTGGCGCCGTGCAGGTGAGCGCCACAATCAGGACTGCATACGACCGAGGCACACAGGGCCAACACCCGGCACCATGGTGTGGGGAGCGATCTCCTACACTGGCCGTACACCACTGGTGATCGTCGAGGGGACACTGAATAGTGCACGGTACATCCAAACCGTCATCGAACCCATCGTTCTACCATTCCTAGACCGGCAAGGGAACCTGCTGTTCCAACAGGACAATGCACGTCCGCACGTATCCCGTGCCACCCAACGTGCTCTAGAAGGTGTAAATCAACTACCCTGGCCAGCAAGATTTCCGGATCTGTCCCCCATTGAGCATGTTTGGGACTGGATGAAGCGTCGTCTCCCGCGGTCTGCACGTCCAGCACGAACGCTGGTCCAACTGAGGCGCCAGGTGGAAATGGCATGGCAAGCCGTTCCACAGGACTACATCCAGCATCTCTACGATCGTCTCCATGGGAGAATAGCAGCCTGCATTGCTGCGAAAGGTGGATATACACTGTACTAGTGCCGACATTGTGCATGCTCTGTTGCCCGTGTCTATGTGCCTGTGGTTCTGTCAGTGTGATCATGTGATGTATCTGACCCCAGGAATGTGTCAATAAAGTTTCCCCTTCCTGGGACAATGAATTCACGGTGTTCTTATTTCAATTTCCAGGAGTGTACATAGGTCACACCAATACTAAAGAAAGGAAATAGGAGTAATCTGCTAAATTACAGACCCATATCGCTAACGTCAATTTGAAGTAGGATTTTGGAACATATGCTCAGCTAGAACATTATGACTTACCTGAAAGAAAATGATTGATTGGGAAATAGTCAGCACGGATCTTTATTCAGATGACATATTGACTGTAGTCAGCAAGGATCTCAAATTGATTCCATATTCCTAAGTTTCCAGAAAGCTTTAATGTCTTTTCTAACAAGTGACTTCTAATTGAATTGCATGCCTACGGAACATCGTCTCTGTAGTGTGGCTGCATTCGTGATTCTACCTGATCTCCTGGCAGAAAGATCACAGTTCGTACTGACGAAAAGTTATGGAGTCAAACGGAAGTGACATATGGTCTTCCCTAAGAGAGAGTTGTAAGTCTTCTGCTGTGTCTAATCTATATCAACGATTTACGAGACAGTCTGAGCAGCCCTCATGAATTGTTTGCAGATGATGCTGCCATTTACCGCCTGGTAAAGTCATCAGCTGATCAAAGCTAATTGTAAAATGATTTAGGCAAGACATTTGTAAGGTGCGAGAAATGGCAATTGATTCTAAATAATGAACAGTATGAAGTCTTCTACATGCATATTAAAAGGACTACGCTAATTTCAGTCACACTATAAATCATCCAAATCTAAAGGATGTGATTTCAACTAAATACTTAGACATTACAATTACGAATTACTTTAATTGATACGGCCACATAGATGATGTGGGAAAAGCGAACCAAAGGCTGCTATTTATTGGCAGATCACGAAGAAGATACAACAATTCTACTACAGAGAGTGCCTATACTATGTTTATCCGTGCTCTACTGCAGTATTACTGCGCGGTGCGCGATCCGCAACATACAGGATTGACGGAGGACATCGAAAAAGTTCAGAGATGGGGAACGCGTTTTGTATTATCGCGAAATAGGGAGTATTTGAGGGCAGCGTGGAGGGTAAAAATCGTAGAGGGAGACCAAGAGACGAATACACTAAGCAGATTCAGAAGGATGTAGGTTGCAGTAGGTACTGGGAGATGAAAAAGCTTGCACAGGATAGAGTAGCATGGAGAGCTGCATCAAACCAGTCTCAGGACTGCAGACCACAACAACAACAGGGAGGATAGTGTCACGGATATGATACACGAGTTGGTGTGACAATCAGCAAAATAAAGGGTTTTTGTTACGGCGAATCTTTTCGCAAAATTTGTCACCAACTTTTTCCTCTGAATGCTAAAATACACTACTGGCCATTAAAATTGCTACACCACGAAGATGACGTCCTACCGACGCGAAATTTAACCGACAGGAAGAAGATGCTGTGATATGAGCTTTTCAGAACATTCACACGAGGTTGGCGCCGGTGGCGACACATACAACGTGCTGACATGAGGAAAGTTTCCAACCGATTTCTCATACACAAACAGCAGTTGACCGGCTTTGCCTGGTGAAACGCTGTTGTGATGCCTCGTGTAAGGAGGAGAAATGCGTACCATCACGTTTCCGACTTTGATAAACGTCGGATTGTAGCCTATCGCGATTGCGGTTTATCGTATAGCGAAATTGCTGCTCTCGTTGGTCGAGATCCAATGACTGTTAGCAGAATATGGAATCGGTGGGTTCAGGAGGGTAATACGGAACGCCGTGCTGGATCCCAACGGCCTCGTATCACTAGCAGTCGAGATGACAGGCATCTTATCCGCATGACTGTAACGGACCGTGCAGCCACGTCTCGATCCCTACGTCAACAGACGGGGGCGTTTGCAAGACGACAACCGTCTGCACGAACAGTTGCAGCAGCATGGAGTATCAGCTCGGAGACCATGGGTGCGGTTACCCTTGACGCTGCATCACAGATAGGAGCGCCTGCGATGGTGTACTCAACGACGAACCTGGCTGCACGAATGGCAAAACGTCATTTTTTCGGTTGAATCCAGGTTATGTTTACAGCATCATGATGGTCGTATCCGTGTTTGGCGACATCGCGGTGAACGCACATTGGAAGCGCGTATTAGTCATCGCCATACTGGCGTATCACCCGGCGTGATGGTATGGAGTGCCATTGGTTACACGTCTCGGTCACCTCTTGCTCGCATTGACGACACTTTGAACAGTGGACGTTATATTTCAGATGTGTTACGACCCGTGGCTCTACCCTTCATTCGATCCCTGCGAAACCCTACATTTCAGCAGGATAATGCACGACCGCATGCTGCAGGTTCTGTACGGGCCTTTCTGGAGACAGAAAATGCTCGACTGCTGCCCTGGCCAGCACATTCTCCAGATCTCTCACCAATTGAAAACGTCAGGTCAATGGCGGCCGAGAAACTGGCTCGTCACAATACGCCAGTCACTACTCTTGATGAACTGTGGTATCGTGTTGAAGCTGCATGGGCAGCAGTACCTGTACACGCCATCCAAACTCTGTTTGACTCAACGCCCAGGCGTATCAAGGCCGTTATTACGGCCAGAGGTGGTTGTTCTGGGTACTGATTTCTCAGGATCTATGCACCCAAATTGCGTGAAAATGTAATCACATGTCAGTTCTAGTATAATATATTTGTCCAATTAATACCCGTTTATAATCTGCATTTCTTTTTGGTGTAGCAATTTTAATGACCAGTAGTGTACTTTGTTGCCGCTCACCTACAGGGTGTTTCAAAAATGACCGGTATATTTGAAACGGCAATAAAACTAAACGAACAGCGATAGAAATACACCGTTTGTTGCAATATGCTTGGGACAACAGTACATTTTCAGGCAGACAAACTTTCGAAATTACAGTAGTTACAATTTTCAACAACAGATGGCGCTGCGGTCTGGGAAACTCTATAGTACGATATTTTCCACATATCCACCATGCGTAGCAATAATATGGCGTAGTCTCTGAATGAAATTACCCGAAACCTTTGACAACGTGTCTGGCGGAATGGCTTCACATGCAGATAAGATGTACTGCTTCAGCTGTTCAATTGTTTCTGGATTCTGGCGGTACACCTGGTCTTTCAAGTGTTCCCACAGAAAGAAGTCACAGGGGTTCATGTCTGGCGAATAGGGAGGCCAATCCACGCCGCCTCCTGTATGTTTCGGATAGCCCTAAGCAATCACACGATCATCGAAATATTCATTCAGGAAATTAAAGACGTCGGCCGTGCGATGTGGCCGGGCACAATCTTGCATAAACCACGAGGTGTTTGCAGTGTCGTCTAAGGCAGTTTGTACCGCCACAAATTCACGAAGAATGTCCAGATAGCGTGATGCAGTAATCGTTTCGGATCTGAAAAATGGGCCAATGATTCCTTTGGAAGAAATGGCGGCCCAGACCAGTACTTTTTGAGGATGCAGGGACGATGGGACTGGAACATGGGGCTTTTCGGTTCCCCATATGCACCAGTTCTGTTTATTGACGAAGCCGTCCAGGTAAAAATAAGCTTCGTCAGTAAACCAAATGCTGCCCACATGCATATCGCCGTCATCAATCCTGTGCACTATATCGTTAGCGAATGTCTCTCGTGCAGCAATGGTAGCGGCGCTGAGGGGTTGCCGCGTTTGAATTTTGTATGGATAGAGGTGTAAACTCTGGCGCATGAGACGATACGTGGACGTGGCGTCATTTGGACCGCAGCTGCAACATGGCGAACGGAAACCCGAGGCCGCTGTTGGATCACCTGCTGCACTAGCTGCGCGTTGCCCTCTGAGGTTGCCGTACGCGGTCGCCCTACCTTTCCAGCACGTTCATCCGTCACGTTCCCAGTCCGTTGAAATTTTTCAAACAGATCCTTTATTGTATCGCTTTTCGGTCCTTTGGTTACATTAAACCTCCGTTGAAAACTTCGTCGTGTTGCAACAACACTGTGTTCTAGGCGCTGGAATTCCAACACCAGAAAAATCCTCTGTTCTAAGGAACAAACCATGTTGTCTACAGCACACTTGCACATTGTGAACAGCACACGCTTACAGCAGAAAGACGACGTACAGAATGGCGCACCCACAGACTGCATTGTCTTTTATATCGTTCACATCACTTGCAGCGCTATCTGTTGTTGAAAATTGTAACTACTGTAATTTCGAAAGTTTGTCCGCCTGAAAATGTACTGTTGTCCCAAGCAAATTGCAACAAACGGTGTATTTCTATCGCTGCTCGTTTAGTTTTTATTGCCGTTTCAAATATACCGGTCATTTTTGAAACACCCTGTATATACTGAGTAATGGTCATTGTAATAAAATAAGAGAAATCAGAGCCCTCACGGAAAGATTTAAGTGTTCGGTTTTCCGGCGCGTTGTTAGAGTGTAGAACGGAAGAGAAACAGCTTGAAGATGTTTCAATGAACTGTCTGTCAGGTACTTAATTGTAGACTGCAAAAAAAAATCGCTCTGAGCACTGTGCGACTTAACTTCTGAGGTCATCAGTCGCCTAGAACTTAGAACTAATTAAACCTAACTAACCTAAGGACAGCACACACATCCATGCCCGAGGCAGGATTCGAACCTGCGACCGTAGCGGTCGCTCGGCTCCAGACTGTAGCGCGTAGAACCGCACGGCCACTCCGGCCGGCGTAGATTGCAGAGTAGTGATGTAGATGTAGTCGTAGGTCGATGTAACGCTACCGATTGGTCGGAAAATAGATACATGATTTCGTTGTCCGCTAGTTACAACATGTGAAATTACGGTCACCACTCGCGGCTTCAGTCGCAGCCGGATCACAGATACCTCCGTGCAGCCCCTAAGGTAAACTGTTTCGACTGACAGCCGTGTGCCATCATTAGATCGTACCTCCCTCGCTCGCCCTCACTAAGGTGTTTTATTTCTGCCTTTCGTTTAGTAATTCATGTGCACAGTTTTTTTTCTTCAGAGACCTTGTACTGCCTCCCGGTCCAGTAAGTATTATCTTATACTCAGGCCACCCATTCCGGTGCCTTTTCTTTATCTACGCCTGTAGTAAGAAATGATTTCGACGCCTTAGGTCCGATTAAAACAGAGAGGAGGGGAGTACGTGCTTGTTGCCGAGCCAAATAGCTGGGAACGCAGTTCAACGATTTCACATCCATAACTAGTTTTCCATATTAGAATTCAAATTAGGTAGCACAAACACAAATTAGGAACTTACTATTTTTTTTATAAATGCGCTAGAGAGCCTTTGTTGAGTTTCTCATTCGATCTACAGGTGATGCCTGACCTAAGGCATTCGACGAGCACAGAGCAAATGTTCGCCGGCTGCCGAATAGTGACGGCCGGCCGGCAGCTGCTCGCCGATCGCCGATGCCCGCCCTTCCTGTACCGAATCCAACATTGGTCCCGTATCCAAGTTGGCGAATATTCATAAAGGCCTGTGCTTGAAGGCGTGCATAAATCGGCAACGTTCCTGGTGGACAGTCGTTGATCACTCTAATTATTTGTTATTGTATTCAGGTTTATGAGAATGTAATCAATATAGTTACGCAATCATTCATCATCTTCTGACTTAAATTATTCACTTTTATCACTTGAGAAGCGTCAAGCAGTTCACGACCCGACACCTCTCATTTTTAATAAATAAATCCCATTAATCATCGATGATAACCGTGTTGAGACTGATCATCTTTTTGAATTCAAGTTATGACATTAGCAACAGACACCGTAAAGATCAGGTCATCTGTTAATCTTCTTCTCTGTAGTCTAATTGGGTTTTTGTGCTGTAACGCTACTTTTTCGCCTCCATGAGCTGGGGTTTCGGAAAGTCAGAAGTTAGCGGGGCCAGGGGACGAGAGCTGAGATACTCTGCTGTGTTACTCTTTAGAGGCCTGGGCGACTTGTGTAGAACTCGCCGACCGAGGCGATGGGATGTTCACCCCAGCCCGATGTGGCAGATACACTGCCGGCCCATATAGTTTTGGTTCGGCGTCGATCTGGTGCTTGTAGAAAACTTTTTCCTCGTGCTTCAGAAAACAGTGCACAATGAGATAGCCTAGCAGAACGCTAAAGATGGTGACCTGTGGAGACTCACCCAAGAAAATAAATGGCCGTTTTACATCTAGGACCTTCCGTCAAAGCGTTTTCCGCTGAGGGAATTGTATCTTGCCCACTGCGTTCTCAGACGGCAGGTGGAATTGGGACCCATTTGAACAGACCACTATTTGCTTGCCTATACAGAATGTAACGAAACTATTCAGACTCATTTTTACCACTTAATGAAAGCGTTATGAGGAACATATGTTAAGATCCGGTGGGATGGCAGATTATTTTTCCGCCCACAGACAAGAAAGAAATGCGTTGGCCGAGATGCGATGGGCGATCTTAAAATCCGCTAGAGAGGGGGCCTCGAGCTGCGAAAAGACCCTGCTACGGTGGAATAATGAAGCGAGGCGATGTCGTTGGCTCGAGAGTCCGAAATTCTCGGAACAGCGCAGGTGAAAAGCTAGTCATTTGGAGAATGATTTTTACATAGTTTTTTGTGGGAGAAAAACAGTAACATAATAACTACGCCATTGGTCAGAGCTGAGAGAACTTTTTTTCATTCTTGGGCGATTTTTAGGCCTTAACTCTGAGAAGATCAGGCACAAGACGTAGAGACCTGATGACCACTTGGCGGCTGAGAGATGGAGAAGGAATACCAGCACTTTAGACTTCTCGCTGCTTGTGAGGCAGCCTGAATTTACAGAAGGATTTGGTTGGCATCCATATGCACCATTTGCAGCCTACTCTTCAACATACAACAATTATTGTGAGAATATCTTGGGGCATTTGTTGGCTAGGATGGTAGAAAGTTAGGGGACGTCGAGTGTTTCAGAAAATCCACGTAGGCTCGAAACAGACAGGCGTAGATGCATGTTTAACTTTATTTCTCTTTCCGGTACGATCGCACAATCACTATTGTCCGTCTGCGGCGATGTGAGCTGAATTAAGTTCGGAAATTGATTAACGCTGATCCCATTTCCTTGTCCGAAAACTTTGACAAACTTATCAGTGTTTGTTATAGTTTAATATGTGTCAATAGATATTTTTTGTTTCCTTCTAAACTATATTCTAAATAATATCCTTATTAATCCGTGCATCCTAAACATTTTGTAACAAAAAGTCGGGTTCACTTAGGCCAAGTTTTTGATTTCAGAGTTAGAGAATCGTTTTTTCGTGAAGTTTATTAATACTGAATTATAGGAGTGCCAGCACCCAAGGCTTAAAGACTCAGTGCTAGTGCCACCGAGTTTTTTGAAAATAGTATTAAATAAAATCCATTGCGTAGCATTTTTAATGAGTAACTGAGTTCTTCTGGGAGCGATCTGCCTTTAAGCAGCCCAATTGATGCAGATCATTACATTATTCCAGAAGGAAGGTTCAGTTCGACTGGAAAGTCGCACACTTAACTTGTTTGTAGAAATACAAGGTGTAAGAAAACTACTATACAAAGTTGTAGGCTTATTAGAGGATATAAAAAGAAACACTCTTGTTACGTGACACAGATACCAGAGGTGCGCCATTTCCCTACTAAGGGGCCTTGAAGAATTTGAGCTGGACCTCCACTGGCTCAACGTTTACAGCTGCTTTGACTAATTCATTTACAACACATTGATACTGGAATCTAATTTACAACATAGTTACAGCTTACCATTAGGAAGGTAGGTTTTCATCACGAATCGCTGATTGACGCTGCAGGAGATCTGGTTGCCCGTTTGGCTGAAGCTGCAGGCGTTATTAGTGAAACATCTGGTTACTTTGTGTTAGTCAATTATTAGCACGTTGATACCAGTTGCGCATCAATGTAAATGAACATTTTCGCAACATCCGTAAAGCAATATTCTTGACAAGGCTATTTGAACACTGTCCCTGAGCATCACTAGCGCCAAAACCATCATCTACATCTACAGCTACATCTACCCCTACATTCTCCACAACACATTTAAGTGCCTGGCAGAGGGTTAATCGAACCACCTTCACAATTCTCTATAATTCCAATCTCGTACAACACGCGGAAATACGAACCCGGTATGTTTCCGTGCGAGCTCTGGTATCCCTTATATTATTATCGGCGTCAACCAAAAATTTTCGCATTCGGGGGAGAAAGTTGATAACTGAAATTACGTGAGAAGATTCCGCTGCAACAAAAAACTGCCTTTGTTTTAATGATGTCCACCCCAAATCCTGTATCATTTAAGTGACACTCTCTCCGCTATTTCGCTATAATACAAAACGTGCTGCCTTTCTTTGCGCGTTTTTGATGTGCTCCGTCAGTCCTATCTGGTATGGATCCCACACCACGCAGCTGTGTTCTAAAAGAGGACGGACAAGCGTTGTGTAGGCAGTCTCTTTAGTAGATCTATTACATTTTCTAAGTGTCTGCCAATAAAACGCAGTCTTTGGTTAGCGTTCCCAACAATATTTTCTATGTGTTCTTTCCAATTTAAGTTGTTCGTAATTGTAATTCCTAGATATGTAGTGAATTTATGGTCTTTAGGTTTGATTGATTTATCGTGCAACCGAAGTTTAACGGATTCCTTTTAGCACTCATGTGAATGGCCTCACACTTTTCGTTATTTATGATCAATTTCCAATATTCGCATCATACAGATACGTTTTCTAAACCGTTTTGCAATTTGTTTTGATCTTCTGGTGACTTTACTAGTCGATAAACGGCAGCGTCATCTGCAAACAACAGATTGGCTCTGAGCACTATGGGACTTAACATCTGGGGTCATCAGTCACCTAGAACTTAGAACTACTTAAACCTAACTAACCTAAGGACATCACACACATCCATGCCCGAGGCAGGATTCGAACCTGCGACCGTAGCGGTCGCGAGGCTCCAGACTGTAGCGCCTAGAACCGCTCGGCCACCCTGGCCGGCCTGCTCAGATTGCCTCCCAAATCTTTTATATAGACGAGAAACAGCAAAGGGCCTATAACACTACCTTGGGGACCTCTAGAAATCACTTCTGTTTTACTCGATGACTTTCCGTCAATTACTACGGACTGTGACCTCTCTGACAGGAAACCACGAATCCAGTCACATAACTGAGATAATATTCCATAAGCACGCAATCCACTACAAGCCGCTTGTGTGGTACAATGTCAAAAGCCTTCCGGAAATCCAGAAATACGGAATGGACCCGTAGCAGGGAAATAGGACATTTGTGATATTTTTATCACGTAACGAAGTGTTTCTTTTTATCTCCCCTGAACACTTTAAAATTTTGTGTATGTGGTTTTCAACTTAACTGGATCGAGGAAAAAAGCGCTGTCTAAATCCCTCTGTGCGGTTATTTAACCTAAACAATTTAAAAAAGGTTAAAAACAGTGTCTTTTGATCAGATTATTGATCCGAGGTAAGACAGAACAGCATTTCCATGATCTATGTGCTGTTTGTTATTATTAACGTAGACTACACGATCAGAAGTATCCGGACGCTCCTATCTAATGCAGAATTGACCACTTGATGTCATAAGAGGTTGACTGACCATTATAAAAAGAGGCGGGGAGTGTTGTGTAGTCAGTGGTGCAGAAGCGGATAAAAGGAAAGTACAGTGGTCGAGCTGCTGCTCATAAGCCACACACTTCTAATCTAGTGATTTGGTAGTGATGAACCACGGCATACTCTGTGAAAATCGAATGGAAGTGTCTGGGTTTGGTGAATTCATGGAAAACGTTACCTGCCTTCACGTCTAGTGCCTACAGTGAAGTACAGAGAAGTCAATGGTATGGGGTGATTTTCATAGGTTAGGGTGTGGTCTCCTTATTGTACTTGAGAAAACGCTAAGTGCCTGAGGATACGAACACATTTTATTGCAGTGGGTACTGTATGAAATAGAGGAACAGTTCGGGGACGATGATTGTATCATCATGAGAATGCGCTGTGTATTAAAGCAGCATCTGTGAGGCAATGATCTGAGGTCAATAACATTCCTGAAACGGACTGGCTTGCTCAGAGTTCCGATCTGAACCCAAGAGAATACCTTTGGGAGGCGTCAGAATACTAGCTTCACCCCAAACTCCAGCATCCAACGTCACTGCCTTCTTCTGGTCTCAGCTCTTGAGAGAATAGACTGGCATTTCTCCACATTCAGACACCTCAATGAAACTGTAAAGAGGAGAGTTCAAGATATAAAGGCGGATGATGGCCACATCCACTCATATGAGTCCGGATAGTTTTGATCAGATTGAAACAGGTCTGTCAATTAGTCCGTCAGCTGAACGATTGGTTTCATATTTTGCTAGCTACTCCTTCCTGATAAAGGAAGGGTGAGAGTGACCATCATGAATGATATAAACAATTGTAAGAGATCAATTAACGTTACCTACTGCATGCTTCCACAACGGTTGCAAGGCAATGGTTAATAAATTTTAATCAAATATAAAGAGAATAAGTTTCGTTTACAGGTTAAACTCTTTGTATGTTCGTGTTGCAGACTGTGTATTGATGCCCACTCCAGGTGAGAAATGCTCCACCCGAGACACAGGCAAGAGGACCAGTTTCCAGTCTATTCACAACAGGGCCTCAATCGGTGAGCCGAGTCAGCGTCGGTAGGATGCAAGACGCCACGTTGAAATAAGCCTACTCGTTTATTTCCCCTTGTCGGTGTCACTTGAGAATCAAAGGGGTGTTTGCGTCGCTTAGCGGACAGCCAGGCCAGCGGCGATGCAATGATCACTCGCGTGGTGCCGCGTATTTCGTACTCGTGCTTTTTGGTCACACTCTCACAAGTGGAGTGAAAAAGAGGCTTTTTTTTCGTCAGAGGTCTTCTTCCGAGCTATGTCTTGTGGTATACAAGGTATAAAAAGTTCTGTTAAGATGTTTGAGATGATAGAAGTGCAGCGTCGGTCCTGTATGCGTTGTTCGTATTAATGTCGCCTGCAAGTAGTGAAAATTTACACTAATGTAAAGCTAACACTTTCACAGACTAAATGGTTCATATTTGTTAGCATCTAATAGAAAATGAATAACCACGTAAGCTATACTGTTGCCCTTGATGTACATGGGTTCTTTAAGTCATATACAGGGTGACGCGAAATTCGCGCACTTGGGCTTCACAACGCGACTCCTCACATGCCGGCGATAAAAAAAAAATGCCTATTACAAAATTTCATCTGGCGAGTACATCTGTCAGAAAACGGACTTTAAAGAGTGGAAATCTGGCAACACTGTAACCACATGTATGGTGACAACCTCTGCCAGCACATTATTCGTCCTGTATAGCTGGTGCAGAGGATAAAGTTTTGGATAAGCATGCAGGAGATCTATGGTTCGACCCTGGGTTGAGGAATATGCTTTTTATTTGGTAAATGTAGTCAAGGTGGTGCGGTATCTGGCATCTTAATCATCAACAGCGATTGCAGCGGGTCCTCTAGAAAACATTTGCACTTACATACTACAATCGTAGAAATGGAAGACTGGTCAGCTTTGAAAGAAGCCCTATCCACGTCGCGGGCGTGAATTTATTCGCACCATTTCATCTACTAGATGCAAAACCTATTTTCTTTGTACCCTCCTCCAATGGTCTCATAGATTAGTACCAACTATTATTCTTGCCTCGTTCGTTAGGACCTTACGTTACCAGTAGGACTAGCAACGTGCTTAACGAATAATGTCCAAACTTAGTTACTATTTGTATGTGTTATCAACATGGTCCCACTAAATATGCCTTTCAACATTGAGTCTGGTAACCACATGCTGTTTAGTATGTATCTTAATGCATCATTATATTATTATTATTAATCTATCAATGGGATTGTGGAAACATCACATCTATTACCGTTAGGAAAACAGTGTAATTCGAAACCGAACATTTCACAATTAGCGGTGTCGAGATGAATCATGCAGAACAATGTCTGTCAGAGGGAAAATACACGTTACGTGGAACAGAGCGCAGGACTGACGGCGTGTTTATACTGTATGAGCTGTCCACCAGACAGGGACCAGTTGTGAGTAGAGTAACGCCCTCGTGACAGACTCCAATGTACATGCGTACACGTGTCGAATTTTCTCGTTGTAAACCTCTAAACCAGTGTGGCAGACGTATGACATACACAAACGATGAATATGGGGATATACTTCTGGTCCTTGGTGCATCTAACAACCGGGCTGGTGTTGCCACTCGTGAATATGCTACTAGGTATCCCCGTCGACGTCATCCAGAAAAAAAAAATGTCTTTCGTTGTCTGGAGCTGCGCCTTCAGGAGTCAGGTTCTCCCCTTCCACTATCACGTGACAGAGATCGTCCACGGACTCGCCGCACTCCAGCTACTGAGGAAGCTATTCTGGAGGTCATACACTAAGCACCTCAGAGAGGTACACGTAGTGTAGCAACGCAGCTGCGTGTCTCGCAACACACGGTCGTTAACGTGCTGCACGAGCATGGGCTGCACCCCTATCATTATGCTTTCACGCAACACCTGCATCCTGCAGACCGCCATCAGCGGATGCAATTCTGTGAATGGTCCCAACAACAACAGGAAGCCAACGATATCTTTGTGAACACCGTAATATTGTTGGGCGAAGCAGCATTCACTCGTGAGGGTGTCTTCAATATGCACAATGCCCACCATTGGTGTGAGGTTAACCCGTACATCACCTGCGGTCGTAGATGTCAAGTTCGCTTTGGTATCAACATCTGGGCCAGAATACTGGGCGACAGGTGCTTGGGCTCCTACATGTTTCCTGACGGGTTGACTGCACGAAGGTATCATGCACTCCCCTAAAACTATCTGCCTGATGCGCAGGAAGATGTCCCACTACCTGTTCGGCAGAGGATATGGTTCCAACATGATGGTGCACCTCGACACTCTGGAATTAATGTGCGACAGTATTTGGACAGAACATTTCCAGGAAAATGGCTCCGGCGTGGGGGCCCAGTTGTATGGCCACCGCATTCATCTGATCTAAATCCCCTGGATTTCTTCCTATGGGACACCTGAAGGAAGCGACGAATGTGGAAGAACTGGTAGCGCGTGTTCATGTTGCTACTGTCACTGTCGACGCAGCTTAGGTGCGAAAGGTCCAGAGCTGTATGATCCAGTGGTTTGCCCAATGTTTGGACGTGCAGGGAGGTCGCTTTGAGAACTTGTTATTCTGAGGACAACGTATTCTGTTGTGAAGGTCATGCGTACATCAATATGGACATTATTATTGTCACTGGTACTAATGCGCGACTTCTGAACCCTCATATTGCATGTAATATAAATGACAAGTAGATGTTGTGTTGTTGTACTGTGCTATCATCTTTAGCATCTCGAAACTGATATTGTTTTTCTAGTTATTCTGTCCTATGACAGGTCATTTGTTTCAACTATTTCATGTTTTCCTAACCACGTACTTGTTATGTTCAGCGTTTCAAAATGTTGTAAATTTAGGATACATGTGACCTAAGAAACTGTGTATATTACAGTACGAAATGTCAGAATGGAATTAGCAAATAAAAATATGCGCCCCAACCTAGGATCGAATCTTCGACCACCTGCATGCTAACCAAAAACTCTAGCCACTGCATCATCTGTACAGCACATGTAATAGCTTACAGAGGTACTTACCCCAACATGTGGTTACAGTGTTGCCAGATTGTCACTCTTTAACGTCCTTTTTCTGCCGGATGTACTCCCCGGACGAAATTTTGCAAGAGACATTTTTTTTACCGCTGGCATGTAAGGAGTCGCGCTGCGAAACCCGAGTGCGCCAATTTCGCTTCACCCTGTATATATATATATATATATATATATATGTGTGTGTGTGTGTGTGTGTGTGTGTGTGTGTGTGTGTGTGTGTGTGTGTGTGTTTGTGAGTGTGTGTGTGTGGTAAATACATCCACAACGGAGGGGTATGTATCTGTTGAATGGCCAGACACACGTGTGGTTCCTGAAGAGGGGCAGCTGCCTTTCCAATAGTTGCAGGGGATGATTGACTGATCTGGTCTGTAGCATTAACGAAAACGGCGTTTCTGTTCTGGTAAATCGAACGGCTGAAAGCAAGGGAAAACTACAGACGTAATTTTCCCGTGGACATACAGCTTTACTGTATGGTTAAATCATGATGGCGTCCCCTTGGGTAAAATATTCCGGAGGTTAAATAGTCCCCCATTCGAATCTCCAGGTGGGGACTACTCAGGAGAATGTCGTTATCAGGACAAAGAAAACTGGCATTCTATGGATCGAGTGTGGAATGTCATATGCCTTAATTGAAGAAAATTTCCAAAGGAAACTGGATAGTTTAAAGTTAGATATAGCGGGAATTAGTGAAGTTCGGTAGCAGGAGGAACAAGACTTCTGGTCAGGTGAATACAGGACTATAAATACAAAATCAAATAGGGGTAATGCAAGAGTAGGTTTAATAATAAATAAAAAATAGGAAGGCGGGTAAGCTACTATGAACAGCATAGTGAATGCAATATTGTAGCCAATATAGACATCAAACCCACGCCCAAGATAATAGTACAAGTTTATATGCCAACTAGCTCCGTCGACGACGAAGAGATTGAAGAAATGTATGATCAGAAAAAGGAAATTATTCAGATAGTGAAGACAGACGAAAATTTAATAGACATGGGTGACTGGAATTCGATAGTAGGCAAAGGAAGAGAAGGAAACTTACAAGGGAACCTCCCCATCGCACCCCCCTCAGATTTAGTTATAAATTGACACAGTGGATAGGCCTTGAAAAACTGAACACAGATCAATCGCGAAAACAGGAAGAAGTTGTGTGGAAATATGAAAAAATAAGCAAAATATACGAACTGGGTAGTCCATGTGCAACATACGTAACATCAAGGACAATGTGAGCTCTGGAGCGCCGTGGTCCCGTGGTTAGCGTGAGCTGCTGCGGAATGAGAGGTCCTTGGTTCGAGTCTTCCCTCGAGTGAAAAACTTACTTTCTTTATTTTCGCAAAGTTACGATCTGTCTGTTCATTCATTGACGTCTCTGTACACTGTAATAAGTTTTGTGTCTGTGTTTTGCGACCGCACCGCAAAACCGTGCGATTAGTAGACGAAAGGACGTGCCTCTCCAATAGGAACCGGAAACATTTGGTAGCAAGGTCATAGGTCAACCGATTCCTTCAAAGGAAAACACATCTGATATATTCTATACGACACTGGTGACGGCATGTGCGTCACATGACAGGAATGTGTTGTCGACCCACCTAACTTGCACACTTGGCGAATGGATAAAAAGATTCTTCTACCTTGCCTGATTTGGGTTTTCTTGTGGATGTGATAATCACTCCCAAAAAAGTGATGAACACATAAGAGTTTGTCACATAAACTGCAATAAATGAATGCAACAGTTTCACAGTCGCACAGTTTTCCCTGTGCTCTGTCAAAACATATGTTTTTTACGTTTTCAAATGTTTCCGTGTGTAGACCGTCAAATCCTGCATATGTCCAAGCAAATCTGAACATGTCCTGGAATTTTGGAGAGCGAAGTTGATTATGTGTGAGTGCCTGAACTTTGATAATTGTCTGAAAATAAAAAATTAAACTTTTCGCTCGACAGAAGAACCAAGGTCCTCTCGTTCCGCAGCTGCTCACGATAACCACGGGACCACGGCGCTCGTAACCTCACACTTGCCTTGATGTTGCCTACATTTCCCATGGACTACCCAGTTTGTATATTTTTCTTATTTTTTTCGTAGTTCCACACAACTTCTTCCTGTTTTCTCGATTGATCTGTGTTCAGTTTTTCAAGGCTTATCCACTGTGCCAACTTATAACTAAATCTGAGGGGGGTGCGATGGGGAGGTTCCCTTGTTAGTAGGTGAATATGGAATGGGGGTAAGAATTGAAAGAGGAAGCCGCCTGGTAGAATTTTGCACAGAGCATAATTCAATCATAACTAAAACTTGGTTTAAGAATAATGAGAGAAGGTTCTATACGTGGAAGAGGCCTGGAGACATTGGAAGGTTTCAGATAGATTATATAATGGTAAGACAGAGATTTAGGAACCAGGTTTTAAATAGTGAGACATTTCCACGGGCAGATGTTGATTCTGACGACAATCTATTGGTTATGAACTGTAGATTAAAACTGAAGAAACTGCAAAAAGGTGGTAATTTAAGGAGATGGGATCTGGATAAACTAAAAGAACCAGAGGTTATAGAGAGTTTCACAGAGAGCATTAGGAAACGATTGACAAGAACAGGGGAAAGAAATACAGTCGAAGAAGAATGGATAGCTTTGAGAGATGAAATAGTAAAGGCAGCAGAGGATCACGTTGGTAAAAAGACGTGGGCTAATAGAAATCCTTGGGTAACAGAAGAGATATTTAACTTAATTGATGAAAAGAGATAATATAAATATGCAGTAAATGAAGTAGGCAAAAAGGAATTCAAACGTCTCAAAAATGAGATCGACGGAAAGTGTAAAACGGCTAAGCACGGATGGCTAGAGGACAAATGTAAGGATGTAGAGGCATATATCACTAGGGGTAAGATAGATACTGTCTACAGGAAAATTAAAGAGACCTTTGGAGAAAAGAGAACCACTTGTATGAATGTCAAGAGCTCAGATGGAAAACCAGTTCTAACCAAAGAAGGGAAGGCAGGAAGGTGGAAGGAGTATGTAGAGGGTCTATATAAGGGCGATATTATGGAAACGGAAGAGGACGTAGACGAAGATGCCATGGGAGATATGATACTGTGTGAAGAATGTGACAGAGCACTGAAAGACATAAGTGGAAACAACGCCCTGACAAAACTCTGCCATCTGGTGAGCAAGGTGTATGAGATAGGCTAAACACCTTCAGACTTCAAGAAGAATGTAATGATTCCAATTCCAAAGAAAGCAGTTGTTAACAGGTGTGAAAATTATCGAACTATGAGTTGACGGCTGCAAAATACTAGCACGAATTCTTTACAGAAGAATGGAAAAACTGGTAGAAGCTGACCTTGGGGAGGATCTGTTAGGATTCCGTAGAAATGTTGGAACACGTGAGGTAATGCTGACCCTACTACTTATCCTAGAAGATAGATTAAGGAAAGGCAAACCTACGTTTCTAGCATTTGTAGACTTAGAGAAGGCTTTTCACAATGTTTACTGGAATACTTACTTTCAAATTCTGAGGGTGGCAGGGGTCAAATACAGGGAGCGAAAGGTTGTTTACCACTTGTACAGAAACAAGATGGCCGTTATAAGATTCCAGGTGCATGAAAGGGAAGCAATGGTTGGCAAGGGAGTGAGACAAGGTTGTAGTCTATCCCCGAAGTTATTCAATCTATATATTGAGCAAGCAGTAAAGGAAACAAAAGAAAAATTCAGAGTAGGTATTAAAATCCATAGAGAAGAAATAAAAACTTTAAAGTTCTCCGATGACGTTGTAATTCTGTCAGAGACAGCAAAGGACTTGGAAGAGCAGTTGAACGGAATGGACAGTGTCTTCAAAGGAGGATAGAAGATGAACATAAACAAAAGCAAAACTAGGATAATGGGATGTAGTCGAATTAAATCGGATGATACTGAGTGAATTGGATTAGGAAATGAGACACTTAAAGTAGTAAATGAGTTTTTCTGTTTGGGGAGCAAAATAACTGATGATGGTCAAAGTAGAGAGTATATAAAATGTAGACTGGCAATGGCAAGGAAAGCGTTTCTGAAGAAGAAAAATTTGTTAACATCGAGTATAGATTTAAATGTCAGGAAGTCGTTGCTGAAAGTATTTGTATGGAGCGTAGCCATGTATGGAAGTGAAACGCTGACGATAAATAGTTTAGACAAGAACAGAAGCTTTAGAAATGTGGTGCTACAGATGAATGCTGAAGATCAGGTGGGCAGATCACGAAACAAATGGGGAGGTACTGAATAGAATTGGGGAGAGGAGGAATTTGTGGCGCAACTAGTCTAGAAGAAGGGATCGGTTGGTAGAACATGTTCTGAGGGATCTAGGGATTTAATATTTGAGGACAGCGTGGAGGGTAAAAATCGTAGAGGGAGACCAAGAGATGAATACACTAAGCAGATTCAGAAGGATGTAGGTTGCCGTAGTTACTTGGAGATGAAGAATCTTGCGCAGGACAGAGTAGCATGGAGAGCTGCATCAAACCAGTCTCTGGACAGAAGACCACAACAACAATATATATATATATATATATATATATATATATATATATATATATATATATATATATATACTCCTGGAAATTGAAATAAGAACACCGTGAATTCATTGTCCCAGGAAGGGGAAACTTTATTGACACATTCCTGGGGTCAGATACATCACATGATCACACTGACAGAACCACAGGCACATAGACACAGGCAACAGAGTATGCACAATGTCGGCACTAGTACAGTGTATATCCACCTTTCGCAGCAATGCAGGCTGCTATTCTCCCATGGAGACGATCGTAGAGATGCTGGATGTAGTCCTGTGGAACGGCTTGCCATGCCATTTCCACCAGGCGCCTCAGTTGGACCAGCGTTCGTGCTGGACGTGCAGACCGCGTGAGACGACGCTTCATCCAGTCCCAAACATGCTCAATGGGGGACAGATCCGGAGATCTTGCTGGCCAGGGTAGTTGACTTACACATTCTAGAGCACGTTGGGTGGCACGGGATACATGCGGACGTGCATTGTCCTGTTGGAACAGCAAGTTCCCTTGTCGGTCTTGGAATGGTAGAACGATGGGTTCGATGACGGTTTGGATGTACCGTGCACTATTCAGTGTCCCCTCGACGATCACCAGTGGTGTACGGCCAGTGTAGGAGATCGCTCCCCACACCATGATGCCGGGTGTTGGCCCTGTGTGCCTCGGTCGTATGCAGTCCTGATTGTGGCGCTCACCTGCACGGCGCCAAACACGCATACGACCATCATTGGCACCAAGGCAGAAGCGACTCTCATCGCTGAAGACGACACGTCTCCATTCGTCCCTCCATTCACGCCTGTCGCGACACCACTGGAGGCGGGCTGCACGATGTTGGGGCGTGAGCGGAAGATGGCCTAACGGTGTGCGGGACCGTAGCCCAGCTTCATGGAGACGGTTGCGAATGGTCCTCGCCGATACCCCAGGAGCAACAGTGTCCCTAATTTGCTGGGAAGTGGCGGTGCGGTCCCCTACGGCACTGCGTAGGATTCTATGGTCTTGGCGTGCATCCGTGCGTCGCTGCGGTCCGGTCCCAGGTCGACGGGCACGTGCACCTTCCGCCGACCACTGGCGACAACATCGATGTACTGTGGAGACCTCACGCCCCACGTGTTGAGCAATTCGGCGGTACGTCCACCCGGCCTCCCGCATGCCCACTATATGCCCTCGCTCAAAGTCCGTCAACTGCACATACGGTTCACGTCCACGCTGTCGCGGCATGCTACCAGTGTTAAAGACTGCGATGGAGCTCCGTATGCCACGGCAAACTGGCTGACAATGACGGCGGCGGTGCACAAATGCTGCGCAGCTAGCGCCATTCGACGGCCAACACCGCGGTTCCTGGTGTGTCCGCTGTGCCGTGCGTGTGATCATTGCTTGTACAGCCCTCTCGCAGTGTCCGGAGCAAGTATGGTGGGTCTGACACACCGGTGTCAATGTGTTCTTTTTTCCATTTCCAGGAGTGTATATACCGCAGTACACAGGTACTTATGAGTCAATAAAATGATTTACAAGAAACGCTGTAAAATGACTCACTCCTCACTATTAGCAGAACTGGAAATTAAATGTGAATCACTTACACAGTTTCATACAGTCAAGCCAGGATCGTATGTTTCTGATTTACCCTTTTCTACTTACGTCAGGTTCTGGTATGTTAATCAAATTTTTTGTGTTTAAAAACTCGCCAGGGTAATTTATTCTATATTTTAAGCATTTGTTGCGCCTTAGATTGTGCTGTTGGTTTTAAATAAACTGAAGTTTCAAAAGTCCGCGTCATGGACGATCTAATGGCGGTCAGCGATAGTCCTTTCCGCCTCCACAGCAGCCGTGCAAAATTGTTGGAAAATGTCAGATAAGTGGCAAATGGATGTTATTATGTAATAATAATTGAACACATGTACGCTCAGTGTTGCTTTACAATGTATTAAGAAACATAACAATGATACATTTACAACAATACCGGCCTATAACTTCGGATAAGAACAGTCGTTCTTATAACAAATGAAGCAAAAGTAGCTCGATACGACATACGAGCAACAGGATGAAAACCAAACGAGCAATAGAAATCAATAGACAGAGATTCTAATTGTAAGTTGTTGTTTAGACACTATTTACAATGGCAACTATTCTTGTACTGTATGTCTGCTTGTTTCTAAATCTCTTGATCGTCTTTCAAATAATTAATATCCGACTTAATTAATCAAAATATCCCTATATAAAATTTTGTTCATTTTTTATATTGTTTATTAATTTTTAATGTCACTTTATCTATACGTATGTACGATTTGTTGAATTAGCTGCTCACGGGACGCAACATTTCCCCCTCTGATGTCCACACAAAAATGTAATGTTGTTGTGGACGTACCACTTGCGTGCCTATGACACAGTTCACTATACGGTTCAGTTAGTCATAGCTTTCACACTCTGAGATTCAACAGTTCATTTACAGGTAATGGGTTCACTGTACTTGATTTTGCTGCTCAATTTTTGATTAAGGGACGCAACTGTCTTCATATGTCTTTCTGGAGCCATACGGTCTCCGATACGATGCCATGAAAAGGCATTAAGCTTGAAGAAGCTGTTGTCGCGATAGACTGACGCCGTATGGTCTGGTAAACAACGAACTTTACCACTTTGGGTAGTAAAATTTGATTGGCCACTCACTAAACTTCATGTAGAAGGGGACAGCAACTTCGCGTTTCCCTCACCTGACTGGTGCTCTATTTGTTGTTATACAATTCTCGTTGGACGGAGAAAGCGACACGATTTTCTTAGAGAGAGAGAGACTAGGTGAAACTCAGAGATGAAATACGAAGATATTTCTTATGATGGTCTCTGTGTGGAGAAAAGGTAGATTTTGGCGTTAGGCTTAAAGTGGTATAGAAATATACAAGAACGAAAAATGCAGAAAAAAGGCGAATATGTGCTGGCCAGAGTTAGGGATGTAAAAGAAGGGAACTAGATTTTCAACTTTTCTGACAGAGCCAAAGACATTAAAATCAAAACATCTTGACATATTCGCACTTTGTTTCTTGTTAGTATTAGTACCCATATCATCTTAATACAATGCATATATGATACATGATGTTATGTCGTATAACATGACACACGGCATCATGTCATGCAAGATCGCATTTGTAACGTCGTGCAGTATGACACAACGTGTCATTAAAGTTTATGTTGCATGCATGCCCTTTCTGCTAATGCTTCCTGTAGATGCACCCTCACTCTCGGATACTTTCTATTGAAGATGTATCCAACTCTTTAGAAGCACTTAAATTGGTGTCAATTTGTGCCCCTCACCATATATGTACTGGGGATGGGTTTGGGGGAGAAATGATCTCCTAGGCGGAAAAATCAACGCCCCTCCACCCAGAAATCAAAAAATTGTTTTAGCGTCCACCCGGGAACAAATTCAAATCCAGATATTCTATCCCCCTCAGAAAAGCCTTTCTATAGCTATTACATGTACGATCTTTTTCCATTGATATTGTATATTGATTGCTATGGGTGGCGAATCCTCTGGATTTTTGACACAGGATCAGGAACTTTAGCCTACAAATTGCAAGATGGTGTGCCAACACCACCCTACAGCTAAGAAACCTCACTGCGCTGGGGAAGTAGGTTTAACTCGTAAAAAAAAAGCGCGAATATGTCAAGCTGACTTGATTCAAATGTTTTTGAAGCTGCCAGATTCATCGAAAATTAGTTCCCTCCTCTTACATCCCTAACTCTGCCCAGGATAGATTCGCCGTTTTTGTGCTATGACAGTAGCATTTTTCATTCTGGTTCCCAACTTTTAGTCTGCCGTAATTTTGACATTAGATCGCCATAGCATGGCAATAGAAATAGATTTTTGTTGACTCGGGTGACAAATGATCCGGTATAGGCTTTTTTCTGTCTTTCGAACCGTGTTGCTTGTATCATGGCAACGAATGAAGTTTTCACATAACAACAGGACGACCATTAATTACGTGTATTTGTCTTCCTTATTACAAAATTTGAACCGTTTCATAAATTTGAGACTAGAAGAGACACGGATAAAAAAACTCACAAAAAGCATTTTTTGCACGTAAAATCTGAGTGAAGCTAGATTTTTCAAAGCGAGTTTTCAACTTTATAGTAAGTGAGTTTCTTTTATTTGTTTGAATCAGTTTATACCGTTTCCGTGTATTCAAGTCAAATAAGACCGAATTTTACGTGCTACATTTAGCTAAACTTCAAACAATCATATCTCGACAACGGATGAAGATTAGTGGATAAAAAAATCGTTTTGACTTTATTCATTTATCTATCTTCGAGCAAAGTTTGGACCGATGCGTACAAGTTTAAAGTACAGAAGTGGCGCTCTTCATATATCTCCCATAAAATTAAAATCCAAACAAAGCAATGTTTTTTCGAACGGTTAAAACGTATCTTAGACCAACGTCCAATATACCGGAGGACCGAATTTGAACCATCAGTCTCGCTCCAGCCCGGAGTTATGTAAGGGTGACTGGTTCTGCACGTGAAATCCGAACGAGGTTGACTGTTCTTGCACGTAAATTCCGAACGGTGCACGTACAATTGGTGCCATTAGCTCTGCAGTAATTTCAGTCCAATTAAAATCTTTTACAAAAGAAATTAATCGAGTCACACAATTTGCCAGGGCGCCAGCTCCGGTTCGTCGTTCAAACCTTGATTAATATATTGTAGCATAGCTGCAGTAAGACAGATGTTCGAATTGCTACTCAAATGGCAGTACCTCCAGGCGAAACCAAAAATGTTTTACCTCATGTTGTTAGCTCAAATAGGAAAAGTGCACCGAAAAGACCCTCCATAATCACGACTCTACTTGTGGCCTTTTCATACATATTTGTTAGAGAGCTTCCGTGCTGTAACTGTCCTAGTGGGAGGCTCTGAGTGGAGCAGTCTTCGAGAATTTGATGCTGTCGTACTTCATTTCTGGTGGCTGAACCGAGGAGTGCGAGTCGCTGGGAGCAGGGTCTGATGGCTAAAGACGCTGCCTCCATTCTAAGACAGTTGGCGTAAATTCGGTGAGCACGCCACTGCTAAGTATGACACTAGGACCGAGCCGAGTTTCTCAAGCAACACGGAACTTATGGAGGCGCGGGTTTCCTTTCAGTTAAGTCATCTAACCCCTTCTCTTTAACGTATTAGTGGATGACAGGTTTGTGACTGTTTACCTATTGCCGAGCAGACGTAATTTCTTCTCTTTCGTGTTTAACTAACATTTCTGCAGTATCCCAGTCAAATGGTGGTTTTTCCTAAAGAAAAAAAAAGACTGCGGAAGATTTTTCTCCACGGTCCTATATGTTGTTTTGGGGCGCTGAATTCGGATTTCATGTTTGCTGTTTTATAGGAAGTCCGGAAAAGGAAGAAGGCATTTAGTAACAGAATATGGGTACAAAAGACAGGTAAGCTAAATTGCGAACTATCGATGTATGAAGAAATACCTGTACCTATGTCATGTGTACAGTTATTTTACTCAAGTCCATTTGGCTCTAAGCGAAGGGTCTCGGCCATGGAAGGTCTGAGGGATGAGGAATGTCCAAGCTCAATAGTGGATTGTTGGTGTTCTTGAACTGAAAAAAAAATTCAGATCAATGACTAATGTTACGATTAAGAAAATTCTATTCGTGAAGATGCATAATGCTGCAGTACATTGTATTACATGAAGTAGTACGTTTTGTAGCATCACTTGCTTCACAAAGTGGTACTGTAACGGTCTCGTCCAGATCGTCTTCTATACCAAAACTCTCATCGATGTTGGAGCATGACCCTTCACATAGCTGGCACAGTTTTGTGCAAAACAGTCCTGCTCGCCTCACCCATACCGACGGTGGCAATCTGTCTTGAATTTACAAGATATAAGATGAAGAATTCTTTTAGGAGTCGGGAGTTTCAGTGTGTTACTGGGAGCCAACATATTTTTGTCAATTCCCCGCCCCCCTACCCCCCCTACCCCCACTCCCGCCCAGCACTGCTCTGGATTTAAGTGGTTTCTGATCACTGTTGCACCTGATGGTAAACTCTGGAGGTGTGTTGTTGAGTTGCAGCTGCAGTGGGAGGTATGGAATCTGTGTTTCAGCAAACACAAGGCCTTGTTGGATGATGTCACGTGCTGTTTATCTCTCAGCTTGTTGAGTGTTTTGGTTGGGTCGTTATCGCGATAAATGGCAATCAGAAATTTCTCATCACCAGGTGTTATTCCCTTTGGATGGTCTGAAGGATCGGTAACTTAAGTAATGCATGTTTCAAGATCCGAAATTTTGGAGAGGGTTTTGAGAAATTTAATCTTGTTTGGGTTGAATAACGTGGAAGAAGAGTCGTAACAACTCATTGTGTGGAGGGAGAGCATGTGGTAGGCAACGCTCTTCTTCGCTCCACTTCCCAGGTACTAGAGGAGCTGAGGCGCTGTACCTCTCTATGACTTTAGGAAATATCCATTGGAGGTGGAGAGGTGTGGGAGAGTTTGGAGGTCCATTATTATGACTAATGGGTCAACATCTCCGCCCCGCAATTGCGATATTTTTGTGAGCCGAAGCCATGGATTCTGCCATCCGCGCTATTATTGTGTCTGCGCCATCAACTGTCTGCTTGGAGGCAATTCCACTTTCATTACACTTTGTCATCAGCATAGTTATTAGTCCATCCATGTTCTTCGCATTAGATAGAAAATTTGGTTGTGAAACTGTTGGTGTCAGGGTGCTGCTAAATTACATCTCCACGGACTGCTTTTCGGTCAACTTCCTCAAGTACTCCATGGACTTGGTGGTCTTCTGTCCATCCAAATACCAGTTAAACATAATTATCGCACTTCGGTATACTGAGTTTTTACATAATGGATTTATGAATCGCGAATTTCTTGGAATGTATGCCCACTCGACCATACGAATCTGTGCAACAAGAAGCCCCCATCAACCACATATGCTGTACTGCTGGCAGGTAATGTCGTTTGAGGAAGAGGTTTAAAAGCATTTTACAATGCAAATTTTGTGACTTTTCGATTCCACCCTTATCGAACAAAGGTAGGGGATATGGAGCCAATTCGTAGGTTAAGAAACGCTATACTTATTTGATTATTTGGCGATAAACATCCTTCGAAGCAGAGTGGAGGCTAAATGACCACAGATATTTCTTCATACTTCATAGGTTGACTAGAAGTGATGACCCAGTGCTGGGCTCGATTTTCGTTCATTTCATGACACACGTACATTACTACGTACAGATTTCGTGTTTGTCTTTCTGTTCAGTGTATTTATCTAATAAATTGTAAACATAATTTATTAATGTTTTCATCAAACATGCTTTCCCATCAATTTACTCAAAAGAATGTCTTGTAAAAGTAATACACCGAAACCGAAATTGTAACGACCATGAGAGATAGGCAAGTGGAAGGGATCGTTTAGCTGTAGGGCGCAGAAGGCTTTTTTCGTAATTTTTTCTTTGCTGCCTTCCCCCTTACGAGAAAATTTAACGTGCTGTCACGTGGTGTAGTGGTTTTAATTGGTAACATGTATACTTTTCGAGTTGTATTGGGTGGGTGCGGGTGTTTCTGACGGTTTCGCAGAAGGGTCAAGAAATCGCTTCTTTTCAGCACGCTTTAGCGCCGATACCGCTCATTAGAAGTACAAACCTAAAAGTGTATTTTTTATGAAATTTTCTCTGCTTTAATTTGGTATCGAATAGTCATCTTCGAAAAGAAGTATAGTTTTCACGAAATAAGCGAAAAACTAACAAAAGGACAAAATTTTTGAGATTTTCACGTTTTTCGTTGTGAAACAGATTCCCTACAAGGCCGCAAACTTAAAATTCGGATTCAGCACCTCAAGAAACGTGTTGAATCGTTGAGAAAAAGCTTCTGCAACAAGAAAGGCCATTTTGAACACCAATTGATTGGACTATAGTAAAATGTGGAAAAGCAGTAAATTGTTTTCGGACTGCCGCTCTGTGAGGATTTTGTCCGAACTCATTTCCAGTGATATCTTTCGTTCTTTCCTACTAGGTTTCCATGCGGCCGAATCCCGGTGTGCCAGTACCATTTCTTATGTTTACTTAAAGATGGTTAATATTCTAATGTCCCTTTGAGATGTAAATAATTTCTAGAATCTTTACTGCTATTATGTTGTTTATGAGAAATATTGAATTATCTAATGTATCATGGACTAATAGATTCTTTCATGTAGTTAAACTCAACAACCAGCCCTCTTACAAGAAAATGAATATAAAATTTCCATTCGGCATTCTGCACGAATTTTTGATTTTCTCAGACGGTTCTGCGACTAAGTCTGTCACTAATGTTGTGTTACTGTACTTACATCAGCAATAAAAATATTCATAGAACTCTGAAATATATAAACAGTAAATTAAGTAATAAAGATGTTTAAAAACAGCTTATGAACAGAAATTTTCTTTCAGGTAATCAATACTTACGTTACTCTCCTCTGCTTAAGTGACACCATCCAATATCTTCTTGTTCTCAGTTTCTTCTTCGTCCTTGTCATATTGCCACTCGTCAACATCACAAAAGCAGCTGTACTATTTACAAATGCCGGATCACTTTCCATTCCGCAGAGATACTGAACGGCGAATATTCGTTGCCCCCAGAGCGACTATATGTACGGCAACGTGCGCACGTCTGGTCCAAGGCATTTTCCACTTGACGAGTACTCCTTTACACCTCGACGCGCTAGTACCCTGCCTATCGGCGAGCACTTGCTCGGTGTTTTCGCGTATCTGGCACTGCGTTAGAACACATACTGTATTTCAAGTAACCGTCCTTATTCCAAAACTACTAATGTTCTGACTATATTTAATGTACCTCTAGATTAGGAATGGCTGGTATCACGACTTAGGAGAGATTCTCCAGATTATTTTGTTAAAGACCCGACTACCGAGTTAACCTTGTAGGCATACGTAAAAGTCCTGGCTACACCAAACGCATAATATTTCACATAATACAGTTTGTTCATTGCGTGTTGCAATGAATAAGCAGTTTTGTACTCGTAACTGAAAAAATTTAGCTTTTAGTCTGAAGAGAGTTTAATTGTCAAACTCCAGGGTAGTTATATAGAATCTACCCGCATTCATTTGCGGCTTAGATGTACTCCAAAGCATTTAGTAGCTGCTACTGCGCATTTCGTTATTTTCTCAGCCTCTTTCTAACTACGCTTGACCAAAAAAAGTAATCACTTAAAGAATTCTTTCTGACCTGAGAAAAATATTTTGTCGGTGGTCACACTACAAAGTTAATTAACTGTTCCTGCAGATTCTCGGCGGGGAAAAAGGGGAGGTTCTGTAAAAGACGCTGGAATGCAGACAGAAATATGAATAAGGTAAAATACAAAGTCTTGGTTCGATTCAGATTTGTTTATTTTGCGTTATTTGACTCGTTGTAACACTTTAAAAGATTAAAAGTAAGAAACCAGCAACTCCCGGATATGCTGTACACTTTCAGGTTTAAATTCCAGTTTTAAAGATGTAAATTTCTAAAAAACTCCTGACTTTGTTCAGTTTGAAAGTGTGATGTTCGTAAAAAATATCCGACTTTGTTTAGTTGGAAACCGTGGTCTAGTTACTTAATACACTAAAGTTATTCGCAATTGCGAATATGGACAACCATCAGCTGTTGAATGGAATGACGACAATGAAAGTCTGTGCCAGACCAGGACCCGAACCCGGATTTCCCGCTTATCGCGAGTGGTCACCTTACCATTTGGCTATCGTGCACGACTCGCGGCCACAAAAAACTTTCATACATCGTCAACCACGCTTCTACAACTCTGCATCATAATTCAGAATAACACAGGCACTGCAATATCATAGTTATGTAATAGGTTCTTAATCCCTATAATATATCGTTTTTAATACAATTCTTAGTCCTTCTCAGCAATAGGTTTTAGTGTTAATAGCGTTGCAAAATTGTAGCCTTTGCATCGCTTCTCTGAAGTGGTTCTTCGTTTCTTTGTCACGTCATCTACTGTAGTCTGGAAAAAGTGCTGTACCATGTTGTTGTCAATATGAAATGAACTCTTAGAAGCCTATTTTTTCATTTTCTCACGTGGCGTACAGCAAACAATGTTGTCGATTTGTATTCTGTCACAATTTACTTGCTTGTTAGTTCTTTGTACTCTTCGCTCATGTTGTAGCGCCACAAGATTATTTCTGATGAAAGCTGCGCTCTATAAAAAATACGCTTCTTTAGTTTTAGTACATTAAATAAATGACGTAGTAATTGGTAGGTCTACCGGTATTATTGATAGGGAAAGAAACATAAATCAATGTTTAAGATAGAAATTGAAAACCGACAACTTCTCTTTGTTTTTGTTTGTTTGTTTGCTTTGCACGTAAATAGAACTGCACATCATTCAGTTGATCTTTTATGTAACCAAAGAAATTATTTTTTTATACAAATACGGTTTACATGGAAAACAATAAAAATTATATGATTGTTATTATCTTATACCTAGCAGAATGTTCTTCATCGTGATCAAAAGCAAGATTTTCCTGTTATTGTAGATAAATGCAAAAGTTGTTTATGAATAACAGAAACATGTTTTCTATAAGTTAGTCGAAGTATTTAAGCAATGTTTGGTATATTGTTGTTTTACGGTTCTTTTTGTTTTACCTTTATGTTGAGGAAATTGAGTTTTCTAGCGCTATATGATACATCTGTATTGTTTCCTTTATTTTTACTATAACATCCCCCTGGTTCAAATTAACTACAACATCCCTCTGGTTCAAATTACAAATCAACAATGTTTGAATAAAACCTGAGTTAAATAGTGACACCTTCAGTTTTGCTATAAGTACTGTTTAATTTTAAATAACAAACAGATATGTAGAACAAAAATGTTCCGTAAGTTACCCGGCCCTTTATATGTATATCCTGAATCAGATTCTAGACGGTTCACCATATCCGGTTTTCAGGAGACTCTAGTAATACGCTGATCGCATACATAAAAAGAGAGACCGTTATGATGTAACACTGGATAGGTATGCAACACACCTAACATACATGTAACATGAGGCTGCTGGGAAAACTACTGTAACCTACGCATTCTTATGGTAGTCTACTCTGTATTAACTATTTCTGATATATAATGTACTAATGTAGCCGTGCAACAGCGTAATTAGAATCACGTATAGCAAAAGATGTAATTTATGAGTTTTGTTCGTAACTACGTAACTGACTCTGTCCACCGACTGTCAATTTAAATCTGGTCTACACGCAAATTTTTTTCGTCAGTTTTGCATGATCATGCCATATTTGTCAGATAAAACGTTGCATATAGAATGAAGTTTGACAGTCTTGCGTGAAGTAAATGAAGTTTGACGAAGTCGCAAAAGGCTGGTGGACTGGTGCCTTGTGTACATGCAAGGCTGGAAAACAAACCTGTGCTTGTAGGCGCACATCAGTCTTATCGTTCAAATTTAACACCGCGAGCAGTCTACCCACGGTAGCGCTAGAGTTCCCAACTGCTGTTTTAGTGCATGTAGTGGCGAAAGAGAGTGGCGGACTTAAGCAGTGGACTGATAAACTTTTTACGGAGTTCCTAGAGTTGTATCAGCCTCTGTTAACTAGAATCCAAGTATTAAAGCAACCAAGACATGAAAAACGAGCCATAAGCCACTATGCTTGATTATTTTTATTTATTTATTATTATTATTTAGCGTATGGATAGTACAGACATATCATGAAATTAAATTACATATGCATATGTACATATTGACACACAAGAAACTTAAGTTTGTCTTTACAACTGAATATCCAGTCCTTGAATCCAGCGCACTGCATCTAGAGTTGTTAGCAGGAAGTCCTCTTTAGCGCCGTGATAGGCTCGAATCCTCCATTCACTGACAATGTGGAGAACAGTCTGGTATGGAGCCCCGCAGTCACAGGCTGGATCAGGTAGCTTCTTCCACTTAAAGAGAGCATCCCTGCATCGGCCATGGCCGGTACGGATTCTGTTGAGAGTAGTCCAGGTCTTGCGTGGTAGGTCGAATCCACTTGGAAGTATAGCACCTGGGAAGATGTTATGCAGGTGTACATCTGTCACTGCTTCCAACCGATCTTTCCATTTTTCAAGAGGTTTGAAATCCTTAGCAACCATGTCAGCAGCATCGCACAGAGTTGGATGGCGTGATTTCAGTCTCTTACAACTTAAAAGTGGTAGGTCGCTAAGCACGGGTAGGTTAGAATTCCTGGAGATCTTGTGGAATTCTCTCATAAGGGCAGTACATCTACGTAGATCAGGAGACAATATACCGGTTAACAGTGGAAGCCAATAAACTGGAGTAGATCTGATTGCGCCAGATATTATGCGCATTGTCGTATTCAGCTGGGTATCAACAAGCCTTGTATGATGACTGTTCGTCCAAACAGGTGCACAATACTCTGCACTTGAGTACACCAAGCCCAGAGCTGAAGATCGCAGGGTGGTTGCTGAAGATGCCCAGGTAGTTCCGCATAGCTTATGGAGGATGTTGTTTCGAGTCCTCAACTTTTGAGCTAAATTAAGAAGGTGGTGTTTGGAGCATAGTGTACGATCCAGGATGACACCAAGATATTTTGGGTTCCAATTATGACGAAGAATTCTGCCTCTAAAACTTACTTCCAGTTTTAAGTTCGACAACCGGTTATTCAGATGGAAGCAACACACTTCTGTTTTACTCACACTGGGTTGGAGTCTCCAGATTTTGAAGCAATTATCTAACGCAAACAGGCCATTGGCTAGAATCTCTTCTATTGTCTGTATTTCCTGATGTTTTACGGCTAGAGCCAGGTCGTCGGATCTCCTGGCAATGACATATCAACTAAATAGCAGAAACAGTTCTTTTCAGAGCTCATTAACAAGAAACATTGGACCAACTATCAGACTCCTTCAACTTTGCTTGATAAGTACAAGGTAATGGATCGTGAAGCAACAAAACAGCTGGCCACCATAAAGATCAACTCATTTCGAGCAGTTTACCGCAAAGAAAGTGCGAAAATAAGTGTCAACGCGATCTGTAGCTGGATTTGAGGAATTTTATAAACCTTTTTTTGCGGTACATTGTTTTACTCTCCTTCTTGAATGTCGAAGATTAACACCCGAAACGATCGCCGTCAAACACAGAAGATTCCGAAAAGGAGGTAAGTAATAAAAATTAATTTTAATTTATAAATATTATGTGTATTATAAGTTTTTATACGTTTAGTGATGTTCTACTGTATTTAAGCACGTATATGTACTTTTACGATACTACTTGTAAACACCGTATTATGTACGTTTTACACTACGCAATGGTTTCGTCCCGCCAGGGTATTGATCCTTCATTGTTGAAGTATACTTTAATGTTGTCCCTGACTATTTTTGGCTTTCTTGAACGACACCACGTCTTCCAAGTTGAAGAGTATGCATAATTTCGATGTTACATCTTGCTCCTAATACTACAGAACCATCATTTTGATTTTCTGCATCGTTTATACCAGATGATAGGCTTTTGAGAAAGTAGCCTTCATAAAAAATGTAGCAATAGACAGCAAGCCATCACTACGATTTCAACATCATTTACATCCAAATTAATGGCAGTTTGCAAAATTCGGAAACTAGATGCCATTATTCCAAATGTGTTTTCCACAACACTTCGAGCTCTTGACAAATGACAACTGAAAACTGGCGTGTCTCTGTTTAAGATGCTTCTATGATATGGTTTAAAAAATCAGATTGTAGTCCGAAGGCTTCATCATCGACAAACACGAAGGGAAGTACTCGATTACTATTTGAAAGTTTCTCTTCTTTAGAAATCTTGAGGTTACCTTGTGTCAATTTATCATAGAACTTGTAATGACTTCTCCATCCAAAATCCGGTCACTTGTTCTAACATAGATAAACTCACAATTAACGCTGACAATTGCATGAGTACAATGCTGTGGGTGTTTTTTTAATTGAAATAGTGTGGTCCACCACGTGGTCCACTATGCCATGGTGGTACGATTCTCGCATGCTTCCCGACAACTGCACGCAGCCAAGGAGGAAACAGCCATTTCATGTGGAATTCTTCAGTTATTCTTCTTCATTCTTTTTCGGACTTTGGAAACTGAAAATAAAAAAGACTGGATCAGTTAAACAATAGTGAAAGTTAAATAGATGTTTCGTTTACTTTTTGTCTTGCGTCGTAGATAAAAATAAACAGGTTTGTTTTATTTTATTTCGGAGGAAAATGAACAAGAACTAGTAAGCAATCCCATCTTCTCTAACACCACGAAAGGGAACAGCTGAAACTGCAACAAAAACTGTATCAAGCAGTGATACACCATCGTCCAGTAACTAATCTTCGATCAAAAGGCAGAGAATCCAGTTAAGTACTGATGTAGTTACAGAAGTACTTACACTAGCTAGAGAAGAAATCGAAGGCTATTCGTTCTGACGATGAATTTGATGCTTACGGGAAATAAATGGCGGACAGATTACATGACCTTAAAGGGAACCAAAATGTATTTGCGTGTAAGCTTATTAAAGATGTTATTTTTGTAGCTGAACTGGAAGCATTAACAAAAGACCTTGCAGTTGTTAAACGAACTAGTTCTTCCGGAGGACAGAGTTTAATGCAACTCAGACAAACCTCTCCAATAGCACAATGTGTTATCCACAACCCTGTCATCCACTATTCCTACTTCAAATACCAATATAATAAATGTAGAAAATTCCTCGAGGTTACAAGGAATTTCTAAGTAATTTGCTAATTTTGAGAATGATATCTAAAATTATGCAACCCATAATCTATCTGTAAATATATTCTGCATATTTTATTGCTTTATTTCGTTTAATTTTTCAAGCAGTTATTGTTTACTTAAAATTTTTACTTAAAATCGTAAAGTGTTAATATAATATTTTGCCTAATCTCCATTTACTTTAATTAAACTCTTTTCTTTTAAAACGCGGAACATTCGTAAGTTTTATTTACATTTATTTAAGTATTCCTTTTTCAGAACGTTGTATATGGTTTCACGGCTTTCTGGTATGATCCATGTCAAAGCTTGCTTCCAAAAAAATAGTAGTTGTAAATTCAAGGTCCTCGCAGCTCTTCGCAGTCGCTGAAAACCTTAATGTTGAGGTGAGTCTGACCAGGGCTGATAACTGCTCTCATGACACTATCTTGTTTTTTAATTTCTGTGGTTACTAGGGTTAACAGTTTACAGTTCATTTCTATGTACACACGTAACTAACTGCGCCAGTCTTCTGGTTCCTGCAGTAGTTCTTGGAGAAGATTCACCTGGGATCCCAGCACAATCGTGAACGATCTGCAGACTTCGCTTTTATCTTCAGTTTTTATAGCGCCTAGTGCAATCGTCGTCACTAAAAGCAGATCTTACTCCATGACGATTTCGGAACGACCGAGTGAAAGACTGAAAAAAAGACTGGGAGCAAGTTTTAATAGTACAGCTGCAGGATTTGTGTCAGTCTTGCACGATCATCCAAGATCGACGACAAAACGTTATGCGTAGACCAGGTTTACGAAGACTGATGGATCGAACTTAGATTTGTCTTTGCAATAGCTTGGCGCCACAACGTATAGACGGGAGCCAATATGAAAATCGCTAGTGTCCGTGAATATCTTCGTTGTACGCAAACAAGTTGTTTGTCAGATTTTAGAGTTGTGGTCCTAGGATGACGCAATAGTGACAGCAAGTTGTTAGGCAGATGCTGTAACAGAGGAGACCAGCTTACTGACAACACGTGACGATAGGTAGCTAAGTAGATTACACAGGGGCTGATCCGGGAGTCTTTCAGAGATGAGCTGGACACATGCGCCGCAGCTAGTCTGTGTCGTAACTCAGTGGGCAGTTCATGTCTCCCAGCAGACAGCCGTAGAGAAAGCAACGTCATATTGAAAATATCTGTATTGTCTACAAAGTTCGATATTCCTCAATCGATATTCCCCAATCGATAAGTCCTGATATCCTTGGATTTTAAAATTATATCTTCTATAAATTATTAGTAGTCACTAGATTGTAACAAACTACTTGTTTTCTCACAACCTCCTAAATAAATTGAATAAAATCAAGTTTCATTAAATCTCCCAGTAGACCATTGCTAGACGAATTAATTTTGACTTCATGGCAGTCTAGATACATAAAATATACTCCTCCATTCATATCTCTCACTCTATATAAACACTGAACGACTCGGTTACTTCCCGATGTATTTGAAACTGTCCAGCCAGTGAACCCCTGTCTATATGAGCCCATCGAATCGCTAACTCTCCTACTTGAGTGTAGTCAACCATTAGTTCATTTCAGCTGTTCAACCAAATATGTGTGGTGTTATGTGTGTGAGTTTTTAATTTACAGATGAATAAGTAGCATATTATGTCTTTTTATTTTTTTCACAATTTGATGGAACTTCCGCAGTAGTGTAGTGGCAACACATTACAAGACTCGGAGGCAAGTAAAACAAGTTTATGTTTATGACTTCCAGACACTTTTTTATTTTATGTGCTCTGTTATCATTTTGATCCCTGTTTATTATGGGTTTGTCACAATTAACTACTTCTTAACTTATTTACGTTAAAAGTAACGAAGACGTTGATAGGTTTTTTTTTATAAAGCACAAACAAATTTGTTGACAAAAATAGTGTGTAAATCAACAACGATAGACGACTCAAAGAACAAATTTAAGTTATTGATTATGACATATCAAAGAGGCCGATACATCAGAAGTGTCGATAATGCATGCCCATTAGTCCTCAGCGTTGATATCACTCAGATGATTCATCGAAAAGTCGATATACTGATATTTCATAAAAGGTTTTCATCTTTACGCAGATGTGACTTGTACTGTTTGTCATATGATCCATTAATTTGATTCTAGTGTCCACTTCAAACCTAATTCATAATTACAAAAACAAGAAAGACAAACTTCCCATTGCATTGAATGCAATGTTACAGTCTTGAAGAGTTGTACTAGTACCCGGTAGATAGCAGTGATTTTGATTCTTGAAGGGCTCCTTAAAAATTCATCAGGGATGCCACAAAGTCTCGTTTTACAGTTGCACTACTGACCTAAGTTTCTTGGGTGTTCTTCAGTGCGGAGAGTCACTTCTGATGAGTTTCCTGTCTGAGAAACGGTATATTAAACGAACCATTAATATTTTTAAAAGTAAATGTAAAAATAGTCCACAATTTATTCTATTTTTGTTTTTTAAGTTATCAGTCTTCTGACTGGTTTGATGTGGCCCACCACGAAGTCTTCTCCTGTGCCAACCTCTTCATCTCAGAGTAGCACTTCCAACCTACGTCCTCATTTATTTTCTGGATGTATTCCAATCTCTGTTTTCCTCTACAGTTTTTACCATCTGCAGCTCCCTCTAGTACGGTGGCAGTTACTCCGTGGTGTCTTAACAGATGTCCTGCCATCCCTCCCTTCTTGTCGTCAGTGTATTCCATCTGTTTATTTCCTCGCTGATCCTCTGGAGAACCTCCTCATTCCTTACCTTATCAGTCCACCTAATTTCCAGTATTATTCTACAGCATCATATCTCAAATGCTTCGATTCCCTTCTGTTCCGGTTTTCCCACAGTCCATGTTTCACTACTATACAATGCTTTGCTCAAAAGATACATTCCGAGAAATTTCTTCCTGAAATGTTTGGTAGTAATAGATTTCTCATGGCCAGGAACACTCTTCTTGCCAGTGCTAGTCTACTTTTCATGTCCTCCTTGCTGTGTCCATCATGGGTTATTTTGCTTCCTAGGTAGCAAAATTCCGTAACTTCATCTGCTCCGTGATCAACGATCCTGATGTTAAGTTTCTCGCTGTTCTCATTTCGGATACTTCTCATTATTTTTGTCTTTCTTCGATTTACTCTCAATCCATATTCTGTATCCATTAGGCTGTTCATCCAGTTCAGCAGATTGTGTAATTCTTCACTTTTACTGACGATAGCGAATTTTATTGATATCATTTTCGGGCATGGATGTGTGTGATGTCCTTAGGTTAGTTAGGTTTAAGTAGTTCTAAGGCTAGGGGACTGATGACCTCAGATGTTAAGTCCCATAGTGCTTAGAGACATTTGAGCCATTTGATATCATCTTCCCCCGGATTTTTAATCTCACTTTCGAACTTTCCTCATATTTCTGTCATTGCCTCTTCGATGTTTTAATCGAACGGTATAGTTGAAAGGCTTTGTCTCTGTCTCACACCCTTTTCAATCCGAGCATTTCGTCATTTGTCTTCCACTTCTGTTTCTCCCTCTTGGCTCTTGTACATATTGTACATTACCCGTCTTACCTAAGAAGTTACCCCTATTTTTCTAAGAATTTCAAATGTCCTGCACCATTTGACATTGTCGAACGCTTTTCCAGGTCGACAAATCCTATAAACGTGTCCTGATTTTGCTTTATTCTTGCTTCTATTATCAACCGCAACGTCGGAATTGCCCCTCTGCTGCTTTTATCTTTCCTAAAGCCAAACTGATCGCCATTTGACACATTCTCAATTTCTTTTCGATTCTTCTGTTTTTTATCCTTGTCAGCAACATGAATGCATGAGCTGTTAAACTGATTCTGGTATAATTCTCGCACTTGTCAGCTCTTGCCGTCTTCGGAATTGTATGGGTGACGTTTCCCCGAAAGTCAGATGGTATATCGCAAGACTCATATATTCTGCACACTAATGTTAATACTCGTTTCGTTGCCATTTCCCTCAATGATTTTAGAAATTATGAGGAATTTTATCCATCCTTTGTCCTTTATTCGATCTTAAGTCTTCCAAAGCTCTCTTAAATTCTGATTCTAATACTGGATCCCCTCTCTATTCTACATCGACTGCTGTTTCTTCTTATGACACGTCATCAGGTAAGTCTTCCCCTCATAAAACCCTTCAATGTACTCTTTCCACCCACCCACTCTCTCCTTTGCATTTAACATTGCGCTCTTAACGTTACCACTCTTGCTTTTAATTTCAGAGAAGGCTGTTTTGGCTTTTCTGTATGATGAGTCCTTTCTTTTTCGTTTTCTTCACATTTTTCATGCAGCCATATCGCCTTACCTTCCCTGCACTTCCTATTTGTTCATTCCTAAGTGACCTTTATTTCTGTATTTCTAATTTTCCCTGAACATTTTTGAACTTCCTTCTTTCATCGATCAGCTGAAGCATTTCTTCTGTTACCCATTGCTTCTTCGCAGCTACCTTCTTTGTACCTATGTTTTTCTTTCCAACTTCTGTGATTGCCCCTTTTAGAGATATTCATTCCTCTTCAGCTGAACTCCCTATGGAGCTATTCTTTATCACAGTGTCTATAGCCTCAGAGAACTTCAAACGTATCTCTTCATTTCTTAGTACTTCCGTATGCCACTTCTTTACGCATTAATCCTTCATGACTAGTCTCTTAAACTTCAGCATACTCCTCATCACCACTAAATTATGGCCTTAGTCTATATCTGCTTCTATGTACATTTTACAATCCAGTATTTGATTTCGGAATCTCTGCTTGACCATGAAGTATTCTAACGGAATCCTTCCTTTATCTCTCAGTTTTTTCCAAGTATATTTTTTCCTCTTGTGATTCTTCAACACCGTATTCTCCATTACTTGCTAAAATTTATTGCAGAATTCAATTAGTCTTTTTCTTCTCTCACTTTTAGTACTATGCCCATATTATCACGTAACCCACTCTTCTACTGCTTCCCTACAACCACATACCTATCCCCCATGACTATTACGTTTTCATCTCCATTTACGTACGGAATTATCAGTTCAATATCATCATATACTTTCTCTGTCTCTTCATGTTTGGCCTGAGACGTCGGCAGTACATCTGGATTATCGTCGTTGGTGTTGTTTTGCTGTCGGTTCTGATGAGAACAACCGTATCACGAGACTGTCCACAGTAACTCACTCTCTGCTCTACCTTCTATTTATAACAAATGTTACTTCCGTTATACCATTTGCTGCTGCTGTTGATATTACGCTATACTCATCCTACCAGAAATCCTACACTGACCTCTACTATACCTAGACTGAGCCTTAGCATTTCCCTTTTCAAATTTTCTAGCTCCCTACCGCGCTCAAACTTCGAACATTCCACCCCCCCAACTTGTACAATGTTATCCTTTCGTCGGTTATTCGAGCTTTTTCTCATTGTCACCTTCCCATTGGCAGTCTTCTCCCAGAGATCTGAATAGGGTACTGGTTCGGAATCTTTTGTCAATGGAGAGATCATCATGACACTTTTTCAATTACAGGCCAAATGTCCTGTGGAACACATTACGTGTATTTAATGCAGTGATTTCTATAGCCTTCTACATGCTCATGCCGTTGATCATTGCTGATTGTTTTGCCTTTAGGGGCACAGATTCCCACCCTAAGGGCAAGAGATTGCACTGAACTTCTGTGCGCTTCTCCGCCACCTTTGACAAGGTCGTTGAGTGAATGAGGATGACTTCTTATGCTGGGAGTCTTCGGCCGCCATTTCTAATGATTTTTATTCAAAATTTAAGCGGCAGCGGCATACGAACCAGGGGCCGGAGACATTTTGATTATTACCAAAGACCCTACACTAGACCCATAAGAGAAAGAAAAACCAGATACACTTTGTGCTTTTGCTGATATATTTCATGAGAGAACCTGAGCACCTACTTCTCTCGAAGTTTTACTCATGTTCAACATTCGCAGTCACTTGTTACCTCCAATATTAAATATTTAGAAAAAAAATCGGTTAATGCACTAAACCTGACGTCGAAGTCCGCCACCATAGAACAGTTGCAGATTACGCTATTATTTACTCGGCAATGTAAGTATATCCACGCAGTTTTGGGAATATTCGCTGTAATATTTGGTGCACTCCCTGTTTTTTTCTGAGAAATATTTTACTGCAGATGTTATCACTTTTTTTTTGACAGCTATTTGTCCCCGTCTACGTTAGTTTAGTGCTGTGTCACGAATGCCACTAAAATATCATCACTTCATTTGAAATAAACATTGCTTAAAATTTTCCAGTAGTTGAACATTATCTAAAATATTAAGAGGGGAATTTAAAATCTAACACTGTCTCAACGGAAATGTTATCTGCGTCCTTACAAACATTAAAACAAAAAATGTAGAGAGAAGGGCTAAAAATATTGTCACGCCAAGAGGAGTAAACCTGCAAAATCATACTCACTCACTCACTCAATCGCACACAGTCACTCCATCTCACATGGCATAAGACAATTGGTGTGGGGTGAAAGGAGCTAAACCTGGGTTTAAAACGTAAAGAAAACGGCTGAGGAACTAAAATAACAGCACAGGGAAATGCGAATGGCTGACACTTGCATAGAACATGGGTTAGCCCGTCACACTGTTAACGCTTTACCATCATCTCCCTAAAAGTTTAGGAAACGTGTTGGACGTATCACAAAGCCGCCGACAGAAGGCAGCACAAACCACTACTTGGATGAAGGACGCAACTACTAAAATCCATATTGCGATCTTGAGCCCTTTGGTTGCCGAACCTGACCAGCAATTAGAGTAGTTGAACAACATTGCAAAATAACGTCAACAAAGAAGTATGCGCTTGATGCGATGCACGTTTCCGCAGAAACTAGGCATTCACATTCTAGACGGTATTTACGGAGCAAGCGTCACAGACACTGAAGTCCTGGCAACAAAGTTGTGTAGCATCCTCTATCCGGCTTATTTCCATCTTCGGTCTCTCGCTAAGCTGCTTCAGAACAATGGAACAGATTACTTTGTAGCTGAAATCCACGTGCTGTGTCACTTGCAAAGTGTTTCGACGTCCTGTTAGCGGCAGGTGTTATTCCAAACCAGTTACGCTTAGAATACAGATTGTATAACGCGTAATGGTCACTCTCCTCTTGTATTTCATAAGCAATTCAAGATGTCAAAACAAAACTTGTAAGATTTCTAGCTGAACATTTTGCAAATGCAGCCACGATATGTAGTCCATGTAAGGCCGGAGTTTTGATCTATGTTTGAGGTACTGTGTGCTCGAACTGCAGTCTCATAAACAGTGAGTCTCAGGAGGAATGGTCAATATTCAGGGACATGACAGGAACGTTCATCGAAAGCAAAAAAGTCTAGTAAACATTGGATCTGAAACGGGTACCTTAAGAGAACTTCATCTTCGACAGTGTGAAACAAATGTCTTCTACTGCAATTTCTTTGCTTTCCATATTTTGCGAGTTGGTAGTAACGCTCAAAACAAGACAAAAATGTTCAGCAAACATTGACTCTAAAGTGCATACCATAAGAGCTCTGAACATATGTTCATCTCTCATAACTCTTAAGGTATTGCCGGCCACGGTGGCCGTGCGGTTCTAGGCGCTTCAGTCCGGAACCGCGCGACTGCTACGGTTGCAGATTCGAATCCTGCCTCGGGCATGGATGTGTGTGATGTCCTTAGGTTAGTTAGGTTTATGTAGTTCTAAGTTCTAGGGGACTGATGAACTAAGATGTTAAGTCCCATAGTGCTCAGAGCCATTTGAACCATCTTAAGGTATTTTAGAACCCATGGTTAGTGGACCTTTTTGCTTCGAATGATCGTTCCTGTCATGTCCCTGCATATTGACCATGCCTTCTGAGAAACTCTATATAACAAATTTTACAGCATATCTAATTACAGATAAATTTGTTTCTTTATATCGGCAGGTGAAACAGTTATGAATATTAACTTTGCTGAAATATACTAACAAGAACGTAGTCAACAAGGAGAAGAAGAGAGTAGCTAACGCCCACGGCCCGGAAAAGAATAACCAATGTTGTATCACGAAAATAATGTCAGTGACATTCTGCTGTCGCTTCTCCCAAAAATCTTATATCTCTTATGGTTTTACAGTTAATCAGTTTCATGTTCGGTAGTTAAGTCAAGATATTCTATTTGACAGAAATATAAGATACATGTTATATCATTAGTTATTGTCTCCACGTAGCAGTCCTTGAAGAAACAGCAGGCTGTAACCAGTGCGGCTCGTGAGCATACATTCTGGGTGCTCAGAAATTTTTGGATTCAGGTAAATATAAGAGTGTGTAATTAACAGCACACGCTGTATAACAGTTGTGCTTATCAACATATTTATAAAACTACAGTCATGCCAATAATAATAATAATAATAATAATAACAGTAATAACGGCTCTGAGCATTATGGGAAACAACAGTAATAATAATAGTTATAATATGCATAACTTGTCTGAAAAAAGAAAGAGTTGTTTTTGGGGAATTTTTTTGCTTTGTACATAATTAAGTACAATTTAGGGCAAGAATGAAATAATGTTTAAGCTGTGTAGGTGGGAGTTTTCACGCTTTTTTTGTATTTTTTCGGACAAATGCTCAAGATCTCTAGCACATGTATTACTTAACTTACTGGCTGAAAATCAGACATTCTTATGTTGCACCCACACATCAACTTACGCTTATTATACACTGCTATGTTCGCTTCTTGATTTCGTCACTTTCTCAGTCAACCGATCGGCCCTTGGAGGCCCTAGTTCCTTTGCAGCTAACTTTTCTTCGTAAGTTTCTTTTCTGTTAGCACATATAACAGGGTTCGTGTTAACACTATACACGAAAGCAGGTTCCTGCACAGTAAACGACTAACTCCAAACACAAACTGCTGTTTGTGGAAGTGATTAAATTCAAGAAGTACTGCCTATCAACATGATCGCTTGACTAGAGCAGAAATGTGGCGCTGAGAAACGTAAAGGCCAAAAGCAAGCCGTCGTTAATCACACATTCAAGTGAATAAAAAAAAAAAAAAAAAGATCAGAGACAGTTTTTCGTGAATGCTCATATATTTAATGTGGGCCTACAGCATAGATAAATCTGACCCACCATAAGATCAACAGATATCAGAAGCATCAATAAATGCTACTGTCTCACACTCGATGATGATGCACTTTATGGTTCTCAGCGTCTCAGACGGGTTACTGTGTGATAAAATCCAAAACTTTATATACTATATCTCATTCAGAATCCCACAAAATGGGTTCTTCGGTCATTACAAATATAACATATATTGATATCCGATCTAATTTTACTATCTAGTGAGTGAATTGAAATGGCTGAGGAGTACACTGCCGTCTTGTGGGATTTATGCGAAGCGACCGGGAAGAAAGTCTGTTGCAGTATGCTACCACCTTGTGGCATTGACGTAAACCTGTTGTTGAGTGATAAGGGCTAACTGTCCACGTCGCGAACCATGCATGTTGTTTATCTAATCCGTATGTATTTAGCCCGCAAGCAATTACGTCGCGCCAGTTGCGCATGCGCAAAAGCTCCTTAAAACGTGTACAACTGAAGCTGTGCTCGCGACCCTGATGCCAAGTTTCACAGTCTGAGTGGTAGCAATGTAGCATAGCGCGGTAGGTTTAGTCCCGTGTATTTCAGGTTACCGCATCGACATTGTTTTAACAGGATTCAAAGAAAAATGATCAAAAAATGCGAAAGGTGTCAAAAGTTAGGGTGTTCACGTGTTTTGTGCTCTTACACAACAGCCGCCACTGGCTGTAACTCTTCACATACAGTCGAAGATTGGGATGGGTTGTTTTGGGAAGGAGACCAGACAGCGAGGTCATCAGTCTCATCGGATTAGGGAGGGAAGTCGGCCGTGCCCTTTCAAAGGAACCATCGCGGCATTTGCCTGAAGCGATTTAGGGAAATCAAGGAAAACCTAAATGAGGATGGCCGGACGCGGGATTGAACCGTCGTCCTCCCGAATGCGAGTCCAGTGTGCTAGCCACTGCGCCACCTCGCTCGGTCACTGTCGAAGAAATCTCCATAATCTTGTTCAGGGAAAACAAAGTTTTTTATTCATCCAAGCTGTGCAGTGTCAAGGGCTTCGAGCAAACATTTCGCATATAAACTGTCGCGACCACAGCTGTAACTTTCTTCTAGAAATTTTAATGAGTCAATAATTAACGGTGATTTTTCCATTGAAATGGTGATGAGTCCAGCGTGGCATTGAATTTACAAATTCAGATTTCTATTTCATGGCAGAGGAAATATTTCTCTTGTGGCAGCGTTACTGAGATAAAGCTACGAGCATACGTAAATAATCTAAATACGAAAAATGAAAGTAAGGACGTATTAATTAACATAGGTTCCATGTCCGAGCATTTACGTAAATGAAGCAGTAATTATATTTTGTCATTGTTATGCAGACTTACAGTGCACATTTGTACAGCGTGTCGAAAGTAATAAAATAAAAAAAGAAGACTCATCAGTGTCCAGAATCAGAAATGAATGTGAGAGGACTACTAGCTTCGCCGTTTGGCATTGTTCGCCTAGGGATTCAGCCGCTTAAATATGGATATTTGTCTTTATTCGCATCTCAGTCGGAATCTGTATTTTACGAACGGTAAATGTGATGTTTTAACTACAAGTATATCGTGTTGGTAATTAGTATATTGCTTACACTGTAAATATATCCTCGGAGAGATGACTGATGAGAGTAGCTGAATCGGTGGAGAGCGCTGTTTGTTGACCTGTTTCGAGTGCTTTCCTGCTGCCGCCTATTGTATCTTGCAGACAACTACTGCTCAATACGATCTCATAGTCAATAAATATGATTCCGCCAAGTTGAGTCACGAATCACATATTCGAGATGACTCCACGTGTCGCTTCTACCGTCGTAGGTTCAGACGCACTGAATACAGTACTGTCTGCTAGTTAACAACGATTGCTACGAGAAAGGAGTCAATATTGGTCGATATCATTCAATTTCTAATCTGGTAGTTCACAGAATTAGAATATTTGTTAGGCAAAATGAGCTAATGTATCTCCTCGGACAGCTTCTTGCGACGTTTCGTCTAGACGTCTTCTCGTAGCCTTTTCAGAAGATGTCGGCCGTATGCTGCTCTCACGGT